>NC_060120.1:63012117-64217951 GCF_021461395.2 Schistocerca americana
TTAAAATCACCAACCACCAACAAAAAGACAAGTACAGCCTCTTCACAGTGATCACGTGTATTCGTCGTTTTTATATTTTGTTAAGCCAACATATATTGATCTGATTTCTTCTTTTCTGTATTTCTGTATACGTGTAAAATACCTGTTACATAAGGTCTGTCAGAACCACCTGATGATGGCGGAAAGGTTATTCGCCGAAATATCTTGGGTCTTTAACGATCGAATCCGGCTGGTCACCCGATATCCCTGAAAACAACATACATATGAAACCAGAATGAGATTTTCACTCTGCAGCGGAGTGTGCGCTGATATGAAACTTCCTGGCAGATTAAAACTGTGTGCCCGACCGAGACTCGAACTCGGGACCTTTGCCTTTCGCGGGCAAGTGGTAGAGCACTTGCCCGCGAAAGGCAAAGGTCCCGAGTTCGAGTCTCGGTCGGGCACACAGTTTTAATCTGCCAGGAAGTTTTAACATACATATGGCTCTGAGCACTATGTGACTTAACAGCTGTGGTCATCAGTCCCCTAGAACTTAGAACTCCTTAAACCTAACTAACCTAAGGACATCACACACATCCATCCCCGAGGCAGGATTCGAACCTGCGACCGTAACAGTCGCGCGGTTCCGGACTGCGCGCCTAGAACCGCGATACCACCGCGGCCGGCCAACATATATAAATATTAAACTTTTGTTTGGACTATATGGAAGGACAGAACATTCATAAGAAGAAATTATGCCGCTTTCCTGGTTCAGAAAATGAGACTTGGAGAGGGATAATACTTTAGTAAAATTAATACTAGCTGACGAAACGGAGAGTAGCGAAAGCTGATACATTATTTTGGTCTTGCCGTAAGCTGCACTTAATTATGTACTAAACAAGGAAATTTCACAGAAACATTACCCTCTTTCGTTAAAGCTTTGCAAATTATTATTATTATTTCTTTCCTTTCTCAGACGTCACATCAGGTTAAAAATGGAAAGTGACGCGGACCTTGATCAAGCGTCACTTCCTTTTAACTGTACGGTATATGTTACAGTGCATTTAGAAACTTTCGGGTAATTGAACATGTATCAATAATTACAGATTTCTGTAGTTGTATATATTCGTTTGGATGCAGCTGTATTGCGTTGATGTACTGGTGGATATTGTGTGGTATTACTCCTGTAGGTGATAGTATAATTAGTATAATGTCAACTTTAACCTGATGCCACATGTCTTTGACTTCCTCAGCCAGTTGGATGTATTTCTCAATTTTTTTTACTGTTTTCTTCTGTATATTTGTTGTGTTGGGTGTGGATATTTCGATTAGTTGTGTTAATTTCTTCTTTTTATTGGTGAGTATGATGTCAGGTTTGTTATGTGGTGTTGTTTTATCTGTTATAATGGTTCTGTTCCAGTGCAATTTGCATTCATCATTCTCCAGTACATTTTGTGGTGCATACTTGTATGTGGGAACGTGTTGTTTTATGAGTTTTTATTGTATGGTAAGTTGTTGATGTATTATTTTTGCTACATTGTCGTGTCTTCTGGGGTATTCTGTATTTGCTAGTGTTGTACATCCGCTTGTGATGTGATCTACTGTTTCTATTTGTTGTTTGCAAAGTCTGCATATATCCCTTGTGGTATTGGGATCTTTAATAATATGCTTGCTGTAATATCTGGTGTTTATTGTTTGATCCTGTATTGCAATCATGAATCCTTCCGTTTCACTGTATATATTGCCTTTTCTTAGCCATGTGTTGGATGCGTCTTGATCGATGTGTGGCTCTGTTAGATGATACGAGTGCTTGCCACGTAGTGTTTTCTTTTTCCAATTTACTTTCTTCGTATCTGTTGATGTTATGTGATCTAAAGCGTTTTAGAAGTGGTTATGAAATTGCAGTGGTGTAGCCGATGTATTTATATGAGTGATTGCTTTGTGTATTTTGCTACTTTCTGCTCGTTCTATAAAGTATTTTCTTAAATTGTCTACCTGTCCATGATGTAGGTTTTTTGTGTCGATGAATCCCCTTCCTCCTTCGTTTCTGCTTAATGTGAATCTTTCTGTTGCTGAATGTATGTTATGTATTCTATATTTGTGGCATTTTGATCGTGTAAGTGTGTTGAGTGCTTGTAGGTCTGTGTTACTCCATTTCACTACTCCAAATGAGTAGGTCAATATTGGTATAGCATAAGTATTTATAGCTTTTGTCTTGTTTCTTGCTGTCAATTCTGTTTACAGTATTTTTGTTAGTCTTTGTTTATATTTTTCTTTTAGTTCTTCTTTAATATTTGTATTATGTATTCCTATTTTTTGCCTGTATCCTAGATATTTATAGGGATCTGTTTTTTCCATCGCTTCTATGCAGTCGCTGTGGTTATCCAATATGTAATCTTCTTGTTTAGTGTGTTTTCCCTTGACTATGCTATTTTTCTTACATTTGTCTGTTCCAAAAGCCATATCTATATCATTGCTAAATACTTCTGTTATCTTTAGTAATTGGTTGAGTTGTTGATTTGTTGCTGCCAGTAGCTTTAGATCATCCATGTATTATTATTATTATTATTGGCAGTGGCTGCAGTAGTAAAAATTTGTTCATAATCATAACTATTATACAACAGATGGTAGTTCACACCTTAAAGTTAACACGAATTTAAAAATTTGTGAAAACGCACGAGCCACTGCATGGTGCGTTAGGCCGGCGTGTGCGCGTTTTGTTGGCAGTGGGGTGGCGGCACTCTTCAGATCTCTGTTGTCCGTGTGACAGCAGGCGCACCCCACTTGTTGACGTCGGCGCAGTTGGCAGTGCAACCAGAGCAGCTGGTCCGCACATACGCGCCCTTAGGCAAACACGCCACAATCACCATACGCACACTCAGCCGCAGCTGCCGGCGGTCACCAGCTCTCCGACCCCGCGGGTCACGTGATAACTCGTGGTGACCAACACGACCTTATAATCTGTGCACTACTGCTGATCTCGTGTGTCTGTAGCACACACTACAGAGGATACGTGAACTAAATTTTTTTTCAAATACTTCACACACAGTTAAAGCCGCACGGGATTATCCGAGCGGTCTGAGGCGCTGCAGTCATGGACTGTGCGGCTGGTCCCGGCGGAGGTTCGAGTCCTCCCTGCGGCATGGATGTGTGTGTTTGTCCTTAGAGTAATTTAGGTTAAGTAGTGTGTAAGCTTAGGGACTGATGACCTCAGCAGTTAAGTCCCATAAGATCTCGCACACATTTTGAGCATACCGTTAAAGCCTCGACTCTGAGCATTACGGGAAGTAGATAAAACCAGTAGTTACTCGTACTTCCTTCACATTTATTAATTTGAGGATTATATTTCACGTTCTTATTATTTGTGCTGATACGGTTGTTCGATTTATTGTACATTTTAGCATGCCAAAGGATGAACACCTGTGGCTACGGCGAGGGGGAAGGTTGACTACCATCTATGAAACCATTAATCACATCCCATACATAATTTGTGTCCTACGTATTCTACATTACAAACTGAACTAGATACAGCTGTAGTAATTAATATCAAAAACTGCTTCCAGACAATGGTGTCGTATTTACGTCGACTATGTGCAGATTTAGCAGATGGACAACTTTTCTGGGCTACTACCGTGCATTTTAATGTCAGGTTTCGTAAGCTTTCCCATATTTTCTAACAACAGACAGCCAATGGGCTGTTTTAAGAAACAGAAAATATTTCTTCAAGTTAATTAATGTCTCTCCAGTAACTCTCACATTTCACAATTTGTTGATTCCTACGTTAAATTTTATTCATAAGCATTTTTTGAATAATTTGTTATCCAATACTATATGATTTTTACGTGTCCTACCAGTCACTTCTAAACAGACACACTACCTGTCATTGACATAACTTAGCTCACCAACATTTCCTTCCGCCATTAATTCCACGTTCTCGAAAAGGAACAGATTCACAAGGCCATCAGTTAAATGGGTACTGTACTAAAACGAATCAATTAAGCTTCGGTAACATGATAAATCAGAAGAAATTAAAGACCGTCAGTTCAGCAAAATATCTTAATATTACAATTAGGAACAACGTAAACTGAAACCATCACAAAAAAATGTTGTTGGAAAGGAGGACGAAAGACTGCATTTCATTGGCAGAAAGCTTAAAAAGTGCAACAGATCTGCTAAAAAATCTGCTTACATTACGATTAGCCGTCCTGTTTTGGACTAGTGCTGCATATTGGATTCTTAGCTGCTATTGAAGGAGGACATCGAAATTATCAAAGAGGAGTGTCTCGTGTTGTACTATCGTGAATTTGGGGTGAGAGTGCCACTGATATGATACGAGAGTTTGGGTGGCTGTCATTAACAGGCACACGTTTTTCGTTGTGACCATGAGTTTTCACGAAATTTCAAAGGGAAACTTTCTCCTCCACTGGCGAAAATATTGTTTTGACTCCCATCCAAATAGAGACAAATCACGATCGCAATAAAAGAAATCAGAACTCGCGTGGAAAATATAGATGCTCGTTTTTACAGCGTTCTGTTCGAGAGTGGAATTGTAGGGAAATAATCTGAAAGTGGTTCGACGAAGTATCTGTGAGGCACTTTAATGTGAATTACAGAGTAATCGTGTACATGTACATAGCTGTGCGAATGCTTATTTCCGCTGTTGTTGTCCTATTCAGTGAATCTTACAGACTGACAGTTATTGAACTATATGAAATAAAATTATCATAACTTCTGAACGGTTTGCGTTAGGACGTTCCAACTCCTCGACTGGTTGCGCGGCATGATGGGAATTATTATGCGCATGCGCCCGCGCCGTGCTGCTGTGGACATTTGCACATGACAATGTCATGGTACAGCGTGCCTGAGCGTATAACGCTTGTGAAGGCCTCTATGCGAGCAATAACTGCCCAACTGCGGCTCAAGGGAAGTTTGTGACCGAGTTCAAACTAAAGACGACCGGTCCATGTCTGCTAAGAATGAAGAATTTGATTCGCAAGTTGAGAGAACGGGTAGTGTTCGTGATGACAGTGTTATCATTGTCGGTCACCCAAACGTCGAGAAGACACGCGCTGTGTTTCAAAGCAGCCCTAGGATTTGGATCAGACAAGCTGCACATCTGATGGAAATCAACCGGAAGACGCAGCGATAAATTTTTATTGAAGAACTGCATCTCTTCCCATACAAAATTCAAACTCATCATCCAGTCAGCCCCAGGGCCATGAAAGAGCGGTTGTGTTTCGCCTGCACTATTGTCCATAGAATTGACGAACAGGACTTTGATGTGAACATGGTTTGGTTTAGTGACGAAGCTCACTTACATTTGGAGGGTCTCGTCAGTAAGCAAAATTGTCGCATTTGAGGGATGAGAATCAGCGTTTCGCAATCGGGAAGTCTCTCCACCATCAGTGGGTGACTGTGTGGTGTGTAGTGTCCAATCACGGAATAACCGGTACGATATCCTTGATGGCACGGTGATTACCTAACGGTACGTGAAAGTTTTGGAAGAGGATTTCATCCCCATTATCCAAAGTGACCCTGATTTCAATAAAATGTGGTTCATGCAACACGGAGTTAGACGCCATCGAAGCAGGAGAGTGTTTGATGTCCTGGAGTAGCACTTAGGGGACCGCATTCTAGCTTTGGTGTACCCAGAGGCCACTGGCATGGGCCTTGATTGGCCGCTGTATTCTCCGCATCTGAACAAATGTGGGGGGGGGGGGCGGCTATATAAAAGACAAGGTGTACAGCAGTAACCCCAAAACCATTACTCAACTGAGAACAGCCGCTGAAGAGGTCATTGGCCGCATCGATGTTCCGACACTTCAGCGGGTCATTCAGAATTTTGCTGTTTGTCTGCGCCATATCGTAGCCAATGATGGCAGGCATGTCGAACATGTCATCACCTAAATCCGAATATCTGTAGTGACTTTCAAATGTTGGATAAAGTGTGTGCACAACGTAATTTGTAATTAATTTACGTTTTTCATATAGTTCGGTAATTATCCCATGTACCTAGAAATTTACTGCGTTCCCTCGTTGTACTGATGGGCAACGGCCTTGCCGCAGTGGATACACCGGTTCCCATTAGATCACCGAAGTTAAGCGCTGTTGGGCGTGGCCGCCACTTAGATGGGTGACCATCCGGGCTGCCATGCGCTGTTGTCATTTTTCGGGGTGCACACAGCCTCGTGATGCCAATTGAGGCGGTACTCGACCAAATAGTAGCGGCTCCGGTTAAGGAAAACCATCGTAACGACAGGAAGAGCGGTGTGCTGACCACACGACCCTCCTACCCACATCCTTAGCTGAGGAAGACACGGCGGTCGGATGGTCCCGATGGGCCACTTGTGGCTTGAAGACGGAGTGCTCGTTGTACCTAGTACGACGTTATGGCAATTATTGCATGTGGGCATCATGGGGAAATAGCCATTTGCATCTGCGAACAAAACATTCGTCTCCGTAACAGCAGTCGATATAAATTTTTTCTGTGTAGGGTACCCCCAATAACGTAAAAAAAACTGTTTCTGTAGAAACCAACGTTTCGGCCATCGTTACAGTGGCAGTCTTGTGTGTCTGCCAAGAGATCGTGAGCGAAACATTTGTTTCTCTAGTAACAGTGATTTACATACTCGGTACCATAGTCAGATAACTTGTATAGCAGCTGACTCTGGTAGCGGAAACCCAAGCAATTATAAAACATATGAAGTGTTTTCTCGTGCATCGTTTTGCTGGAGCAATAGCTCGCCAGTTTTTCGGTGTAGACATGAGCTTCAAGGATTATTTGTGAGTCTGATTTTATGTAAATCGGATTTGTTTTAAGAATATCACTGTTCTTGAGATTAATAACTTTAGCAGTGAATGGCTTGAAAATGATGTACGTTCGTTAAATCCTGAGTGAGAGCTGCTGCTTTGAAAGGGTTTTAAATTAAATTTTCTGCAATAAGGAATATAATGTTGGATTGATTTTATAAATTCACGAGTCTAGCCTTGTTTGAAAAGTACCTGTTTTCAATAAAATGGAAGAGCTAGAGAAAGAAAGATTATGAGAAAAGGTAGGTCGACGACATTGCTAGGGACCTTTTCAAAGGAAGCAAAACGGCATTTGCTTTCAGAAATTTAGGGAAACCGTGTTGAACGTAATTCAGAGGGGCTCGCAAGCCATTATAACCTCTGCACTCTCCAATACCAGTATGTTGTCTTACCATTTGGCTACCTCACAGTTTAATAATTATTATACCGATAGAAATCTACTATACTTGCAATGTAACAATGTGAAATATTATACAAGAAACTGGAGTTACTGTCCAATTTAGTCTCGCTGTAGGTACGAGTTCTTGGTTAAGATCTTACAAGAGTTCACAAAGTCGTGCATTATGTGAATAAAACTCCATTTATAGTACTCGGTCCTTAATTTTCCATAGTCGCAGGAAAAATGAGCGTGGTATTAGTAAATAAGATGATCATATCTTCAGTCACCTCAGACGTCACCTAGTATTTTTAAATACATCTTTTAAATGTTAATATGAAAATTATATGGAAATTTGCCACTGGACTCGGTGGCTTTTTCGTGTTTTCCTTTGAGTATAAAAGTACCGTGAAACAGGAAATCATTCAGAAACGTATTTTACTCGTCAGTAACGCTTCTTTTGATGCTGTCATGCCTTGCGTGGTGTTCACGTGATCAGAGCGTGACACACAGGTGGAGACACCGCGCTGAAGAGACGCCAGTGTTGCAGTTCCGAAGTTCACAGTCTGGAAAAATAGTAAGGTGGTGATTTTAATGAAGAGATGGATAACAGAACTGCGTCTGGTCACGGTCAGAAGCATGTAAACGGAACTGAAAAGATTAAACGAATATAAAACTGACACTGAAGGTGCAAGAAAGGCTACAGTATCAAGACTGAATAAAAGGCGAAGTGCTGTGTTCATCTGTATGTTAGCCAAAGTATTTAACAATACTGACGTAGATGGTACAGTCAGTCGTAACTCTGAACGATAACGCTTGGTGTCGAGCATCTAAGTGACTAATAATACTTCGTAACTCAGAAATGAATACAATTGTCGGTATCGTGTTTAACATAATCACCTTCAAATACAAACGCCTTTACGGTGGTGTGCCCGTGTTGGGTGCGACAAGCTCAAAACGGGTATGACGCCGTGATATTAAAAAAAAACACGTTATCGACGCGCTTAGGAAAACAGTACGTCTACCATTTCAGCATAACGACAATGTGTTTCAATACTGAAGAATATACATGGTATGTAGCAAACTATTTTATTAATTTTACGCAGTAGGATTGTAGGAAGATTAGATTATTGGGCAACAAAATCTTAATTGAACTTTAGAGGGATATACCGGGTGATCAAAAGGTCAGTATAAATTTGAAAACTGAATAAATCACGAAATAATGTAGATAGAGAGGTACAAATTGACACACATGCTTGGAATGACAAGGGGATTTTATTAGAAAGAAATACAAACGTTCAAAAAATGTCCGACAAATGGCGCTCCATCTGATCAGAATAGCAATAATTAGCATAATAAAGTAAGACAAACCAAAATTGATTTTCTTTACAGGAAATGCTCACTATGTCCACCATCATTCCTCAACAATAGCTGTAGTCGAGGAATAATGTTGTGAACAGCACTGTAATGCATGTCCCTAGTCATGGTGAGGCATTGGCGTCGGATGTTGTCTTTCAGCATCCCTAGACATGTCGGTCGATCACGATACACTTGCGACTTCAGGTAACCCCAAAGCCAATAATCGGACGTGCTGAGATCTGGGGACCTGGGAGGCCAAGCATGACGGAAGTGGCGGCTGAGCACACGATCATCACGAAACGACGCGCGCAAGAGATCTTTCACGCGTCTAGCAATATGGAGTGTTCCTTTTTTTTTTTTTTTTTTTTTTGTTCTAATACAACCCCATGTCATTCCAAGCATGTGTGTCAATTTTTACGTCTCTATCTACATTATTCCGTGGTTTGTCAAGTTTTCAAATTCATACTGACTTTTTGATCACCCGGTAGATAGTAAAAACACACTTCTGTACTACAGACTTAATAACCAATGGTTGTACGGTTAATTTATACCTGGCTTATAGTTCCTAACTTACTAACCCAGTAAAAACAGTCGTATTGAAGGACGCTCTAGCATGCGCTACTTCTGCTCTAAATTTCATTACTTTATGACTTCCTCGAAACCGCCTAACGGTGATTTCCATTCTTGACGTAGGGTGGTAAACTGCACGACACATCAATCACACGAAAATGGTGTGTGGCACAGCATGTCCGGGATAGAGAACGGGGCGGGATGGATCCGGAGCCTCCGGCGGAGCACAAACAGCTGACGTCCCGCGATCGCTCCCTAATCGCAGATCAGCTTCCGCCTCGTTGACCCCCCGACAACAGCCGAATTCGATTGTTGACGCAGCTTTAATTGAACACTCGGCTGCGCGGCGAGTCAATACGGAACGCCGGTCCGGAATGGAAATCAGCGTCCGTTGCCTGGCGGGAGGTCGGCCCGTCGCTTCCCAGCTCTTCGATGTGTGCCTCTCCCACACAAGTCTCACTGAGTCGATTCCTTAATCACTTTGCTGGAACGACAGATCTGTGGTGGAACAGCGATCACTGTATTCATTTCAAACAGTTAAAGTAAATAAATGAGCTATTAAAACGTCCACAGAATTTTTGAACGGGTCTAAAGAATTTGTTAGTAGTCTATCACACACGAGTTCCTGCCATTGTTAAAGGTTGTTAGTATCTATGAGAATAGTACCTAACGACCTACCTCGTTAAGGAATAAACGAATGTGATGCACGTAATTGACATGAAAAGTGACTACCACAACCGAATACAGCTGTGAGAGACAATGGCCATAATTTGGGGAAGAAATTTCTGACCTGTACATGTGGTGCTCAGCATTGAATGGAAATGAATCATGAACTCTGGGAGAACCGGAAAACAAGTGAATCGTAGCGTCTGTGACTTGGTGCTGTAGAAAAATTGGTGGACTGGTTCAAATGGTTCAAATGGCTCTGAGCACTATGGGACTCAACATCTTAGGTCATAAGTCCCCTAGAACTTAGAACTACTTAAACCTAACTAACCTAAGGACATCACACACACCCATGCCCGAGGCAGGATTCGAACCTGCGACCGTAGCAGTCCCGCGGTTCCGGACTGCAGCGCCAGAACCGCTAGAATTGGTGGACTGTTGAAATAAGAAATGAGAAGGTTCTACGCAAAATCAGCGAGGAGAGAAACATGTAGAAAACTTAGATTAGAAGAAAGGACAGAATGACAGGACCCGTGTTAAGAAATCAAGAAACAACTTCTGTAGTACTTGAGGGGGCTAAATGGGGTAAAATCTGTTGCGGATAACAGACATTGGACTTAAAAAAAAAAAAAAAAACTGAAGACGCAAGGTGCAAGTGCTGCCCTGAGATGAAGAGGTTGGCACAGAAAAGAAATTACTGGCTGGCCGCAGCAGACGAGTCAGAATACTGATGAGTCGGAAAAAATAATGGTAGAGGACGACGCCCCCTAGGTTAACGATGTGGAATCCCTTTCTTTTGGTTCCACTTCGCTCTTTACTGATCTCTGGTGCTCTTGCGGCTACACAAAGTAGTGTCTTCGTTGGTCGGTATTGCGCACAGATTCTTTTAACAGCGTGTAGAAAAATTTCCGCTACCAGTCACAATAAAAGAATATTTTGTCACACGACCGGTTTCGGGCTTATGCCCACCCTCAGGTGTTTATACATTCATGTATAAACATGGGGATGGGCACAAGCCCGAAACCGGTCGTGAGGCAAATAAATAACCTTTTATTGTGACTGGTAGTGGAAATTTTTCTACACCCTATAAGGGAACAGTGACGGAGTTCAGCAGCATCCATTATTAATAAAATTCATCTCTTGTAACACTTAGAGGACGTGACGTACCTGGAGTTCCCTGGTTATTTTTTGTCCTGTGGGGTCTCCGCATTTTAAAACGGAAACTGATACACACGTTGTGGGAATGAGATAGCTCATGGTGAGTCGACCGTAGTACACAAGTGCATAACAATTTTTCATAGGTGTTGATCGTACTTAGATCAAGCACTGAGCAATGCTGAAAGACACCACAACTAGCATTGAAGTAAATAAGGTAAACATCCATTCGGCTACTGTTACCTACCATCTTCATCGGGGACAAAATGAAACCTGATGTTGATCTTATGACAAAGTGGCCGGAAATACTGCCGGTTTTCATCACCACACCACTCAACACATTTAGAAAGCATTTTCCTGAATATGTGAATGCTTATTAGGTTACGCGCACAATAACAATGGACATAGCAATAGGACAGATAGTCAAATGCAAACGAAACAAATGGAGAAAGGTAACTGAACTCATCACTGTTTCAGTAGTAATCGCCATAACCATTTATACATTTATCCCACTGTGAAACAAGACAGCCAGTGTCATCATGGAAAAAAAGTTTGCGGTCAGCTACGGAAACACACTTGTACTCAGATGCGAGTTTCTCTTTGTCCGAAGCGATACAGCGGCCAAGAACATCTTTCTGCAGGGCTCCAAAACGTAGGGAAATCACGTGGGGAGAGCGATCTGGACTGTATAAAGGATGTGTAAGGACTTCCCAGCGAAACTTCTGCAGTGTACTGCAGATAATCTGGGCAACATGTGGACTGCCCTGCATGGTCTCGCAGGCAACCGCAAACGTTTTCCATGAAGACACTGACCCTCTTGTCTCACAGGGGGATGAATTTATTTGCAGTTATGAAGATCACTTTTGAAATAAGTAACAGTTTGCTTACTTTTTTCTATCTGTCTCGTTTCCGTTTGACTGTTCCTTATAGAACGCATAGTGTTTGCAAAACAAACATGACGAATGTATTTTCTTCTGTTCCTACTGTTAATAGCAGCTACGATGACAAAATACACCTGTTTTGTTGTGATTTATCAGAAATTGGAAATTTGTGGTAAGGTCTTATGGGACCAAAGTACTTAGGTCATCTGTCCCTAAGCCTACACACTACTTAATCAAACTATGTTACGCTATGGACAACACACACATCTCCGACGGGGGCAGCAGCACGGACCGTGACAAGACTCCGTAGACCTCGCGGCTACCGCTCGCGGCGGTTTATCGGATGCTAGCGAAGATACCCGGCGTTGCCCAGATATTTATCTGTGACTGTATGTCCACTCTCGCGCCACACAGTGTTTGGCCTTATCACATATCTCCTGAACTGAGAGTCCTACAACGATGTAATATTATAGGTACATTCAGAGGAATATGTAGAAACCGTTTGCGAAATGTATTGCGAATAGGGTTAACAGCAGAGAAGTAATAAATTTAAACGATGCGACAGTTTATCATCCCTCTCATTGTTTATGACGTCATATCTCTCTGAACTATGTGTCGTACAATGATATAATTTTGCGCCTACATTGTGTGGTATGCGTGGGGGTGCACACTGTCTGTAAAATTTGTCGCGAGTCGAGTACAGTTAGCAGTAAGGATGTAATACATTATAACGTCGTGCCTCATGCAGTACTTTTACTGCATGAACAGTAGAAAAGCAGTGAAAGATTTGTCATCGTTTTGTAGTGGTTGTCCGCGAGGAAAAGTTTCGTAGATGTTTGAAATAATGTCTAAAGTTTGTTGGAAGTAACTAAGTGCTCTCATTCTCAGATGCTGAGTGAATGAAGTCCTGGAATTCACACGTCGCTGGCTTCGGTCATTTTTCACCCCCATCCCTTTGATAATAGGTGGTTCTTACCCTCACAGCGATTGTCGCCCGACAGTAAGGCGTATGTGTACTAAGTTCTGTTAAAATCGGTCCATTGGTTTAGGAGGAGACTGAAATTTCGGAGGACACTGGAACACACACACACACACACACACACACACACACACACAAAAGTACACGCACATAAGGTACATACATACATACATACATGCATACATTTTTATAATATGTTTGGATTCATCTCCTATGCAGAAAACTGTCCTGTTGTCAAAAGGAAAATAAAATACTGTATCGCAAATATCACTGATTTTGTGTAGCGAAGAGCAATAACACAGATAAAATAAAACTAAAACTTTACTGCTTTCACGCAGGCTAACAAGGGTCCAATCATTTACATTTCTCTCCAACTACCATCTCCCATGGAGCCAATAAACTGCAGAGATGTTGATGACGACATTTCATCCACTGTGCTAAATAGTACCAGACATTTACCATGGGGTTGTGATTAATAGTTTAGCGGACAAGTCTAGGTACAATAGGGTACTTGAGTGTTCGTCAAACCAGGAACTTACTTCGTAACCCTGTGACACGTGTGTTGTCATGCTGGAAGACAGGAGTGACCACAGCATACTCATCACGAATATGCTATAGGAATCAGTGAACCCAAGGAATGGTACGAACACCACACCCGAAACGTACAGACCTGAAGTATACCCAGCACACTTACGGTTAAATGCCACTGGTGCAGTTGACGCTCTGCATCATGTGTAAATAGTGACTCGTCGGGTCGTACTACGCGTCTTCGTGCAACTAATGTCCACTTCTGTGTTGTTTGGTCCATTGTAGACGTGCAGGTTTATGAGCAGCAGTGAGCGATGGCCTTTTGCGAGATACGATTCCCCTAGATATCCTAGCATGCAGTTCCCTACCGGTTACCTGGTTCAAATGGATCTGCTTTCACTAATAGCAAACAGTTCGAGGAGTGTTGGAAATCGTATGTCATTCACAAGGAGTGAAAAACGTCTCCGATCCCCGTCACTTAACGTCCTTTCTCACTCACTGTTCTTAGACTGTGTTCAAATGGCTCAGAGCACTATGGGACTTAACTGATGTGGTCATCAGTCCCCTAGAACTCAGAACTACTTAAACCTAACTAACCTAAGGACATTACACACATCCATGCCCGAGGTAGGATTCGAACCTGCGACCGTAGCGGTCGCGCGTTACCAGACTGTAGCACCTAGAACCGCTCGGCCACTCCGGCCGGCTTAGACTGTATGTCATAGCTGGGAGTTGCACACAATTTGTTGTAAACTAGCTCCACAGTCCCTGTAGATTCACCAACCTATGGGACAGCGTGATTAACTGTGTGGTCATGGACACGTCATAGCAAGGTATCTTCCTTCTGCGTTTCTGTCATGGCTCCGCTTCGACCTATAGTACGGACTCATCCAGACTACTACTATCACCTGTGTCAGCGGTGGAGGTTATATTAACACTTGATATTAGTTGTATACAATCTAAAATGCTCTGAAGCAAGCAATGTGCGTTCTCACGAGGTGACCCAATTTATGTCCGGTAAACTTATTGTTTGTCGGTGTGGTGGTGGTCCGGATCATTGCTACGACAACATATGTCACAGTATCGGAGTATTTGACTACAGCAGGTTATCGGAGCTTGTTTCAAGAAAAACGTCATTGTCTAAGATTGCCCTGCCTGAGGTACTTTAGAGCAGTGGCATTTGCCTATGACTTCAGAACGATTTCAAACAACCCCTATTAAATTTGATGTTGTTAGTGGCCGAATAATGTATAGCCTAATCGTTATTTTAATGACCGTGAAATAGTGTATAACCGATACTACTTCAAGGAATAGACATTTTTGCATTGATCAGAGTTGCAGAAGTTTGTACAAAGTACGGTTACATACTCTCTTTGAACACATGTGCAGACGGTCACTAGCATTGTCACACACTTTCCTTCTCCTAACCATATTTAATCTCAACAGATTTCTAAACAATAAAATATCGTCACATGTTATTAACAGTAATCTGTACACGTTTTCTGCGCTGCAATCCAGTGGCCAGCGTGACAGATGAGAACACCCAACAGCGACAATAGGTATTTATAATCACTTTACGGTAAAAACTCTTTCTCGCAATTCGATATGCGCCAACCCACGGCGATGTGGACATACATTCATCCGGTGCGATATGACTCCTCCTTCTCCTCCTCCTCCACTATTACAACAACAACAACAACAATACGTCCAGACCCAACTGCATCTGACGACAATAGTACTCGCTGGACGCACTCCGCACTTCACTGTCGTGTCCGAGTCTTTCCTCTACCAGTGCGAGTAAAATATGCTTATCTTTGTGTAAGAGACCATCGGTACTTCTCAGAGTCTACTGCCACCAACATTCATCTCACGTAAAGACCGTTAGGAGGAGAAAAGAGATATCAGGGCTCATACGGAAGCATATAATCATCTTTTCCCTGCTGCATCTTCCAGTGGAGGGGGAAGGGGAATCGTGACAAAATATAAAAACACCTACAGCCGTCCTTATGATTTTACTTTATTCTGTCGCTACCAGTTTCACCGCTCCATTGTGTCATCTTCAGGCCGTCTTTGATTCGGTACAGGTTGATAAGATCCCCATGATCGTAATGAATGAAGTTAGTGAAGACCAAAGAAGGTCGAGTGTGGGAAATAATCCGTGTAACCTCGGATGTTTGTACAGTGGTAGGAGAGAGAGTCATGAACAACATATCAGAAATCCTGGCCGGCCGTGGCTCAGCGTGAGATCGTGCGGCGGCAAGGTTCTTTCCGTCCCTTTACGACGAACCTGCACCTACCTGTGAACAATGTCTCAGCAGATCATCAGTAGGAAAGCCGAGTGAAACCTACCGTACTTCGACGTGAACCAGGCTGCAATTAAAGTCACAAATCTACGTGTCGGGAGAAACACGAAATGAAAGGTTGGAAGTTTTGTCCTCAATTAATATATTCTGAAACTTAGGTGAACAAGTATCACTGCCAAGCCCGTGCTAGTCTTAACACAGTCACTCACAATCCCTTTCACTCACGTTAGCAAGCTTATGGTGTTTCATTTCCCGAAAACGTAATAGCTACAAAAATACTAATTGTTTTTGATTGAGAACGCTCGCCAAATATTAAGTCTGTCGGTGCCAAATGCAGTCACAGTTTTTAGCCACCGACCCGCTCAATACGCCACGTGGAATATATGTCATCTCACCACACAATTCACTTAAAAATTCCGAAATTTCTACACAAACATCGGAATAATTATGCCGTCATTTTCCAACACTTTTGATGTATCAAACACTGCTAGATCCGGCAACTTATCATTTGCATCGGAACTACTACTGCACACGTCCGATCTCTTTCATGGCTAGGCTTCGACTCTTCTCTAGAATACTCTGTCTTCTCTACCAGCAGAGAAAGGCGTGCGAAGAATATTGCTTTACCACTGGTCAGTTTACTCAACAGCCAATAGCAAAACAACATTCTCCAGCGTCAATCCGCGCTTTTCATCAATAACCAATCGCAAAATATTAAACCTAACGACTGCACATTTTACTGACGTAATTATCTAGTATGCTGATGTTCTCCTTATTCATAAAGTTATTTACACCTGAATTAATTTTCCCTTTACCGTAAACTTAGTTTACAAATCTATTCTACAAAAATCCCCTGTGTTCATATCCATACTTCTTCGAAATGTTTCCACACTAAATCCTACTAGATAACTCGTTAAACAATTATCTTCATACTAACATTAATCCACATTCACGCATCATTCATACTGCTAAAACACATTTATAGCATTTTACATATACAAAAATACATAACAGCTTATGAAAAACATTCTATTACTTTAGTGCACTCTACTGGGCACAATCGAAACTAAATCAGCCCCCTATCCAATACTGTCCTCTATCGGCTGATACATAAACTACGTGCGCATCCATTCTCTCGTCACCATCTGTCACTCTCCAGCTCTGAGACACATCTCCCACTTAACCGCCTCGAAGGCAGGATCGTTATACGGCCCTACGCCTAAAGTGGGGTGAATTTAGAGATAACGTTTCTACGTTTTTCTTGAATAACTCGAACCTAGTGGAAACGTATCCCAGTGTAAATAACTACATTAAATTTCCTACAAAAAGATCCTATTCATTTTGTCCTAAGAGTTTGCGTGTAGCGATCGAGAGAATATGAAAATCTCGCGCGCGGTTTTTTGAGGTCGGATATAGAATTGCGGGTTGCATAAAACGACATTTGTAGGGCCATCTGAGTCACCCTATGTAACACAGACGAGTTTCAGTTATTCCTATGAGGTCTTCTGGGCGGATACGGCTTAAAAATAAACGTCAAGACATGAAGAGGCTTTTGGAATTTTGGGTTTACGTCACGAATCATCGATAGTACATTGTCATGTGCCGAGTTATGACTCATTTGTAGTGTTTACTGACAGCATTTTCAACTGGTGCAGCACGATGGAGTGCACGACAGAAGGTCATATTTCAAAATTTGCGGTTCGACGAGGAGAAGCCTGCGCGCCCAGGGGACGGAAATGAGATATGCAGATAGAGGGCGGCGAATGGCTCCCGTTTCCGGGGCTGGCAGTAAAACCGCGCCGGACTGCTTTACGTCCCGTCGTGGCAAATTACTCCGGCGCTGTGGCCACGTTTACGTGAGGTTTGTCTGCCGTAAAGTACACGCGTGACCGAAGTGACCGCCAGCCGGGAGCACGCAGAATAGGAGGCCCAAACACACGCGTGAGAAAGAGTGAGCCGGCGGCGACTGGTTTTCTTATCTCAATCCAAGTATTACGTTTCTTTGTGTTTGTACATTACTTCTTTACCGTGATGAATTTATTAAAAGGTGGAAGGTGATCTACACGGATTAATAGAGATTGAATGAATAGATTAGTAACGTGAATGTAAGAAAAGATGAATCTGATTGCATAATAAGTCAGAAGGAAATTTTGTTGTTATTGTAGTTTGTTGTGGAGAAAAGAAAGAAACGGTGATATGCAAACATCATCTCTTTCAACAAATGTGAAGGAACTTGAAGAGCCGGCCGCGGTGGTCTAGCGGTTCTAGGCGCGCAGTCGGGAACCGCGCGACTGCTACGGTCGCAGGTTCGAATCCTGCCTCGGGCATGGATGTGTGTGATGTCCTTAGGTTAGTTCGGTTTAAGTAGTTCTAAGTTCTAGGGGACTGATGACCACAGATGTTAAGTCCCATAGTGCTCAGAGCCATTTGAACCATTTTTTTGAACTTGAAAAGTTTCTGAATAAGCTGACAACACTGAAGTTTAAACAATTAGTGGAGAATATACTGCATCAGTTACATTGTTTAGAAGTTAAATCTGGAACGTTCGGAGGTTGGTCAGTATTCAAAATGGTTGAAATGGCTCTGAGCACTGTGAGACTTCACATCTGAGCTCATCAGTCCCCTATAACTTAGAACTACTTAAACCTAACCTAAGGACATCGCACACATCCATGACCGAGGCAGGATTCGAACCTGCGACCGTAGCGGTCGCGCGGTTCCAGATTGAAGCGCCTAGAACCGCTCGGCCACACCGACGGGCTGCTCAGTACTAATATGATGTAATCAGTACATGCTCTGCCGTGATTTGTTCAGTTTGTTATTCCGATACATATTCAATATTACAAGGAATATCACCAGTGTTAGTTATTCTTCATACATTATATCAAAGAGACAAATGGAGTTAGAAACCACATGAACTGTGCTTGTAACGAGTCGTATCACACCAAAAGTTTCTTTCTAAGTACTATTTGGCAAGCAAACTTGATGAACCTATGGAGCTCGCCAGTGTGTTTCAGTCAAACCGATCACAGAGCAAAACAATTGTAAATATTGATAAATTCGCCATAAATACCAGGTGCTTATGATTAAACTGACAGTGTTTCCAGTGATACAGTGCTGGTTGTATACATCACACTACACTGAAACATCATAGGTATGTTCATTAATTGGTGTGTTCATGGACTATACCGGATAAATTTATATTTCCACTTACTATTTTCTGCCACCACGTGAAAATATGATAGTGTAAGCAGTGAGAATGTGAAATGCTTTCCGTTTTGACGCCAGTATGCTGTTCGTCGCTTGGTGACGTGTGCTCATTTCTGTTGCGAAGTAACTTGGTTTAAAGGTTAAAGAAGGTTGAAGTTCTCTCAAGAGCAATGGCTGTTGAGAGAAGACCCTGCACTGCTGATAAAGTCATTTTATCAAAACTGCAGCAGTTACTTTATTGCGGAATTATCGACGACAGAAACAGCTGCGAAAGGCTCCACCTAAATAAATGGGCTAAAGAATATGATGAAGAAAACGTGATAAAGCAGTTTTAAGTAACAGATGAGTTAGGTGGTGCAGCAGGGAGGAGGAGGCGTTCCATTCCAGTGGCAGCTGTTGATGAAATTGCTGTAGCTATAGCCGACCGTACAGCACATTCCTTAAATTCTGCAACAGGCGCTCCAGCCGTATCGCCGGTATTGTCTCTCTCCTGGTCAACAGTTCAAACACAATGCAGCGCATTTTACACCGGTGTCCAAACACATTTCAGAATGTGCATCAAATGAAACCCAAAGAGACACTACAACTCCATGATATTGCCCTTCGATTTTTGGCCCGCATGGAAATGGATGACATGTGGCTGGGGAATATTCTTTGGACGGATGAGACGTATTTTACTCCGCACGATGCCGTGAATGCAGATAACTGTCGCATATAGTGGTCTACTCCGCTATGTGTTGCGCAGGAACATCCACTGCATTCAGGTTATGTGACTGTGTGGTGTAGCTTCTCAAACTCCTTCATTCACTGTCGGTTTCTCTTCGAGGAGATGACACCTAGCAGCCTTTTACGTGTACAGTGACATATCCACCATATAAAGACCTCCTTGTGGAAGACGTGATTCTAGCTTTTCAAGCACCCAGCTGTGTCCACACTATTGCTTTAAAGCAAAATGGGGTGACACCACACGTCGCTTACTAGGTGTAAGATTTGCCCAGAGAAACCTTCGGTGACGGCAGCGTCACCTCTAGGTAATTTCAAGATGTTATACCCCCCCCCCCTCCCTACCGAACTACATCCATGTGACTTTTTGTTGTGGGTTATCTGACAGATTGCGTCTTTCAGGGATGTATCTGAACTCTTTCTGATCTGAAGGACAGCCTACGACGACATACCGTTTTGATTCCACCGGATATGCCGTGAGAAAATGTGGACGACGCATTGTTACGCATACATCATGTTGATGAATCGGATAGGATGTTGAACACATGTTGTAACTTCCGATCATATCCTAATAAACGTTCCAGAACCACCTTTAATATGTGTCTGATAGTTCCTTACCTTTTCCTGCAGCCATACCACGTTCTGACTGCTTAAAGCTCCATAATTTCAGAGTGTGGTTGAAAGTGGAACTGTTATTTTTTTCAGCATACTTCACGAGTGTAGCGATTAATGAACACACCTACGATGTTTCAGCTTCCTACAATGTATACAGCCCACACTGCAGCACTCAGAACACAGTCAGTGTAATCATAACCGTCGAGTAAAATAACGCTGTGCACTAGTGTGAGCGAGAAAGTTTTCGTAAAGTTTTGAAATTATGTGTAAAGTCCGTTGCAAGGACTAAGTACTCTTTCTCACACACAAGATGAATATAATCAGGGTGTTTGCACCCAGTGAGTCACGCCCGCGTTTAACTGCTTACCATATACACAGTTTCTAACTGTAACACTTGTCCCAATGCGTTAAATTTCTAACACAGTTATACTTCTCCATGAGTACTTTATGACAGCATTTAAAAATCATATATTAGGTCAATATCTAGGAGAAATATCATAACTTACATTTTTGTTGCACTTGGAAGCCGCTTGTTAGTCAACCTGAAACAGTCATGAACCATGAACGAGGATAGCTGCTTAGTAACTTTTGGTCTTAGTCGAAAGACTGGTTTGATGCAGCTCTCCATTCTACTCTATCCTGTGCAAGCCTCTTTATCTCCGATTAACTACTGCAACCTATATCCCCCTGAATCTGCTTACTGTATTCATGTATTGGTCTCCCTCTACGATTCTTATAACTCACCCCCCCCCCCGTCTCCCCCCCCCCTCCAACACTTCCCACCAGTACTAAATGTCTGATCCCTCGATGTCTCAGAACGTGTCCTATCAACCGATCCCTCCTTTTTGTCAGGTTGTACAACATATTTCTCTTCTCCGCAATTCTGTTCAGTAGCTCCTTATTAGTTACATGATCTACCCATCTACTCTTTAGTATTCTTCTAAAGCACCACATTTCAAAAGCTTTTATTCTCTTCTGGTCTAAACTGTTTAACCCTCCATGTTTCACTTCCATAGATGGATATACTTCATACAAATACTATCAGAAATGAGTGCTTAACATTTAAATCTATATTCAATGTCACCAAATTTCTCATGTTCAGAAACGCTTTTCTTGGTCTTGCCAGTCTACATTTTATGTCCTTCCTACTTCGACCGTCGTTACTCTTCCCAAGTAACAAAACTCATATACTGTAATCAGTGTCTCAGTACCTAATCTAATTCCCTCAGCATCACCTGATTTCATTCGACTACATTCCATTATCCTCGTTCTGCTTTCGTTGATATTCATCATGTATTCTCCTTTCAAGATACTGTCCATTCCGTTAAACTGCTCTTCCAAGTCTTTGTCTGTCTCTGACAAAATTGCAATGTCGTCGGCAAACCTCCGACATTTTTATTTCTTCTCCATGGATTTTAATACCTACTCACAAGTTTTATGTTGTTTTCTTTACTGCTTGCTCAATATGCAGATTGAATAACATCAGGGATAGGCTACAATCCTGTCTCACTCCCTTCTCACCCACTTTTTTCCCTTTCGTGCCCCTCGACTCTTATAACTGCCATCTGGTTTCCGTTCAAACTGTAAACAGCCTTTCGCTCCCTGTATTTTACCACTGCCACCTTTAGAATTTGAAAGAGAGTATTCCAATAAACACTGTCGAAAGCTTAAAGTCTACAAATGCTATAAACATAGGTTTGCCTTTCAAATGGTTCAAATGGCTCTGAGCACTATGGGACATAACAGATGAGGTCATCAGTTCCCTACAACTTAGAACTTCTTAGACCTAAACCTAACTAACCTAAGGACATCCCACACACATCCATGCCCGAGGGAGGATTCGAACCCGCGACCGTAGCTGTCACCAGACTGAAGCTCCTAGAACCGCTCGACGACAGTGGCCGGCGTTTGCCTTTCCTTAACCTATCTTCTATAAGAAGTCGTAGTGTCAGTATTGCCTCGCGTGTTCATACATTTCTTCGGAATCCAAACTGATCTTCCCCGAGGTCGGGTTCTACGAGTTTTGCCCTTTTTATTCTTCTTGATGTCTGAGAGTATTTCGCCTGTGTCTGACATCTTGCTCACCACATGGGAAATTTTTGTCATGGCTGGCTCTTCTAAGGCTATCAGTAGCTCTAATGGACTCTTGTCTACTCCTGGGGCCTTGCTTAGTAATATGGTTGGAGAATTTATTCCTCTTCAGTTTCAGTGTTGATCCAGTTCTGACAAGTTACTTGCGTGAAGCTAACGTTTCATAACGCTATGGTTACCCTAAATGAAATATTAACCATCGCCATGAAGCAGACGAATACATGATAGAGTGCATTTTGTGAGATATTGCGCGTCGTGCTGATTTTGGTAGATCACCGTCAATAAATGGTAACAGCTGAAAGACCCTAGCTAATGTGTTTTATAACATACCAACGTTGTTTTTTTTTTTTTCAAAAAGTAAGTTCCATCTGCGCTCAGAAACAACATGAACAAACTGTTTCAGACTTTCAGGTGCAAGAGACATAAACCAACAACTGTTTTGTACTCCTGCAATAAAATAACATGTTGTCTCATGACATACGACGAAAATTCAATGGATTTAGTTCGCGTCGTTAATTGTAACGACAGTGTTTTTTGTAACAGAAGTATAGTACAGAACTGAGGCAGATAGTTCTGTCTTTTTCTCAAATGTCAATCCATCCAGAAGGATCTTTATTCAGGCAGTGCTGCACAGCTCTGAGGAGAGTTCCAAAAACTACTTTGTCGCTGATGATTTATTACTGGGGAACTTTAACCATATAGCTTGATGTACTGTGTCAAGCTGATGACAATATATGACTGAAATAGGTAGTAAATAAAATATTATTCACGCAGAAGCCTTTTAGTTTGAAAGATGTCACTCCTAAACGCAGCAAATTATTCCGGGCCCATAACTTTTTTTAGAATCAGATTGCCAAGTTGTCAAAGTTTCAGCAATAGGGGACAGTGCCACTGAGCCATGGAAATGCAGAGATGCTTGTCGATTCTACAGCAACACGGAAACCTCTCTGAAACGCTTCTCGATATCCGGCGACGAATTCCGCCCACATTACACGCTTCGTCGTGTTACATAGAAGGCGATTTCATTTCATCTGCGTACCCGTTCACCCGGATACACTCGAAAGTCAGTTCCTTCCGAAGCGCTTCTCGCGGTGCTGACGCTGGAAGGAAGGGCCACGTGAGCTGATTCGTTCAACAAGAAACTTCTGAGCGATTTCCAGCAGCAAGTTATACCTGACGTCGTTATACATAATACAGCAGTTCCAAAAAGGAAAATAAAACAATTTCACGTACGGAAAATTATTACTAGAGTCAGTATATTTATTCATACTTTCGGAAACATAAAAATTTAAAAAAAGACTAGATACTATGAAACGTCCCCTTAGGAAAATTATACATGACTGTGCTTAAACTGACACACAATACTTTTTACTGCAACGCAATCTGACTTTCAATAGTCCCTACAAGAGAATGCCCCTGACTAAATTAACCTATACGTTTCACAAATCAATTACCTCGCAAAAATCTTCGTTACTCGAACTACTCCAATACAGCGAGCGCCACTTCTGCCAGCTAAATAAAAGATTCAGACTACTGAAGGCACTAACTACTGATAGGCATAGTTAGCAAAAGAAAGATTTTGATAGAGAACAAACAATGTATTTACCTTAATAGTGTTCAAAAGTCATAATATATATATATCAGCCCATGATATCCAATATTACAAATTTACTCTTTCTGATGGACACGCGTCCAGATCGTCCACTCTCAAAATTCCGCCATCTCTCTCCCCACATCCACCACTGCTGGCGGCTCACCTCCAACTGCACTACGCCACGCACTGCCAACAGCCAACCGCCCAACACTACAATAGCAAACTCCAACAATGCCAACCAGCTACAAACTGCACACAGCACAGCCAGTGATTTTCATACAGAGCGCTACGTGGCGTTACCAATATAAAAACCTAAACGGGCTACTTACAACTATGTGAATCAAATACTTTTATCGTATCCGTTTGATTGCAAAGAGCGAACATGGTCCTTATGGGATGTGGGAAACCATTTCATAATGATATGTATCGTACATGATAAATATAGTAATTACTAGTTAGTAGTCCAAAAGATATCTCTCAATTTATGTACTGAGCAATGTCATGTTCATAAACATAAGTATCGAATAAATCAGGTCTTCATTTTAACCCAAAATTAGTAAGAAAAATTACTAAAATAACAAGGAACAAGCGCACTATGTCAGTAATTAGTACCTCCGATATTAGACGCAAGGCTGCAGGAATTAAAAATAAATCGAGACACAGGTCAGCAATCCACAGAACAGGATTAAACACTATTAATTTAACTGGAAAGGCTATAAATGACGAGACACAGGCAGTCGATATGTTTAATAATCATTTCTTTAATGTAGTGGAAAATATAGCGGTAAACAGTTAAAGAGGAAAATCATAAGAGTGTACTGGACAAGGAATTTACACAAAATTCAATCATATACATGTCTCACCAACTTCTCCTTCCGAAATTAAGAAAACGATACATTCTCTCAAAAATGAAACCTTAACTGGATTTGATGGGTTCTCCAACAGAGTACCAAATACTTCCTTACAGTACAATGAGTACTGTCTTTTGTGAAATATATAATGAATCGCTAACATGGGTATCTTTCCAGACAGACTGAATTATGCCATTCTTAAACCCCTTTAAGTAAGGTGATAGCAGATACATCAGTATCTACTGAACTGTTTCACTACTGACATTGTAGAAAATTGTTGAGACCATGTATTCTAGAATGGTATCATACACAGATAGCAATTAACATTTTGCCTGCTCACAGTTTGGATCTCAGAAGACCTGTCAAGCTGAGAGTGACATTTAGACATTCCTTCACCAAATTTTAAAAGCACTAAACAACGAAATAGAAAGAGTTGGTGTTTTTCTGTGACCTATCTTAGGCATTTACTGTGTGACGCACAACATTCTCCTGAACAGAGTGAAGTCTTATGGAACTGATGGTGTAGCAAACAAAGGGCTAGTAATATATCTAACTAAATAAATGCAGAAGGTTGTACTTAATAATTCAACCAAAATATGTAGAGGAGGTTCTTCTGATCGTATTTAATGAGTTGGGCGTTTTGACTACTGCTTCAAGGTACAACCATTCATATATTTTGATGTAAATAATCCACAGCAGTTCAAAAGGAGTTCCATAAGGCTCAATCTTAGATCCACTGCTGTTTCTCAAATAATATGTAAACAACCTACCTTTTAGCATCCAACAAACAAAATTAGTTCTTTCTGCGAATGATACTAGGGTTGTAGTCAGTCTTAACATACATACATACAGCAACAGAAGAAATGGTAAGTAATGTTCGTAAAGGTAATATTGAATTGTTTTCCAAGAATGGTCTCACTCTCAGTTTAGGAAAAGCATGACATATTCAAATCTGCAGGTACAGGTGTACTGCACAAATTATAAGTCCAACACTTGATGAGGAAGTAATAACTATGGTGCAAATGTGAAGATTGTATGTTTCCATATTGATGAGAATTTCAACTGGGGAAACAAGTTTTGGAACTCGTACAACTTCTTAGTTCAGCCAGATTTTCACTTGGAATCATTGCAACTCATGGGGAGAGACAAATAAGTAAGTTGACTTATTGTGCATATTTTCATTCAGTAATATCTTATGGGATTATGTTCTACGATTACTCAACTTACGAAAGTGTAAGAATAATATGTAATGCTCGCCCACGCTGATCTTATAGATATCTATTTAATGAGTTAGGCGTTTTGACTACTGCTTCAAGGTACAACCATTCATATATTTTGATGTAAGTAATCCACAGCAGTTCAAAAGGAACAGTGATATACATAATTACAGCACCAGGAAAAGGATGACATTCATTACTCCACATTAAGATTGTCGTTAGCAGAAATAGGAGTGCACAATGACACCACAAAATTTTTTTATCACTTCCCAATGATACAAAACATGTGACAGACAGAAAAGATAAATCTGAAAACAAACAGAAAAATTTTCCATTGATAACTCCTCTTGCACTTCTGTAAAAGACTTACACATTTTGATTGCGTAAAAGCATAAAAGGTGAATGGTAGCAATTATTACCTAACAACAACACCCAAAAAAAGTTATATATGATCAGCGTGGATCCATATTTACATGTGAGTGTCTAACGGAAATGTAAAATGACTCGTTACTCATCATTGCGATTAGTCTTACAATGAACCACGAACTAACTAATAAAAAGTTACGTTTTAATTAGTGTTATAAGGACTGAGTCTCACGTAATTATTTGGTTGTGTGTGGCAAATACAGGGTGTTGAGGAAAAAAAGTAAACACAGTAGAAAGACGTAGTATAGGGTAATTCGACACGACATTCCATGCAATGTGTTCCCAGTTTTTTAATGATTACACAGATACAGCTGTTAGAATGTAACTCAAGCAATTAAGTTCAAAGTTGATTTTCATAAACTCCACCTGCGACTTCAATGCAGTTTCGGGTTCTCTTGACAACAGCACACATAGGTCATGGCGTTCTTTCGCTGAGGGTGGTACCACTCGTAATTCGAACGGCCTTTTGGGCACTTTTTTGTTTTACATATTCTTGGTAGACTTCGGATTTAAACCATCCTCACAGGCAAGCATCAATAGAAGTCAAGCCGGAGATTTTTGCGACCAAAAATGTGTCAATTTCTCTTTATTCCGCTAATACCGTTTACATATAAAGCCACTTCCAGTAGTGACAGCATCAAGAACATTCGAAACTCAGAACTATTCTTTGCAAATATGTCGTGAGGCATTACAGGCAATCAGTTTATTGGGAGTGTTGTGTTACCGCATCGCTTTACAGGGTCCATTGATCTAGGATTTCATGGAAACGAGCTTCCAACATTATTGGAGGAGATTCCTTTGGTTTGAAGAACGGTTACGCTCTTTCATCATGATGAGGCTCCAACACACTCTTGTGAGGTGGTGCCCCTAATTCTATGATCACCTGGAAGATAGATCTTCGGAAATGGTCACCTTCCTTAGCCATGAAAGTCCCCAGACCTCACACCCTTAGATTTTTGGCTTTAAGTATGGTGAAAAGTCAGCACAAGAGACGAATTGATCTCTCGGAATATAAGTACTGCTGACGTCATAAAAAGAACGCCTAAAAACCTTAGATGATCTACCCATGCTGTTATTAATATAATTCACAAGTGCATTAAATTTGCTTAAGGAATTTGTGAAGATCAACACTGAACTTCATTTGCCTTTGCCTAACACATTCTACAGCCACATCTACGCTATACACCGCAAGCCACGTAATGGTACTTTCTGCACCACAAACGGAGCCCTCCAGCCCTGTTGCACTCGCGAATGGTGCATGGGAAGAATGATTGTCTATGGCTCTAATTTCTCGTGTTTTCTTCTCGTGGTCATTACAGAAGTGTGTGGATGGAAGTAATATGTTGACGACGGTTTCCGGAAACTGCTCTCTCGAACCTTCAATAATAAATCTCTCCGTGAGGCACAGCGCCTCTCTTGTAACATCAGCCAACGGGGTTTGTTGAGCATCCCCGTAACTCTTTCGCGCCTGTTAGAGAATCCCGTGACGAAATGCTCCGCTCTGCGTTGGATCTTCTCTCTCTCTTCTATCAGTCCAACCTGACAGGGATCCTAGATAGACGAACAAGACTCAAAAATCGGTCGCACAAGCGCCTTTGTAAACCTCTTCCTTCGTCGATTAGTTACATTTACTTAAGATTCTTCCTGTAAATCTGAGTCTGGCATCTGCTTTCTCACTATTCCCACTATTTGTTTTATGTCGTTATTCCTCCTAAGCTCTGGATAGTTACTCATAGATATTTTACGGCAGACACTGTTCTTCCAGTGGGTTTTCAGCAATAGTGTAACTGTACAGTAGTGGATTTCTTTTCCTACGTATGCGCCATAGCCGCGCGGGATTAGCCGAGCGGTCTGTGGCGCTGCAGTCATCGACTGTACGGCTGGTCCCGGCGGATGTGTTTGTCATTGGATAATTTAGGTTAAGTAGTGTGTAAGCTTAGGGACTGATGACCTTAATAATTAGATGCCGTAAGATTTCACACACATTTGAACATTTTGTTATGCGCAATATGTTACATTTATATGTTCAGAGTCAATTGCCAAAGTCTGCACGATTCATAAATTCTCTGGAAGTAGTGCTGCAAATCGTTGCTATCTTCTGGCATTGCTTCTTTGTTATAGACAACCACGTCATCTGTGAACAGCCTTAAAGAGTATCCGACGCGTTCTGCTAGAACACTCACATACTGTACATTGTAAACAGTAACGGACCTATCACACTTCCTTGGGGTACATAGGAAATTATCTTTATATCTGTTGATTTTGTTCCGTTAAGAGCGACTTGTTGAGTTTCGCACGATCTCTGTTTGCGGATCCCATGTTTATTTTTACAAAGGACAATTTCAGTCACCAAAAACGCTATATTTATTGAGCCTAAAACATGTCCCATAATTCTACAACATACTGACGTCAACGATATGGGTCTATAAATATGTGTGTATCTGTCGTGCGGCCCTTATTAAAAACGGGAATGGCCTGCGCTTTCTTCCAGTTGCCAGATACCGTTCGTCCCTCAAGCGATCTACGATAAATCACTGCTAGACGGGAAGAAAGTTCTTTCGCATAATCTCTGCAGAATCTTAATTTCTATCTCACCGGGTACTGACACATTTCCCCTACTAAGCGATTGTAGTTGTTCTATTCCACAACCGGTTGTCTTAATATCTGCCATTTCGAAGTTCATACCACGATTGAAAGGAAGTGATGTGTTTCGATCCTCCGTGATGAAACAATTTTGGAAGACCGAATTCAGTATTTCCGCCTTCTCTCTGTTATCTTTCGTTTCGGTGGCAGTATTGTGACTGAATGAAGTAATAGATTATTTTGAAGCAGTTACTGATTTTACGAAGGACCAAACCCACTTAGGGTTTCTTCTCATACCGGTCGATAAAGTTTTGCTATCAAAGTCACTGAACGCTTCTTTCATTGCTCTTCTTGCGTACA
The DNA here is from genome assembly GCF_021461395.2 of Schistocerca americana. Taxonomy (NCBI): domain Eukaryota; kingdom Metazoa; phylum Arthropoda; class Insecta; order Orthoptera; family Acrididae; genus Schistocerca; species Schistocerca americana. The sequence goes on from NC_060120.1 coordinate 63,041,394, forward strand.
TTTTCGCTTCGTTCAGGTTCTGTTTGTCAGCTAGGTTTTTACTTCTCTTGAATCTGAGATTAAGTTCTCTTTGTTTACGTAGCAGTTTTCTAACATAGCTATTAAACCATGTTGGGTCTCTCCCATCCAATAAGGCTTTACTTGGAACATGCTATACTTGTTTAGGATATATTGCACGACGTCTTTGAAATTTTTCCATTTGTTCTCCACATCTTCGTCTTCATCACGGAATATTTGATGCTGACTGCTCAGATACTCTGAAATTTGTTTCCTGTTACTCTAGATAAGCAAAAATATGTCCCTAACATTCGTAAAATTCTTTATAAGGCCCAGTGTCATAGATTCTATCACAGCCTTGTGACCACTGATAACTTCCTCTACGTTAACTAATTGGATAAGTTGAGGTCTGTTTGTTTCCGGAAGATCTAAGACGTTACTCTCACTTGTTGGTTCTCTGACTATCTGCTTAACCTAATCTTCAGACAAGACATCTAGAACAATGCCACACGATTTCTTATATCAGGCTCCAGGTTTGATAAAATGACACTCCCAATCTATACCGTGCAAGTCGAAGTCACCTCCTATTATAACACCATGATCAGGAAGATTATTTATGATATTTTGGAAGTTACGTCTGAAGGGCTCTACCAATAGAGTTCCTGGTCCAGGCGGTCTATGAAACACAATCTGTTATTAAAGTGAAATTTTCACTCTGGAGCGGAGAGTGCGCTGATATGAAACTTACTGGCAGATTAAAACCGTATGCTGGACCGAAACTTGAGCTCTGGACCTTTGCCTTTTCGTGAGCAACTTCTCTACCATCTGAGCTATGCAAGCATGACTTACACCCCGTCCTCACAGCTTTATTTCAACCACTACCTCGTCTCCTGCATTCTAAACTTCACAGAAGCTGGTAGTAGTAAGAAGTATGTTTGGCCCCACTCTCCAATGATGTCACATTTATTCAAGATTATGAATCCAAGGTGATGGTGATAGATTTGGCAATGTCACAATGACATCATGGTGGGAAGTGCAAATTCCATCAGGACAATGCACATACCATGGCTACCTCCACTAACGTAAGAAAATGACGGAAGAAAAGGGCAGTTCGGCTATCTCCACTAACATAAGTCATCCGACCACCACCTCATCCTATTAACTGGTGGGTAAAATACTCAGCCTGTGCTGGATAGGATAAATATAGGTCTTTATTTAAACTGTCTTTATTTAAACAAATTGAGGCAGGTCTGCCATCAAGTGTGTTCTCCAAAAGGTCCAAAGTCCAACTGACATAGTACACGGTACTGCCACCATAGGCTCCCATCATTCCTCCCGTGACGTAATACGAGATGGCGGTCTGGGCGGGGAAAATGGCAGGTCACGCCGCTGATGAAGGCATGTGAAAGTCACGTCTACAGTTGGAGTTTGTCGGGAGTTATACTGATGTCACATGACCACGTAAATAGGCGCCAAGTCACACAATCTGACTGTCACGTAAGTTCTGTACATGAGCTTATAAAATTTCAAGAACTTCTTCCTGACGTAGAGGAACACACACCAAAAATTTACAGTAAAAATTTAAATAATATCCTTAAGGCAACTATAAAAAATCGCTGCCAACAGACTTCTTTTTTATATTAACCAATGCCCATTATTCCAAGTATAATTTTTATACCCATTACCGAACTTTTTCTTGTGATTCGAATACCTCCTAATTTTGTGGTTTTCATACAGCATGTGTATCTTGCACACTATGGTGCTGTCGTATTCTAGTTTGTTAATGACATAATTAACAAAATTTCTCAGCAACGAGTACAGAAGGTTATTTTTAGCCGCTGGGAAACAGCGTGCTTCAGGCCTGTTCATCAATGATAGCGAGATACTCTTAGGGGATGTCTTTGTAATCAGAGATATTTGCTCTCGGATCCACTTCCAACTATTCATGTGACCACTGAAAGTGTATCTGTCAATTATTGTGTCAACTAGATGGCATTGTTGACATAAATTTGTTTCACAGAGTCCGACTTTGTACAGCCTTTCTTTGGTGCTAACTACGTTGTTGACTATCTTGTACCATGAAATTTTCATATTAGACGTGAGCACATTTGAACTAATGTTTTCCCAAATTTCAGTCCAATCAATGTTTGGGAACTGTCGTTCTATTTTGTTCCTTCCTTCGCTTTTCTTTCGTTCCCGCATTATGCCTCTTGATGGTAAGTGTCATGACTGTCTGATACTTACATAACTGAACTCATCATAGAAAACCCTCACATGCTGTAATCGACTGTTGATATTCTGCACGTCAATCGGAGGAAGCTGACTTCGAGGGTAGTGATCTCGAAAAGTTGGCTGGTTATGCTTTCTCGAGAGTCTCTTTTTAAATTAACTTGCTTTTGATAAAAAGTGCAGAGGCTTTATCCGTTATATCAGTTAATCCTAGTCCACCTTTTCTAGGGTCTAAAGTGGCTACTATAGCAGGTACTCTGAGCACTTCACATTTCCACAACAAGTTTATGATTTTAAACATCATTCGCCTCGCCATGATTCTCGGTATTGGAAACAGCTAAGCAGTATTATAAGATTTAGCAAGGATGCAAGACTTGATACACGTTGTTTTTTGAACTCGGTTCTGCTGCAATTTTCCAATTGAAAGCCGTCATTTACATGAGGCATACTGTCAGGATGATCCCAAGTGTTTTATGCTGTCGGACTAATTTTGCCCACTCGACGTTGATATTACCAAAACCTTTGAAATTCAACATATTAATTCTTTTGCGTTTGCATTGGCTCCAGATGCTCTACAGTGCGTATCAATCACTGTTTCTAGCGTGGTTACCTCTTAATTATTCCTGCATCGTCAGCATAGGCTATTATAACTGTTTTATTTCCTGATAATGTTAAGCCTTTTAATCTAACATGGACATGTCACAGGAAAGGCTTCAGTGAAATGGCGAAGAGCGATATGGACAGAGGACAGAGGACAGAGGACAGAGGACTTCCATGAACACCTCGCTTTATTTGTATCGGTCTTGATTGTTGACAATTCACCGCTTTTTTACATTTATTCCAGTTGCTACGTTCTTCATCAACTGTATGACCCTATCGTTGAAACCTATTTTCTACAACGTCTGTAGAAGATATTCATGATTTACTACATCGAAGGCTTTATAAAAATCTTAAAAAAATAAAGCACACTTTATTTTTGTTACAGAAGTTATTTCAATGATATCTCTGAATCCTGCTAGATTTTGAAAAATGGTTCTGCCGTGCGCGCAGTTCTGATGTTTACTAACAATTTTACCTGTAAGGCATGAAATTCTTTTGTTTACTATTTTAGCTATTAATTTATAATCAGAATTTAGCAGTGAAATTGGATGAAAATTATTTAAATTTTTGTTTCCATTATTTTTTGGAACAAGAACAATTTTACACTCCTTAAACTCAGCCGGAATCATTTTACCCTGAATAACCTCAATTACAGTGTCCTTGATTTTCGCACCCACTATTAGCCAGTAACGGATGTAAAACTCTGCTCGCAGACCATCCGGTCCTGGTGACTTTTTTGGTGGTGAGGTGCACACAGTCTCATACACGGCCTATTCACTGACTACCTCGAGAAAATTTTCGTTGTCATCTTCTGTCAGCTGTGGGGTAGGATATCAAGAAATTATTCCAAGGATGCATCACTACTTTGATTTACAAAATATAGCTCGCAATAATAGCGATAAATCTCGTCCATCATATCCTGCTAAGTTCTGAGAATCGAACCGTTTTTTGTTCAAATTTCATCAATTAAAGTCCTTCTTCCGTTTTTCGTATGCTTCACTAAATGATACAGGGAAGTAGTTTCGTCGTCTGACACCGAATTTGCCTTGGATTTTACTTTCAACCCTTGCAGTTGATTCCTCTTAATATTAAGTAACTTGGCTTTGACTTTTTTAATGTCAGCTATCCGAAGTGAGGAACCTGCTGAGACCTGATCATATAGATCTCTCAAAAGGGAATAGTAACATTCTATGGGGCATTTCATTTCTCTTGCGATCTAGGCACTGAATTAACCCATCAGTCGATAGCAGTGGCATATCTACTACGAGCAGGCAGGCATATTGCCCATGCTTCTTTGATCAGGTCTTCTAAATCATGATTTACTAACAAGGAAATGTTCAAATTCCATTGATTCTTGAATCTACGAACTGGCTGTCTTCTTAGATTTATGAAAGGTAAGACACTTGAATGGTCCGAAAAGTACGTAGGAATGGTTTCTACTTTTGTCACAAAAGTTTCAAGGTTTTTAGAACTATATAATCTATCAATCCTGCTACGATATGTATCTGTGACATAAATGAACTCAACAATGGAGGGGTATTTGATTTCCCATGTATACTTTAATTCCAATCCTGTAACTAGTTGTTTTAGTTCACTTGATAAATTAAAATTAGGTAACTGATCTTTTCGATTTAAAACACAATTAAAATTACCTCAAAATAATAACTGTCTTGGATTTTTCCTTAACAAGTATATCAGTTCATCTTTGAAGAAACGTGCCCTGTCAGCTCGATGAGAACTTCGTGAACGGGCGTACAATTTGATGATCATCACATCATAGATATTTAGTCCTATTCCCCTTCCGGATTCCAGTTGTTCCACGTCACTTATTAGAATCCCTTCCCTCACCAAAATTGCTGTTCCAACATTTGTTTCGTGGGACACAGATTTATGTAACTGACATAACAGGGAATTACTGAAGCCGATATTAGAACTTCTTGTAGCGGGTAATATCAGTCGCAGATTCGCACAAATATTCCTTAGGTGCCGATAGTTTCAAACCTGACGTAATTTTGTTTATGTTTATAGTGGTGACAAAATAAGATTGCGTCATTGGGCTGTCACTATGTAGTTGTTTTGATGAACTAATTCAGTTTCCTATGGTTCAGGGTTCAGTTAAACTATTAACAGTTTTCTCGGAAGGCTGAATATGGAATAATACTTCAGTCAGTTTATTAGTTACTGTCCCGTTTTTCCTACTTCTGAGGTTTTCTCTTGAACAGCTAGTAGACTGATTTCCTTGTAAACTTTGTGATTTTTCCTACAGTGTTCGTGTAGGACCGTTTCGTACCGAACATTCTTTGGGCTTGGTTCGCCATTTCTGGATTTTCCCTTCTCTTGGTTACGAGCTATATTCACATTTGGTTGCGTTTTTATTTTACTTCGCGGCTGATCTGGAGTAGCAGCAGACGCTTTCGCAGTTTCTGTTGCTAGCGCCGGCCCTGCGGTGACGACAGAGATTTCATTTTGGCCATAACTTTCTTGTTCCTTATTAATATCACATACTTCTTGATGGGACCGAGCGAGGTGGCGCAGTGGTTAGCACACTGGACTCGCATTCGGGAGGACGCCGGTTCAATCCCGTCTCCGGCCATACTGATTTAGGTTTTCCGTGATTTCCCTAAATCGTTTCAGGCAAATGCCGGGATGGTTCCTTTGAAAGGGCACGGCCGATTTCCTTCCCAATCCTTCCCTAACCCGAGCTTGCGCTCCGTCTCTAATGACCTCGTTGTCGACGGGACGTTAAAAAACACTAACCACCACCATCTTGATGGAGAGAAACAAATGGAGACGGCAGTTTTGCAACCTCTCCCTGAATTTGTCTACAAACAGATAGCTGCTGAACTTGGCAGTCTGCTACTTCACCTATTGTTTCGTACAAATTAATACTGACTACACCACATTGATTCTCTGGTACCGTATATTTATTATCTTTCTGTTCAACAGTTTCCATTCTCATTCTGCCTTCCGGTTCCTGTACCTCCACATCGCACTGTTTTTGCTTGCAAACTGAGGGAGTCGTACAGGACAGCTCGTCCTCTGAACCACTATCAGTTGTCTCCAGAGGTCGTTTTTCCGGTTGCATTTCAGGTCCACGAGTAGTGGTAACAGTGTTTCCCTTTCTTGTTAACGGGGGAAATTAACTATTATCGTGAAGGGGGAGATCAGCTTGGCCCGTTTCCTTAACATCCTCAATCAGTTGATCTGGGCTATGCTTTGGTAACAGATCATTTAAGGTAGCTTTCTGACTCTACATTAAATTACTTTTAAGAACGACAATTCGCCGCGGACATTCCTGTTTGAAGTGGCCGGTTCAAAAATGGTTCAAATGGCTCTGAGCGTTATGGGACTTAACATCTGAGGTCATCAGTCCCCTAGAACTTAGAACTACTAAAACCTAACCTAACCTAAGGACATCACACAGATCCATGCCCGAGGCAGGATTCGAACCTGCGACCGTAGCAGTTGCGCGGTTCCGGAATGAAGCGCCTAGAACCGCTCGGCCACCGTGGCCGGCTTGAAGTGGCCGGTTTCGTCACATATATGACATGTAGCTTCTTGACCTGTAAAAAGAATTTGTGCCTTCTAGCCCCAAACAGTTATGTGAGACGGAATATTTGTCTTAACGTCCATCTTTACACAGCGGACACCGTTGAATCATTGCAGTTTAAAGCGAGGCGAGCATCTTTCATTTCCAATTTATTTAACGTCCCAGTAGTCTGAAAGACCTTCCTTAATCTTATCATTTTCAATTTCAATAGGAAGGATCAATACACGAACGATTTTGTAACCAATGTCAGCTCTATAGATGGAAACCTTACTGTTGTAACGATTTCTATGCACAAAATCTACTTCATACCCCCACATACATCAAAAGTTGCAGCACTGAATAACTTGACAAAAACGCAGTATTTTTCCAGATCCAGTTGCCAGGCATGGACGGCTTCAGAAATGAGACCAATTACCTGTGTACACCAGTCATCTATTTCCAGGGATGTCGGCTAAACAGGACGGAATTCCTTGTCAAAAGCAAATACCGGAGTATTCTTCCTGAGGTTTGTAGCCATGGTTAATCCAGTGACGAAATTTCGGTTAATCAACCGAAATTCGAGTTAGCAGCAGCACGACCAGAAGGAGCGATCAGATCACAATGAACATGAACGAACACGGAGATTAGCGGACGAACAGCACTCGGCGAAGCACAAGTACAGCGATGTAAACACGGAAGTGCAGCGCAGCAGTAAACAACGTACATTCGCCAGCACGGCTGAAACGGAACTGAGTGAGCTACTCCAAGCACGACTCACGCGCCCCGCTCTCACAGCTTTACTTCCGCTGCAGAGCGAAAATTTCATTCTGGAAACATTCCCGAGGCTGTGGCAAAGCCATGTCTCCGCAATATCCTTTCGTCCAGGAGTGCTAGTTCTGAAAGTATCGCCGGAGAGCTTCCGTGAAGTTTGGAAGATAGGAGACGAGGTACTGGAAGAAGTAAAGCTTTGAGGACAGGCTCTGAGTAATGGTTGGCTACCTCACACGGTAGAGCACTTGCCCGTGAAAAGGCAAAGGTCCTGTGTTCGTGTCTCGGCTCGGAACGCAGTTTTAATCTACCAGGAAGTTTTACAATTTGTTTTTGTTTGGTTTACATTCTAACGGCTGTATCTCTGTAACCAAAAATATTGTGCTCACGCTACATGAAACGTTTTATTCGAGGCAGTCTATACTACAGGCTCCTGCAATATTCAGTACCACTCCTGAAACACACGGTGCACATCATGTGATGGAATGTATTCAGCCACCTATTGGTCGCCATTAATATAGGCTGTATACACACATCACCTTTGTGATGACATAAATTTTTCTACAGACGCCTTTCAGTGAGGCATTTAAATATCTGTGGGCAATTGACACCCTATTCTTCCTCAGGATCCCAAACCAGAGAAGGTGGTGAAGTTAGAGGCTGAGTTCTGGATCGAAGTCGACTTTATGACCCTTTCCATAGGTGATCCTTGCGACTTGGCTCAGAATTCTGGGCAGGCCAGTCCTTTTCAGGAATGTTATTGTCCACAACCACTGCCTCAGGGATTCTGCTTTGACAGGGTGCATAGTCACGCTGATAAAATCATAGTCTGAGAGCTGATCCTTTACTGTACGTAGTACGTAGTGCTGTGTTCATATATTTTAAGGAGAATGAGGAGACCACACCTCAAACTCGAAAAACACCTGTAACCTCCCCCTCAGTTATCGACCTTAATGACAGTGAAAAATTAAACAGCGTGTACCTAATGGAAATTTGGGAAAAGCAATCGTCACCGAAGTTAATCTGTTGGTAAAGAGCGAGGAAAGGGTTACATCTAAATGAAAGGAAAAATGCAAATGAAATTGGTGGAAATTAATTTTGAAAAAAGAGTAAAATTAATGAAGCCGGCCGAAGTGGCCGTGCGGTTCTAGGCACTGCAGTCTGGAACCGCGAGACCACTACGGTCGCAGGTTCGAATCCTGCCTCGGGCATGGATGTGTGTGATGTCCTTAGGTTAGTTAGGTTTAAGTAGTTCTAAGTTCTAGGGGACTAATGACCTCAGAAGTTGAGTCTCATAGTGCTCAGAGCCATTTGAACCGTTTTTGAAAGTTAATGAAGAAAGTAAATGTGCGGTCGTTACGTTAACAATTAACTGGCCTTATTTAGATCATTGAGATTTGGGGAAAATTGCGGTCGCCAGTTCTATGGACAACTACTATAATAACTGAAAAAGAAAGGTTATTGCACATATAATTAGCACTAAAAGCGTGGCAACTGAAGGTTGACATGTGTTGTGTGAAATCTGAATGTTTGTCAGAAGTAATAAATTTCTCTACACTCTGACTTAATTTAGCAAAATAATTAATAAAACCGGAAAATTGAAAGTTAATTTAGTGACTGAAATTAACAGTGAACTTTGCTTCTGAAGCAATACGGATTTAAATAAATTAAGGTTAGTCTTGGGCTACCTCAACAATCTTCTCAAAAGCTACTTGAATCTACGCAATTTAGAAATAAGAGATTTAACTTTGAACTTGAATTAAATGATTTCGAACAATTAACAATAGTAACATTTAGTACGTACCAAGCTGAGCTGCAGTCACAGGTAAGCTAAAATATGGTAACAAAACTCGCACTCTTAATTTGTGCTTGTGTGATCTAAATATTGTTGCCAGCTATGAACACTTTAACTGATCTTTGAAATGAAAGCCCTGAAATGGAATGATATTACTTTAATGCTGGCGTTTGAATTTCAACGACACTTGGGTTCATTTCGGAAAAGGAAGGGACCGTGCTTGGTAATGCAATTGGGACAATGAGTAACAAAGGTTCATGCTAAGCTGCTGTATTTTAGTGATGCAAATGGAACAGTTTGAAAAGCTGAGGTCTGCCATACAGTTCTAAAACTTTACGTGCTTTCAGTCTTCCTTGTTGGTTGATTGAAGGTTTGAAGCCGTCGATCGAGGAGGTGGCGACAGTCACTCATTGTCGGCCGTCGCTGTTGCAGAAGCTGGATGTTGGCGCGCCTTCTTCTCGACACGGTCACCAGACGAAACGGGCTCTTGATGTGCGCCAGCTAATGCTTCCCGTCCGCGACACCGTGTCAGAAACTATCAAAGCAAGTCGAGCGCAATTACATGATGCCAAACCCCGAAAGCGCGGCAACTCGCGGGAGCATCACTCAACACACCTGCTCCACCGCCCTACTCCAGCCAGACTCTGCTCTGCCCGCGCTCCACGCGGCAGAGTTAACACTACTCAAGTTCCCAAAAACTTTGGTTCTCCACCCGACATATCGATGTAATCGCTCGATAGCATAGTTTTCCCTAGGCCAGACCCAGCAAAAAAAATTCAAATAATATCTACAAAACAAACCAATTATACATCGACACAAATGCATATATATATATATATATATATATATATATATATATATATATATATATATATATATATATACAAATAGTAAAACAATTACAATATATAAATATCTTCAGGTAACAAAATATGGAAAAAATTTATAGTACAATAGATGGAAATAGGAGGACATGCATTTCCGGCGTTAGACACCCTCACAACACATAGTTCACCTCCGTACTTCACAGTTGGTACTACAAATGATGGTAAGCAACGTCCTCTAGGCCTGCCCTTCCATCGGATTGCGACAGGGTAAGGCGGGATTCATCACTCCAGTCACTTCTTTCCAGTTACCTCCCGTCCAATGGCGTCGTTCCTTACATTAACTCAAACGGCGCGTAGCATTGGCTGCAGAGATGTATCTCCTAGGAGGAGCTGCTCGATAGTTGCTGTTCATTCTTTTTAACTCCATACCAACAGGCACTGTGCTAGCTGGAGTGCTGGTAGCTACTCGAAACTTACGAGCGCTTCCTTCCGCTGATTTGATACAATATACACTCCTGGAAATGGAAAAAAGAACACATTGACACCGGTGTGTCAGACCCACCATACTTGCTCCGGACACTGCGAGAGGGCTGTACAAGCAATGATCACACGCACGGCACAGCGGACACACCAGGAACCGCGGTGTTGGCCGTCGAATGGCGCTAGCTGCGCAGCATTTGTGTAACGCCGCCGTCAGTGTCAGCCAGTTTGCCGTGCCATACGGAGCTCCATCGCAGTCTTAAACACTGGTAGCATGCCGCGACAGCGTGGACGTGAACCGTATGTGCAGTTGACGGACTTTGAGCGAGGGCGTATAGTGGGCATGCGGGAGGCCGGGTGGACGTACCGCCGAATTGCTGAACACGTGGGACGTGAAGTCTCCACGGTACATCGATGTTGTCGCCAGTGGTCGGCGGAAGGTGCACGTGCCCGTCGACCTGGGACCGGACCGCAGCGATGCACGGATGCACGCCAAGACCGTAGGATCCTACGCAGTGCCGTAGGGGACCGCACCGCCACTTCCCAGCAAATCAGGGACACTGTTGCTCCTGGGGTATCGGCGAGGACCATTCGCAACCGTCTCCATGAAGCTGGGCTACGGTCCCGCACACCGTTAGGCCGTCTTCCGCTCACGCCCCAACATCGTGCAGCCCGCCTCCAGTGGTGTCGCGACAGGCGTGAATGGAGGGACGAATGGAGACGTGTCGTCTTCAGCGATGAGAGTCGCTTCTGCCTTGGTGCCAATGATGGTCGTATGCGTGTTTGGCGCCGTGCAGGTGAGCGCCACAATCAGGACTGCATACGACCTAGGCACACAGGGCCAACACCCGGCATCATGGTGTGGGGAGCGATCTCCTACACTGGCCGTACACCACTGGTGATCGTCGAGGGGACACTGAATAGTGCACGGTACATCCAAACCGTCATCGAACCCATCGTTCTACCATTCCTAGACCGGCAAGGGAACTTGCTGTTCCAACAGGACAATGCACGTCCGCATGTATCCCGTGCCACCCAACGTGCTCTAGAAGGTGTAAGTCAACTACCCTGGCCAGCAAGATCTCCGGATCTGTCCCCCATTGAGCATGTTTGGGACTGGATGAAGCGTCGTCTCACGCGGTCTGCACGTCCAGCACGAACGCTGGTCCAACTGAGGCGCCAGGTGGAAATGGCATGGCAAGCCGTTCCACAGGACTACATCCAGCATCTCTACGATCGTCTCCATGGGAGAATAGCAGCCTGCATTGCTGCGAAAGGTGGATATACACTGTACTAGTGCCGACATTGTGCTTGCTCTGTTGCCTGTGTCTATGTGCCTGTGGTTCTGTCAGTGTGATCATGTGATGTATCTGACCCCAGGAATGTGTCAATAAAGTTTCCCCTTCCTGGGACAATGAATTCACGGTGTTCTTATTTCAATTTCCAGGAGTGTATTACAACAGCCCTATGCAATGTTCGACGATCCCTGTCAATCAGTACTTGACTTCTGTCTGGCCTTGCTTTAGCTGTGGTTGTTCCTTCGTGATTCCACTCCTCAACCACATTACCAGAAGTCTATCTGGGCACCTTTAGAAGGGTTGGTACGTTCCCCATAGATTTGTTACTCAGTTGACAGCCAATGAGAAGTCCCGTTCACTGAGCCGTGCTGACGAACGCATTCTGCTGTTACTGCTTCCGTACAGCCGACATAATACCCTCAGTTATACTGGGAGGTCTGTCCCTGTTCTATCTCATCATTAGTTCCGCTACGCATAATGGCGGCCGGATACTTTTGATCACATAGTGCCACGTATATTGTTTCGATCATCAACCCTAAGGCTGGTCTTACGAAGCTCTCCAGTTTTGCCGCATGCCACTTCAACAAACTCCTGCGTCCGCACTTCATCGACAATCTGCTTTAGATTCTGAGTTATAGTGTTACTCCTACGATCTTTCCTTCCATCTTGCTTTCAACTAAGGTTTCCAGCAATTTCTTAGTATGTACCCAATCAATGACTCTCTTTGTCCCAGTGTGTTCATTATTAATTTTTTTTTTCTCCTCCGTCTCTATGAATGTCTCCATCCCCTACTAGATTAAACCAACTGGTTTACAATAGACTCCCGCAGCACCACTTGTCTAATGTTTCCGATAGTTTCATTTCTGTGATCTCCAAGGTTTATATGTTAAATTACTCCAAACACAGCGCTTCAGGAATATTTTCTTGTTTCTGGAAGTTTTTCTTTTATTTTAAACCTCTCTTTTTCTACCAAGCTTTCAAACTTCCTCCACGTCCTCAAGAATGTGTTGTCGAAACTACCACTAAATAATCCACCGTGCTCACCTACTATGTGCAGCCTTACCTCACTGCAGTTTTTTGTTGTTTGTGTGACTACTATAGCTACGGACATACTCACATTCCGCTTAAATAATCACCCGACTCTCTTCCAATTTCCTTCCAACGACTATCCCATTTCATCGGAGAACCGTATCATGCTAGAACAACGTTAGACCTTTATTCCAAATCTGGACGATTTTATTGACCTTTCCCGGAGTTTTCTTGGACAGTATTTACACTAAACACATTAGTATTAAACTCTTAGAAACTTTATCCGTCGGGATGTAACACGAAGACTGTACCGCGAAAAGCATTGGAGACAATACGAGAGAAGAGAAACGAGCAACTGTAAGAAGTATCTTCCTTTTCTGATTGCAGATAGGAAAAAATTAGGATAAATGTCTGTATTTCTATACAACCTTATTCTTGCAGATTTGGATGATGAAGTGTGAAAGTCTTTCCCGACAAAGTGAACCGAAGACCCGATCGTAACGGCAGCTAAGTAATTAACACGATTGGATACAACCACGTTCTAGTTCGAAGCAGTGGATTTTGTTACCACGAAGCGCAAGCAGGGAAAGTGATTGGAAAATGTTTTCGTCGGCAACCGCGATGGATTTCTGTACGCATCATTAAATTTATGGGGGATGACGTGGAGATATGAGTGATAGTATTTGCAGGCAAAGGTGACGGAGCATGTAGCAAAATTAAAGTTCCGAGTAAGTCAGTTGTGTGCAAATTGCGGCAGGAGGGTACGATTGTAAGCGGAGTTGGATTCACGAACCTACCGCCACAGAAGCAAGACAAAAGTGCACACTGTAAGTATCCCATTGACGATACGGATAAACGAGTCGTTCGGTAGCAATTTCTGCAATATTGTGAACAATACAAAGAAGTAGCAATTTACAGAAAACATCGCAGCTTGTGGTACAGAAATAGACTCCAACGGTGGCAGGAGAACTGCGAGGAAAATTTAATTTAAAGGGGGGCCATGCGTGTGAACGGGACGATGTGGTTTCAAAGCAGACCTTTTGCGAAAAATTAAGCATCAGTGCTAAGGCTATCATTAAGAGATAAATACTATCAAAGAAAAATGCGGAAGAATATTTAAGTGTTGTGAAACATAAGGCATTGTAGCACTGACGCTCCACGTGCAAGTATACTGGAAAGAACACTATTACTACCTTCTCTCTGGGGCGTAAACACTCTGGGTGTACCTTCGGTTTGTCTTGCCGGGCAGTGCAATAGACAGCCTTACACGGGAACCTCCCCATCGCACCCTCCTCAGATTTAGTTATAAATTGGCACAGTGGATAGGCCTTGAAAACCTGAACACAGATCTACCGAGAAAACAGGAAGAAGTTGTGTGGAACTATGAAAAAATAAGCAAAATATACAAACTGAGTAGTCCATGCGCAAGATAGGCAATATCAAGTGTAGTGTGAGTTGAGGAGCGCTCTGGTCCCGTGGTTAACGTGAGCAGCTGTGGAACGAGAGGTCTTTGGTTCAAGTCTTCCGTCGAGTGAAAAGTTTATTTTCGCAAATTTATGATCTGTCCGTTCGTTCATTGACGTCTCTGTTCATTGTAATAAGTTTAGTGTCTGTGTTTTGCGACCGCACCGCAAAACCGTGCGATTAGTAGATGAAAGGACGTACCTCTCCAATGAAGTCACGAGCTATTTTCGCAGGATTCATACTGCCCACGGAATACATCTCACGTATTTAATGCACTCTCGTCCAAAGTAGCGAACAGTCAAGTGCCAGCCAGGGAGCCTCGTTAGCAGGAATACTCTCTCTTCCGTGCGCTGTAGTCGACTGACGTCGTGTGTTTCGATGTTTGTTTACGTGTAGCGTCCCCATACTACGGCACAGTTACCGCGATTCGCACGGACAGATAATAATTGTCTGAAAATAAAAGATTAAACTTTTCACTCGAGGGAAGACTTGAACCACGGTGCTCCTGACCTTACCCTTTCCTTGATGTTGCCTATCATGCGCATGGACTACTCAGTTCGTATATTTTGCTTATTTTTTCATAGTTCCACACAACTACTTCCTGTTTTGTCGATTGATCTATGTTCAGTTTTTCAAGGCCTATCCACTGTGCCAACTTATAAATAAATCTGATGGGGGTGCGATGGGGAGTTTCCCTTGTTAGTAATTTTCGACACAGTTAAGTTCCAAAACATTTCAGCAAAATATTTATACTGTCACTGGAACTGCGGACTGCTTGCGGTGAAATGGTCCGCGTAACCGCTTTATCCTCCGTGCGTGATAGCCAGGCGGATGAACCTGTTTCACAGGGAAATCTGCCGCTAGAATCCACCATCCGGAATGGCAGCGACAGATCAGTAATCCTGTAAAGGAGGCTAATTGACAGCCCCGGTACTCCTCTGTTTTGGCGGAGACAGATGGAGCTGGGCGTACAGCGGCTGGCAGCTGGGGAGCGGCCGGCGAACTAACAGCTTTAAAGGGATCGGCCTCGACCCGGGGGAATAAAACCGGCCCGCATTACCAATGGAGGAGGCTGAGCGACTGCGTGCGTGGGAGAAGTCCGACGGAATAAATCCCCTTTTAAGCCCGCATCTGCTGCTGATTCCGCATGTGTCGCGGCCCCCGTGCATTCTATATTTAATTCCGTTCCTCTTCCTCTCTCTCTGTGCTCACAGACTCCTTTAAGCCTACCCTCATCTCCTATGACTGGAGTTTCGCGTGGAAAAATGAGAGAGGAAAACATAGCCCGCCGTAGCATCCTTTTGTAGCTTGCCTCGGGGCGTGCATTCGAGTGTGTAAGACCTAAACGATGCCGCCGCGTTCACTTACAGTGTGTTACGGTGTAAATTCCAGTCTTTTTATAGAACACAGTAGCTAGCACATGTAGGTGAAAATAGGAGACTTTAACGTAATGGAATTTTGTTTAAGAGATCCACGATTTAATTAAAGCAGTACCTGATGCGAGGTAATAACAGTATTGGATACAGCATATCCGTAATTTCATTTCAGTTATTAAAAGGAAACGTGCCCCTTAAGTCTTAATATTCATGGATGCTACACCATCTATTATTTTTATTAGAATTCCACTGCTGTTGTGGTTTTTATTTTGTTAACTGATCCTTCAGTCACTACTTCTTAGAAAACACCATACTCATAAATTGAAAACGCACGCATATGAGACAGAATGGGAGGGGGACCACAGGAAAGAACATTTACTTGCTGAAAAACGACGGAACAGACTGTATGACAATTTAAATTAAGTAGGCACTTTCAATGACAGAAAATAAATCCAATCTGCACCTGTGTATTTTCAAGCTATTCTCCAATACACTCACTCTTTTTCTTCCTATTGTTAATTCAGTTAAAACTGTTATACATACTCAATTTTGTTGAATTACCAGATGTACATCTTCCTTTCTGCTGAGTGTAATTCATTGCTAATGTTTTCGTCCTCTGTTTCCTTCTCATCCTCGCATACACTCAAGCATTGTTTCTGTTGGTGCTTGGTTTTAATGTTTTCCGGCGTATTCACATCCGCATTTATTTTGTGTTTAGCTCTATCATCTTTATTATGTTAGTATTTTGAATATGTAACATCCTTTCCAATGTTATTCGCCAGCACTGCATTCTTTTGGATGACGAAACTTAGATACACTCTGAAACGGCCTTGTAAGCTGAAAACCAGCTAATTAAATAGTTTGATGCTGTAAAAGGCTCCTATTCAAAAGACGACATACAGATATATCCTGGACCCACAAATATATCGATTTTATCGTATATTTTGCAGTGTTACATGTGAATAGTAGGTTCTAGGCTATAAATAATATTACCATGTCACATCTAAAATTTGAGGCGAACGAAATAGTAACAAAAATACTAGCTGATACACCGATGATCAGGAAATTAATAGTCTGAGTTTTGCTGTAGGCTGATTTTGCCATTTGCCCATTTTTCATACTGTTAAGGATTTGGTAGTGAAACTGACCGAAGTAATTCAATTCGTCTACATAAATGCATTTACACAATCGACAGAACAGTGTGTGTAGCCCTACTTCAATCTAAGCATTACGTACCGCATCACCATAGTTAAGTAAAGTGATAGTCTAAGTCAAGGAACCGTATGAAAAATTTTCGGTACCGAAAACAAAACGGAGTGACGTGGTAAGACAGCAGATCCGCTTTCGGATGGATAACAGTTCAACTTTCCGCCAGGCCATTCAGATTGAGATTTTCTGTTATTTCTTTGGAGCACTTAAGCCAAATGACAAGGAGCCTGCTTTGATACCACACGTATCTTTTCCGTCCCCATCTTTCCTCACTCCGAACTTATGTTTCATATCCCCTGACATTACTTTGTAGACGAGATGTTAAATCCTACTCCTTCCAGCCTGAGACGGCAAGAATACCGTTTCAATCAAACGGAAGCTAATCATGAGCTAAGGCTATTGATTTTCACTTAAAAAAGTTGAGAGAGAGAGAGAGAGAGAGAGAGAGAACGAAATTTGCAATTACTTGCCGTGACCGTTCAAGTTGTAAGTGGGCTTCTTCTGTTTTGGTAGCGCTGTGTAGCGCTTTACATTGGATCTGTGCTCTGACTGCGCTTTCCTTGTAAGAGACTCTGTGGCTGGTAGGAGTCGTCGTTGGAAGTTAATCACCAGTACTGTTGGGCAGTTGTAAGTTAGTCGCCAGCATTGATGGAGGTACTTCTGGGCAGTTGGAGTTAACAGCCAGCAGTGATGGATGTTAGATGTGAGAAGTTAGCATTGATGGAGGGTATGGGCCTGAAGTGTTAGCGTAGGCTAATGATCTGTACATGTTCGACTTGGAGATTGAATATTATTCATGATTATATACCTTTGTACTAGATGTCATTGACGATTTATATTCATGTTTGAACTGGATGTCACATTATTAAGGTAAAAAATACATTACTTGGTTTGCAACAAAATCTTTGCTTTGCTAACCACATACCTATTAGCAGTTAATGGCTTTAGTAGTTAGAATCTTTTGTTTAGCTGGCAGTATTGACGCACGCTGTATTGCAGTAGTTCATGTAATGAAGCTTTTTGTGAGGTAAGTGCTTAATGAAATGTAGAGGTTATTGTTAAGATTTCTTTTTAGTCAGGGCTATTCTTTTGAATTAATTATTTGAAGTCAGGTTGTAAGTTTTTTGAGCAGTCAGATTGCGTTTGGCTACAATATTGTGGTCAGTGTTGACATGATAAAATAAAGTAAAAAGAAAGTAGGCTCAGTACGTTCAGTTTTAATCAGCTGTTCCAGAATCAAATAACGGAGAAGTTTCATCTTCTCAGTCATTCTGCAATTTAAGTACAGACACACTCATTTAAATAAAGAAGTTTCAAAGTCTTCGGCTATCTGGCACAGACAGAACACAATGTTTCATACCTAAGGAATTTGGTTATATATATACCTAATTCTAAAAGAGACCTATTGACATTTTTAACTGAGTGAGGAGAGCGGCTCTCTAATTAGGCTGTATTTATCTATAAATATTCTTCGGTACACAAGAAGTTAAGGATTTTTACGCCATTATCAGCTGCTAACTTCGTCAACCCTGAGCTTAGGTTTTATGACTGAAAATTTTAAATTGGCGGTCAATACATTGTTCTGGGACAAAATAAGACTGAAATACTAAATTGAAACATGTAAATAATTCAGCAAATTGTTTGGCTATGTTGAAAGTGATTACTATTTTCTATAGAAAATAACAGAAATATGTGCGACAGGAAACTCAGAACTGAACACCTAAAAACTACGAAAACAGTGCTACTGGTAAGAGAAAGTATAGGTCGTTACTGAATAACGATGAAATAAGAAATCAGTTACTGTATTGTGTTGGGATATATTAATATATTACACCATATTCTAAATATGTCATAGTTCAAAATTACTAGAAACAAACCGAAACTGGAACCGCGTGACCGCTACCGTCGCAGGTTCGAATCTTGCCTCTGTTCTGGATGTGTGTGATGCCCTTAGGTTAGTTAGGTTTGAGTAGTTCTAAGTTCTAGGGGACTGATGACCTCAGATAAGTCCCATACTGCTGAGAGCCATTTGAACCAAACCGAAATTAGCTTTATTTCTCCGAGACATACTGACAATGTGATTAACAGCTTTCTTCAAGCAGATACAGTCACCTAGTGGGAACATACAGAAACGAAAACAGTGATCAACAGCAGGTACATGGTATAATATATACAACAAAATCAGGCACAGAGAGTTTTGTGTATTACCTGAGCATATATACAACGTAAAGTTTGAAGAGATCAGGCTAGAGGAAAGTCTCATAGTATGTCATCAATTTCTACCTTTGGTTTTGGTTAACAAATTGTACTGTTCTTGATCGTTGTACAGGGAGCAGGGGCACTCACGTAAATGAGTTAAAAATCCGAAACTGGTTTAGAATGAATTAACACCTGAATAAATACAGCCCAATTAATAAAATCATGCCTTTGAGGCTCAGGATGAGGAAGCTGTAGGTCTCCTTCATTTTTCTCTGAAAATCTGTCGTAACACCCTATGCATGATTCATAAACTTCGGAGATGGAGTACATTTTCTTATTACTTGTAAAGCTACAAGAAATATACAAGATTCGTGAAACCTGTATCTCAACAGATGCAGTGTCCATTTTCTAAACTGAAACTTCAAATGCACTACAGACTTATCTCAGAGTTGACAGATTTTTCTCAAAACTATCCATATTTACGAAATCTTCCGTCGTTTCATCCAGCTGTCTAATAGAAATTTTATCTTCAAACTTTTTCGAGCACTTGGCGTCGGCGATTAATCGAAATATTGTTTGTTTCATGTGGTCGTATCTTCCAGGATATTGGACAAACAGTTTTTTCAACTGAATGTTCCGCTTCGAGGGAAGGTGTTTTGAGAAGAAGCACGTCGTGGCAGGCAGCCTGCGCTTTTGGTTTTTGCCATGGTCGTGTCACAACCGGTGGCCCACGGAGGGCTGCTAGCCCAGAGTGATGGATGCTGTGGGGAACCTAGCGCCGGCAGCAATCCCCACCACGCCAACCACAGCATGCGGCCACGCTCAACCCAGCGCACAAATCAAGCGCCTACACACACACACACACACACACACCACCACCACCACCACCACCACCACCACCACGTGGCTCAATAACAGCTAGTTGCATTTCGAGTTGCTAGTATACCGTTGACAACCTGAACGAACTGTAAGGAGGTGAACGTCTGCGAACAGGCCAATTCGTCAAACAAAAGCATTGAATGCACAGACAATTAAGCTATACTCTTAAATTCATCCCAACACAGTGCGTCCACATAACAGTACCTACCTCTGCCTAACACACACTGCACCATTCGTCCGAAGTAATATGCAGACGATCAGCTTCCCAACCTCAGCCAACATTTTCCCCTACAACTGACCAGACAATTAGATCTTGAAAATCCGTGTGAGTAATGGCGATATTCAACCTTACGTATTTCCTGCGAATGACCTTCCACTCACAGCTTCATTTCTGACACACAGTCTTTTTTTTGTCACCGTCCACATGGCTAAGCCCGTATCTTCCATCCAACTGCAGAATCTAATTTGTCTCTCCTTCTGCCTACACAATCGATATCTCAAAAAATAAATCAGTTTCTGAAAGTGCAAATTCACTGGTGCACTCCTGATAATCCAAGAATCGTTTAAAGTGTAGCTTCTGTGTCCACAACACGTTTGCCTTTGTGGGCGAAGATCCGGAAAAGATAGAACCATACTTCTTCTTCGGCAGGATATTCTCTTGAAGTTCTAGTGACACTTTACATGAAAATAAAAAAAAAATATGTGACATTAAGATGTGCAACTATTTGTTAAGGATGGTGTGCGGTTAAGTTCATAGAATCACAGCTTTATTTTATTCGTAAGAAGCGTAAGAGGAAATAGAAAATTTCAGGTGGAATAAAAATGCAGTGAGAACAGACATACGAGGATGTTCGCATTCGAAACAGGGGCTCTGTTCGAAAGTGTGTAAGATCTGCTAAATTTAATGGACTCTAGGCTTACTATTAAACGTGAGACGTGGCTCTTGCCGTTTAGTTTCCTATTGTTATGCAACTTTCTCATCGGCATTTTCCCCGTCAAGTAACCTTTACTATCGATTAGATGCTCGTTTGACCTGTTTTACCTCTGTTCGCGTCTCACTACCAGTTTTTAAAAGAAATAAGTGCCAATACGAATGTAACTTGTCTACATCTGGCGGAAATTGAGCTCACCAGATATTAAGAGAGATACACCTCATGCTTTTTAACGAATTTTGTTTATGAACCATCAGTTTCAATGTGGAGCACGTTAGTCAAAAAACATTTGAATGTTTTCATCTTTACCTTGTTAAAAGAAGTATACAGAACTGAGTTATTCTGAAACGAAGGCAAAGATCCTTTCCGCTAATCATGGGTAAATGCTTATTTCAATATTTAATGGTCACAGCTCAGTAACCCCTTCTTCTAAACTTTACCTAATTTTGACATTTTTCTTTTTCTTCAAACACTGTCTGTTCAGTTCTATTTAGCCATTTTCCTCTAGTTAATTGTTTTCTTGTGATCAAGTACTCCAGATATACTGTTGTTTTATAACATGTATATTTCCTGTACAGTGAATAAATTCTTCATGCAGTTGATATATACCTCCACGTACAGTCTCCTTCTGCATCGTAACTGTTCAAGCTAGGTGGCCATCAAGGGTACGACAAGAAACAGTAGCTACATTCTACCGGTGTGGCGTGTCTCCACATCAACCTTTTTACTACTCTATTTCCATGCGCCCGGTCGACACATACACACCTCTGCACGGTCGTGAATTAGGTCGGTGGCGAACGACCACCTGGAACCGGTGTAAGATCATCTACAGCGCTCCTAAGCGGCCACTGTGCCCCTTTAAAGCGGTGACTAATATTTTGTCCGGTGAGATTACGTGGCTGCCACGTGGAGTTTCCGTTTGATGTGATAGTGAGGAGCGACGGTACCTTGCATCGACCGCCGTCCGGAGGCGGCTGGCCGGTTTGCGTGCCGCGCGGCCGTCCCACAGTGGCGGCGGCTGAGTTACGGACCTCCGCCGAGGTCACGGACCTACTCGGGGGCCGTGCGTCCGGAACTTGGGGCCTCTGCCTCGTTAGTAGGCCGGAGCACAAGCGGTGCGTTCAGGCTGCAGACATGACTGTTCTGCATTACTTATTCGCAATATTACTGAGTCATAATGAGCAACATAAAGTGTGGCAATTATGCAAACAACTAATCATTTCACTTCCCGAACATCTTTTGGTGCATTATTGCCCATGGTCAGTATGCATTTTGATTCAGATATTATTCAGTAGAACGGTAGGTCCTCTGCTACGTACTCTTGTTGAATAAGTGGTGTGTTAAATATTGATTGGCGAAGGCTGACAAGGGATAAAGTATTAATAACTTGTAGACTACAGTCTTATGTAATTGGGCTCGAACGTCATGCAATGTCCAAGTGATAGATTAGGGACTGTGATACATACATTTTTGGGCACCGGCATATTTAACTGTTATAAACGAAAAGTATAATGAAACTTCCTGGCAGATTAAAACTGTGTGCCGGACCGAGACTCGAACTCGGGACCTTTGCCATTCGCGGGCAAGTGCTCTACAATCTGAGCTACCCAAGCACGACTCACGCCCCGTCCTCACAGCTTTACTTCTGCCAGTACCTCGTCCCCTACCTTCCAAATTTTGCAGAAGCTCTCCTGCTAACCTTGCAGAACTAGCACTCCTGAAAGAAAGGATATTGCGAAGACATGGCTTAGCCACAGCCTGGGGGATGTTTCCAGAATGAGATTTTCACTGTGCAGCGGAGTGTGCGCTGATATGTAACTTCCTGGCAGATTAAAACTGTGTGCCAGACCGAGACTCGAACTTGGGACCTTTGCCTTTCGCGGGCAAGTGCTCTACCAACTGAGCTACCCAAGCACGACTCATATCAGCGCACACTCCACTGCAGCGTGAAAATCTCATTCTGGAAACATCCCCCGGGCTGTGGCTAAGCCATGTCTTTGCAATATCCTTTCTTTCAGGAGTGCTAGTTCTGCAAAGTTAGCAGGAGAGCTTCTGTAGAGTTTGGATGGTAGGAGACGAGGTACTGGCAGAAGTAAAGCTGTGAGGACGGGGCGTGAGTCGTGCTTGGGTAGCTCAGTTGGTAGAGCACTTGCCCGCCAAAGGCAAAAGTCCCGATTTCGAGTCTCGGTCCGGCACACAGTTTTAATCTGCCAGGAAGTTTCATATCAGCGCACACTCCGCTGCAGAGTGAAAATCTCATTCTCATTCTGGAAAAGTAAAATATTTGAATGTTTGACAGTATTAATTTATTTCGCTAACCGCATTTCGGCTTACAACGCCGTCATCAGAAGGTGAGAATAAGGTAAACAATGGAGGAAACAATGTTATCACAAATGACAGTTAATGGAGATACATTTGGGTCTACGACAAAATACGTACTCCGCAGAGCACCGTACGGTGCGCGGGGGAGGGTATCCCGCACTAATGCTAGTCACTTTTATTTCTGTTCCACTCGCAAATACAGCCGCCGTACGTGCCCGAGCTTCTCTTATATCTTCGAGGTCCTTATGCGAAATGCATTATGGCGGCAGTAAAATCGTTCTGCAGTCAGTTTAAAATGTCGGTTCTTTAAATTTCCTCAATAGCATGGCCTTCCCTCCAAAGTACTCCAATTCGAGCATTTCCGTGTTTTTCAAACCTAGTGGTAACAGATGTAGCATTCCACCTCTGAACTGATTCAATATTTTCCTTCAATCAGACCTGGTCCAAATCCCAAAACCTATAGCATTTGCTCGCGAATGAGTCGCAAGGGTCCTCTATGTCGTCTCCTTTACCCAAAAACAACATTTTCCTAAAATTCTCTCAATAAACATAAGACGATTATTAGCCTTCTCTATTCCAATCCTTACAAGCTCCTTCAGTTTCATATCGTTTTGAAAAGTTAAGACTTATTCCCATAACATTTGTCAAAGTGGGTATAATATCTGTGTATAACAGTGATGAAAATGTAACACATCGACAGTGAGGTACAAACACAGACTAAAACTCATCTTTGACCATGTAGTGGTAATTCAATTGAAAATGTTAAACGATAAAGAAATATAAAGTAAAAAATTAAGAAAACCGTTAACCTTAAATATCAAAACGCGTGAGCGCGCGCGCGCGCTTTGGTGTGTGTGTGTGTGTGTGTGTGTGTGTGTGTGTGTGTGTGTGTGTGTGCATGTGCCTGTGCAGGTGCATGTGTGTTTTTGTGCGCCCATGTGTGTGTGTGTGTGTGTGTGTGTGTGTGTGTGTGTGTGTGTGTGTGTGTGTCTGTGTTTGTGTATGCGTGCATGCATGTGCCTGTGCAGATGTTTGTGTGTGTGTGTGTGTGTGTGTGTGTGTGTATGTGTGTGTGTGCCTGCATGGGTGTATGTGTGTTTTTGTGTACCCACGTGTGTGTGTGTGTGTGTGTGTGTGTGTGTGTGTGTGTGTGTGAGTGTGTGTGTGTGTGTGTGTGTGTGTGCGCCCGCGTGTGTGCGTGTTCTGGTGTATGTGGGTTTTTGAGCTTCCATGTGTGTGTGTGTGTGTGTGTGTGTGTGTGTGTGTGTGTGTGTGTGTGTGTGTGTGTGTATATGTGTGTGTATGCGTGCGTGCATGTGCCTGTGTGGTTGTATGTGTGTTCTTGTGCACCCATGTGTGTGTGTGTGTGTGTGTGTGTGTGTGTGTGTGTGGAAAAAACCAAAGGCCTCTAACAAAACTTGAATTAAATTAAAAATGGCAATAAAACAAAATTAGTAATACAAGACCACTGAAAAACACCATCGTCAGACATTACTTATGGAAGGTGATGCACGAATAGGGTGAAAGGAAGAACTGGTAATTGTAAGAACAGATATACAACCTAAGACATACTTTATATCAGTGGTATGAAGAATCTGTTTGAAAGAAAATATAGATATTATAAAACAACAGAATATGTAGTTAGACAATCACAATAAAATAAGTAAATACAGGATGAACTAGAAATAGCCGAATGGACAGTGAGTGAAGAATAAGAGAAATGTGAGGCTTAGGTGTGTAAGGGAAAACTGATCAGTGGTATGAAGATTTTCTCTTACTCTACAGAAAGTATAGGTAACATATAACAACAGGACATGTGAGGTACTTAGACAACCACAGTAAAATAATTAAATACATCAAATTGGAAAAATAGAATTGAACAGACAGCGTGCGAAAAATAAGAGTTATGTTATGTTAACCGGGGAGCTAGAAACGACGGGGAGGCTCCGTCCCCGCCGCAGCCGCAATGGTCCGCAACCCCACGACGACCATCGCAGTCCACTTCACCCCACCGCCGCCCCACACCAAACCCATGGTTACTGTACGGTTCGCCCCCCGGTGGACCCCCCAGGGAACGTCTCACAGGTGACGAGTGTAACCCCCATGTTTGCGTGATAGAGTAGTGGTGGTGTATGCGTGCATGGAGAATTTGTTTGCGCAGCAATCGCCGACATGGTGTAGCTGAGGCGGAATAAGGGGAACCAGCCTGCATTCGGCGAGGCAGATGAAAAACCGCCTAAACACCGTCCACAGACTGGTCGGCTCATTGGACCTCGACAGAAGTCCGCCGGACGGATTCGTGCCGGGGGCCGGCCCTCCTTCTCGCCCGGAAAGCCGTGCGTTAGACCTCATGGCTAAACAGGCGGGCTGCTCCTGACCGTACTCTCATAAACTTATGAGTAGCTTCTCCATTTCTCAAATGAAAAGCACACAATTGAGTCATTAAGGGCTTTAGTTTAATCTCATTTGCTCTGTAGTATCTTGATAGATGGACTAGAGCAATCGTGAGGGTCTTCTCCATTGACTCAGTCTGAGCTCTGAGTGGCAAGAGCAAGGTCATCAGCATTCAAGAAACTACTGGTGTTGGGAGGCTTAGGTTGGTCGTTTGTATACATGTTGAATAGTATTGGAGCTAAAACGTTTCCTTATCTGTAAAAAGTTACATTGGTCTATAAGTTGTGGAATTCGTCCTTTCGTGTTGCAAAAATAAAATGCATATGACATTCCAGCATAAGCCGAATCTTCTCTTCTTTCTCTTGATCCGTATATTTAATAAGAATAGAATATCGAACTCTATCTGAATATACTACATTTTATGCTCTCTGAATTAAATTTGAAAATAAAAAGTTTGAAAAAAACTGTGTTTGTAAAACTATTTCTGTAATAGTAGGAAATAAAATAGGTGAGAGACACATGTATTTCATTTGCTGTACACGATTTCGAGCATCATTTCAAGTAGCATCAAATGATTCTCTAAACTATTTCATTTCTTGCTTGATTTAACAAATGATTTCACCTTTTTTCCTTTTACAATTTTTTATCGATCATCATTCTGTTCGTAGATCTCTGCCCCTGTTAGTGCACTGGCATCTTTTACTTAAATTTGCTTCTGAAAACTGAAACACTTCGTCTATTTCTGCCATTATTGCGTTATGTTCCTTCTCAGCAGAGGCGGAATAAGCTGCACATGGTCCATTGTGCTAGATGCCTGCTCGTAATGCTAAATGCCCAGTGCACTAGCTTGTGACACAGCCTCGTAAACCAGACTCGGAATAGATCCGTGCAGCGGAATAACGACAGTTGTCAGGTACACTGGCAAGCTTTATTGTGTATTTTACTTCGTCTTCCATTCTTGTTGAGGCAATTGCGAAACTGGTCCTCAACCACCCCCTCAGAAAATAGGATACAGAAACAGAACCCAAAATAGAATTTACACCATTCTTCCTAAAACCTGGCATTGTTCGGTGGAGAAGCTACAGCGATCTGTACTTTTTAATGACAGATTTTAAGGGTCTTGATTGCAATACAGTCCAATAGCAACTGGATATTTTTTTGGTGGACTAAGACCCATCTTCAGAGATTTGAAGGTATGATTTTAAGATCTTTGTGGACCAAACCAAACGGGTTATCTTGTTGCTATTAATTTGTATAGTGATCTAGATCGCAATTGGTAATTGACACGATTCATTACGAATGCTGTAAGTAGGCTGTTTATGTTTTCTTATTGGCAACGTTAAGTAGCGCTCTGTATGAAAATCACTGGCTGTGCTGTGTGCAGTCTGTGGCTAGTTTGCATTGTTGTCTGCCATTGTAGTGTTGGGCAGCGGCAGCTGGATGTGAACAGCGCGTAGCGTTGCGCAGTTGGAGGTGAGCCGCCAGCAGTGGTGGATGTGGGAAGGGAAATGGCGGAGGTTTGAAATTTGTAAGACTGGATGTCATGAACTGCTATGTATATTATGATTTTTCAACACTATTAAGGAAAATACATTGTTTGTTCTCTATTAAAATCTTTCATTTGCTAACTATGCCTATCAGTAGTTAGTGCCTTCTGTAGTTTGAATATTTTAGTTAGCTGGCAGTAGTGGCGCTCGCTCTATTGCAGTAGTTCGAGTAACCAAGATTTTTGTGAGGTAAGCGATTTGTGAAACATATAGGTTAATGTTCGTCAGGGCCATTTTTTTGTAGGGATTTTTGAAAGTCAGTTGCGTTGCGCTAAAAATATTGTGTGTCAGTTTAATTGTATAATTGTTCTAAGGGGACGTTTCATAATGCTGCACACGACTCCTTTCCCTTATATATGTGGTACTGTTCTGTCAGACGTGTCCGAAAGAACGGAAACCATTTTGATCCTGCAGCCATTATGAATCAAGACACAAAGGAATTAAAGACATTAGCTGTCGGTGGGCACTGATTAACATCAATGCGGCAAGTTAAAAATTTGTGCCGAATGGGGATTCCAACCTCGATCTCTGCTTACTAGGCAACTGCGTTTACCAGTACGCCATCCGGACACACGGATCACCGCAACCGCATGAACTACCTTAGCACACCTCCCGTCAGACGCCAATTCTCAACTTATATCGCACATTACTGACGTAGTACCCCTACTCATTAGCCTCATTACTCGGGGCATGTCGCCGATTCCTGTAAACGTTCGAGCTAGGTATGCGTCTCTCCGAAAGAACAGACACCACATAAATATTTAAGGCGATGACAGCCAGTGATCCATTCAGATTAGATGCATACCAAGCTCGAATTCTTACGGGAGTCGGCGAGATGCCACGGGTAATGAGCTAATGAGCGGTGGTACTATGCCAGAAGTGTGTGGTTTAAGTTCAAAATTAGGGTTCGACGGGAGGCGTGCTGTGGTGTCGGTGCGGTTGAGGTGAGCACTGTGCCCAGTAAGTAAGAAAATCGGTTTCGAATCCCAAGTCTGCAGCCCGTAGTCTAGTGGCTAGCCCCAGGTTCGATTCCTGGCCGGGATGGGGATTTTCTCCGTCCGGAGAGTGGGTGTTTGTGTTGTCCTTATCATTTCGTCATCATCATTCATGAAAGTGGTGAAATTGGACTGAGTAAAGGTTGTGAATCTGTACGGGCGCTGATAAGCGTAAAGTTGAGCGCTCCACAAACCAATCATCATCATCGAATCCCGATCGGCAACAAACTGTCAACTTCCCCCGTTAATATTTATCAGTGCCCACTGGGAGCTAATGTCTAGGAATTAGTATTTCAGCCTTTACGTATCGGACCATAAAGTTATAACAAAATAAAATCACGGATAACCAGTGGTTTTCATGTAGCGAGACCAACGCTACAAAAGTGAGATTTCATTAAGATAATTGTGTGACTATTTGATCGTCAACTTAAATACCTAAGTTTGATTTTACCTTTGTCTTCAGCTCGTAGAAGCTCTTTCTCGCATATTTTAATATTTTTACCGAATAATCTCATCATTCGTTGAAAATGATGTGGGAAGTCGTACACACGTGCATGTAATTATGGTGGCTCTTGTACTATAATAAGGACCGTATTTCTAGCACACTGAAGTAGTTTGCGTCTAGGCCTCTTCTTAACGCTGTATCGCTAGCTGGTGCTCTTTGTATTAACCTAGTGAGCAGAACGGATAGGCATCGCTTCCGCACTGTACACTTAATCTTGAGTCGTATCTGCGAAACTGTTTCCCACCTCTTGTAGAGTGTAAGGCGTCGGTACATAAGCTGTCTACCCGCATTGCTATCTTATTTCTCTCAATAAGGGTGCCTGGTGTTTATTGCAACTTTCCACGGTTACCAAATGTAATCTAGCAAGACATATGGATACCTTTCCTCATGTTATTGAACATTGAGAAGAAACCTGGCACAGATACTTTTGCGTCCCCGATTCGCCATATCGGCAATATGCTAGTAATCCAATGCTGAGCTCAGCGGCTCCATTTTCACCGCGCTACCCGTGTTATTGAATTTCATCGTGTAATCGAAGCGAGAGGAGGCGCCCCGCGTTATTGTTACTTGCGGGTGAAACCAGAGCTCCCAACAGCCGCCGCTTGCGCCTGCAGGCGACGCGAATACTGCCCGCAGCGCACGGAGCTCTGCCTCGCGCTGCTGCCTCTTCACCGCTGGCAAAATTCACGGCGCCTGCTTCCGGATGAAATTTCCAACCCGCGGACGAGTGCAGCCATAAATTACTCAGCATGTAACGTTTCGTCGGACAGGTACAGTTTCCACTGTATACGCCGTGTAACAACATCTGTAGTAGCCCGTTCACCATGCATAAAGACCTTTCCATAAGTTTGTCTTTCGTTTGGAAAAGCTGTCCGTGACTTAGAAATACTTGCCAATGCCTTGTTCCTATCACGGGTTGTAGATTAATTTAAAATTTTGTTTCCGTAAGGATCCACAACCTTTAGAAATATAAATTAAATGTTATTCGTTGGTAAGAGTATCAGCTGGGATTTTTTAATCGTAGTAATGCACTGACTATAGTTTTTAGGGAAAGAAAAATTCAAAGAATTTCCCGGAAAACTGGACAATTCAGGAAACCTGAAAGAGCTTTTTCTATGGGATTTTTGTATGAACTCATGACCGTAACTCACGATTCGAAAGATGGATACGCGTAATTTTTCTTTTGTGTTGTTCATTCTGGTCCTACAAAAGTTTTCGTGAAAAAATTCGGGACTATTACAAAGGAATGCCGTAAAAGTCTCCCCCATCCTCCCCCTTGATCCCTTCCCCTTGTTTTGCGATGGAAATGACTCAGCTGACTGGTCTCAATGTTACACTGAACGAATGATGATGTCAGAGCAGACCGATCGAAGCAAGCAAAGCATTTGTGTTTTGATTGTTTACTTGACCATCGATGCTGAAGTCGAAAGGAAATGTAAACAATAGATTGAAATTTACTGAAATTTCATATTTGATACAAGAAAATAGATCATTTAATTGACAGGAAATTCCGACTTAATTCAGTTCACACTTAAATTTTGGAAAAAACAGCATGGTTCCAAGTCGATCACATTCCAGACACATTGCCACATCATATATTTTCAGCATTGCAGCCTTGTACTGAGGACCAAATTCATCTCGCACGCAAAATTCCCATTGGCGAACTTCTAGATGTACTCCTTCTCATACTGAATGACATTTGATTGATTTTATTTCTGCGTATTCTAACTATGTTTACTTGACAAGCTCTGATCATTGGTGCCAGCATTTTGTAATGTATACAATGGTGTGCGCTGACGGCATACCTTCATTTGACAAGGGACAAATCGTATCGTGATTTGGATTTCAAATGTAAAGTTTTGTTACGTGTTTTTCGAAAGAAGAAAGGTCTACACCACTCGGAACCATGGTAAAAGGGAATAAACACACTTTTCGTTGTAACTGGTTGGCCGCTTTGAATTCATTTACCGATTAAGAAAGATTCAGCTTCTGCCTATCATATTTCAGCATACAACCACTGATATGACGTAGAATATCAAATTTTCAATACCGTTAAGAAAAGCAGAAGCATGACTCTACTGTAAATACTGGAACGCAATATATGACACACAACGCTAGCTTAGAATTAAATGACCAAACTCAATTTCGTTCCTCGCCCTCTGTTAAATTTGGCTAGAAACACTGAACTTAATTTGGAAATACAACTTAATGTTTCATTTGTTGTTAAATGCTTCTCCACGTAAGAAAAATTTGTTACGTTTTTTAGGTAATGTAACTATTTCTGCATGAGAAAAAACGGATAAGCTCGAGTAGGTTCCTTACAAACTTTATTATGTGTATCGATAGTTTCATCCGCAGTTTTGAAGAATCAGTTTGCGAGTATCAAAATATGTGACATAGATGACCTAAGTTTTTGATTGCGTCGACTTACGACCTTGAATATTTTACACTGCCAAGGGCCGATAGACCATAGTATTCAGCATATATTTAAACTTGACACCTCTGCCTGTCCCCGAGAAAAACAGACAGACAGTGAGGCAGATAATAAAATGATGCTGTAATGATTCCGTTTTTACCAATTGAGTTACGGAACTCTATTAAGAAATACTTTTCTATGTAAACATTCCAGGTATTATCATTTTTATATGTTTAAATAATGTTTGTGTTAGTCACACGTCGTCTTATCTGTGTTTCTAACATTCAGTCGTCACCTGAAGTTGGCCGAAAAATCCGAAAGCCGAGTCGTGACGAAAGAAACATACTTTTGTGGACCTTTGTTAAATATTGCCGGCCCAAGTGCCGAGCGGTTCTAGGTGCTTCAGTCTGAAACCGCGCGACCGCTACGGTCGCATGTTTGAATCCTGCCTCAGGCTTGGATGTCTGTGACGTCCTTAGTTTAGTTAGGTTTAAGTAGTTCTAAGTTCTAGGGGACGGATGACCTCAGATGTTAAGTCCCATACTGATCAGATCCTTTTGAATAATTTTTGTTTGTTAAATACTCCGACCCTGATGATGTAGTCGCCTACTGATGGTTAAAAGTTAATCCCCCTTCTTTCTTTAACATCTCAATTCAGATACATTTTCTCAGCTGACTTGAAGTTCCACTGCTCTCTGTAACTAGCAACGTGCGGACACTAGCAAAGAAGCAGTTTTTGACTCTCACGTGGGAACTGAAACATAACAAGGACCTATTCATACAAATTATACGATACTTTCCAGAGCGCGGTTTCCGAATGTCTTGTGGTCTAAGAGAATACACGAACTACGCAAGGAATACATACCAAATTTCACACACCAAGAATTATATCGAAACGTGTTTCCTACTTATAGATAGCCCAGATGTTCTTAGGACATTGTTTGTTATATAAACAAAAAGAAAATATGTTAAAGAGGAGGACGATGCGAATCTGCACAACGCCTTGCATCACTTATGAAAGTCAATACAGCGTAACATTGCTAACACGTGGTTTCGCATGGTGATATCACGAATGTGACGTTTAGATTGAAAACGTTCACTGTATTCAGAAATTCTTTGCACCAACATACTATTAAGATTTATATGGGCAGCACTGTAATACAACGTACTTCTATCCATTGTTTCTTCAAGGAAAATACTTTAGTAATAGCTTGTTAACTTATTTCCCACAGGTCGATCATTGTGAGGAGTCCAACCTCGATTTATAGCTTTGCACTTTCGCAACGCTTTAGTAGTGGCGTGTCCTGCACCAAAATAAATATTACTGTATGACTAACTCATTTCCCGGAAACTGATACTCTGACTCGTGGTTCCATATTTCCTCCTTCTTTTACAGCTTTTCATTTGCGTGACAGTAACCTCTGCTTGTAATAGACCGGTCGTTGTGACTCTGTACGCAGCTCGTGGTCGTGCGGTAGCGTTCTCGCTTCTCGCGTCCGGGTTCCCGGGTTCGATTCCCGGCGGGGTCACGGATTTTCTCTGCCTCGTGATGACTGGGTGTTGTGTGATGTCCTTAGGTTAGTTCGGTTTAAGTAGTTGTAATTTCTAGGGGACTGATGACCATAGCTGTTAAGTCCGACAGTGCTCAGAGCCATTTGAACCGTTGTGACTCTGTTTTTTTCAAATATGCTTAGACCACGTGCAGCCAACATAAACAAAAAGATTCTCTCTGGTAATCTTAGTTGCTTCATGATGTAATCGCATTGGAAAGCGATACTAGACTGCAAGATGGTGAACTCGTATTACATCAGATTATTGATTCTTTCATTGTTCACCAGTCGTCTCCTATGCCAAAAGTCCAGTAATAGACATAGGCCTTTTTTCAGCCTCGGAAAATAGTGAAACACAGACATATACTGAAAAACAACGTAATACACTCTTGGAAATAAAGCTGTGTACTATTATTGTAAATTATTTAGAAGGCTTACGAGATACGCACCTAAATGGTTTGAAACGATCAGGATATATTTCAGCATACAACCAAACCGCTGCTCTGCCAGTTTGACGATGCTCATCATAAACTAAACACGTACTCATTTGTTTCCACTGTTGCATGCGTTTTGAAACTCTGAACAACTTTACGAGCAATTTGACTGATTGCTGCAATAGAATAGGACAGTCTGACTTCAAGTACATATGTAAACATACGAGCCTCACCTGGGTTCTTTGCGTGCTTGCATTTGACACAGGACAGACTTTTGAGATACCACTTTTACTGAAGACAACAGGGTAGTTAGCGGCACCGTTATCTTGTTCCTTTTCGATCAACGTCGGTAGCCGTTATACAGTAAAAGCCTTCTTCGAATTACATTTGGACACCACAGAAAAAAAGTATAGACTTCAACGTAATAAATTAAAAAAGGTGTCCAAAAAGTTGGCATTAACAAACTTTAAAAATTACTTGCGTACATAAGAAAATTCGCTAAGTAATGAGCTATCACTTAGTGAAAACCGCACCTCTATATGTGCACACATTCTGTGCTACACTATCTGATCAAAACTATACAGACACCTGTATGTAAAGCGGAAGTGATAGCTAGATGTTAAGAGCGGCGGAACACCTAGTATAAAAGGAGGCGGGGAGTACTGGGTTGTCAGTATAGAAGAATCAACAGCTGATTGCGCCGATCAGAAAAGGTAACTGACATCGCACGTGGACTAGTCATTGGCTGTCACCTGACTAAGAACTACATCAGGGGCATTTCAACCCATGTAATGCTCTCCAAGTCAACAGTTGATGAAGTGATTATGAAGTGAGAACGTGAAGGAAAAACCATAAATGCTGAATATCTCTGTTGATCCATATTGGACCGGGGACGTCACTGTTTAAGTATTTGTCAATATTAATGAAATTCTCCAACAGCCGTGTAACTAAGATGTTATTTTATTTTGACGACAACCAGTTTCGGCAGTCCACTGTGCCATCTTCAGGGCCCATATGCATCTCTCAAAATAAACGATAATTTGTCACATAGCCCTGGATTTCTTGAATTCAGAATGTTTCACAAGTGCTTCACTCGAAGATTTGATAACAACTGTATGGCACAGTATGGCATTATCGTTTATTTTGAGAGACGCATATGCGGTCTGAAGATGGCATCGTGGAATGCCGAAACTGGTTGTCGTAAAAATAATATAAAATAACATCTTAGTTATACGGCTGTTGGAGAATTTCATTGATTTTTACAATAAACGATGAGGGATGTCAATAGATTTTGCAGCATTGTTTACTGCGTGCAGTAAAGGAACAGTTCTTGACTTGTGAATAGAATGAGCTCTCCCTGCCTCGATACTGTTCTGCATACGGATGTGCTAACTCAATACGTCACTCGCTGTATGAATTGCATATAGAGGGACACGTTGGATAAACTGCAGGACTGAACCGTAACAGTCTGCAGTCGCTAATTCGCTGATAGCTGGAAGAGAGTCCTGCTAACCTGACGTCTTAAAATAATGTTTCGTTTTCCCCATTGAAAATGTTCTCCGCAGATCGTGGCTTGAAAATTAGATACTTATAATGGTGAAAGTAAGTGTGGTCATTTGGTTCTCTGCTATTTTCGCTAAAATAACGTTCAGACACTTTCATTTAAGAAAAATGGACGCCGCCGTATTTATTTGTAAATATAAATATGTGGTGATAAGGCAAAATCAGAAGGACGTGAAAGACAACGAAAATCTTTAAGTCAATGTTACAATCCTGGTGGCTAATCATCGCATCGAGTACTGTAACCATCATACCTATCACCGCATCAACGATTAGAATAATTACGGCAATGAGGAAGAATCGAAGGGAAAAGGGTATTCTCGCCGATATTTTTGTATCAAACTCACATTCAAACGGTGTTCTCTTTCCTCGAGTCATTTAAGATCATATTATTTATTTCCAGTGGCACTTCCAAAATTTATTTCACATTTATGTACCAAATGATAACTTATTCAAATGGTTCAAATGGCTCTGAGCACTATAGGACTTAACATCTGAGGTTACCTAATATCGTATAGGGCCTCCGCGAGCACGCGGAAGTGCCGCAAACGTCGTGGCATGGACTCAACTAATGTCTGAAGTAGTGCTGTAGGGAACTGACACCATGAATCATGTAAGGGTCTCCATAAATCCGTAAGACTACTAGAGGGTGGAGATCTCTTCTTAACAGCACGTTGCAAGGCATCCCAGATATGCTCAATAATGTTCATGTCAGGGGAGTTTGGTGGCCAGTGTAAGTGTTTAATCTCAGAAGAGTGTTCTTGGAGCCACTATGTAGCAACTCCGGACGTTTGGGGTGTCGCTTTGTACTAGGTACGTGTCACCTGTCAGAGTCGTATCTACATCTACATGGATACTCCACAAATCATATTTAAGTGCCTGGCAGAGGGTTCATCGAAGCACCTGCACAATACTCTAGTATTCCAATCTCGTATAGCGAGCGGAAAGAATGAACACCTATATCTTTCCTTACGAGCTCTGATTTCCCTTATTGTATCGTGGTGATTGTTCCGCCCTATGTAGGTCGGTGTGAACAAAATATTTTTGCATGCGGAGGAGAAAGTTGGTGATTGGAATTTCTTGAAAAGATTCCGTCGCAACGAAAAACGGCTTTCTTTTAATGATTTCCAGCCCAAGTCCTGTATCATTTCTGTTACACTTTCTCCCATATTTCGCGATGATACAAAACGTGTTGCCATTCTTTGAACTTTTCCGATGTTCTGTAGACTATCATGGGTCCCATATCACTCTAATTTAACACGCCAATGTTGTGTGGGAGTTTCTACGGTCTGTCCTAGCTCAAGAACAAAGTCTCCCGCCGACTGAAACGTCACGCACTCCAGATACAGGTGACTTGACGAACTCTTATTGTGGTGTGGGCAGTCAGCCTAAATCTTCTCACGCGCTCAGCAGTACCAGTGAGTGTAACTCTGTACCGAAAATAAATTTCGCCCGCTGCACGTATCAGCTTCCGTTCCGTGAATAAGCCTCGTTGTCTGGCCGGAGTGTGTGTTTCCGCGAAGCGGATGACGCAATGGGTAACACGATATTTGCTATTGAGTGGTGGTGCGCTCGAACAGAGAAGGAGGAACAGAAATCACGGCTTGCCGCTGGCGCCGTGGCCGGTGTAGGGAGAGGCATTACCACGGCGCGCCACCGTGGGCAGGCATTAGTCTCGCCGAGCCGGCTGTAATTGGCGGCAAATGTTTGCGCAGCCTCTGGGCTGGCGTGGCGAGTAATCTCGCCTGCGCTGCCTGCCAGGGGCAGCGCTGCCGGCAGTGCAGAGCCCAGGCGATCTCAACGTGAGAGCCAGCGGCTCCCGACACGTGCCTCCAGCTACTGCCTCCCACCGCAGAACGGGGAAGCCCCCACTACTGCCCGCCATTCTCATAGCCCGATTCTGCGAATTGTGTGTGCATCTTATTTCAAAAAGATTCATCCAATTTCACATATTTGCACTAATGGCCATTAAAATTGCTACACCACGAAGATGTGCTACAGACATGAAATTTAACCGACAGGAAGAAGATACTGTGATATGCAAATGATAACCTTTTCGGAGCATTCACACAAGGTTGGCGCCGGTGGCGACACCTACAACGTGCCGACATGAGGAAAATTTCCAACCGATTTCTCGTGCACAAATAGCAATTGACCGGCGTTGCCTGGTGAAACGCTGATGTGATGCCTCGTGTAAGCAGGAGGAATGCGTACCATCACGTATCCGACTTTGATAAAGGTCGGATTGTAGCCTGTCGCGATTGCAGTTTATCATATCGCTACATTGCTGCTCGCGTTGGTCGAGATCCAACGACTGTTAGCAGAATATGGAATCGGTGGATTCATTAGGGTAATACGGAACGCCGCGAAGGATCACAACGGCCTCGTATCACTAGCAGTTGAGATGACAGGTATCTTATCCGCATGGTTGTAACGGATCGTGCAGCCACGTCTCTATCCCTGAGTCAAGATATGGGGACCTTTTACAAGACGACAACCATCTGCACCAACAGTTCGACGACGTTTGCTGCAGTATGGATTATCAGCCCGGAGACCGTGGCTGCGGTTACCCTTGACGCTGCATCACAGACAGGAGCACCTGCGATGATGTACTCAACGACGAACCTGGGTGCACGAATGGCAAAACGTCATTTTTCCGCATGAATCCAGGTTCTGTTTACAACATCACGATGGTCGCATCCGCGTTTGGAGACATCGCGGTGAACGCACATTGGAAGCGTGTATTCGTCATCACCATACTGCCGTATCACACGGCGTGATGGTATGGGGTGCCATTGATTACACGTCTCGGTCACCTGTTGTTCGCATTGACGGCACTTTGAAAAGTGGACCCATGGCTCTACCCTTCATTCCATACCTGCGAAACCCTACATTTCAGCAGGGTAGTGCACGACCGCACGTTGCAGGTCCTCTATGGGCCTTTCTGGATACAGAAAATGTATGACTGCTGCCCTGGCCAGCTCATTCTCCAGATCTCTCGCCAATTGAAAACGTCTGGCAATGGTTGCCGAGAAAGTGGCTCGTCACAATACGCCAGTCACTACTCTTGATGAACTGTGGCATTGTGTTGAAGCTGCATGGGCAGCTGTACCTGTACACGCCATCCAAGCTCTGTTTGACTCAATGCCCAGGCGTATCAAGGCCGTTATTACGGCCAGAGGTTCTTGTTCTGGGTACTGATTTCTCAGGATCTATGCACCCAAACTTCGTGAAAATGTTATCACATGTCAGTTCTACTCTAATATATTTGTCCAATGAAATGTTCAAATGAGTGTGAAATCTTATGGGACTTAACTGCTAAGGTCATCAGTCCCTAAGCTTACACACTACTTAACCTAAATTAACCTAAGGACAAACACACACACACACACACACACACACACACACACACACACACACCCATGCCCGAGGGATGACTCGAACATCCGCCGGGACCAGCCGTACAGTCTATGACTGCACTGCCTTAGACCGCTAGGCTAATCTCGCGTAGCCGTCCAATGAATACCCGTTTATCATCTGCATTTCTTCTTGTTGTAGCAATTGTAATGGCCAGTAGTGTAACTAAAGCCGGTGTAATCGTGCAGAAGTTTGTATCACCACCCCAAGAGTGAACCTCTTGAAATACCAACTTATTCGTTAGGGCTATCATACGATACATATACACTCGGACTGGATTACTTTTCGACAGACGTTTCAGCGAGTCGATTGGTAGGCACCATCTGCCATTCAATCGTAGTTCTTTCTCGAGCATCAAGTGCTTGCTGTGTCGCCTGTTTCGTAGGTGCGTGTAGCGCCTTGTGAAGCGTCGCTTGATGCTCGACCGAACACACATGATCCATTTATTTAAATGTATTTAAATTTATAATGTAGCACCAGTAATAAAACTACTAAAACGAATTTAAAATTGAAATTTAATGCCAGAGGCATGAAACTTTTTCTTTAAATAAATAAATACATACATAACTATTAAAATACTCTACTTTTTGAAATATAGTTTTTATTTACCTCACTTTGACATAAAGTAAGTTATTTCTCTTAAAAAAGTTGTCACACTTCATCTCGGTTAATATATAACTGGAAAAGATGGACATGTACGTAAGCAACACCACTCAAATCCGGAGAATGAGCCGGCCGCGGTGGTCTAGCGGTTCTAGGCGCTCAGTCCGGAACCGCGCGGCTGCTACGGTCGCAGGTTCGAATCCTGCCTCGGGCATGGATGTTTGTGATGTCCTTAGGTTAGTTAAGTTTAAGTAGTTCTAAGTTCTAGGGGACTGATGACCACAGATGTTAAGTCCCATAGTGCTCAGAGCCATTTGAACCATTTTTTGAACCGGAGAATGAAAACATTCAAGAGTCTTAACAGTCGTTTGTCTCACATTACGTGAAAACACTCAGACACATACAGTGAGAGACAAACAACCATTCATAGAACTGACGTGGCCGCAGAGACTGTTCGACCATTCAACACTAGATGGCCATGACATTGTTTTCACAGTGGTTGGGGAGTCTAATTCATCATACACTAGTGTGCAAAATTAAAGCAACAAGAGGAAATGTTGCAAGGTTGGGTGTATTTTGCCACAGATCAATACAAACAGGTGGTAGTAAGGTAGACAAAATGTAAAGAATGCAGAACTTAAAGAATTGCAACACGCACGATGGTAAACAAAAATGTTTCTACGTTTTTAACAACCTAACGGATTTGTACACACATTCCGCCAACTGGTTAATGTGTTCAGTATGGGTAAGACGACGTGTGGCAGCAATACAGGCCTGACTACGACGGGGCATGCTGTGAATTATGTCATCAGTCTCATATTGTGGCCATAATGCCCATTCTTGTAGCAGAGCTGCTCACTAGTCTTAGAGAGTGGTGTGTGAATGCGGACAAGATGCAACCCGTCTGCCTACTGCGTCCCAGACATGCTGTATGGTTTTCAAATCGGGAGATCGAGGAGGCCACGACATGCATGCAATATGTTCCGCTTCCAAGAAATCCTCAACCGTGCTCTATGAGATCGAGCATTGTCGATCTTCAGTACGAAGGCTTGGCCCGCAGCACCTCGCAACAACCGCACATGATGTCCGAAGATCTGGTAACGATACCTAACAGAAGTTAAGCCTTGCCAATTCACCCGTACAATTTCATGAAGAGGTGTGAGTGGTCAACTTAATCCCTGCCCACACCATTACGGATCCTCCTCGAGATCGGTCTCCTTCCACAATGTTTGAGTCCCCAAATCGTGTTCTGCGTTCCCTCCAGATGTGAATCCGTCGAGAATCACTCTCCAGACCAAATAGTAACTCATCTGTGAAAAGCACATTGGCCCCTTTTTCGACCGTCCAGGTGACATGTTGACGACTCCACTCCAGACGCCGGCCGCTGTGGCCGAGCGTTTCCAGGCGCTTCAGTCTGGAACCGCGCTGCTGCTATGGTCGCAGGTTCGAATCCTGCCTCGGGCATGGATGTGTGTGTGTTCTTCTTAGGTTAGTGAGGTTTAAGTAGTTCTAAGTCTAGCTGACTGATGACTTCAGATGTTAAGTTCATAGTGCTCAGAGCCATTTGAACCACTCTAGACGTTCCCTTCTGTGAAGACGCGTCACAGTTACACATACAGCGTGTCTCCGACAATAAACTCCAGTCTGTCGAAGCTTTCTGCACAGCGTTTGCCTCGATGTAATCCTTTACATGCTGAGAGGTCAGACGCCAGTTGCAGTGCTGTACTGAAGCGGTACCTTTGTACCCTTACAACCAGATAATGTCTCTCTCTTATGATGTCACGTATGGTCGGCGCTACCCTCGTCCGGTGTCTATAATTGCCGCCACATTCGAGAAACAATAGAACGATTCACATGAAGCCGTCAGACCACATCAGTTTGCATCTGTTCTGCTTCCAATTCTTCCTGTGGCCCTCCACTGCAAAGTTTGTTAGGCGTATTCTCTGTGACATACTGCAGCGTTTGTGACTCTGTGTACAGCGATTGAGAATGTGGGACTACCCGGCAAACACTTCTCCGTTTTATAGGTGCGCTGACGTAAATCTCTGGCGTGGTTTTCCCTTGACCGGATTGCCGTCTTCGCTGCAGAACACGATCATACAGAGATCTGTGGTCCTTACGCGAAATTTAAGTTAGTCTGGTTCTGCAGTCAGCCTCAAATGCCGTCGCTCTAAATTTTCTCAATAATGCCTCGCCAGAGGACTTCGTCTTCCCTCCACAGATTCCTAATTGAATTCACTTAGCATCTCCATAATAGTTCGGCATTGATTAACCTAGAGATAAGAAACCTGGGAATCCGTCTGAATTGCTTCGGTGTCTGTCTTTCTTTAATCGGGCCGGGTAGACATCCCACACACTGGAGCAGTATTCAAGACTGTATTGCACGAATGTTCTATACGCTGTCTCCTTTATAGATCAGCTACACTTTCCTAAAATTCCTCCACACACATATACACAAACGATCCTCGTAAAGCGTCTGCTTTCGAAATGTCTAAGAGGACATACACCAAGTATTCATCTAACTTTTTGGCCTCGATATGCGATGATTTCACAATGTTCAGAGCGGATACACGGCATCATTCGACCTCTTTGTGGGAACCTAAAAATAGCTAGCATGGACGACATGCACGGAGCCTGCGGATTGATGTCGCTAGGTGGGAATGGGGGACGGCTGGGGAGCGCGCAGAGATAGTTCGTGCATTGGCGATGAACGATGTGTCCAAATGGCGGAGTCGTTAACGAAACTGTCTAGTAAGCGCCGGCACTGTCGCTCAGAGTGTTCGGTCAGAGCGCCGGTTGGCCTCTGTAATAAAAAAAAAACTGAGTGGAAGGATCAACAGACGAACTTGAACGGATGTCATGTGACGTCCGCAACGACCAAACACAACGATCAACCACGAACAGAATGAAAAAAAAAAGTAAGCAGGCAATCCCGGGTTCGAGTCCTGTTCGGCACACATTTTCACTCGGCGCCGCCGATTCCGCAAAAAAAGTCCTGATACAGCTGGTATCATCACTTTATTTTCCTTCCTCACCACCTTCACACTCCACCTTCAGTTAACATAATACGTTAACTTTAAATTTCTGTAGTTTTGTGGCCATAATTATTGTGGCAAGTTGTGAAACCGACATTTTACATTCCACACCTTGAGACCTGAAGCTTGTCACTGTAATGAACGGAGCGTGTGTACGGGAACTGTAAACAAACAATCCTATTTTTCAGAAATAGTTCAAAATCCCATATCCAGAATTTTCTTCTAAACCCCTATCTATTTAACAATGAAATATTAACATCGAAAAGTAAAAGAATTGCTTCTTGAACACAGCGCATGTTGTTGTTGTGGTCGTCAGTCCTGAGACTGCTTTGATGCAGCTCTGCATGCTACTCAATCCTGTGCAAGCTTCATCTCCCAGTGCTTACTGCAGCCTACATCCTTCTCAATCTGCTTAGTGTATTCATCTCTTGGTCTCCCTCTACAAGTTTTACCCTCCACGCTGCCCTCCAATACTAAATTGCTGATCCCTTGATGACTCAGAACATGTCCTACCAACCGATCCCTTCTTCTGGTCAAGTTGTGCCACAAATTTCTCTTCTCTCCAGTTCTGTTCAATACCTCCTCACTAGTTGTGATCTACCCATCTAATCTTCAGCATTCTTCTGTAGCACCACATTTCGAAAGCTTCTATTCTCTTCTTGTCCAAACTACTTATCGTCCATGTTTCACTTCCGTACATGGCTACACTCCATGCAAATACTTTCTGGAAAGACTTCCTGACACTTAAATCTATACTCGATGTTAACAAATTTCTCTTCTTCAGAAACGATTTCCTTGCCATTGCCAGTCTATTTTATATCCTCTCTACTTCGACCATCATCAGTTATTTTGCTCCCCAAACAGGACAACTCTTTTACTACTTTAAGTGTCTTATTTCCTAATCTAATTCCCTCAGCATCACCCGAGTTAACTCGACTACATTCCATTATCCTCGTTTTGCTTTTGTTGATGTTCATCTTGTATCCTCCTTTCAAGACCTATCAATTCCATTCAGCTGCTCTTCCAGGTCCTCTGCCGCCTCTGACAGAATTACAATGTCATCGGCAGACCTCAAAGTTTTTATTTCTTCTCCATGGTTTTTAATACCTACTCCGAATTTTTCTTTTGTTTCCTTTACTACTTGCTCAATATAGAGATTGAATAACATCGGGGATAGGCTACAACCCTGTCTCACTCCCTTCCCAACCACTGCCTCCCTTTCATGCCCCTCGACTCTTATAACTGCCATCTGGTTTCTGTTAAAATTGTACACAGCTTTTCGCTCCCTGTATTTTACCCTTGCTACCTTCATAATTTGAAAAAGAGTATTCCAGTCGAAATTGTCAAAAGCTTTCTCTAAGTCTACAAATGCTAGAAACGTACGTTTACCGTTTCTTAATCTGGCTTCTAAGATAAGCCGTAGGGTCAGTATTGCCTCACGTGTTCCAATATTTCTACGGAATCCAAACTGATCTTCCCCGAGGTCGGCTTCTAGCAGTTTTTCCATTCGTCTGTAAAGAAGTCGCGTTAGTATTTTGCAGCTGTGACTTATTAAACTGATAGTTCGGTAATTTTCACATCTGTCAACACCTGCTTTCTTTGGGATTGGAATTATTATACTGTTCTTGAAGTTTGAGGGTATTTCGCCCGCCTCATACATTTTGCTCACCAGATGGTAGAGTTTTGTTAGGACTGGCTCTCCCAAGGCTGTCAGTAGTTCTAACGGAATGTTGTCTACTCCCGGGGCCTT
This sequence comes from Schistocerca americana, assembly GCF_021461395.2. Classification (NCBI taxonomy): domain Eukaryota; kingdom Metazoa; phylum Arthropoda; class Insecta; order Orthoptera; family Acrididae; genus Schistocerca; species Schistocerca americana. The sequence continues at coordinate 63,084,533 of NC_060120.1, forward strand.
GTTTCGACTTACGTCTTCCAGTGTTCTGTCAAACTCTTCACGCAATATTATATCTCCCATTTCATCTTCATGTACATCCTCCTCCATTTGCGTAATATTGCCCTCAAGTACATCGCCCTTGTATGGAACCTCTATATTCTCCTTCCTCCTTTCTGCTTTCCCTTATTTGCTTAGAATTGAGTTTCCATCTGAGCTCTTGATATTCATACAAGTGGTTCTCTTTTACCCACCGTCATATTCAATGCCATTTCGTGGCGTTGCGGGCGTTTAACGCAATCAGAAAATGGTGTGGCATTGTTGAGATGGGCGTAGACAATGACGGCAGCCAGAAATTATTGAATTTCCATATTGTTAACCATAAATGAAACTAAAGTGGAAGACAAGTATTGCCTCATGCTCCAGTGCCGTTGAATGTCCTTCAAGACTGATTACTGCCCGCAGAACTGGGTCGCTATTGACGTCGCTCCCGATATGGCGAAATACTGCAACTGACTCCCCGATTATGTCTCTGGTCTTATGCCGTTACTCTAGAGTCCATTGTTTCGGGGCACACCGCTCACCACATATTACTGAACATGAGGCTCTGCAGTAGATGACCTTTCCATGTTATTACACTGACCCAATGACATCGTCAGTAATGATAGCAGCGGGCACAGGATCATCGAAGTTGGGCTGTGGATCAGTGGAAACCGATCCCTGGTATATGATCATTACAAGGGGCGGTTTCAGGTTGTGAGAACACATTCACCTGGACTTCAACAGGATTTGTGTAGTAATTAAAGGCAACACCACAGCTGTGGATCACGTGGACACTGTTGCGGATCACCTGCTTCATGTTTGACGTCTTCCCCAGCGGTGATAATCGTCCCTGTCAGAAGGCCAGAACCATGCTACAGTGGTCTGAGGAGAACTTTGGTGAATTCACATTGATGCTTTGAGCTCCAAATTGGCTTGATCTGATGTAGATAGGAGGCATGTCGAACGGTATCCGATTCCAGCTCAGTGCCTACGAACCACTGACCCGTTGTATACGGGAATTGTGTGACCTGTATAAATGAAACGGATGTCGTATACCACGGAAAATCCGATAAGGATATGTCCCGGCCACCCTTAATCGCTATTATTTTCCGTTCCAAAGGCGGACCAACACGCTTTTAATTAGGAGGTCATAATTTTTTGGATCATAAGTGTACAGGGATCGTAGAAGAGTGATCAGCAGTATCTGAAGTAGGTTCATTGCCGTTGATCACCCGCTGATGATATTCAGCTGTGAGGGCTACACACGAAGGTAGTTTTGAAGCAGCATAAAGTATAGCCCTTAAACTACTGAACTTGGAATGCCCAACAATACCGACCGGCCGCCGTGTCATCCTCAGCCCACAGGCGTCGCTGGATGCAGAAATTGAGGGTCATGTGGTCAACACACCGCTCTAACGGCCGTATGTCATTTTACGAGACCGGAGCCGCTACTTCTCAATCAAGCAGCTCCTTAGTTTGCCTCCAAAGGAAAGTATAGCCCTTACTGAGGAGAAATATCCTGTAATACCAAAATTCATCCAGCATAGTCTTGATGAAGGATCTACAGGTACACAGGTAGTAAAAGAATGCAGCATTAAGGCATCACAAGTTCACTCTGTCTATTTGAGGTCTACTTACAGTCATTTTTAAATTGCATAATTTAGAACGCCACTTATAACGTAACTTCCCAAATTAACAACTCTCATGTGTGGATGTATTTATCTGCTACTCGTTTGTCGTGAAAGATTGCAGGTCCACGGGTTCATAAGTGTATTTGAGGAGATCGTTTTATTTCACAGACAAAAAGAACTTTGAAAAATCTATGTTAATTATTCTCCTGTACATAAACAACAACATGAGACCAGAGTGCACTGAAATATCTTGCTGCCTCAGACAGTCAGATAGCATTGCAACCAGCACGCTAAGCAAAACCAGCACACCACCGTCTGAAAAAGATACGCACAATTGTCATCTGCTAAAATACCTGCCTAGAGGTTAACAATCGCCCACAAACACTGCTACTCCCAAAAGGTAAACCCTTCGTCTGAGGCTGCTGTCTTTATTCTAGTCACGAGTGACATCAGCCCCACGGCATAACACTTTCGCTGCAAGACATGATTTCTTTACATTTCGTGATAAACGCGAATTTATTTCTGACTGTACTGCTCACCAAATACTGCTACCTGTACTGAGAGGTGGCTTTCCGGCCACTATAATACGAGGGTAAGTCAATTATTATCCGCAATTTAGCTATCTTTTTGTTTATATTGGTAGTAATGCCGTTTTACGTTGATGACGCATGCTTTGTTTATTTGTTGTTATATTTTTGCAATTTTCAAGCTGCTGGGTTAGTTTCGTTACCGCTACCTTGCTGTTAATCATGGCTGCTCCGCTGCCTATTTGCACCAAAGAGGAACAACGTTCATTAATCCCTTTTTGTGGTCGTAAGGCGTATCAGGGGCCGAAATTCATTGAAGAATTTCTGTACAGTACGATAACAGTGTTTTGCCACAACGGAGTGTCTACGAATGGATTCAAAAATTCCGAAATGGTCGCACAAGTGTTACGCACGATGAAGGAGTCGGACAACCGTTTACCGCCACAAATGAAGAAACCATTGAGCATTCACGTGACATGATTCTCTTAGACAGATGATTAACTATTGACGAAGTGGCACATCGTCTGCAAATTAGTCACTGTTCGGCCTACGAAATCATCCACAACAGATTTGGGCTTCATAAAGTTTGTGCAAGATGGATCTCAAAGCAACTCACACAGTTGCATAAACAAACGCGCTTGGACATCTGCAAAAAACATTTGGATCGCTATGGTAACGAAGGGGACAACATATTAGACAGGATCATTACTGGTGACGTAACATCGATCCATCATTACGAGCCGGAGAGCAAACGGCAGAGTATGGAATGGAAACATCCAAATTTGCTGCGCAAGTAAAAGTCCAAGACCCAACCGTCCACAGGAAAACTGGTGGTTACGGATTTTTGGGACGCACAAGGTCCAGTACTGGAACATAATGGGGAAGGGACACAACAATAAACAGTGTTCGTTAGAGTGAGATGCTTCCTGCCAGGCTACATCCTGCAATTTGAAGCAAACGCCGAGGATTGCTGTCAAAAGGTGTTGTGCTGTTGCACGACAATGCCCGTCCGCATACTGGTGCCCACACTGCTGAAACGCTCCAGAAACTCAAATATGAAGTACTGTATCATCTTCCATATAGTCCCGATCTTGCTTCTTCTGACAACCACTTGTTTGGTCCACTCAAACAAGCATTAAGGGCCCGTCGATTTGCCTTGGACGAAGCAGTGAAAGAAGCGGTGCATTCCTGGCTGGTAGCTCAGCCAGAACCTTCTTTTATGAGGGCATCAGGAAGCTTGTACAACGATGGACCAAGTGCGTTGAAACGCAAGAAGACTATGTCGAAAAATGATGTTCTTGTAAGTTTCCTATTTGATTAAAAAAAATTTTATAACTACTTTACAGATAATATTTGACGTACCCTCATCCGATTTTAAGAGAACCATCTGACGAAAAATATTGATTTTTGCATATCTTACTATCCGACATATTCGCTCGATAAAGGACTGACTTTCTTTACGTTATTCATCGTAGCTACTCCGCTGTATCAAATGAAAAAAAAACACTGCACGAAATATTAAGTAATTTGCAGAGTTAAAAACACATTACATAACCTTCGTTGCTGTGTATTAAATGTAGATGAGATATGGAAATTTTATTAAAAATTAAGAGCAGAACAATAGCTCATTTCGTTCCCGACGTATATATATATATATATATATATATATATATATATATATATATATATATATATGTGTGTGTGTGTGTGTGTGTGTCAGGTGCTCGCATGTGACATGCCCATTACTGTCCGAACGCATGGGGTATCATGTAGTCATAACAATCGCCATGATTCATAAATTGTTCAAGCCATCGAAACGAGGCTTTTTGAAAATGTTAGCACGCAAAGAGCCAGATGTACTAGAGACTTTTTTATTCACCGAGATATATAAGTGACTCGTTCGTAGCATGAGAGGTCAGCAGAACAAAACACTTAGAAACGTAAATAGCGCTTAAAGGAAAAGCTATAGACTGCATTTAAACTCGTTTCATTACCCGGGGAATGGCAGCATGTGACGAGTTATATTACCCACAGCAGGCAAGGGGGTAAGACAAGCCCACATCATAATAATGACTTGTCTTACGACTCCCTGGCTCAGTATATTGGGCAATATACCGTATCGCGTGAGGCCGAAATTGTTCAGTAAGCAGAAGCTACTGCCAGGTACCCGTGAGTTACGCACATACAGTCAGCTGGCACAGTGACATCATATAAATATGGATATATTAGGGAAGACAGATGAAGGCACTCATTCTTTGAAGTGCATTCAGGAGAGTTGTTTGGTTTCATATTTAGTATTATCAAGTAATTAGCTGTAGAAACTTTCGACAAAAGTATTTAAGTGCAGGAAAATAACACGACAACTTCTCATTCGTTCGTTTCAAAGATTGAATGCTTTATTTCAGAAAAGCATAACAGCACTACCTACCTTTCCTCTGCAGTAATGTATCTTACTCTTCTTAGGTTTATAGGTCGCTCTAATATTGTGAAAAGTGAGACCCAATGAACATATGAATAGCATATTTCCTGTGTAAATAAGATTTAACGAAGTTAAGCAATTCGTTGGAAAATTCATGGTTCGTCCTTAAAAAATTCCGACAGTCATATGGCTCTGCTACAAGTTGTGTTAGCATGTTAGTACGGCCATGCCTAAAACGCCTTCAATGCGACTTCTTCGGCATTAGCAGTTTCCTCTCCTTTCCCTTTTAGCAATATGTAGCGATCGCAATCGCAAAACGCGCGAATACTATATCATCGAGTGCAGACATGTCCGCTACGAACGCACAGTTCTGATTGACAGGCCCTACATCGGAATACCAATGAGCGATTCTTAGCCTCGTACTTTCGCGCAGTATTTTGACAAAATATTATTGCGACGTAAATACTGAGTGTCTGAAAGCCCCTCAACATACGCCGCACGCTGAATTTGTACACTATTAGATGTCTGTACGCAGCAGTCACTATCTCTGGCACTGACTTTACCATAACAATGTTAGTAAGAATTAGCGTTAGTTATTTCCTATTCAGTTTAACGAAGCATAATAGGAGCGAAGTTTCAGTGCGCATCACGCTCAATAATGTTTGCAGATTACTCTTACCAACGTAAGACCAGAATGTGTCCATTCATTAGACGAGGACGATTTAGTCAGGGCGACGAAGATAAAATTAACGAACGTTAGTAATCAGGATAAAGTATTTCTTTTAAGTAGCCAAAGATAACACATCTGTGCTAGAAAAGTGAAAACAATTATTCAACACTGGGAGCTTCCACAGTAAGGTATAGCTTTCACCAATCTGAAATTTGGTTTGAACACCACAATTCTTTACTAGGCAAGGCCCAGTTAATGTGGCATGGAATTGCTTCCCTGTGACCTTCAAATGACTTACCCAGCGAGTTACAGTGGGATCTCCGGTTTTATGTGGATTCCGAACCACGCTGCAATTTGGCACTTTTCGCATTAAGAAATATTGCCAGAGCTGAAGGCATTAATAAGCGACAAGCCAAAACCATATTTTTGGTTTGAGGATCGAATCCAAGACTTCTATATTCAAAGTCTAGTGCCTAACTACCGAACTACCGAAAATTACAGGTTACAGACAGAATCACGGTAGTAAAACATAGGTCAATAAAAAGCTATCACGCCCTTTAAAGTCATTCAAGAAAACAGATTTTCTTTACTTGTTCCACACATTGGCTATGTACAAAGATAATGGTTTGTTAGATTTGTACCTAAATGAATTTACGAACCTTTTCACGGCCGTTAGGTCGGCTAGGAACTAATAAATAATGGTTTGTTAGCTTTCTACATAAATGAATTCACGAAGCTTTTCACAGTCCTCAAGCCCACTAGAAACTAGTAAATAAGCACATAATGGCAGTATTTACATACTTTTGATATTCTGCCTGCTAATTAGTAGTACATTGAAAAGACAATATTGGTAATGTGACATGTTATGTAAATATCTCAACTTTGTTAGTCAACCCTGCAATTTAGTTTGTTATGAATATTTATAGTTAAAATCATTTTGATTACAGTAAGATATTTTATGAAACATTTTTTAATTTCTTTCGACTTATACATTCACAATCCTAAGTGGACTCTGCATTAGTTTCTCCCTAAAAGCTGAATGTAGTTTATTTTAAGGACTTATTCAAGAGTTTTCCTCTTGTTTCTGTTTTACTTGTAACCTCCCCCTCACTTATCGACCTTAATGACAGTGAAAAATTAAACCGCGTGTACCTAATGGAAATTTGGGAAAAGCAATCGTCACCGAAGTTAATCTGTCGGTAAAGAGGAAGGAAAGGGTTAAATCTAAAGGAATGGAAAAATGCAAATGAAACTGGTGGAAATTAATGTTGAAAAGGGGAAAAGTTAATAAAGAAAGTAAATATGCGGCCGTTACGTTAACAATTAACTAGCGGTAATTAGATATTTGAGATTTGGGGGAAATTACGGCCGCCAGTCCTATGGACAATTACTATAGTAACTGAAAAAGAAAGGTTATTATACATATAATTAGCACTAGAAGCGTGGCAACTAAAGGTTGACATGTGTAGTGTGAAAACTGAAAGTTCGTCAGAAGTAATAAATTTCGCTACACTCTGCCTTAATTTAGCAAAAGAATTAATAAAACCGGAAAATTGCAAGTTAATTTAGTGACTGAAATTAATAGTGAGCTTTGTTTCTGAAGCACATCGAAATTCAGTAAAATACGGTTAGTCTTGGGCTACCTCAACAATCATTTCAAAAGCTACTTGAATCTACGCAATTTAGAAATAAGAGATTTAACTATGAACTTGAATTAAATGATTGTGAACAATTAACAATAGTAAAATTTAGTACGTACCAAGCTGAGCTGCAGTCAGAGGTAAGCTAAAATACGGTAACAAAACTCGCACTCTTAATTTGTGCTTGTGTAATCTAAATATTGTAGCCAGCTATGAATACCTTCACTGAACTTTGAAATTAAAGCAGTGAAATCGAATGATATTCCTTTAATGCTGGCGTTTGAATTTCAACGACACTCGGGTTCATTCCGAAAAAGGAAGGGACCCTGCTTGGTAATGCAATTGGGACGATGAGCAACAAAGGTTCATGCTAAGTTGCTGTATTTTTGTGATGCAGCAGTTTTTAAAGCTGAGGTCTGCCATACAGTTCTAAAACTTTATGTGGTGTCACCGCCAGACACCACACTTGCTAGGTAGTAGCTTTAAATCGGCCGCGGTCCATTAGTACATGTCGCACCCACGTGTCGCCACTTCCAGTGATAGCAGACCGAGCGCCACCGCACGGCAGGTCTCGAGAGACTTGCTAGCACTCGCCCCAGTTGTACGGACGACGTAGCTAGCGATGCACACTGACGAAGCCTCGCTCATTTGCAGAGCAGATAGTTAGAATAGCCTTCAGCTAAGTCAATGGCTACGACCTAGCAACGCGCCATTAGCCTTACATAGCTTATATCTAAAGAGTCTCATCAAGAGCGATGTACCACAAGGATGGATTAAAGTTAAGTATTCCAGCAGCTACGTACTTTTCTTTATAGCATTCATTACGTATCCTGTTTCAGACCATTCTCTAGTCTCCGTGAGCTTAGCGCGTGCCTTTCGGCTACTTCCGTGGCGTGGCTGCCTTGCTACGCCACAACACTTTACGTGCTTCCAGTCTTCCTTGTTGGTTGATTGAAGGTTTGAAGCCGTCGATCGAGGAGGATGTTGGCGCGCCTTCTTCTCGACACGGTCACCAGGCGAAACGGGCTCTTGATGTGCGCCAGCTAATGCTTCCCGTCCGCGACACCATGTCAGAAACTATCATAGCAAGCGAGCGCAATTACATGCTGCCCAACCCCGAAAGCGCGGCAACTCGCGGGAGCGTCACACAACACACCTGCTCCACCGCCCTACCCCAGCCAGATTGCCTGTGCCCGCGCTCCACGCGGCAGAGTTAACACTACCAAAGATCCTAAACACTTTGGTTCTCCACACGACCTATCGATGTATTCGTTCGGTAGCATAGTTTTCCCTAGGCAAGACCCAGCGTAAAAATACAAATAATATTTACAAAACAAACCAGTTATACATCGACATAAATGTATATATATATATATATATATATATATATATATATATATATAGTAAAACAATTACAATACACAAAGACACAGGAATGTTATATCTGCAGGTAACAAAATAAGGAAAAAAATTTGCTGTGCAATAGATGGAAATAGGGGGATATGCATTTCCGGCGTTAAACGTGCCCCACATTGTCTGAGGATGTTCGTGTAACCTAAACAGACTCAGAAAATGTCCCAAAAAGGAAAAAAAGCAGCGGAAATTCATATGCTCAAAACACCGAGAAAATTTAGCATTAGCCTAATTAACCATAAACCAATTTTTAGACCATAATAATTGAGTGGAGACACTCCTAATATTATTCCACTCTGTCATCTTACACAAAAGAAAACCGGTTGACAACATATTAAAATTCATAGAAAACGTAGAAAATGGTTTAGCTATCCAAAAAAATAAAATTCCTAACTGTATCAAGAAATGGCATACTATTTACAAAATTAATCAGAGTACATGGCCTAAAAAAGCAGGTATATCAAAATACGCAAATTAATAATTAATTCCATAAAATACACATTTTTACATAACCTTTTCATAATTAATACTCTCGCCATGAGAGTCCACTTAACGCTAAACAAGAAAATAATATACAGCAGATCGACAAAAACATAAATATTGACAGCAGAATTCTTTCACATCAGCTGTCCGGGAAGAAAAACGACTCCGCCTTCCGTACCCGCATGTAGAAAGAATGCCGACGGCGGCACAAGAGCCGACAGCGACTCCGCCTCGCCAGAATTGTTGCGCCCGCCTGTGCGGCACGCTTGATCTCGCTCGCCTGTGTAACGGCATTTCCAGAACGTCCTTCTCACTGAATTCTTTCGGAAAAACTCACTCCCGAGTAATCTCAAGGAGTCCATTAACACTATCACAGTGGATTACTCAACACTGTCCATCATCACACGCATGTAGTAGCCTGAAACTTAAAACAGCGTCTAAGTACATCGGCAATGACTAGTAAATCACATATTTATGAAATCTTACAGCTAGTTACAAAATCATATTTACATTCCTTAATCTGCTGTGACTCAGCTGAAAACTTAAACTAGCAGCTTAGATTTTTCAATTGATTATTAATCAGTTCCTCTTAAATCATTTACTCAAAATTAATTACTTATTAATTACAACTTCTTTAATGTCCTCTTCGTCAGGCAAAACCATGGCAATCTAAGCAAACCTTAAATCTTACACTCTATATTTACATACTGTACAAATTACCTATTGTGAGGTATTAATCGATCCTAGGTTGGTACAATTTCAAGTCTACAATGTTCCGTATACCTAATAGTTTTCCAGAGCTTGGATACTCTAAGCAATAAGCATTTGTGTGAGGTACACCAATGACTTTATATGGTCCATTATAAACAAACTTAAATTTAGAGGTTTCATTGTCTATCTCGCTCGATTTCTCATGAGCTTTTACAAGTACTAAGTCTCCGATTACAAACTTAGCAAAACGCGCTTTAGCGTCATGACGACGTATGCGAGCATCGGCTTTTAGCTTCATTATTTCTCGCAAACGATCTTTTTTCACACCAATACTAATGTCAATCCGTGGAGGGAATTTGATTATCTCTTCCACGAAACTTTTACTTCTGTCATCGAACAGGATTTCCTCTGGAGAAAATCCCGTAGATTCATGTCTCAAGGTGTTCATAATTCTCTCAAATTCTGCTACATATTTGCCCCATGCCCTATGGTTGTGATGGTAATAGGTACGGCAAAGTCGGCCTCGTCTTTGTTCGTGTGTTACGTTTGACACACCGTCTGCAATACTTTCCAATTCACTTTCTACACTACTGTCAATGCCGAGATTCTTCACATTAGTAGTTCAAATTCATACCTACGTCAACAGCACCCGGCCAGTTAACATTGTGTATAGGCTGGTATTGCCTATGCACACCGTCTCCTGCCTCGTCAAAACTGACTACTATTGTTTTATCTTGTGACGTACATGTCAAAGTTTTGCTTTCGCAATTAATCACAGCACGGTACTTTAATAGCCAATCTAACCCGATAATTACTTCCGTAGTTAAGTCTGGCATGACGAAATACTCTTGTTCAAATCGTGCACCACATATCTCGAAGTGGACAAAAATCTGTTTTTCACGCCTGTTACTGGCATAACTACGATGCCAGGTCTGTCTTTCAGCAACTGAAATATTTTCCCAGATACAGCACTCAATTCTGCACCGGTGTCAATCAACACGTTTAGTTGTAGGTCGTGCATATTAACAGACACTACTATCTGTCTACACTTATCCTCGACTGTTTCTTTATTTTCCCACAATAAATCCTCGTCTATATCCAGGTCATTCCAGAAAAAAACCATCCGGCTTTGATCGTAAATCCGGTTTATCTGGCGGCTTTTTCAGCCTCTGTTCACATACAGTTTTAATTTCAACACGTTTGTCCTGAGGCTTAGTCTGTAGCTTCGCCGCCAATACCGAAACCTTTTCCTGTAACTCGTCAACTAGTGAGTGTTGCTTTGCTATCAATTCACTAATTGTCACCGTTGATTCCTCTTTGGTCAGATTTATCTCATCTGCCAATCTACCTGGAGGAATGTGCCCAGTAGTATCTGCAATTACTTCCTCTGGATCTTCGCAACCCACACTGCTACCGTCTGACCGTATAACGTCAGGTCTAACCTCATACACGCTGTAATCTACGTGCTTTTCTACCAATCGTGTCCAGCTGTCACTAAAATTTTCGTAATCTTTCTCCTTAATACTCTCGCATTGTTTAAACTGGAGGATTGCGTCGGATGGGTCGGCTACTTCTACCACTACAACTTTCGGTAAGGTCTGCCGGTTAGGGCCAGAACTTTCCGTTACTACTTCAACATCTAACTCCTGCGGGACGAAACACGACGAATCTTGCTCGCGCTCCCCATTAACATCAACTATTTCTGGTAAAGTCTGCCGGTTAGGGCCAGAACTTTCCATCACTTCACAAACACTATCTTCCTGCAGGACGAGAAGCGGCAAATCCTGCCCACGCTCCCTATAAACACTTCTCCCGCACAGGCCCCCATAATCTCTTAGTTCGTCGTATAAGCGACCGAACTGCCTTAACCAGACCTCATCCCTCTCTGCATCCCCTCGCTCGATGACGGACGTTTTATCTGACATCTGATCTTCTCTCAACAATTGCGAATCATTCTTAAACTCAGTCTCCAGTTCCGCTGTGGGTGTTACAGCTGCCATTTTATAATCGTTTCCCGGAACACTACTTAAATTGTTCTCACTGACAGTGAATGTATTTTCTGCTGCCGTGTCTACAGCTGATCTACTACTTGTGGGCGCCCTCCTTTCTCCTAACACTGCCACACTCTCCCGCCGTTGATTATTCCACACGGAATTTTCATAACGACGACACCTGGGTTTTCTCCTGTTAATGGGCCGCCAAAATTTCTCCACGGCCGGTTGGCCCCTCACCGACGTAGCTAATGGTTTCCCTGTCTCGTCCCAGCAGATCCGCTCCCCGGATGCTGCTGAGGCGGCTGATCACACCCTCTGGCGTTATTACTATTCTGCGAAGCCCTTATCACGTTAGTATGGTAATGGTTTCCGTCATTCCTGTTATTATTTGCATTGTACCGATTGTTATTACGGTCCGAACTATTATTGTTATTGCTGCCATGGTTGCGGTATGCATTATTCCCATGGTTATCGTTGTTGTGGTTATTGTGGTACCCGTTGTTGTTACCACGGCCTCTACAACTGTCGCGATTATTGCGCCAATTGTCCTCGTCCTCATCTCTTTCCAGGAAATCATTGATTGTCCTGTAATTGCTTCCTACGTAGCGTTTTTTATCATCTGGAAGCTTCTTGTAGAGTTCCCAAACTATTTCGGATTCCGTGCGGCGATCACGCAAATATTCCAACTTGCGGATCCAGCCCTCACAAAACTCCTTCATCGAGCCGCGCGAATTCGCATCGAAAGGCCTCGATACGACAAATTCGCGCCAGACACTTTGTTGTTTTTGCTCTGACCAGTATTCAACCAGAAACAAATTTTTAAACTCGTCAAAAGTCAGGTTCGTAATGTTGAGGTTTAAGCCCCAACGCTTGGCATCACCAGCCAACACGTGAATAACCGCATTAATTTTTCTCTCATAGGCCATGATCTGGGAAAAACTCTTTCACAATTTTTAATGAAATCCGTCGCGTGTATGCCGCCTTTTTTCAAGGGGTCGAACCGCTCCTCTTTCGTCAACAATTCCGAACTATGTGCACAGATTGGCACATAGCTCTGTTTTTCGTCAAGTTTCTTTTCTAATTCCGACACTCTCGTAATTACTTGGCAAGTGGTTGTCGCAAGCGTTTACACTTCCCTCTTTTTCTCTTCGCAGGTATTAGCCTGCTTCCTCACTTTAATATCTACTTTGGATACTAAAGTCTTTAAAGTTTCCAACGTCTGTTGATCCTATTTTTTCACTAATTGAATTTGTTCCGTCACCTTATTCTCGATGATTGGAGCAACTGCTTCTCCTACACTTTTCTCGATTCTGCTAATTTCGGAATTAAAAAGAGAATTTATGCTCGCAATTTCCGCCTGAACGCCTATCATTTCCTGTTTAAGATTACCGATTTCGGTATTAATTACAACAATATCTTCTTTGATTCTATCAACTTTTATGTTAACAACTCCAACATTGTTGTTAACAACATTAATAGCTTTGTCCTGATTGTCTAGCTTCCGTTCAATTTCTTCAGACTGAGCTTCTTGCTTGGCAGACTGAGCTTCTTGCTTAGCAGCCTGAGCTTTAATTTCTGCCGATTGACTCTTGATTTCGTTAGTCAAAACATTCAATAAATCTGTTAAATTCCCAGAAACTACCGGTTTTAATTCCGTAGCGGCTTCCTCTTTAATTGTCCCACCGTATTCGTCATCAAGGGGTTCAGATTTGATTTTCACTTCCGATTCCGAAACATTTTCTAAAGTTTGGAATTCCATTTCTGCTATTCGTTGCGTTTCGGTGGTCGGGTCTTTCATGCCCCTGATCAATGAGTACCGCGGTGCGCGTTTCCCACTGTTCGATCGATTGTTCCGTATCCAAGTCTACCAAATTTTGGTAATTGTTGCCTTCATTCATTTTAATAATTTTCAATATAAATGACAATTCTCAAATCTAATTAGGATTCCTCGTACTACTTAATCTCGCTGATGTAACGACCTGTTCGTAACCAATACTTTGTTACGAGATTTGCACCATACAAAATTCGTGTCCAGATCAACCTCAAATCTGAAGATTGTCCTGTCGCCAGGTCGCCACATGTAATCTCCCCCTCACTTATCGACCTTAACGACAGTGAAAAATTAAACCGCGTGTGCCCAATGGAAATTTGGGAAAAGCAATCGTCACCGAAGTTAATCTGTCGGTAAAGAGGGAGGAAAGGGTTACATCTAAATGAAAGGAATAATGCAAATGAAACTGGTGGAAATTAATTTTGAAAAGGGGTAAAGTTAATAAAGAAAGTAAATGTACGGCCGTTATGTTAACAATTAACTAGCGGTAATTAGATATTTGAGATTGGGGGAAGTTACGGTCGCCAGTCCTATGGACAATTACTATAGTAACTGAAAAAGAAAGGTTATTATACATATAATTAGCACTAGAGGCGTGGCAACTGAAGGTTGACACGTGTAGTGTGAAAACTGAAAGTTTGTCAGAAGTAATAAATTTCGCTACACTCTGACTTAATTTAGCAAACCGGAAAATTGCAAGTTAATTTCGTGACTGAAATTAATAGTGAGCTTTGTTTCTGAAGTACATCGAAATTCAGTAAAATACGGTTAGTCTTGGGCTACCTCAACAATCATTTCAAAAGCTACTTGAATCTACGCAATTTAGAAATAAGAGATTTAACTTTGAACTTGAATTAAATGATTGTGAACAATTAACAATAGTAAAATTTAGTACGTACCAAGCTGAGCTGCAGTCAGAGGTAAGCTAAAATACGGTAACAAAACTCGCACTCTTAATTTGTGCTTGCGTAATCTAAATATTGTAGCCAGTTATGAATACCTTGACTGAACTTTGAAATTAAAGCAGTGAAATCGAATGATATTACTTTAATGCTGGCGTTTGAATTTCAACGTCACTCGGGTTCATTCCGAAAAAGGAAGGGAACCTGCTTGGTAATGCAATTGGGACAATGAGCAACAAAGGTTCATACTAAGTTGCTGTATTTTTGTGATGCAACGGTTTTAAAAGCTGAGGTCTGCCATACAGTTCTAAAACTTTTCGTGCTTCCAGTCTTCCTTGTAGGTTGATTGAAGGTTTGAAGCCGTCGATCGAGGAGGTGGCAACAGTCACTCATTGTCGGCCGTCGCTGTTACAGAAGCTGGATATTGGCGCGCCTTCTTCTCGACACGGTCACCAGGCGAAACGGGCTCTTGATGTGCGCCAGCTAATGCTTCCCGTCCGCGACACCGTGTCAGAAACTATCATATCAAGTCGAGCGCAATTACATGCTGCCCAACCCCGAAAGCGCGGCAACTCGCGGGAGCGTCACACAACACACCTGCTCCACCGCCCTACCCCAGCCAGATTGCCTGTGCCCGCGCTTCACGCGGCAGAGTTAACACTACCAAAGATCCTAAACACATTGGTTCTCACACGACCTATCAATCTATTCGTTCGGTAGCATAGTTTTCCCTAGGCAAGACCCAGCGTAAAAATACAAATAATATTTACAAATCAAACCAATTATACATCGACATATATATAGTAAAACAATTACAATATACAAAGACACAGAAATGTTATATCTTCAGGTAACAAAATAAGGAAAAACATTTGCAGTGCAATAGATGGAAATAGAAGGATATGCATTTCCGGCGTTACATACTCATCGAGATTCGGTTTAGGAAGTATTGAAAAAATAAAGCAGGTTTTGTCTGCTTTTGTCAGAAATGGCAATAAATTCCAGTCTTGCTGTGGTCAAGTGTTCTCATGCATCGCGATGCTATAGCGCTGGGCTAATTACAGCAGTTATCGGCGGAATTCGAGCGTTCTGGCTGGCTGAGATTCCATCGATAGCCTCTGTTGTTTGTATCAGACCAAAATACCAAAGGGCTGACGTACTTGAAGTGGCACTGCGCTAAACCACGGTGGTGGCCTAGGTACTGTATCTCCAAAGCCTACATACCGAACGGCGCGCCGTTGCCCAGGCAACACACGCAAGAAGCAGCTTTAGGGGCCCGACATAGAGATTTTATCTGTCTGCCGGCGGAAATTTCTTTCGACGGCCCGTCACAGTGACATGGTTATTATGCTGGCTGAGAATTTACCGCGCTCCTACAGCCATGGTGTTACTGCGTATTTATTACTAGATAGCCTTTCCGCTTTTGCGTGATGGAGTCTTACTCTCAGTATCCAACTTCCTGGATAAATGCGGATATACGACTGAAAATTATTTGTGTGGCAGTTTTAATAACATCATAAGCAATTCTTGCTGCCAACTGTACGTTAATCACCGGTCTTCCTTCCTTATATAATCGTTTTACTGTTTGGTTAGTTTGGTTGTCTTTATAACCAAAAAAGTTGGATTCTGTTGTAAATGCAGTGAATATGACTAAGAAATATGTGGAATTCGAGTTATATGTCGAGTTGAGCAATGAACGAAGCAAAAGAACAATAGATCTTACCATAGCTTGATTTGTAAAAAAATAAAAAACAAGAAAAGAAAAGAAAAGGAGGTTCCGGTGCTACGACCTTACAGGGGCGTTTTTAAAAATTAGAAGTCTTCAAACTTTATTTTAACGCTTTTCTGAGCATTTTAAATGTGTGACTGCAGGATTCGTTTTATATCGAATCAAGCCAGCACAGTTCTATCATACTACACCTCAAAACCTGCGTTTCTTATTTTCTTTTTCGTCATAGGCGCGTACCGTCAAAACTCATGCACTGGATCTTACCATGCTACACGGAAAGCCACTTCATTCATCCACTTTTTGCTTATTTGTCTACTAGTGCACACCTTTCTCGAGAGTTTTAACGTCGTTTTCTTCAGTGTTCACAAAGTTTTAAGAAAACAAAATTTACGGAGACGAGTTCCCAGGTTGTGCTATTCGCCAAAGTATACGGGTCCAATCTCCAATCATTTATGACGTCGATAGTGTTCACAGCTCATAAGATGCACACCTTTATATTTCGTTATTATTCATTCGCGAGTAGAACATTTTTCTGCACACACACTTTTTGTTGATCATGTACTGTTCGTTTCTGACGATAGCGCGAAACATTTAGTGTAAGCGTTGGGAATGCATAAATAAAATCTAATTGTAATATATATTGTGAAATATTCAGTCTCGTAATTATTAGATGTTTTCTGACAACGTTTCAGTGACTGTTTTTTGATAGCTTATTTCTAAGGAAATAATTTATGAGGAAGCAAATTTGACGAATTTTAAATTACCTCACTGTTGTTGTTGTGGTCTTCAGTCCTGAGACTGGTTTGATGCAGATCTACTTGCTACTCTATTCTGTGCAAGCTGCTTCATCTCCCAATACCTACTGCAGCCTACATCATTCTGAATCTGCTTAGTGTACTCATCTCTTGGTCTTCCTCTACGAGTTTTACCCTCCGCGCTGCCCTCCAATACTAAATTGGTGATCCCTTGATGCTTCAGAACATGTCCTACCAACCGATCCCTTCTTCTAGTCCAGTTGTGCCACAAACTCCTCTTCTCCCCAATTCTATTCAATACCTCCTCATTAGTTACTTGATCTACCCATCTAATCTTCAGCATTCTTCTGTAGCACCACATTTCGAAAGCTTCTATTCTTGTTCAAACTATTTATCGTCCATGTTTCCCTTCCTTACGTGGCTACACTCCATACAAATTCTTTCATAAACGACTTCCTGACACTTAAATCTACACTCGATGTTAACAAATTTCTCTTCTTCAGAAACGCTTTCCTTGTCATTGCCAGTCTACATTTTATATTCTCTCTACTTCGTCCATCATCAGTTATTTTGCTCCACAAATAGCAAAACTCCTTTACTACTTTAAGTGTCTCATTTCCTAATTTAATTCCTTCAGCATCATCCGAGTTAACTCGTTTTGCTTTTGTTGATATTCATCATATATCCTCCTTTCAAGACACTGTCCATTCCGTTCAAATGTTCTTCCAGAATTACAATGTCATCGGCGAATCTTAAAGTTTTTATTTCTTCTCCATGGATTTTAATACCTACCCTGAATTTTTCTTTTGTTTCCTTTAGTGCTAGCTCAATATACAGATTGAATAACATCCGAGATAGGCTACTCCCTTCCCAACCACTGCTTCCCTTTCATGCCCCTCGACTCTTATAACTGCCATCTCTATACTATCTGACACAAATTTCGTACTAGTTTATAAAGTAGGCTACAGCTCGTGTAGAATCGAAATTTTGTTTTCACAAGATGAACAAATGATAAGTGAAGTCGAATGTATTGAAGTCTTTACTCTGAAGGTGGAGGAAAATGTTCTCTTGGAAGTATCACATTCAAGATCTTGTATAGAGAGTAAATGTTGCTACATCCATTATAAAAATAATCAGCACCCTCTCTGACACTGAAACGCGAAAATTTGTTTAATTTACATTTCACTCTGTTATATCCATGATAAATCTTGGAGGAACCGTGTACATTCACATACAGTTGTGTTATATCGTAAGAGGCCATCCAGAGCAACGTACGGTGTCAGCTATACGACGCTGTAGTTAATCAGATGGACTCATTGGAAATGGTGAAGTGCATTGTGAGACCTTAGTTTTTTCCGGGGTATACAATGTCGAAATAACTTACGAAAATGCAGCCATGTGACGTTGTCGAAAAGCGGCGATATTTCGAAAGGCGCACACCCAACCATTTTCAAGGCAAAACTGCAGGTAGTAAGCGCTGTGCAAGCGAATTGAAAACCTCGGTTTCCACGGAAACTCCGTAATGATAACACATACACACACACACACACACACACACACACACACACACACACACACACACACTAGCGTCATCACAAACCAAAGATGACCAACGTCAGACGTTTTTAATAGTGAAATTGATAACCGACGAGCGAGGTAGCATAAACTCTGTCCCTCTGTTTCCGGGTATGTAGACGAAACTTTTGTTGCTTGACTTCATGGCAGAAAGAATTTGAACGAATTTTGAGAACACCTGCATTCAGTTCACACGAATATTTATTTCACAATGGGTGAAAAAGAATGGCTGTCTTCCATTCCTTGATGTGTTGGTCAGATTTATGGTGGTACGTTGCGACATGCGATTTATAGGAAGCCTACTCACACTGATTTGTGTCTGCAGGCTGATAGTTGTCACTATCTGGTTCAATGTGAAGGAGTACTTTACACCTTGGTTTACATGTCCATATCACCTCGGGCCCTGAGAGTTTGCCTGCTGAGTTAGCCAGCCTAGAAGTCACCTTGCCTTGCGTTAGAATGGTAGTCGTGAAAGACAGATCTGACGTGCATTGCGCTATCGACCAACTGCGCAGGGGGTGACTGATGATAATACCGAGGTGGCTCCAAAGTCTACGGCCTTTTTGAGATACGCAGGGGGCATTTCGAACAGACTTGGTCGCGTTTTGTGGAAATGTTAAGTGTGTTTTTCGATCGTCATGTAAGGTCAGGGTCCTTTCAAAGTTCCGTAAAGGATGATCTTAGTGTGCCTAAGGCTCGTGTCTAACGTTGTAGTTGTGGCATGTCATATGTTGGTCAGACCGTCAGTACTGTGGACGACCAGTGTACTGAGAGTAAGTGGTGCACGCGCTTACAACAGCCGAGGGAATCCGCCGTCGCAGAACGTTGTCCTGGCACCGGTCACCCTATGCTATATAACAACACTTCCAATTATTGGATGATGATGATGATGATGATGTTTGGTTTTTGGGGCGCTCAACTGCGTGGTTATCAGCGGCCGTACAAATTCCCAACCTTTGTTCAGCCCAAACTCGGCACTTTCATGGATGATGATGAAACGATGAGGACAACACAAACACCCAGTCATCTCGAGGCAGGTGAAATCCAGATGATGGAATTGTGTTATTAAGGAAGCTGTTCAAATTAAATTAGCAAGTAACCTTATAAATAGATACGGTGGTTTTTGTTTAAATTATGCATTGAATCCTGCTCTCTTCCTCATCAAACTGCTGATGTCGGTCGTCTTTAGTTTGTGATTGAGCATGTGTTTACAGTGTGTGTAAGTGTGTGTTTATGTTTCTTGAGTTTCTCAGAAAAAAGGGCCTTTAAATTCGCTTGCACAGCGCTCAATTGCTGCAGTTTTGCCTTGAAAATGCCACGGTGTGCTCCTGTTGAAATATCGGCGCTTGTCGCAGACGTAACGCGGCTGCATTTCAAGAAGTTACTTGAACAGGAAGTACATTACTCATTCTATAATCACTTCAATAATAAAAAAAACAGTTTTCTCTCTCATCCAAATGTGTGCGTGATTAAGAACACTACACTGCTGGTTTCAGTTAAACAGGCATCGTGCGGAAATTGTTCAAATGGCTCTAAGCACTATGCGACTTAACATCTGAGGTCATCAGTCCCCTAGACTTAGAACTACTTAAACCTAACTAATCTCAGGACATCACACACATCCATGCCCGAGGCAGAATTCGAACCTGCGACCGTAGCTGCCGCGTGAATCCGGACTGAAGTGCCTAGAACCGCTCGGCTACCACGGCCGGCCCGTGCAAAAACGAAAGATTTCAATGATGAACCAAAGATTTTCACATTTAAGTTCGATTTCTTCCATACAGTACCCATTTTTAATATGTAAAAGAGCTTCAAGAACTTATTTCTAATCTTGCCGTCTAACGTACTATTCATATTGTATTTAAGTGTTTCTAAAACGTTTTTTTCTTCTGCTTCTAAGTTTCTTGTTTCAGTTTTCTGTACACTAAGTAGAGACTAGTTCCCAAGAATTTTCTTAGTCGTTATCCGACAAAAGAGGTTGACTTTAGATAAATTAATCTGAAATACATTGATGTAGTAGCACAGGAAAGGCTCAAACGGAGTTCGTGATGTATGTGTTACGTGGTAGTATATCTCTCTTTTATCGTCATCATTCTTTACTCCGACAAAAGTTGAATGTTGATTAAGGTTATCTGAAGTGTTGGCAGAAGAGCCAACACCGTGTTGCTAGAGGAGGCCGAAATGCACGCTTTTAAGCTCATGCAGATTGGCGTGAGGTCTCGAACAAGGTAAAGTAATTATCCTATAAAGAAAAGAACGTAGTTCTTGGAATACTTAACTTTGGCTCTGAGCACTATGGGACTCAACTGCTGAGGTCATTAGTCCCCTAGAACTTAGAACTAGTTAAACCTAACTAACCTAAGGACATCACAAACATCCATGCCCGAGGCAGGATTCGAACCTGCGACCGTAGCGGTCTTGCGGTTCCAGACTGCAGCGCCTTTAACCGCACGGCCACTTCGGCCGGCTTACTTAACTTTAATCCACAATTGGAGAACATCGCTCTTGTTGATACATTAATAATATTTCTCAACATAAACTGGTAATGGCGCCTTGCTAGGTCGTAGCAAATGACGTAGCTGAAGGCTATGCTAACTATCGTCTCGGAAAATGAGACCGTAATTTGTCAGTGTAGCATCGCTAGCAAAGTCGGCTGTACAACTGGGGCGAGTGCTAGGACGTCTCTCTAGACCTGCCGTGTGGTGGCGCTCGGTCTGCAATCACTGACAGTGGCGACACGCGTGTCCGACGTATACTAATGGACCGCGGCCGATTTAAAGGCTACCACCTAGCAAGTGTGGTGTCTGGCGGAGACATCACATTATCCACTATCTAAGGATTATGCAAAGAACCACGTCACGTATCATAGGACTGCAAAGGAATTCCACAAATGTGATTACCCTTTTCGGAAGAAGTAGTGTCTTCTAATACTTTCTTCGTTTATTTTTGCTGGTTCGTTTTCAAATCTCAGTGCAGAAATTAAAAGACCGTTTTAAGAGAAATTATCCTTGAACTTACTAAAAATTTCGTAACTATGTCACAGAAAGCGTAACATATTCAGCTGTTGCCGTAAAGTAGCAGAATCTAGACGGAGTGAAAAGAACCAACTCTAAATCGAAGTCAGTGAAGTACCGAGGAGAGCCGGATGTCGACGGAAAGTACAAGTGCCCTGGGCGAAACGTTCATAATAATACCAAATGGGAAAATGAACGACTAGCGTATTCCAAAGAGTGAGTAAACGAGAAATCAAAACACTGGGACAACGTAGCTGAGATAGTCAGGTCTCGAGTGTACCAAAGAGACGGATCGCCGGCCTCGCTGCCGTATCTTCTTGGCCGCTGCGAGAGCCATTGACCGAAAAGCAAACGCGAGGAATTACGTGTGACGCTATTTTAGCGACGGCAACGCTGCGCAGGTACTACCGCCACCTGACTGCCGTGTGTGTCCATTTCTTCGGAGGGTTTTCCATTTTACCCGGATGCGAGATTCCTACCCCCCACCCTTGCACATAAACGGGCGCCTAAGGGCGGAAGTGTCCTGGACAGTGCTCTTAGTTGCCGTCTGTATTCCTGTGCCTGAATAGCCAAGTGCTCTCCGGGGATGTGGCGATATAAGTTGTGTGGTTTGACTGCTGACTTGCATCTCCACATCGCTGTCGAGTAGAGCTGTGGGCAGTTCCAAACGCTTCCGTGGACTCAGATGACACGGCAGCTGGAATAACGACGTCATTAGCAGCATTGACAGTCACCTGGGCTTTGCTGCCGGATCCTAAAATTAACGTTCGTTTTTTCGGCAGTCCACCTGTCGTCTACCTCCATCATTGTTGCTTTTGCGCTGCTGAGCCCCACAGGAAGCTGATACCACGGCTGTGAACTGTCATCCTAAGCATGGCCTCATACTGAACACGGCGCATACGCCGCCCACAAGTTCTGCCCGATAGACTGAACTTGTAGCGCCGAACGTAGTGGAACACCAGCGCTAACGGTACATCGCACTCCGAGTATTCTCAAAAACTCAGGCTGGCCCCGCCAAGGAACACTGTGTTTTGATGGCAGGTAGTGGGCCTGCATGGTTTCACGTTCTGCTAAGAGGGTAAGTCTTGTCTCTATTAATCAGATTGTCAATCTAATTTCAGTTGCCTCCTTATAAACACTGTCCCAAAAACCGAACTTACAGACAACTGTAAGGGTCTCATCGAATTTCATCCATTATCCCTCATTTAAACATTGTTACAATACCACCGATTTTTCAACTTGTTGTAACCTTGTATGACGGCGATGTTCCACACTCCTGTGCTGATTTGCGCGAATCTGCTCGCTGGTGTAAGCCTTCCCACCTTGACGAGGAATTTGCAATATACTATTCCAAAATCAGCCTTGACGATGCCGAGTAGTGGCCTAATCTTGGCAGGTGAATGGGAGCCGGCTGAACCCGACTGTCGGAGTATCCAATAAAATTCGTCAAGTGTGGAAGTTCCTTCGGTACACTATCCGCGTCGGAAATACTGTATGCTCTTCGTACCACAGTCTTAAGGACGCCACTGGGGGTGGCAACTCTCTGCGTCCATACATTGATCGCTGTGTCTCGGTTTCCGGTGAGCGCCATCTCCCAGAGTACCATTGTGTATTTTCTAAATACCAGACGGATGAATTGCATGCCGGCAGGCTGTACTTACCTCGACCATGGCGAGAGCCTGTGCCCGGGCCATTGATTTGAGGAATAATGGAAGGCGTCATCCCCGTGACTGCAGCGCTTCACACGTACCACTGGCGCCCACCTGCCTTTTAAGTCCATTCAGACTTACCGGTTTGGTATACCAGGTATGGCTCTATTAGAAACATGGTATTACACTCCCTGAATGCCGCAGTTCCAATCATTGCTTGGTAAAAATTTTTGTTTATTTCTTCGTTTGCATATACATCACCTATTCCTTCACAAAATAAACAAAATTGTTCATAAATAGAAACCGCTCAACTGGAAAATTAGTTTGTAATAATTAATCTGTACCCACCGTTTATTCGTCTTCTCATTACAGGTTGTACTATCATCAATATTACTGTACATCAAGACTCTGCATTAATCAGCAGTTCGCTTTGATAGCAACTAACTCATTTCAGTATACTTCATTTGTATTTAAGTGTAACAATATAATGAAAAGGATAGTTGCCACTCACCATATAGCGGAGATGCTGAGTCATAGAAAGGCATAACAAAAGACTGTCGGAAAGTTACCTTTGGCCAACAAGGTCTTTGCCAAAAATAGACAACATAAACACACGCATTCACTTCTGCAAACTCAACTCAGACATACATGAACACAGTCTCTGGCAGTTAGAGCCAGGCTGCGAGCAACAGGGCTTTATGGGAGAAGCAACTGTGCGGGGATAAGGAGGAGGTTGGTGCAGAGAGGGGGTGGGATAGCAGGGTAGGGATGAGGGGACGGTAAAGTCCTGCTGGGAGAGTGCAGGGACAGGGTGGAGAGTGGGGCAGCTGGGCACAACGGGAGGTTACATACAGGGCGGAGTAGGGGGTGGGGTTGAGGGAGGGGGGGGGGGTTGGACGAAAAGAAGTATAAAGACTTGGTATGTAGGTGGTATAGAGCGCCGTGTGATGCTGGAATGGGTACAGGGAAGGGGTAGATAGGTAAGGACAATGATTAACGAAGGTTGCGGCCAGAAGGGTTACAAGAACGTAGGATATATAGCAGCAAGGGTTAGGACCTGCGCAGGTGAAAATCTCATTCTGGATCCCCGTGATTGTTAGACTATGTAGTATTGCTATCTTAACCGCCAGTTTTGGCTTTCACTGGATTTATAAATATTCTTATATTCTGTGGTTCGTCATTTATGAATTACGTCGTTTTAACCCTCGCAGTACCATGGGAGAAAAGAGGGGAGGATGCTTTATACCCAAACCGAGCGAGGTGGCGCAGTGGTTAGCACGTTGAACTCGCTTTCAGGAGGACGGTGGTTGAAACCCGCGTCCGGCCATCTTGATTTTGGTTTACGGTGCTTTGCCTAAATCGCTTCTGGCCAGTGCCGGGAAGGTCTTTTGAAAGACACAGCTGTCCTCCTTCCACAGCCCTCCCTAATCTGGTAGGACTGATGACCTCGCTGTTTGGTTCCCTCCCCCAAATCAACCAACAACTACTTTGTGCCCGGATTTTGAAAGTGTTGTAACCCAGTCAATTCCTTTACATTTTAAAATTCTGAAAAAAAAATTATTATTTCTAATGAATTCCTCTACCTGATTTCGTGAAGGTTTTAAAATTTTCAGTTGAACTGAACCTAGTGGCAGTAGTCAAATTCCCCAAGGAGAGTTATACACAATATTTCCAAATTCAGGACCTTAATTACAAATCAGTATCCGTTTAAAACGTGTTTTATGAGTAAAAGTCAACAACAGTTAACAAAATTTGCGTTTTTAATTTTTTTTGCGGGGGCGTCAGACACCCTCACCTGCTCGGTAGTAGAAATGATTGACAGTGCGTTGACGACCGTAAGACTGTGTTAAAAGATACTTTCATGTTCTGGACCCTACCAACACACCAGCACTTTAAAAAGTATGTTGTTACTATAATTAAACAATTGAAGAATTTTTCTTCGTTTTAAATTTTTTGGAATGGGCACTATGGTGTGCGTTCTGTAAGACCTTCAGTACACACACACCATCAGATTGACTTGTCGCTCTAACGAAGTAGGCGAGTGTCAGCAATATGTCTCGTGATCTTATCGTGGGGTGTTTATCTTCTGCCGTTAAGTCAGACGATAGAGAGGCCACTTGCACGCTTAGAGTAGCAGATTGACGGTGACAAACTTTAAACAGAACTTGATTAATTTTCACACACATTTATTAAAATAATAACAAGCATAAAAATTACTTATCTCGGTTCTGGATGCTATTTACAATTGACAATCTGAAGTTCCTTTGGTATTGGTACATTAATCTTATTCTCTCATATATCTCTGATACTTGACAAAAGTGTCTATACATTTATGTTCATGGCTATGTACAGGAATATGGTAATCTTGTAAGGCGCAGACTGAAACTTGACTATAGACTGGTACAGACAAATGTAGAACTCGTACAGACTGGCACAGACTAATGCAGACTGGTACAGACTGGTGCAGACAAATGCAGACATACTAATTGGAGGTCTGTACGCTCGTTATAATACCTCGCGCGTTCCCGTATCACTGCGCGAGTGTGATCCGCGAGGAGAAAAGGTTCTACGTTAGCAGCAATCTCATTGTCTGCGTTACATATTAATATGCGGATCGGCGGAAGCAGAATTTGGTCCATCTCTATGGCAGCGCCATCTCGTAGTGCGGAGATGTACGAGCGCTGCGCTTGCGCTGTTGTGCTTAGCGGGACGCGCTCTAGTGGGAAAGTTGTGTACGCGCTGACTACGTGGAACTATGTACACAACAGGCAGAAAGGACCACTCCCTCGGCTCCGTTATGGAAAATGCCTTAATACTGCTAGGCTTAATTGTCTTAATATGTATTTATTTAATTTGTTAGTGAAATAAAGTAGTGGTGTGGGAACTGAATCTTTGAGTGGAGAATCTGTGACGGAGAAGGACAAACCTGAACAAAGGTAATGAATGCAAAATAGAGGCAGGGGTGGACAGGGGGAGAGATAGAACTGAAATTCTTTTAATAAATATGGATGCTATGGCCACAAAAAATGAGGAATTCAGAGTGCACTTGTGAGGGATTGCTAATAATAGGACCGGTGAACTTACTGTTGACAAGGACCTGAGACGGAAAAGCTGACCTCTAAGATCCTGGTTCACTGAGCGTTCGTTAGGCGGCTGTCGCTCCCCCCCCCCCCCCTCCCCGCCATACCCCGCCGTCCCCCTCCTGTCACTGTCGCCTGCGCTCCAGCGCGGCTCTCCAGCCTGAAAAATGGCGGCGCCGTCGCTTAGGCCACGTCGCGGCGTGACGCGCCAATCCGGAGAGCGGCGTCGGCCACGCAGGAGGTGCTGCGGGTTGCGGGCTGCGGGCGCTGCAAAGTCAATTAAAGTGCCGCTTTGTAGTCCTAACGAGTTAGTTCGCCTCGCGGAACTGTAAATCAAACCGGCGTGTCGGGAACAATGAGCCGATCTAATTATAGCGGCGTCGCCACGCGGCCGGGTAGGGGCCTCGCCGCCATCCACCCCGCCTCCCTGCCATTGTTCTGCACCACGACAATGCCGGGCCCTCTTTGATTGGAGGTAAAGTTCGGTCATTCTTTATCTCGTTCAAATTCCACGCTGCCTCCGCAGTCGGGCCGAAGAAAATCTTAGGTATTTAATTTCAGATGTACTGCTAACACACGCTTTCCATGGTGAAATGTGTTCTCATTATCTTATTTTCGAAGAAAATGCTGTGTTTCCAGTTGCCGACTCGTGGCGATAACATATTAGACCTTCTGGTGACAAATGGACCCGAACTATTTGAAACAGTTAACGCAGAACAGGGAATCAGCGATCATAAAGCGGTTACTGCATCGATGATTTCAGCCGTAAATAGAAATATTAAAAAAGGTTGGAAGATTTTTCTGTTTAGCTAAAGTGACAAATAGCTGATTACAGAGTACCTGACGGCTCTAACACAAAAGTTTTGTCTCAAGTACGGATAGTGTTGAGGATCAGTGGACAAAGCTCAAAACCATCGTACAATATGTGTTAGAAGAGTATGTGCCAAGCAAGATCGTAAGAGATGGAAAAGAGCCACCGTGGTACAACAACCGAGTTAGAAAACTGCTGCGGAAGCAAAGGGAACTTCACACCAAATATAAACATAGCCAAAGCCTTGCAGACAAACAAAAATTACGCGAAGCGAAATGTAGTGTGAGGAGGGCTATGCGAGAGTCGCTCAATGAATTCGAAAGTAAAGTTCTATGTACTGACTTGGGAGAAAATCCTAAGAAATTTTGGTCTTATGTCAAAGCGGTAGGTGGATCAAAACAAAATGTCCAGACACTCTGTGACCAAAATTGTACTGAAACAGAGGATGACAGACTAAAGGCCGAAATACTAAATGTCTTTTTCCAAAGCTGTTTCACAGAGGAAGACGGCACTGTAGTTCCTTCTCTAGATTGTCGCACAGATGACAAAATGGTAGATATCGAAATCGATGACAGAGGGATAGAGAAACAATTAAAATCGCTCAAAAGAGGAAAGGCCGCTGGACCTGGTGGGATACCAGTTCGATTTTACACAGAGTACGCGAAGGAACTTGCCCCCCTTCTTGCAGCGGTGTACCGTAGGTCTCTGGAAGAGCGTAGCGTTCCAAAGGATTGGAAAAGGGCACAGGTCATCCCCGTTTTCAAGAAGGGACGACGAACAGATGTGCAGAACTATAACCCTACATCTCTAACGTCGATCAGTTGAATTTTGGAACACGTATTATGTTCGAGTATAATGACTTTTCTGGAGACTAGAAATCTACTCTGTAGGAATCAGCATGGGTTTCGAAAAAGACGGTCGTCTGAAGCCCAGCTCGCGCTATTCGTCCACGAGATTCAGAGGGCCATAGATACGGGTTCACAGGTAGATGCCGTGTTTCTTCACTTCCGCAAGGCGTTCGATACAGTTCCCCACAGTCGTTTAATGAACAAAGTAAGGGCATATGCACTATCAGACCAATTGTGTGATTGGATTGAAGAGTTCCTAGATAACAGGAAGCAAAATGTCATTCTCAATGGAGAGAAGTCTTCCGAAGTAAGAGTGATTTCAGGTGTGCCGCAGGGGAGTGTCATAGGACCGTTGCTATTCACAATATACATAAATGACCTTGTGGATGACATCGGAAGTTCACTGAGGCTTTTTGCAGATGATGCTGTGGTCTATCGAGATGTTGTAACAATGGAAAATTGTACTGAAATGCAGGAGGATCTGCAGCGAATTGACGCATCGTGCAGGGAATGGCAATTCAATTTCAATGTAGACAAGTGTAAAGTGCTGGGAATACATAGAAAGATAGATCCCTTATCATTTAGCTACAAAATAGCAGGTCAGCAACTGGAAGCAGTTAATTCCATAAATTATCTGGGAGTACGCATTAGGAGTGATTTGAAATGGAATGATCATATAAAGTTGATCGTCGGTAAAGCAGATGCCAGACTGAGATTCATTGGAAGAATCCTAAGCAAATGCAATCCGAAAACAAAGGAAGTAGGTTACAGTACGCTTGTTCGCCCACTGCTTGAATACTGCTCAGCAGTGTGGGATCCGTGCCAGATAGGGTTGATAGAAGAGATAGAGAAGATCCAACGGAGAGCAGCGCGCTTCGTTACAGGATCATTTAGTAATCGCGAAAGCGTTACGGAGATGATAGATAAATTCCAATGGAAGACTCTGCAGGAGAGACGCTCAGTAGCTCGGTACGGGCTTTTGTTAAAGTTTCGAGAACATACCTTCCCTCCTACGTATATCTCGCGAAGAGACCATGTGGATAAAATCAGAGAGATTAGAGCCCACACAGAAGCATACTGACAATCCTTCTTTCCACGAACAATACGAGACTGGAATAGAAGGGAGAACCGATAAAGGTACTCAGGGTACCCTCCGCCACACACCGTCATGTTGCTTGTGGAGTATGGATGTAGATGTAGATGCTCATAGAAAATATTCGTCAGTAAAATCCTTCCATGAACTAACAATTCATTTCTCTTAGGAAAGTTTATGAAGATGCTTACAGCACTCGCCACTATTTCCGCATACGACATGTGATCAAAAAGTAAGGGCAACTTTCATATTATCTTGGAACTCTTCCATTTGGTCCGTGTTTGCATACAAAAACAGTAATATCACAAATTGAGTCCGCCTTGATGCAAAACACCTTGTTATTCGTTTATTTCTTTATTCTCCCAAACTAGTTTCGGCGACAAATATCACCGTCTTCAGTGTTCTTTTTTTATCCAAAACACGCAGAAAATGGTATGGTTGTAAAAACACAGTAAAACGTTATTAAATTTATACAAATCGTCTTTTGAAATATAGTTTTATATTGATACTTTCATTCTACCTTATTTATTATATGCTACAGCATGTTTTAAGCAATTATTGGCGCTGTTTCTGACATATTTTCTGTGCTCTTTTTTGCCGTCTTTTTACTTAGCGAACATCATGTCATCTGCAACCATGTGAGTGGCTGTTAGTAAACAAATACTCAAATGTGAACTTCGTATGTCAGCAGTATATACTTTGGATTGTGGTAGTGTTGTGATAACCAGTTATTTTGGTGTGTATTTAGCTAATGCTTAGCTACTCGTGTAGTCACGTTCGTTGGATGGTTTGTGGCTGTTTTTACACAGAACAATAAAACTTTTCCACTTCGTTTCTGATTCAGAATATTACGCCATCTTGCTGTTAGCGTATGTCGCGAGAGGCGTATCGCATGTGGCGAGAAAGGCTGTGAAAAAACTGTAGCGCGAATTACGACGACTTCTGTTCATTATTTTGTCTCTGTGTGTGATGGGGAAGTGGTTCTTTTGCGTGTGTGTGCTTTCTGTTCTGTGTTCTGTGTCACATTTCAGTATTTGTTTACTAACAGCCGCTCACATGGATGCAGATGACATGATGTTCGCTAAGAACAAAGACGGCAACAGAAAAAAAGAGCACAGAAAATATGTCGCAAACAGCGCCAATAATTGCTTAAAACATGCTGTAGCATACAATAAATAAGGTAGTATAAAAGTATCAATATAAAACTATATTTAAAAATGACGATTTGTAATAATTTAAAAATGTTTTACTGTGTTTGTACAACCATACCATTTTCTGCATGTTTTAGATAAAAAAGCCACCGATAATGGTGATATTTGTCGCCGAAACTAGTTTGGGGTAATAAAGAAATAAACGAGTAACAAGGTGTTTTGCATCAAGGCGGACTCAATTTGTGATATTACTGTAAGGGCAACTTCTTTAAATTTATTTATTCAAAACGTAACCCCCTGAGATACAATAAACTTGTGCCAGCGCTTTTTCAAATCTAGGAAGCTCTTCTGGATTTCATACTTCCTTATGGTGTTCAGCTTCTTCAGCGATTCTGTTTTTATCCCATCAATTCTGGAAAAACGACCTCCTTTCATGGTTATCTTCTGCCTGGGGAATAGAAATTAATCGATGAATACGGTGGCTGAGGCAACATAACGGTTTTGTTTTGTTTTTTTTTTCCTCAAAAAATCACGAACAATTATTGAACTGTGAACCGTAGCATTATCGTGAAGCAAGTTCCACGAGTGGTTGTGATACAGTTCTGGTCGCTTATTTTTTCGGAGTGCTTCATGGAAACTGCGCTAACTTCCAGGCAGTATAGCTTATTGATCGTAAGCCAGGAACACATGATGCCCTATCTCATTGCAATGGAAGAAAACTATGAGAATAATAGATAGAAATTGTCGATTTTTTTTTCTCGTTCTTGGGTCTTCATGCAGATTCCATTGGAACGAATAGGCCTTCGTTTTGGCGTAATACCGGTGTATCCATGTTTTTCCACCTGTTACAGCCTTCTTTACAAGTTCTGGATCGTTGTCGGCTTCATTCAGAAATTCCTAAGTGATGGCTACGAGACGTCGTTTTTGGTCGAAATACAACAATTTCAAAACAAACTTTGCTGCTACGCATTTCATGCTCAAAACATCCCAAAAATACTGCTTGGCATGAGCCAAACGACATGCCAACTCAACAGCAGCCTCTCTGATAGTGATTCGGCGATTTTCCAGAAGAACTTTCATCAGTTCTTCCACGTTGTCATCACTAATTCATGTGCTAGGGCGACCAAGGTGGTTGTACTCTTCAGTGACTTCTGAAACCTCTTCGAAATGTTAATGTCACTCCCACATTCTTGTCTTACTCCTAGTATATTCGGCAAAAGCCACTGTCAACATTTCGAATGTGGTGCTACACTTAATTACAGTTTTCAAGCAAAATGTTATGCAGCTTCTCGGACTCATCTTTTTCATGTGTGAAAATTCACTGAGCACTCGAGAACACGTATAACCTTTTCGAGTTTCAACACTAAAATAAATATTCAAAACAGCTGAAAATGTAAACAAACATCAGGTACATGTGTACCAACAACATAGAAAAGTTTTGAAATCGCATTGTAAATCCCGCAGAATTAAAAAATTTCTGTTACATTTCAGTTACACCTCGTATGTAATCAAACCTCTGTGCTTATGAATACAGGAAGAAATGTTTTTAAGAAAAACACACAAATGCTTCAGCTGAATGTAAGTTTCAGTGTTCTCAGAAAGTGTCTACAATGTAGTCTTAAGGAAATTTTTATGAAAAACACACAGATTCTAGTGCAGAATATAAATTTTAGTGTTCTCAGAAAGTGTCTACAATGTAGTCTTAAGGAAGTAAAACGTGAACGATGAGCCGATCAGACAAGATGAAAACCGCGATGTTAGAAAAAGTGCTGCAGAATAGATGGGTAGATCTTGTAACTAACAACGGTATAATGAATGGAATCGAGGATAAGAGACTTATTGTACTACTCCACTATATGAACGGATAAATTGATAGAAGACAATCTAAAAATAGACTAAGTTGGAAATGGGTGGAAACGTGAGAGGCAAAAAGTTAGAGAGAGGACCAAGGCATCGTCACAATAATCACGTTCTATTGGAGGTGGTTTGCGATATCTGTTCTTAACTGAAAAGACTTGAGCAGGATAGACTAGTAGGCCTATGGTGTATCAGATCAGACTTCAGATGGTTCAGATGGCTCTGAGCACTATGGGACTTAACATCTCAGGTTATCAGTCCCCTAGAACTTAGAACTACTTAAACCTAACTGACCTAAGGACATCACACACATCCATGCCCGGGCAGGATACGAACTTGCGACTGTAGCTGCAGGATGGTTCCAGACTGAAGCGCCTAGAACTCCTCAGCCACCGCGGCCGGCGATTCCTTTAAAACGTGTCGTGGAAAACTGTAACCACACACATGACATACTGTGGCAACTATGGTAGGGGTGTTGATGCCTGAGGACAATGTTCAGAACACTACGTCAGTATTTACTTAATTCACAGAATAAAAATAATAGCCATTACAAATTGTGCGTTTTTATGTTCGTTAGTGCCTCCGGGTAGGTATGGTACAAGTAAGCAATTGATACTTACTTTTCCCTTGGTACCCAGTCAGTTATTCAAGGATGCATGGATCAGTACAGAAAGACTATACTGACAGGTGTAGTACACTTCAGAGTGCAGTTACGACGATACAGAAAACACCAGGTAGTGAATTATGTGACGTGTTTATGGGAAGACATTTGGACACAGAAAAAAACGCGTGATACCCTGAAGTACTAAGATACTAATAATCGAAATATCTGTACCTGTACCCCTAACACCCAGTATTGTAATATAAGTTTTCATTAAAATTATAACAGCCACTAAACTTATGAAATATTTAGTTCATTTTAATTTCTATTCTACATAACATTCTAATTAAGACAAAAATGGTTCAAATGGCTCTGAGCACTATGGGACTTAACATCTATGGTCATCAGTCCCCTTGAACTTAGAACTACTTAAACCTAACTAACCTAAGGGCATCACACAACACCCAGTCATCACGAGGCAGAGAAAATCCCTAACCCCGCCGGGAATCGAACCTAATTAAGACAGTCATCTTCTAACAGCTGATTTGCACTTCTGTAACTGATACTTTTGTGGCCTTTTTTTCAAGTGGTGTCTTAACTAAATTTAAATTATGTAAATTGGAAAGGATAATGACGGCCATAACTATTTGTGCATAAGTATTTCACAAATAATTCAGAAAATATAGGTACGTTTCGATTACAGTATAAGAGCCCTACATTTACATGTTTCACACTGTACTGAGGTTCATTTTCATTTCCAACTTACATTGCTTTGAGTAGGCTGCTGTTGTGTTTCATCACAACATTAAAAATATTTCACTAAAGTATAACAAGGCCTCTCGATAACTGTACTACAACCATAAGCAAATGAATTGTTTGAGTTCAGCACTGGTAGTGATGATGAATAATTCTGCGATTTAGTGTCACTAGGTGTTTTTTAAACACATTACCAAAACAATTCAAAATCGTTATTTGTAAATTATGTATAAATCTTTCTCTTTAATGCGATTCTGCTGCACTGCAGACCTGCAGTTATCTTGAAGTATCTCTCCACAAAACACAGAGATTTCTACAATACTTTGCCAACCCAGTTGATGTAGTAAAACATCAAACTGCAGTTCAAGCGCCGGTCCACTGGTAGTAACCACGACTGAATGTCTGCCACATTTGGCTGATTCACAGTTTCACCACCTAACTCGCTTAATTAAGTTGAATGTTACCGGACAGTACACTCGACTACTAGAAATTGTGTTATCGTACCATGTTCTCGTACAAGGAGGCTCTATTACCGTGTATTATATAACGTAGCACGACGTTGCTTTTAACACAAAGCCACACCAATTCGATGCTATATGGTCCTAACTTCGTCTCACTATTGATGAAAACAATTTTTTTCACATTTGGTCAGAGAAGAACATCCTCAATCAAATTTCCGACTTCCGCATCAGCTACGCAGTATCTCTTATCTCTGCAATCCGATTGATTTTTCTGTATCACTTCGAATCACTGTAGCTTGTTTTCTTCACTTGTTACTTTTGTCTTCTTCATGATTTTCCGCTTTGTAGGCCATAATCAAAATCCCCCTTATTCTATTATCACTGCCACTATTTGTGCTGGTGGTAAGTTCCTATGGGACCAAAGTGCTGAGGTCAGCGTTCCCTAGGCTTACACACTACTTAGTCTAACTTAAACTAAGATAAGCTATGGACAACACGCACACCCATGCCCGAGGGGAGGACTCGAACTTCCGACGGGGGGAGGTGGGGGGGGGGGAGCGGATCGAACCGGGGCAAGGCGCCTCAGGCCGCGCGGCTTGACCTTGACACTATTGCTTATTATTACTATTTTTTTATTATTTACAACATTTTTCTTATCCCAACTGCTGTCTCAAAATCTCCTACATTCTGCTAATTCAGTTTAAATTATTATTGTTATTATTATTTTTTTGTTTTTGTCCTTATCACTGATGCTAAAATTCTTGTGAATTGTTAGCAACACATAATGTTAAATGTGTCAAGATGATATATAGCCATTGTAGACATGTCTGAAGTTTGATTCGTGCTAAAGGAAGAAATGTGTGTGATATGCTGATATACAACATAGTTACCATCTGTATGACACTAAGTATGTCAGTGTTTATGTATACTCTACTTTCTCGCACACTTTAGTCTCTCTTTTATTTATTTATTTACTCTATTCCTCTTGACAGTTGGTAATGGCTGAAGCTATAATTGCGATTTTTCTAAAGAAATAATTTTGACGGTCGAGGGAGGCAATAAGTTTTTAAGAGCTTTTGCGGTAGTTTATAACGAAGTGGTTTTTGAACACGCAGCAGGTGCTCTGCGGCATTCCAGAACTGGTCGTTGGCCTTTACGAGATTAATTATTTGAGCTTCTCAAATCATTATACCATAATGGTAGTCGTGTAGGACAAAAAGTTACCTTGCCTCTAAAAACCTGCTTGCGGAGGAAACACGTCAAAATTAATATAGTAAAATTCATAAACAACATTCTTAACAAATCCCATTATATTTATGGCACCCACATAAGGGCAACTGGTGCACTAAAACCCAACAGTAACATAACTGTCCGGTCTACGCGACTTAAGACAAACCTAGAGGAGATGTACTGAAAGACAACTAATTCTGAAGTATGTGTCATTCCTGCCTTGCTGTCATTGTTTTGAGACGAGAGTTAGGTTACAGGGAGGCTGAAAATTTTCGTCGTCATACGAGGTTTCAACCCCATGACACCTTGGTTTCCATGCGCTCGTTTTACCACTAGACCACTAGGCCAGACGGTCTAAAGCAATAGTGGGTGTAAACCACACACCAAGGAACTTGGGCAAGAATTAGACTCTTCGTCATCGATTGTTAACATGTACCTGTAGCGTATACGATGCAGCACACAGATTTCGAATTTTACCCGGCACACTGTCGTATAGCCTGGCATTTGTAATTTTGTACGCGCCTCTCCTTGTCTCGTCCATGCCTAGAAAAATCTCAGTTGTAGAGATTTACACCCACTGAATGTTCATACATTACCACTACTTGGCATAATCTGCTATGGAGGAAACAAAGATCATTGTGAATAAACCGGGCAAGTGCTAGTAGAACTCGCGCTTTTAGGGTTCCGTACAAACATAGTTACATGTATTGATGACAATAAAGTAATAATAATAACAATAACAATAATGATGATTTTGTGTGGCTCAGTTACCTGGTGCAAAGCTTTCAGTTTAGCTTGGAATCTGAACGACATATCAGTCTGGAGACTCCCCACAAAGTTCAGAGCTGAAGGCTTCGCTAAATGAGGACTGAAAAACCTTTGGCCCGACCGAGATTCGAACTCTTGGCTTCTAGTACATCTGTCGGTTTTGATAAGTGAGTTTGCGTGTGTCAAAATATGTGGCATTTTTACACTGCCAAGGCACCGTATTCCTTAGTATTTGACATACATTTGACCTTGATACCTCTACCCCTTCCTAATAAAAAGTGTCATAGTGGATGGACAGGCAGGCGGACGATAAAATGGTCCTCTAAGGGTTCCGTTTTTGCCGATTTACTTAAGGAACTCTAAAACAATCTATCGAATCGTCAAAATGTACATGATAGGAACGCCATGTATCCAGAAGATGATCTTTCATCTGCTACAATTTAATGGTATTTCAGAACAACTCTTGAAGGTGAATTTTAGAATTTTATTAATGAAACTGCTCAGTACAACACTGCACTGGTATGTTAACCATCTGTTAGGGGATGAATCACAATCGTTATGACTGAATGACGACATAGACCCACTAGCTGAAGAGAGGAAGACAACAAATAGAGCCACATTGCTGAAGAGACTAAGAAGTCTGTTCAGTCTGTTCAGCACAGAATTCTCCCTGACGGAAAACACAGTAACGACGAGAGAGATGCATTGTAGCGGCAACGAAAATAGCTATCTGGTAAAAGTCAGAAATGGTGGAAGAGAGAAGTATCGTTGTAAATGAAACTTTTATCCAACAAACAAGAGTAGATATGACGACTGAACCAAGGGAGAAGTTACTAGCTAGGTAACGCAGTCGAAGATTTCGTTTTTCACAAAAGGCACCGGTAGGTATATGATGTAGACACCACCGAAACATTGTTTGATTACAGCATGGTATGGTAATGTAAAAGGTAGAAGATATTACAACCATTTAAAATTTGGTGCCACAGGCGAATGATAAAAATGAAGGGTCGTAGATGTAACGAGGAAAGCGCTGCATTTTAAGATGAGACGGCGCTGGTTATTGACGCCCATGCTTGGATAAGAAGGTATAGTTAACCTGGCACTGCAGGGAGGAGTGGGGGTGTAACATACGAGAGTGTACAGAGAACTGGTACTCATAGTAGTTCGAAACGGAATGAAAACTCAACGAGAAGCAGAACAAACTTTGAAGTATGCCACTGACATCGTAATTGTCAGAGGTGGCAGAAGTCTTGGAAGATAACTTGAATGGAATGGAAGTATATTGAATAGAAGACGAATATGAAGAAATACAAAACAGTGATAATGGAATATAGTAGAATTAAATTAAACGTTGCTCATAGTGTTAGACTAGAAATGACACATTAACTTAACTTTGTGTTCTTCCCTACGGCAGGTCCTGTCATGGGGGAAGCATCGTCAGAGAGGTCTACCGCATGAGCGTCTAGGGAAGTGACTCCAGTGGTGGTTTCCCGTTGCCTCCCACTGATGATGATGAAATGATAATGAGGACAACACAGCTCCCAGTCTTTGAGCGGAGAAAAGCTCCAACCCAGCCGGGAATCGAACCCGGCCCCCTTGGCGTGACCGGCTGCCGCGCTGACCACCGGACAAATGAGACATTAAAAGTAGAAAATAAATTTTGACATTCGGCAAGCAATATGACTGACGCTATCAGAATCAGAGAGTATACAAAATGCACGATTCCAATAACAACAAACACGTATCTTAAAACAGAGAACTTTGATAACATCGAATATAAATGTAAGTTTTGCGAAGTCTTTATCCGTCGGCGTTTGTCTAAAGTGTGACCTTGCATGAATATGTGTACGATAATCAGTTCTTCCAAGAGGAGAACAGTTGTGCTTGGCAATTATTTGAATAACAATTAAATTTAAATGTACCGAGATTTACAGCTGGCTAGAAGGTATAAAATAATTTCTCCTATCATCATACAGATTCCTGATCTCACTTAGATAATCCTGAAAATTTATGATAGTGAATTTTTAAAGGCTACAAAATAGTTACAAGATTTAAACTGAAAAACTTGATAATAGTTAGGAGGTGAAGTATTTATGTATCTGTTAGTAAGTAATCTAACAGTAAGGCGGTGAACTAGTCACTCGAAGATTATGGATATCGTGCGTCCCACGTTTTTCGTTTTAAATCTCTCAAGAACATCCATAACTATTAAAATTTCACAATCACAATTTTCAAGACTATTTGTGTGACGACAGAATCTGTTTGGGGTAAGAAAAAATACTTTATATGTTCAAAATGTTCAAATGTGTGTGAAATCTTATGGGACTTAACTGCTAAGGTCATCAGTCCCTAAGCTTACACACTACTTAACCTAAATTATCCTAAGGACAAACACACACACCCATGCCCGAGGGAGGACCTGAACCTCCGCCGGGACGAGCTGCACAGTCCCTGACTGCAGTGCCTTAGAGCGCTCGGCTAATCCCGCGCGGCTCGGCTAATCCCGCGCGGCAATAATTTATACGTTTTAGTCCCAATGAAAACGTGGTTTATGAAAAATCCATTTTTATTTAAATAATTATATATTGCTTCTTAACCTTGTGTGTGTACTAGACAAGAAAGCAAGTTAATACAGCACTGTCACTCAGTTGGGACCTATATTTAAAATTTCTAGCCTTTAGATCTTCTAGAAATTAGTTTAAAATCAGTCGCATAACATGTACCGGACACACACAAAGAAACCTAATTAAAACTTGGTAAATAGACGTGGCTTTACAGGAGAATTCTGAAGAACATAGGGTCGATCTATAGCTAATGGAGAGGCAGCGAATCGAATTGAGGGAAAATAAATCAATGGTACCACTTGACCGAAACAAGGGGTCGATTGTGATGACACGCCCTGATACATCAAGGAATGGCCAGTTCGGTAAGAGAATTGTGCGGGGTAAGAATTGCAGAGGAAGACGAAGGCTTGACTACGGTAGGCGTATTCAAGTGGGCCTGGGTTGTTCTAGTGGAGCTAAGATGAAGAGGCCTAACACGATAGACTAGTGCCAACAAGGAACGTTCAGAGTGAATATCAAAATTTTCTCGGCGAACTTGATGTTCAAACAAATTTCGGGCTTGCAGTCGTATGTCGTTCAGTACATTCCACGATATTTTAATTGAGCACCTGCCAGTCATTCTCAGGTGAGCCATCGAACTATTTAAACAAATTTCTGGCCTTGCAGTCGGTAGTCGTTCAATACAACTCACATGTTTCAACTGGGCACCTACTAGTCAACCTTCAGGTGAGACATCGGAGACATCGGCCGCTCACCTGCGGATAACTGACAGGTGCCCACTTGAACTATCGTGGGATAAATTGGACGATAGCGGCTGCAAGTCCAAAATTTGTCTGAACAACATTCAGAGTGTTTTCAATATTAAAACGTCCAAAGTTTCTAGACGAGCTGCTGCCACAGGAAGTTTTGTTGATATTTGCTTTCACAAAACAAGTGGCGTTCTTTAACGGGGGAGTGTTTCTCTTCGATCGGCCACACACTGGGAGAAAGTCCAGCCGAGTGCAAACGCGGCACAGGAAAGCGGCAGCTGGCGGGGGTGGCGCGGCGCGCCATCAAGTATTCATCGGATCGGCCGGCCTGGTTCCGGCCTTCTGCCAGCTGCCCGCCCGCCACCGGAGTGCCACGTGGCTGGCCCACAGCACTGGACTCTGCTCCACTGATTTGGAGACCCAGGGTAGCTGAAAGCAGCGCTGGTCTACTGTTGGATTGGTGCGTAATTTCATAGCGCCTTTCATTAAGTGTAATAAACATACCAGATAATGACAGGTACAGCCACATGGAGGCACCTTACTTTGGGAATGGACGCAGCCGGTAGCGCAGAGTTTGTCATGCTCTCTGTGACAGTTATCGAAGCGTAAGCTCGCGTTTGACGTAAGATGAGGTGGTGGAGTCCGCGCAGAATACCGTGCCCGGCAGATGCGTAATCGGCAGGAAGCGCGTGGGGAGAGCGGTAGTTGTGAAGGTTACGGGCAGACGCTTTAGGGAAAATGACGAGCTCTGAAGGGGAAGTGTGGTTACAAAATCAAACCTATGTGAAAGTTTTCGTAAATATTTACTGGAGCTCCTCCATTCCCACACTTTCATGAAGATCATTCAAAAAGATCTGTCACACCTGGTATGGTTAATACCTAAAAGGAATTATGCTGAAAATGTAGCGATTTATTTGTGCTTGGCTTGTTAGCCAATTGTAGCATTTAGAGAAGTGATATGAATATCGAATCTTGAGTAAAACCTACACTGATGCTCATAAATTAAGGATAATGCTGATACATGGTGAAACAACGCTCTGGTGGGCGGTATCCGGGTTTAAATCACCTCGGGGTATGACCATGCGGTGGATTTGACTTGCGGTCGTCGCACGGTGGCCCTGGCAGCTGTCCACATACGCAGAGGTGTGTTGGTGCATGTCAGAGTACGGTGCAGCGAGTAAGTGTGCAGACGTTTTCGGACTTGCTAATGGTGACTGTGTATTGAAAATGGCTCAAAGAACAAATATTGTTGGCGTTATGATGGTTAGAATATTAGGGCGACTGGAGGCTGGTCAAACACAGCAGGTTGTAGCACGGGCCCTCTGTGTGCCACAAAGTGTGATCGATCTCAAGGTTATGGCAGTTATTCCAGCAGACAGGAAACGTGTCCAGGAGCTACAGTACGTGACTTCCACACTGTACAACATTACAAGAAGACCGGTATTTCACCATCAGTGCTCTTAGATGGCCACGGAGTACTGCAGGTAGCCTTGCTCGCGACCTTACCGCAGCAACTGGAACAGTTGTCTCCGGACACACAGTCTACAGACGACTGATCAGACACCTGCAAGGTGCATTTCACTGACCCATGGTCACAGGAGAGCCCGTAAAGCCTGGTGTCAGGAACACAGTATATGGTCATTGGAGCAGTGGTCCCATGTTATGTTCACGGACGAGTCCAGGTGTAGTCCGAACAATGATTCTCGCAGGGTTTCCATCTGACGTGAACCAGGAACCAGATACCAATCCCTTAATGTCCTTGAAAGTGACCTGTATGGAGGTCGTCATTTGATGGTTTGGGGTGGGATTATCATTGATGCACGTATCGTGGAGGAGTACTTTGAAACAGAACATATCAAGCGAATGGAGTGGCCTGCCTGTTCTCCAGACCTAAACCCCACTGAGCACGTCTGGGATGCTCTCGGTCCACGTATCGCCGTACGTCTTCACACCCCTAGGACACTTCAGGAGCTCCGACTGGCACTGGTGCAAGAATGGGAGGCTATACCACAGCAGCTGCTCCACCACATGATCCAGAGTATGCCAACCCGTTGTGCGGCCTGTGTACATGTGCATGGTGATCATATCCGATATTGATGTCGGGGTACAAGCGCAGGATACAGTGGCGTTTTGTAGCACATGTGTTTCGGGATGGGTTTCTCAACTTATCACCAATACCGTGGACTTACAGATCTGTGTCGTGTGTGTTCCCTTTGTGCCTATGCTATTAGCGCCAGTTTCGTGTAGTGCCACGTTGTGTGGCAGCACATTCTGCAATTATTCTTAATTTATGGGAATGAGTGTACATAATTCTCTTGTTCCTATATTAAAATGCGCTTCTTTTGCCACAACACAGCAGACTTTGGACAGTGTCACCTCACTAACATGTTGTGTAAATGCAACTGCGAGATAATTCTAAAACTGTGGTTTGTTAAGCTTATTAAGTGAGGAACTGAGGGAAAGTAAGATCATTATTTTATGGAAAAGCATATTCACTTATGTTGTTCCAAATCCAATAGCAGTTCTTGTTTATGGCCACTGAAAATTACATTCTTTTATCGAAACAGTTTGTGGTTGATGAAGCAACACTGTTGATAATGAATTTTTGCCTAATAACCATATGACAATATGTTATTTTATTTTATTTTTCCATTTATCGGCCCTTGTTCTCTGAATGTTAATCCACGAATGTTTATTATCAAATTAGGGGATACAAGGGCGTCGTGTTAATTGTAAAATTACAAACGGGCTTGACTGAAAGCGAAATAGACAGTATATATGTGTGCACGGTATTTTCTTGTGTTATAATCAGTTCTCATATTCTTATATGTCATTCTTATATTGTTAATCCTGATACCCATTCTGATATTTTATTCTTATGTTCATAGTTCAGGAAGATTTGGTGCATACTCTTGGATGATACAGGTCGTAGAAACATTCGACAGATAAAAATTCCGAACACAACGAGCATCGCACGAAGGCTGGTTTGACTCAATGACATTTTTCCGTATCAGTCTCCGTCAGGACAGAAATGTCGTTACTATTGCCGAAGATTTCACGCATTGACAATGATTTCGCGGAAAACACATAACGGATCACTTTTCCGAAACCTGGCGCTTGCAGTTCATAGTGATCAAGAGACACTACAGGAATACCACCGAAAACTATTTCAGATATCTTTTTCATTCATTTATTGTTTCTTTAGATTAATTCACCAGACGTACAATTAGTAGACGAATACTGGCAAAATGAGGCGGTATTGAATAGAATTGGGGAGAAGAGAAATTTGTGGCACAACTTGACTAGAAGAAGGGATCAGTTGGTAGGACATATTCTGAGGCATCAAGGGGTCACCAATTTAGTATTGGAGGGCAGCGTGGAGGGTAAAAGTCGAAGAGGGACCCCAAGAGATGAATAAACTAAACACATTCAGAAGAATGTAGGTTGCAGTAGGTACTCGGAGATGAAGAGGCTTGCACAGGATAGAGTAGCATGGAGAGCTGCATCAAACCAGTCTCTGGACTGAAGACCACAGCAACAACAACGTTGTTGTTGTTGTGGTCTTCAGTCCTGAGACTGGTTTGATGCAGCTCTCCATGCTACTCTATCCTGTGCAAGCTTTTTCATCTCCCAGTACCTACTGCAACCTACATCCTTCTGAATCTGCTTAGTGTATTCATCTCTTGGTCTCCCTCTACGATTTTTACCCTCCACGCTGCCCTCCAATACTAAATTGGTGATCCCTTGATGCCTCAGAACATGTCCTACCAACCGATCCCTTCTTCTGGCCAAGTTGTGCCACAAACTTCTCTTCTCCCCAATCCTATTCAATACTTCCTCATTAGTTATGTGATCTACCCATCTAATCTTCAACATTCTTCTGTAGCACCACATTTCGAAAGCTTCTATTCTCTTCTTGTCCAAACTATTTATCGTCCATGTTTCACTTCCATACATGGCTACACTCCATACGAATACTTTCAGAAATGACTTCCTGACACTTAAATCAATACTGGATGTTAACAAATTACTCTTCTTCAGAAACGCTTTCCTTGCCATTGCCAGCCTACATTTTATATCCTCTCTACTTCGACCATCATCAGTTATTTTGCTCCCCAAATAGCAAAACTCCTTTACTACTTTAAGTGTCTCATTTCCTAATCTAATACCCTCAACATCACCCGATTTAATTCTACTAGATTCCATTATCCTTGTTTTGCTTTTGTTGATGTTCATCTTATATCCTCCTTTCAAGACACTGTCCATTCCATTCAACTGCTCTTCCTAGTCCTTTGCTGTCTCTGACAGAATTACAATGTCATCGGCGAACCTCAAAGTTTTTATTTCTTCTCCATGAATTTTAATACCTACTCCGAATTTTTCTTTTGTTTCCTTTACTGCTTGCTCAATATACAGATTGAACAACATCGGGGAGAGGCTACAACCCTGTCTTACTCCCTTCCCAACCACTGCTTCCCTTTCATGTCCCTCGACTCTTATAACTGCCATCTGGTTTCTGTACAAATTGTAAATAGCCTTTCGCTCCCTGTATTTTACCCCTGCCACCTTTAGAATTTGAAAGAGAGTATTCCAGTCAACATTGTCAAAAGCTTTCTCTAAGTCTACAAATGCTAGAAACGTAGGTTTGCCTTTCCTTAATCTTACTTCTAAGATAAGTCGTAAGGTCAGTATTGCCTCACGTGTTCCAGTGTTTCTACGGAATCCAAACTAATCTTCCCCGAGGTTGGCTTCTACTAGTTTTTCCATTCGTCTGTAAAGAATTCCTGTTAGTATTTTGCAGCTGTGACTTATTAAGCTGATAGTTCGGTAATTTTCACATCTGTCAACACCTGCTTTCTTTGGGATTGGAATTATTATGTTCTTCTTGAAGTCTGAGGGTATTTCGCCTGTTTCATACATCTTGCTCACCAGATGGTAGAGTTTTGTCAGGACTGGCTCTCCCACTGCCGTCAGTAGTTCCAATGGAATATTGTCTACTCCGGGGGCCTTGTTTCAACTCAGGTCTTTCAGTGCTCTGTCAAACTCTTCACG
Organism: Schistocerca americana; assembly: GCF_021461395.2. NCBI lineage: Eukaryota > Metazoa > Arthropoda > Insecta > Orthoptera > Acrididae > Schistocerca > Schistocerca americana. Next base: position 63,128,515 of record NC_060120.1, read on the forward strand.
CAGTATCATATCTCCCATTTCATCTTCATCTACATCCTCTTCCATTTCCATAATATTGTCCTCAAGTACATCGCCCTTGTATAGACCCTCTATATACTCCTTCCACCTTTCTGCTTTCCCTTCTTTGCTTAGAACTGGGTTTCCATCTGAGCTCTTGATATTCATACAAGTCGTTCTCTTATCTCCAAAGGTCTCTTTAATTTTCCTGTAGGCGGTATCTATCTTACCCTTAGTGAGATAGGCCTCTACATCCTTACATTTGTCCTCTAGCCATCCCTGCTTAGCCATTTTGCACTTCCTGTCGATCTCATTTTTGAGACGTTTGTATTCCTTTTTGCCTGTTTCACTTACTGCATTTTTATATTTTCTCCTTTCATCAATTAAATTCAATATTTCTTCTGTTACCCAAGGATTTCTACTAGCCCTCGTCTTTTTACCTACTTGATCCTCTGCTGCCTTCACTACTTCATCCCTCAAAGCTACCCATTCTTCTTCTACTGTATTTATTTCCCCCATTCCTGTCAATTGCTCCCTTATGCTCTCCCTGAATCTCTGTACAACCTCTGGTTCTTTTAGTTTATCCAGGTCCCATCTCCTTAAATTCCCACCTTTTTGCAGTTTCTTCAGTTTTAATCTACAGGTCATAACCAATAGAGTGTGGTCAGAGTCCACATCTGCCCCTGGAAATGTCTTACAATTTAAAACCTGGTTCCTAAATCTCTGTCTTACCATTATATAATCTATCTGATACCTTTTAGTATCTCCAGGGTTCTTCCATGTATATAACCTTCTTTCATGATTCTTAAACCAAGTGTTAGTTATGATTATGTTGTGCTCTGTGCAAAATTCTACCAGGCGGCTTCCTCTTTCATTTCTGTCCCCCAATCCATATTCACCTACTATGTTTCCTTCTCTCCCTTTTCCTACACTCGAATTCCAGTCACCCATGACTATTAAATTTTCGTCTCCCTTCACAATCTGAATAATTTCTTTTATTTCATCATACATTTCTTCAATTTCTTCGTCATCTGCAGAGCTAGTTGGCATATAAACTTGTACTACTGTAGTAGGTGTGGGCTTCGTATCTATCTTGGCCACAATAATGCGTTCACTATGCTGTTTGTAGTAGCTTACCCGCATTCCTATTTTCCTATTCATTATTAAACCTACTCCTGCATTACCCCTATTTGATTTTGTGTTTATAACCCTGTAGTCACCTGACCAGAAGTCTTGTTCCTCCTGCCACCGAACTTCACTAACTCCCACTATATCTAACTTCAACCTATCCATTTCCCTTTTTAAATTTTCTAACCTACCTGTCCGATTAAGGGATCTGACATTCCACGCTCCGATCCGTAGAACGCCAGTTTTCTTTCTCCTGATAACGACATCCTCTTGAGTAGTCCCCGCCCGGAGATCCGAATGGGGGACTATTTTACCTCCGGAATATTTTACCCAAGAGGACGCCATCATCACGTAATCATACAGTAAAGCTGCATGCCCTCGGGAAAAATTACGGCTGTAGTTTCCCCTTGCTTTCAGCCGTTCGCAGTACCAGCACAGCAAGGCCGTTTTGGTTATTGTTACAAGGCCAGATCAGTCAATCATCCAGACTGTTGCCCTTGCAACTACTGAAAAGGCTGCTGCCCCTCTTCAGGAACCACACGTTTGTCTGGCATCTCAACAGATACCCCTCCGTTGTGGTTGCACCTACGGTACGGCTATCTGTATCGCTGAGGCACGCAAGCCTCCCCACCAACGGCAAGGTCCATGGTTCATGGGGGGGAAAAAACAACGTACTGAAATACAATCGCTTGTAATTTTCTACGGCCGTTAGTAGATAGAGTAAAATAAAAATAATACTAGGGTTTCGAACACGAGGCGCAAAGTGCTATGGCGCTATTTTAGTTGTTGTGCCACATTTTTCAAATGTGTGTGAATTCCTAAGGGACCAAACTGGTCAGCTCATCGGTCCCTACACGTACACACTACTTAAACTAACTTCTACATCTACATCCACACTCCGCAAGCCACCTGACGGTGTTGACGGAGGGTACCTTGAGTACCTCTATCGGTTCTCCCTTCTATTCCAGTCTCGTATTGTTCGTGGAAAGATGGATTGGCGGTATGCCTCTGCGTGGGTTCTAATTTCTCTGATTTTATCCTCATGGTCTCTTCGCGAGATATACGTAGGAAGGAGCAATATACTGCTTTACTCCTCGGTGAATGTATGTTCTCGAAACTTCAACAAATGAACGTACCGAGCTACTGAGCGTCTCTCCTGCAAAGTCTTCCACTGGAGTTTATCTATCATCTCCGTAACGCTTTGGCGATTACTAAATGATCCTGTAACGAAGCGCGCTGATCTCCGTTGGTTCTTCTCTATCTGTTATATCAACCCTATCTGGTGCGGATCCCACACTGCTGAGCACTATTAGAGCAGTGGGTGAACAAGCGAACTGTAACCTACTTCCTTTGTTTTCGGATTGCATTTCCTTAGGAATCTTCCAATGAATCTCAGTCTGGAATCTGCTTTACCAACGATCAATGTATAATCATTCCATTTTAAATCACTCCTAATGCCTACTCCCAGATAATTTTTGGAATTGACTGCTTCCAGTTGCTGACCTGCTATATTGTACCTAAATGATAAAGGATTTTTCTTTCTGTGTATTCGCAGCACATTATACTTGTCTACATTGAGATTCAATTGCTAAGAACAACACACACACACACACCCACGCCCGAGGGAGGATTCGAACCTCTGGTGGGAGTGGCCGCGTAATTAGTAACATGGCGCCTCTAACCGCGCGGCCACTCCACGCAGAGCCACATTTTTGGTTGAACCATTTACGCGCTACAAGGCACATATTTACCTTGAAAACTTTGATCGCCGTTTTCTCAGAAATGATTGAGTATCTAAGGATTAACCTAGACTCCTTTTCCATTATTTTGACCTCTCTTCCACTGAACGAATTTTCTGGGTAATCAGGTTACGGCACTTAATATGTTTTCCTCATAAGCTTATCGTAAATCCTTTATGTCAACGTCTTCCATCTCAGAACTAGTAATGCAATACCTGCAGCATTACTTGATATTTCGCACCACTGGACGCAGATTTGCGGCAGCCGGGCTAGATAGGTACCGTCCTGTGACCAGCTGGTCAAATGTACACCCACTAGGAGTCAGCTTTCAAACTCTGTCAGGTGCTGATAACACTGTCACACACGGATACTCGACATCTCCGCATCCTACACAGTAATTACTCAACATCTGGCGATGTTCTGGCACCTCATGCATCGTATCAGACAGACGCTACACGAAACACTAACGACGGCGTTTGGAGTGCTGCCGTACCACGATGATTGGAGGCTCTGCACTGCCCCGGAGGACCATCGTCGGGGAGCGATGCGCAATCTCCGGAATGGTCTTCATCTCCCTCGGGTTCGGAGAGGCACATCATTATAAATCCTGGCGTCATGGCGTAGAGAGCCACTGGGTATGCCTTCAGCACACAGCCAGTACTCTTTGAGGCAGCTCTGACAGTACAGTGGTACGTAATGGACACTCTGCATCTCATTTGTTACTCCTAATGCGACAGTATCGTTGTGCCATTTTCCAGCACGATAGTGTTCGTCCACACATGTGTTTTTAAACTGCCTGCATGATGCTGAAGTAATCCCGTTGCCAATAAGATACCAACATCTGTTTCTAAAGAAAATGGGTGGGGACTGGGTTGACGTCTAATCCAACGAAGTGCCGTTACCCATGATATCAAGGACCACATACAACTGTGGGCCATCTTGCCTCAGGAAAGCATTCAACAGCCTCAGCACCATTCTCAACCGATGCATCCAGGCTAGAGGGCGCGTAGCATCTTACTGTCCATGGTGCCAAGTTCTTAGTAAATTTGACTCGGTTTCGTGATCACTGAAATAACATCACATAGCGTCTCAGTCCGTAAAGTTTTGTTTCGTTCTCCTCCTCTTCTGGGTCATTCAGTTTTATTGTTGTTATTGTTAGGCGGTATATATACACTACTGGCCATTAAAATTACTACACCACGAAGATGACGTGCTACAGATGCGCAATTTAACCGACAGGAAGAAGCTGCTGTGATATGCAAATGATTAGCATTTCAGAGCATTCACACAAGGTTGCCGCCGGTGGCGACACCTATAACGTGCTGACATGAGGAAAGTTTCCAACCGATTTCTCATACACAAACAGCAGTTGACCGGCGTTGCCTGGTGAAACGTTGTTGTGATGCCTCGTGCAAGTAGGAGGAATGCATACCATCACGTTTCCGACTTTGATAAAAGTCGTATTGTAGCCTAAAGCGATTGCGGTTTATCGTATCGCGACATTGCTGCTCGCGTTGGTCGAGATCCAATGACTGTTAGCAGAATGTGGAATCGGTGGGTTCAGGAGGGTAATACGGAATGCCGTGCTGGATCCCAACGGCCTCGTGTCACTAGCAGTCGATATGACAGGCATCTTATCCACGTGGCTGTAACGCACCCTGCAGCCTTGTCTCTATCTCTGAGTCAACATATGGGAACGTTTGCAAGACAACAACCATCTGTACCAATAGTTCGACGACATTTGCAGCAGCATGGACTATCAGCTCGGACACCATGGCTGCGGTTACCCTTGACGCTGCATCACAGACAGGAGCGCCTGCGATGGTGTACTCAACGACGAACCTGGGTGCACGAATGGCAAAACGTCATCTTTCCGGATGAATCCAGGTTCTGTTTACAGAATCATGATGGTCGCATCCGCGTTTGGCGACATCGCGGTGAACGCACTTTGGAAACGTGTATTCGTCATCGCCATACTGGCGTATCACCCGGCGTGATGATATGGGGTGCCAATGGTTACACGTCTCGGTCACCTCTTGTTCGCATTGACGGCACTTTGAACAGTGGACCCATGGCTCTACCCTTCATTCCATACCTGCGAAACCCTACATTTCAGCAGGATGGTGCACGACCGCACGTTGCAGGTCCTGTATGGGCCTTTCTGGATACAGAAAATGTATGACTGCTGCCCTGGCCAGCACATTCTCCAGATCTCTCGCCATTTGAAAACGTCTGGCAATGGTTGCCGAGCAACTGGCTCGTCACAATACGCCAGTCACTACTCTTGATGAACTGTGGTATCGTGTTGAAGCTGCATGGGCATCTGTACCTGGACACACCATCCAAGTTCTGTTTGAATCAATGCCCAGGCGTATCAAGGCCGTTATTACGACCAGAGGTGGTTGTTCCTGGTACTGATTTCTCAGGATCTATGTACAAAAATTGCGTGAAAATATAATCACATGTCAGTTCTAGTGTAATATATTTGCCCAATTAATACCCGTTTATCATCTGCATTTCATCTTGGTGTAGCAATTTTAATGGCCAGTAGTGTAGCAATATGTTAGTGAATTTCTTTCGTAGACTGATTGTGCTAAATACAGAGTGCGTCTGAAAGACTGATCCGACTTCACAGTAAATATTCCACATCATATATCCGCGTCCGTGATATTGTCGTCCCGGGTTCAATTCCGAGTACAATCACGGATTTTTCCTCGGCAAGAGGAGTGGAAACGGGATCCACAACGTCTCGTGACGCCAACAAGTGTACTTGTTTAATCAGAAGTAGTGCCTCCAAGTCTGGATAGCCGATAACTGCCGGAGGCGATGCGCTGAATCCACGGCTCCTCCTTACTGTATAGTGCCACACGGCAGAATATGACAAAGCGGCCGGTCGGCATAGTGCGGTATTCTGGACCTGATCGCGAAGTTCAGTTTCACACACTTAACATCTCATTTCTTATAACCCTTTGTAAGGGGGCCAGTTGCTTAGTTTGTAGATACGGGAAGCCAATACAATACTCTTGGTGCACAATATTACCGCTTATGTCATGAGGAAATTTTCGCAGTAATGTGCATAGCTTCATTTGCAAAGAAATTGTTTAATAGTATACAAGATAGAAACGAAAACAAAGTACATTTTTGTCCACTAATATTTGTTTTTTTAGGAATTGGCTTTCGACTTATTAGGGCATATTTGGTAACAACTGGCTAACATCCACAAGAGCCTCTATTGTGCAAGAAACAGAACCGTGAGAGCGAAAGATATTGCCGCGCGGAATTAGACGAGCGGTCTAAGGCGCTGCAGTCATGGACTGTGCGGCTGGTCCCAGCGGAGGTTCGAGCCCTCCCTCGGGCATGGGTGTATGTGTTTGTCCTTAGGATAATTTAGGTTATGTAGTGTGTAAGCTTAGGGACTGATGACCTTAGCAGGTAAGTCTCATAAGTTTTCACACGCATTGAACACAGCAAAAGATGTTCCCAGTGCAAGGAATCTTTGGTTATAGCATTAGCCAGTAAATGCCAAATCGACCCTTCTTCATGCGTGGTATTTATCATGTATGCTACAAATATAGTAGTCACTTAGTTTGTGTCGTACATGTATATAGGAGAAATAACTGTAGAATGGGTAAATAGCAGCGCCAATAGTTCCCATATTCCGAGATACACATCTCGGTACAAATATCTTGTGTTGCCTCATTCTTATTAATACATAAACAATCATATAATTGTTGTTCAGACCCTGGAATATACACGTTTCTGTACGCTTCGGGGCCAGAACATTGTATCCACTGCCCACCACGGTAATGAATGCATGTAGTGCGTTGTCGGAAACGCTTTCCTGGTACGATTGTGGCGACACAAAACACGACAAAAGGGAGAACACGAAGAGGGTGAGAAAACATGTTTATTGTTTTCATTACAGCAGAAGTCAAGAAAATAAGAACAAAAACAGACAACGATGTTCATCAAAGAAGGTGTTCGAAATTACGACTTCTCCTCTCCACGCCTCTCTGCTGCACTTATTTCTTAGTTTCTGCTGTACGTAAACGCAAGAAACAAGTATTTCTCATCCTGTTCCTGTCCTTCCTTTCTTGTGTTTTGTGTCGTCACAACGACGCCAGGAAAGCATTCCCGACTGCTACGTGATTTTCCATCGACTTCGTGTATTCTATCTCTCCTGAAAGTTCGTAACCGCTGTGTTGAAATATCCTGTATGTGAACATGGATGTCAGAGTAAGGATTCAGAGACATCTGAATAGCCGCCTACACGAAGTACGCGAACTAACACCGCAAATCGATCTAACCGCTCTGTTCCACGCTAGGATTACTCTTGGCGAGTGCATAGATGTGCTCCAAAATATAACACTATACCAGGAGATGGACTAAAGGTAAGAAAAGTAAAAAAGCGTTACCGCTTCAATGTCAGTGAAGGTTTGCCAGCAACAGTGGAAGTTACTCTTTCAGTGAAAATGGCAGCATTCAGTTTCAGCACGAGAGCTTCAACGTAAACTTGCAAGAAAACTTTCCCTCTCTCCCAAGAATTTCAAATGGTCAACTTCACTGACTGTTTGAGAAAGTAAAATTTCGCATTTACAGGAGTTCTGTGTCAGAAACAGTATATTGTAAATTGAATATGGAGGTGGGAGGAAGGAAAGGAAAGGAATTAAGGATACGAACGACATTTGGACTTAATGCAAAATCAGTGGCAACGAGTTAAAATGTGATTCGAATCCAGGACTCTAGGCAATTGTCTTAACTACTGCACCACGGGAAACAGTGTTTATCGCTAATGCGCCGACTATCTCGGCAGGGTCGCGGCTCGCCTCACACCTATTCCCACCTATTCACAGTCCCTCGCTAATTTTAGGTTCCCGCTGGAGGTCTAACGTAAATTGCATCCACTCTGGAGGTTGTGAATTCATTGCCCATCGAGGCGAATGAATCAGTAGTGTCTGTTTTTTCGAACATGTGCGCAAGAAAAAATAAGAAACTGTATTCATTGAGTTTTGTGCGGTTAAGCGTTAGTATGTTGTCTGAAAGCCACGTGTTTATGATTCTCGCTGCTCTTTTAGCCATATCACAATATAATCTTCCAGGGCTTTATAATAACACTAATGGTATCCGGAAAGGAAAAAATAATTGAGTCATGTTTAGCGGAATATCGTCGATATATAAACCAGAAATCGTTAAACATATCGATGCGAATCATCCCGATCTTAAGGATAAATTCTTGCATAACAGGTTTAGTAAAGATATAGTTCAAAGCACCGAATCTGTGGCGCTCCTAAAAGTGGTCTAATACTCATTGAAACAAAGGTAGGACAAACTGACTAGGTGAATAAGTTCACTTGCCGAGATCAAAGTAAACAGGAGAGTGGACTAACTGTTCGAGAGCCAGTCCTAAAATGAAAAAGAAAGTGTGGAGTGACTAGAAGTATCGACAACAAGAGGAAAATCTTATGAAATTCGAAAGTAAAGCACTGTAACGACGTCATAGAAAAATCACTTCTATATGCAAATGAATACGTCCCAATGAGCAGCCTATAAAAGCTAGAGGTCTTGAAAAGGAGCATTCTAAGAAAAAATGATGGATGCAGATCGGACTGAAGAAGGATGGAATCGTCAGAGAATCCTACTAGAACTTGGGACAGAATTTCGAAGAGTATGACGAGGTGAATCGTAGGTTCCTTTTACACCTAAATATACTGAAAGACAAATTGATTAACTAAAATTATACTCAAATATCTCTGGAAAGAAAACAATCACTTCATCATGGAATAAGCATATACAAACTTAAGAGAGTCCCAAATATTACCTTTAAGCGCATTTAGGGATTACTTACAGATGTGACGTATTGCAGGCTGAAGGAAGACCTGAGAGAAGTGGAAAAACTAGAACAAAAGAAAGCATAAAGGACTGCTTGAAACAAAAGGTATTCCTGGCGAAGGAAAAGAAAAAGATAAAAAGTTTTAGCCTTAGCTTAATTAGCAAATTCACCTGTAGAAAAATACTCGCAGCCAAACGGCTTTTTAATATATTAATCGACGTACACCGGCGCATAAATGAAGGTCCGCCTTTCATCTGTTACTCTACAACAGGGATGAGGTAATAACGTTGGGTTTCTAAGAACCCTCCGTTATGTTCCCCATATGTTAGCTACTTTCTCAAATCTATCACTAGTTATATCGGGGGTACTGTTGCCTTCTGGTTTGGGTGCTTGCAGACTGAAGTTCGTTAATTCCGGATTTAGTCTTTCTGTATGTTCCGCAAAATTTTTATGCTACTATTCAAGACAGTATCCTATGCACCAGCACAGATCTGATCTGCTTTCACTGTTTGCATAAATATTTATTTACTGACTTATTTCTAACAGCGTAACACCGACATGACGTACTTCAAAAGCAAGTCACTGCAGGAAAAGAAGCAACGCAGATTAAGCTAGAGAATACCGAAGGTGCGAATCATCAGTGAGAATGATCCCATTAACTCGCCGGAAGAAATTTAGGGAAACTGCGAAAAAATAAATGTAGATCGTCAGTAAAATATTTATAAGCTGTTTATTCGGAATATAGTCATTACTAATCAGACCTATTACTGACAGACCAATAGCTACACAGCGACGAGTGTCACGAAAATATTTAATAACATATTGTGAATAAGCATTCTTAGTTTCTCTAAGTTACTAGTTCCAGCTCTTTTTATGATATGACCTTAAAAAAGGATACCTCTATTACGTGTTGGTTAACTACAGTATACTAGTTCTCCGATCTCCCAATTTTGAGCAGCAAAGTCCGTCAAAAGTTGACTAAATCGCGCGGGCTCTGCCAGCATTCTGTGGCTCAATTATAATTACATTACGCAGCGAACAATTTTAATTTTAATTTCGTCGGTGGCTCACTTTGGAATATATTCATTATAACGTTCCAGTCCACTACGCGTTTGTTTTAACTTTGCTGCTCGTAATTAGCTGCAGAATTGAGGCTAATTAGAAGAGTTTACAGGGCAGAAACGTTTTGCAGAAGCATCGCCTGTGGTTATTAAGTATTAATGCAAGGGGAAAACTAATTTAACGGGTGTTGTCCCGTCGACGAAAATGATCTTAGTTTGTAACAGTTTCGCAGAGTCAAATTAAGTCTACCTCCCCTTACGGAAACAGGTCCCGCAGAATATTTGTAAAATGGACGCAGCATCTGAAGTGAGACTACAATAATCATATGTAAAAAAAAATTTCGGTGTACTTGCTAGCCAAAGAAAGCCATGAGATGCACCTGCTTTTGTGGGAATATGTCACCTTCTTTATTAACAGTCGACCTGTGTTCGAAGCAGTTGAAGAGTTTCGACGATTGTAAAGCTCCATTTCATTAAAGGACGATTTTCTGTGTACTGTCACATGAGTATGAAATATTACTACTTAACTAACAATTTTCCGTAGCTACGACAAAGTGAAAAATTTGAAACATATCTGGGCTTTCACTACTAACACAGTACGTACCGAAACTCCCATGAATTCGCTACGGTTCACGCATGCTTGTAAAGTGTTCTTTCAGTGTCACGTATGCGATGAGAAGAGGATGTATAGGTTAGTGCAACAGATAACCACGATTTATTCCATACGAGTTGTGTGGACAACGCCACGCTCATTGCACAGTATTATTTGATTCCGGAAGTAATGTTAAAATTCGTCGCAGCAGCGTGATGGAAGAAAATGAATCTCAAAGAACTTCTGTTGCAGGAAAACGACTCCGGGAGACTTTCTGTTTGATTTCCCCATAATACCGTGTGATCAAAAAGTCAGTATAAATTTGAAAACTTAATAAACCGCGGAATAATGTAGATAGAGAGGTAAAAATTGACACACATGCTTGGAATGACGTGGGGTTTTATTAGAACAAAAAAAATTACAAAGTTCACAAAATGTCCGACAGATGGCGCTGGACAGCAAAACGTCAGTGACCGCGCATGACAATCGTGTTTAAAAGGGGCTGTAATGAGAGAGAGAATCAGATGCGCCAGCATTAGCAGCATGTTGACGTTACCTGAAAAGGCGCTTTTAGTGAAGCTGTATTATCAGAATGGGGAATGTGCTAGTTCAGCGTTACGATCCTATCGCCATAGGAAGGGGATTCGAACAGGTTAAGGTCCATTGACAAATGCAGCTGTGGCGAGAATTATTTCGAAGTTCGAAGCCACGGGTTGTTTGGACGATTGACCCCGTAGTGGCCGACGGAGCACAAGGCGTAATGCTGCTGAGACAGTTCAGGAAGAAATGGAGACTGTAGCGGGTTCGTCTATGCACGGGGAAGTCAGCGCTCGTGCAGTCGCACGTCGCACTGGCATTCCATACACTACTGTTTGGTTGGCACTTACGCGTACCGTCCGATGATATCCGTACAAAATCCATCGGCATCATGAACTGTTACCTGGCGATTTAGTCAAGCGGAGGGCATTTGAGGTGTGGGCGTTTCAAAAGATGGCGGAAAATGACGATTGGTTGAGTAACGTGTTGTGGACCGACGAAGCTCATTTCACGCTCCGAGGGTCTGTCAACGCCCACAACTGCAGAATTTAGGCTACCGAAAATCCTAGAACTGTCGTGGAATCTCCATTGCACGAGGAGAAGGTCACGGTATGAGTTGGATTACCACATCTACCGTTATCGGGCCTTTTTTCTTCGAGGAAATGCGTGATTCTGGTTTTGTAACTGCTACCGTAACGGGGAAGAGGTACGCCGATATGTTACAGAATCGCATTATCCCCCGCCTGGCTGATAAACACCTGCTGGAAAGTATGATGTTTATGCAGGATGGCGCTCCACCCCATATTGCTAGACGCGTGAAAGATCTCTTGCGCGCATCGTTTGGTGGTGATCGTGTGCTCAGCCGCCACTTTCGTCATGCTTGGCCTCCCAGGTCCCCAGACTTCAGTCCGTGCGATTATTGGTTTTGGGGCTACCTGAAGTCGCAAGTGTATCGTGATCGACCGACATCTCTAGGAATGCTGAAAGACAACATCCGACGCCAATGCTTCACCATAACTCCGGACATGCTTTACAGTGCTGTTCACTACATTATTCTTCGACTACTGCTATTGTTGAGGAACGATGGTGGACATATTGAGCATTTCCTGTAAAGAACATCATCTTTGCTTTGTCTTACTTTGTTATGCTAATTATTGCTATTCTGATCAGATGAAGCGCCATCTGTCGGACATTTTTAGAACTTTTGTACTTTTTTGGTTCTAATAAAACCCCATGTCATTCCAAGCATGTGCGTCAATTTGTACCTCTCTATCTACATTATTCCTTGATTTATTCAGTTTCCAAATTTATACTGACTTTTTGATCACCCGGTACATTACCATACCGTGTTACCTTGGGACATCAGGGAAGCCATGATGCATTGATGACATGCCGCCAGTCCGCGTCTGAACACGCCAGTCAGGTACCCATCCCATAATACTAACTGCGAAATGCGCAGCCACCCCACTTTTTTGCAGCCACTTCCCACGCATGAAACAAACTGTGGAGCGCCGAGCAAATAATCTAAATGGTCGTTGTTTTCGTTATAGGACGCACTTAAATTGCCTGTGCATGCTTTGCACCTACCTTCGCCGTTTACGAAAGCCTGAAAACTCTTTTTGAAGGCAGCCAAAAATGATACTGACCATAATTTCGAATCTGAAAGTCCACATTACTCTTTGCACTCACAGAAATAATATGTTGCTCTTTGCTATTTACTCAGCAGGAACAGGAACTAAGTAAAAGTTTTGAGTTCTGATCGATATATTCTTTAAAAGTTCATTTGAATATAATATAATGCTATCCTCGACAATAATTATAATATCCAACTGCATTATCAACAGTTCAGAGATGATCTTTATGGAAAGGTCGAAGTGAAATGGTCTATCACCCTGACTTCTTATCACCAAAGTTAACTGCTCGCCATGTGGAAAATAATCTCGCCACTTTCCGCGCAGTTTTGTCAACATTATGGACGGTACACAAAGGTACTTCCGTGCAATCTAAGTGATCCAGGACAGTGTAGAGTCCTCGTGAGTTCACTCCCTTCTTGTACTGAAAATAATTTTGGTAGGTGGGCTGCTTTGACCTCGTCCGAGGTACAGCGCACGCAGGCGTTTGACTGACGCCGACAGCAAATGGCCCCTTTCTCAAAAATGATTCAAATTGCTCTGAGCACTTTATGACTTAACACCTGATTTCATCAGTCCCATAGACTTAGAACCACTTAAACCTAACTAACCTAAGGACATCACACACATCCATGCCCGAGGCAGGATGCGAACCTGCGACCGTAGCAGCAGCGCGGTACCGGACTGAGGGGCCTAGAACCGCTCGGTCACAACGGCCGGCGCCCCTTTCTCGGACACGTGTTAGTTAATATCTCTGTCGTTTAACTGCTTACAATCCTCTTAATATTTATAAATAGAGTTAAATGTGTTTTAGTTACCGAAAAAGTTTTGGCTCTACTGCGTTTAAACATTACGAGATAAAATTTTTGGAATGGAACCGCTCTACCAAGATACAAATGATACTTAATCTATCATGAATAAGGATATGTTCGTACAATATAGTTTTTAGTAAATATCTTGAAAACTGGTAGAAGTAGGTTATAGGTGTCACATATATAAGGGTTTTGCATGTAACTAAGGTTGCACACCAATTTTTACCTTCCTGAGTCTAATATTTGGCACTTCAGTTATGGGTAAAAACGCCGATTTTGATCAAAATATTGCTGTGGTCAAATTGAGACTTTATCATGTTAACAGTAATATACTTTAGCATTTGCTGACGAAGTTAGGAGAAGTTATTTTGCTTTTTAATTTCACTCTTAGATTATGGTGCAATCCTTACCATGTTAACCACAGAAGCGTTATGATGACGTGGCGCTGATACTAGTGAACCGGTGTAAGCCACTGTACCTCTTACGATACAGTGCTTGTTTAGCCTCAAAACGTCGGTTCGTCTTTCTAAGGAAATGAATACTTCTATGCTTTCTCACTCTGACGCTAGCCGTTGACAACAAGAAAAAGAGCGTACAACGTAGTTACGTGGTCGCAGGGAGTAACGGGACTATGGAGCACCCTGTAGATTTCAGAATGCCTTATAAAGTACTCCATGAAGAATCTAAATGTAATTATAACTTATTAGAAGCCGTAAGTACAAGTTCTATTAAATATTCTATCCGTAACTTGTCGTAAATGGCACTACCACATCTGCTAATATTTATGTTCGTGGTCATTTTGCTTCAGTATTTGACTTTCTGTTCGAAGTTAGCATGCATCGCAGCAGCGTTCCAATACTGAGGATATGAAAGTCCTCTACAAAGTAAATGAGTTTATTATTACTGTTTCTGGTATTTTCTGTTGCACATGAGTTTACACAAAGCAGTAGGATATTTCCAGCTGCATTGCTATTTTCTTCTCCTGAATACGATGAGTGAGAGAAGCGTTTGAAGTGTTTCTTTGGCACTGCATTCTGAACTATATTTAATCGAAATGTAAAGTCCATCGGTTTTGCTTCCTAGAACAAAAAAATGAATTGGCAAAAATCATTTTAAGGTAAATTCGTGAAAAACGCCACGTGGAGCCAACTAGCAGCCAAGATCATAAGCAATAGGATTGTACATTCACAGCAACCTGTGATCGGTAGTTTACGTGTTGAAATATATATTGAAATGTGTACTGAGAAGACGGTGTGGTTTGTGCTCCGTTAGTGCTGAGAAGAAGCAATTCGTCCCTCAAACGTTCACAAATGCGTATACAAGAGATTAACGATGTTATACATAGTTCATTCCTCCATCACATCCGGCTGTTACGCTGTACTGTACTAAAAGTGTATTTAGACAGTATAAGTTTCGGATCCATACACGGCCAATACTGTAACTAAAAGTATATTCTTGCTTCATTACGGTAAGAAAGGAAGATACAGGAAAGTTACGTTATTGAGGATCGTTCAGGAACTAGAATGAGATTTTCACTCCGCAGCGGAGTGTGCGCTGATATGAAACTTCCTGGCAGGTTAAACCTGTGTGCCCGACCGAGACTCGAACTCGGGACCTTTGCCTTTCGCGGGCAAGTAGGAGACGAGGTACTGGCAGAAGTAAAGCTGTGAGTCGTGTTTCGGTAGCTCAGTTGGTAGAGCACTTGCCCGCGAAAGGCAAAGGTCCCGAGTTCGAGTCTCGGTCGGGCGCACAGTTTTAATCTGCCAGGAAGTTTCGTTCAGGAACTGTCTCTTAAGGAAATCAGCTAGTGGCATCCAAAAGCATGCTTTATAATATCAGAACACGGTTCACGAAAACTTATGTTTTAAGCAGAGTTCTTTATGGATGTGAAATATAGTGAGGAGTACAGGGATGTGGCGCAAGTAGGAGCGCTGGAAGAAGTTGTTATGTCATTCTGTCGAAGACAATGTGGATTCATCGAGTATGGAATGAAGAGGTCCTACGACAACTGAAAGGGAAAAAAGTGCCTAGAACAATAAGAGCCGTTGCTGGAAACTATAGGTGAGGATATGGTGGGCTAAAAGAACCACCAGGACTTCCCTAAAAATCAGAGAAATTGATATGGTGTAGTAGTTGCCACAGGAATGGAGAGCAGATTTTTATTAAGCTTAAAGTCCATTATTGATTCACGTTTTCCGTTTCTTTCCCTTCCTTACAGCACCGGTATCTTTTTTCCCTTCATTTCTCTTTCTTACAGGACCAGTTTCTTATTTTTATGAATATCTATTTCTAACTATTTACAATGAGCTATGATGGATTCGTAGACCACCCGATTATACGAGAGGTTGCGTTACGCTATCAGCCTATGGCGCCCCAAAGAAGATGACAGATACGCTTCCTCACATTGTAGATCAGTAGCCACATTACACACTGAAGACGATACGTGCAAGGTTTCCTGATATATTATGTACAGTTCTGTCAGCAAACAACGACTGCAACATAATTGTTATAATACTTTATGATTACAGTCCTGCATGACCATTTTCAAATCTGTAATGGATGAAAGTACTCCGTACATGAGACCTCACCCGTAGCTACAAAAACTTCTTCCTTAGACGGCCTTCTACAGTCGGATGTGATGGATCTGACCCCGTAACAGATCTCTCCTCAGGGCACGATGTTAATTAATAAAGTTGTGCAGAGGAGTTTATCGTAACACGACTTTGTGTTAAGTGCCTTAATCAATATATGCTGCAGTTAAAATCTCCTGGGTTGATAGGTCGCGTCAAACTTCTTCAAACGATCGACCTTTCGACCTCTGTGCTGGGATCTTCTTCAGAATCCTGTGTTGTTCACAGTAAATTGATCACTCCTGAAGAAGATGCCAGCAGAGGGGTCGAAACGTCGATCGTGTGAAGAAATGAGCTGCGGCGTAACAGCGCAGAAGATTTTAACTTCAGTGACAGTCGCCACGAAAGCCTGCAGACTTACCTAATATTTCCTGAATGTGGTCGCTTTAACTCTTCTGTAACTCTTTACAATGACAGGCGATTTAATAGCTTTGAAATCAGACTCAGTAATTACAATTTCTAGGGTTTATTCCAATAATAAAGTTATGCTTTGCAAGAGTTAAGTTTTGGTTCAGAACCGCAAATCAGTTACTAAACAAAAGTTCACACAACTAGTCAACACTATACAGTGGCAAAGTTTGGTGACGAGCAAGAACATTGAGGAGGATGTGCTGCGAGCTATCATTCAGAGACCTGCGAAGTTGTACGGTACATAAGCAGTGGTGGCATGGCGTTGAACTGTCAGTGAATGAAGGTAATTTTATTGTAGATTCAGAACGACCACTGTGGAGACCGCCGCTTCGCATCGAACTAATGGCTCGTGGCAGCTATCTGTCCTATGTATGACTCTGCCCCAATGTGTTCTTACAATGAGCTGCATCACCTTCCATGGGGTTGTAGGTCTCGTGATGTCACTGTCGTCTGGCACGGATTCTGTTGATCCCTGCTCTTTCGTGGCGAATGTTAATCTCACCTACCGCGCCGTTCTCCACTCTCAGATCGAGTACTGAATCTCTAAACTTCGAGCCCCGACTGTATGTCTTTTGTGTCCACAGACCGCGCCGTTCCCAGCTCCTTTGCGCTTCTTCCAACTCCAGTCCGGTCTCCTCTCGCTTTGCCGTTGATATCCGACGATAACATAAACTTCCTCCCTACTTCAGCTCCTTATTAACACCTTTTAAAGTCCATTTCTTTAGAGTGGTTTTGCGCTCAAAAAGTGGAATATGAGACCTACGTAAAAACTCCTTAACCAATAACAAGACTTTTCTTCCCGCCGACGCGATTTCGCCACAGTGGAAATACAAACGGAAAAAAGTAAGTTCTCTTTCTTTAGCATTACGTGGGAATCACCTGCACCGAAATACCGCCGCAGCTCGCAGTGTTCTGTAGTCAGCTTTCTAAGACGTTATCTCCCCTCACAGCGGATATTCCTTTGTGGGAGAAGAACATACACTACTGGCCAAGAAGAAATGCAGATGATAAACGGGTATTCATTGGACAAATATATTATACTAGAACTGACATGTTATTACACTTTCACGCAATTTGGGTGCATAGATCCTGAAAATCAGTACCCAGAACAATCACCTCTGGCCGCAATAACGGCCTTGATACACGTGGGCATTGAGTCAAACTGAGCTTGGATGGCGTGTACAGGTACAGCTGCCCATGCAGCTTCAACACGATACCACTGTTCATCAAGTGTAGAGACTGGCGTATTGTGACGAGTCAGTTGCTCGGCCACCATTGACCAGACGTTTTCAGTTGGTGAGAGATCTGGAGAATGTGCTGGCCAGGGCAGCAGTCCAACATTTTCTGTATCCAGAAATGCCCGTACACGACCTGCAACATGTGGTCGTGCATTATCCTCCTGAAATGTAGGGTTTCGCAGGGATCGAATGAAGGATAGAGCCAAGGGTCGTAACACATCTGAAATGTAACGTCCACTGTTCAAAGTGCCGTCAATGCGAACAAGAGGTGACCGATACGTGTAACCAATGGCACCCCGTACCATCAAGCCGGGTGATACGCCAGTATGGCGATGATGAATACACGCTTCCTATGTGCATTCACCGCGATGTAGTCAAAAATGGATGCGACCATTATGATGCTGTAAACAGAACCTGGATTCATCCGAAAATATGACGTTTTGCCATTCGTTCACCCACGTTCGTCGTCGAGTACACCATCGCAGGGCCGGCCGGTGTGGCCGAACGGTTCTAGGTGCTTCAGTCTGGAACCGCGCGACCGCTACAGTCGCAGGTTCGAATCGTGCCTCGGGCATGGATGTGTGTGATGTCCTTAGGTTAGTTAGGTTTAAGTAGTTCTAAGTTCTAGGGGACTGATGACCTCAGCTGTTAAGTCCCATAGTGCACAGAGCCATTTGAACCATTTTGAACCATCGCAGGCGCTCCTGTCTGTGATGCAGCGTCAAGGGTAACCGCAGCCATGGTCTCCAAGCTGATAGTCCATGCTGCTGCAAACGTTGTCGAACTGTTCGTGCAGATGGATGTTGTCTTGCAAACGTCCCCATCTGTTGACTCAGGGATCTAGACGTGGCTGTACGATCCGTTACAGCCATGCGGATAAGATGCCTGTCATCTAGACTGCTAGTGATACGAGGCCGTTGGGATCCAGCACAGCGTTCCGTATTACCCTCCTGAACCCACCGATTCCATAGTCTGCTAACAGTCATTGGATCTCGACCAACGTGAGCAGCAATGTCGCGGTACAGTTGACTTTTATCAAAGCCGGTAACGTGATGGTTCGCATTTCTCCTCCTTACACGAGGCATCGCAACAACGTTTTATCAGGCAACGACGGTCAACTGCTGTTTGTGTATGAGAAATCGGTTGGAAACTTTCCTCATGTCAGCACGTTGCAGGTGTCGCCACCGGTGCCAACCCTGTGTGAATGCTGTGTAAAGCTAATCATTTGCATATCACAGCAATTTCTTCCTGTCGGTTAAATTTCCTGTCTGTAGCACGTCATCTTCGTAGCGTAGCAGTTTTAATGGCCAGTAGTGTATCTACGCAACTGCCGTACATTTTCCCTGCGTTGTGTGCGGCAAGAGCTCATCGAAGCGGCGAGGGTTCGTATGTAGTACCACGGTAGCCTCGTCTTGACGCGTTGACCTTTGTCAGGGGTGTCTTGTCGAGCGTCAGTCCAGACGCCCGCAAAGAGCTGTGGTGCACAGCCGTGCTCTGGAAGACACCGTTGCTCACAAGGGTCCTGAGGGAGCGCCCTTTGTAGTATCACCGTCCTGAGTCGTAACCATCTGCCCCGAACGAAAAAACAAGAAGTGGAGCGCCTCCACGTCCATACCGGCATGATGACCAGCTCAAAAGGTCTACTGCCATCTCTGCATAAGGGTTAGTTTTCACGAAAATGATGTGTCACAGGTTGTGGGTACTGCGATGTTTGCGTACGTCTCGTTAAGGTTAACCAATAATACGTCCTCATCTGGAGATAGATTGGGTCGAAAGTCGATCGAAGGGTAGCCGTTTGAAGGGCAGAGGAAAAAAATACCAAGGCAAGAGCCAAGGGAAAAAACGTCTGCGATAGTTAGGTCGGGTTGTAAGAGCAGTACCGGGTGTCTGGCTGCCTGCGACAGGTCATGCAAGGGTAGGCTTTGTTTACAGTGAGTATCATTCATGTCGATACTTTTGACGTTATGCGGTGCTGTTACTCGGCGGCTGCCGCTGGGTGCTGGTGCTGATATCTCGGTCAGCGTCAGAAAACCTGTAACAGTTAGGTTCATCATCGTTTTGTGTCCTATAGGTCATATATCAGATGCACAGTGTAGGATGATGTTGGAGATTTGTTTGTGCGTCAGTGGGCAAGCTCGTCGGCTTCTCTGCTGTAGCCTGTTGGTCGGCTTTAATAACAGCTGGTATATCCGGTCAACGTTGTTAATATGCAGGGGCTTTCCGACGTTTGTCGCTTGTTGGTGTATGTTAGCCTGCCGTAGGTGGTTATCCCCTAGCTATCAGTGCCCCTAACGACCGACTGTTCATCTTTTTACACCTCCAGTGTCTCGTTATATAAAGAGCATGCACAGATGGTTATTACTGCCTCTGCAATCATTATTATCTCCGAGCTTATGATTAATGTGTATTTGCTACAGCCTGTCTGTCATATGCATATTCCAGGGTGAGATGTGGCTAGCCGGCCAGGGCAGCCAACTCTCACATAATTCGTCAAAAGCATGCGCTACTTTGACAAA
This sequence comes from Schistocerca americana, assembly GCF_021461395.2. Classification (NCBI taxonomy): domain Eukaryota; kingdom Metazoa; phylum Arthropoda; class Insecta; order Orthoptera; family Acrididae; genus Schistocerca; species Schistocerca americana. The sequence goes on from NC_060120.1 coordinate 63,148,637, forward strand.
TTATTTCTCCAAGGGCATACAGTGTGCCTACATTCGTTTTTAGCTTGAGTGATCTGTTTTCGAAATAGTACGATGCAGCCACCATGGTTACCTCTGCGCCTGTTGTACATCTACACACATACTACCACAGGACGGTCCTTGGCGAAGGGTACCCTACACCATTACTAGTAACTTCCTTTCTTGTTCCACTCACAAATAAAGTGAGGGAAAAGCGACTGGCTATACGCATCCGTAGGAGCCCTAATATACCTTCCCTTATTTTCCTGGTCCTCACACGAAACGTGTGTTGACGGCAGTACAATTGTTCTGCAGTCAGCTTCAAATTCCGATGCTCTAAATTTTCTCAGTAGTGTTCCTAGAAAAGAACGTCGCCTTTCATCTAGGGATTCCCATTTGAGCACCAGAATTATCTCCGTCACATTCGCCTGTTGTTCGAACCTACCTGTACGGAATCTAACAGCCGGCCTCTGAATTGCTTCGATGTCTTCCTAAAATCCGACCTTGTGCGCATCCCAAAAACTCGAAGAGTGACATGAATAGGTCGCCCGAATAACCCGAAGTCGACCATTCCTCTTCCCTATCACATTTTTCACATGTTCGTTCCATTTCGTATCAATTTCGATCGTTAAGCCCAGATATTTAAACGACGTGACTTTGTCAAATGGCTCTGAGCACTGTGGGACTTAGCATCTGAGGTCATCAGTCCCCTAGAACTTAAAACTACTTAAACCTAACTAATCTAAGGACATCACACACATCCATTCCCGAGGCACGATTCGAACCTGCGACCGTAGCGGTCGCGCGGTTCCAGACTGAAGCGCCTAGAACCGCCCGGCCCCATCGGGTTTTGCGACTGTGTCAAGCCGGTCCATACTAATGCTGTATCCGTACATTATGGGTTTGTTTCTCCTACTCATCCGCATTAAGTAACATTTTTCTACAATTAGATCTAGCTGCCTTTAATCGCACCAAATAGAAATTTTGTCTAAGTCATCTATTCCTGTACCCTCCTACCGTCGCTCAACTTCTACACCTTATCGTACACCACAGCGTTATCTGTAAACAACTGCAGATTGCTCTCCACCCTGCCCGTCGGATCATTTATGTATATCGATAACATAGCTGGGAACCTATTCCACATGCTCCTGGGACACTCCTGACGATACTGTTGTCTCTGATGAACACTCGCAGTCGAGGACATCATACTGGGTTCTATGTCTTAACAAGTCTTCGAACCACTGAGATAGCTGGGAATCTATTCCACATGCTCGTAGCTTCGTTCATTTTGTGGTGGGCACCATGACAATTGCTTTCCGGAAATCAATAAATACCGAATCGGCCTGTTGCCGTTCATCCATAGTTCTCAGTATATCATTTGAGAAAAGGGCAAGCTGAGTTTCGCACGAACGATGCTTTCTAAAACGTGTTGGTTTGTGGACTTAAGCTTCTCGATCTCAAGAAAATCTATTATATTCGAATGGAGAAAATTTTCTCGGATTCTGTAGCAAACTGATGTTAGGGATATTGATCTGTAACTTTGCAGGTAAGTTCTTTTGCCCTTTTTGTATACTGGAGTCAACTGCGCTTTTTTCCAGTCGCTTGAGACGCTGCGCTGGTGGGGAGATTCGCGATACATGCAAGCTCGGCAAGGGGCGAGTGCCGTAGAGTACTCTCTGTAAAATCTAACTGCGATTCCATGCGGATCTGGCGGTATATTTCTTTTTAATTCTTTCAGTTGTTTCTACGTTTTTACGACTCTCCTGAGTGAGCGATTTTTTAAAGGCGAAATTTAAAATCTCCGCCAACCTGTTCTGCAGGGAGTGCCTCTCACATCCATCGCCATCAGTTTTATGTTTGATATATTCCAGTCGCTGTGATCCCTACACTTCTTCGCCTCTTTTGCCACGGAAGTTACCCCAAGGAATGGCCTCTTCGCCTGTGGTGGTCTTCTTCCTAATGTCTGCTCGAATCGTCCGTCCCCCATTGTTTTACATCCAACGAAGAATAATTCCTTCGCCTCATCTACTACTTGGCCTCCAGTTCTGATGTTAATTTATCGCTAATTCCGTTCATGCTACTCCTCAATAATTTCTACTTTCGTAGGTATTTTATTTAGGTATATTACCAGTCTACAATCGATGCTTCTTTAACTGTGCCTCTCTGTCAAGAGGACGTATTCCAGTGTTACTATGGAATCTTATCACTGACATCCGCTTCCGAGAAAATTTTTGTTTTAAAACCTCGTTTCGATATCTTCAGTTTTTCATGAAAATACGGATGTTACGTACGACACAACTTACTCTGTAACTTTTTCTTCTTTAGCTGAGCTGGTTACCTTTCTCAAATAGGATCATACCCCTTGGGAATCATCCCTCAGAGTAAGTATCATTATCTCGGAATCACCCCAGTAATAGTTACTAGTCTACAGAGTTACTAAGAGCTCCACGACCAATTAACTATTTCAACAATTTCTTACCTCCCACCTTGAGAGGCCATGGTTTCCCTCCACAGATTACTTTTCTGGACTCAGATTGCACTTTTCGTGTTCTTACTACTGATCGTTGTTAAAAATACGAATGTTGTTGTTGTGGTTCTTGTTGTGCTCTTCAGTCATAAGACTGGTTTGATGCAGCTCTCCATGTTACTCTATCCTGTGCAAGCTGCTTCATCTCCCAGTACCTACTGCAACCTACATCCTTCTGAATCTCCTTAGTGTACTCATCTCTTGGTCTCCCTCTACGATTTTTACCCTCCACGCTACCCTCCAATGCTAAATTTGTGATCCCTTCATGCCACAGAACACGTCCTACGAACCGGTCCCTTCTTCTTGTCAAGTTGTGCCACAAACGCCTCTTCTCCCCAATTCTATTCAATACCTCCTCATTATTTATGTGACCTACCCATCTAATCTTTAGCATTCTCCTGTAGCACCACATTTCGAAAACTTCTATTCTCTTCTTGTCTAAACTATTTATCGTCCATGTTTCACTTCCATACATGGCTACACTCCATACAAATACTTTCAGAAACGACTTCGACACTTAAATCTATACTCGATGTTAACAAATTTCTCTTCTTCAGAAACGCTTTCCTTGCCATTGCCAGTCTACATTTTATATCCTCTCTACTTCGACCACCATCAGTTATTTTGCTCCCCAAATAGCAAAACTCCTTTACTTCTTTAAGTGTCTCATTTCCTAGTCTAATTCCCTCAGCATCACCCGACTTAATTCGACTACATTCCATTATCCTTGTTTTGCTTTTGTTGATGTTCATCTTATATCCTCCTTTCAAGACACTGTCTATTCCATTCAACTGCTCTTCCAAGTCCTTTGCTGTCTCTGACTGAATTACAATGTCATCAGCGAACCTCAAAGTTTTTATTTCTTCTCCATGGATTTTAATACCTACTCCCAATTTTTCTTTTGTTTCCTCTATTTCTTGCTCAGTAAACAGATTGAATAACATCAGGGAGAGGCTACAGCCCTGTCTCACTCCTTTCCCAACCACTGCTTCCCTTTCATGCCCCTCGACTCTTATAACTGCCATCCGGTTTTGTACAAATTGTAAATAGCCTTTCGCTCCCTGTATTTTACCCCTGCCACCTTCAGAATTTGAAAGAGAGTATTCCAGTGAAAATTGTCAAAAGCTTTCTCTAAGTCTACAAATGCTAGAAACGTAGGTTTCCCTTTCCTTAATCTTTCTTCTAAGATAAGTCGTAAGGTCAGTATTACCTCACGTGTTCCAACATTTTTACGGAATCCGAACTGATCTTCCCCGAGGTCGGCTTCTACCAGTTTTTCCATTCGTCTGTAAAGAATTCGCGTTAGTATTTTGCAGCTGTGACTTATTAAACTGATAGCTCGGTAATTTTCACATCTGTCAACACCTGCTTTCTTTGGGGTTGGACTTATTATCTTCTTCTTGAAGTCTGAGGGTATTTCGCCTGTCTCATACATCTTGCTCACTAGATGGTAATAGTACAGTTGTAAAACGATAAAATATGAAAAAAGGAGTTGAGCTGCTGTAGTGCAACCTCTCGTGGTTGGGGCGGTGGCACACAGTGGGGCCTCCATATCTGTCCATTATCTTGACTGACTGCCCTGTCTGCCGATTTGCGATGCTAGTCACCCTGCGAGCCGTTACGAATCCACTCGACTGACTGCCGTGCGCAGAGCTGGATGCTGCGGAATAATTGAAGAGCAGACGGGCACTGAGAGGTTTCGCTTGTTCACAGGCGACAGGAGCCGAGCTATGTGGGCGTAGCGGCGGCAGGCGGATATGTTAAGATCTCCCCAGTGTGTTTCAGCTCCAATCAGTGTCGCCCATTCTCATCATAATTTCCAATCTGAGCAGGCGTCAAATAGTGGCTTTGCTCGCCGGGGAGGAAACTGCAATTTACCAAATCTGTATTCTAAAAGACGAAATCTCCTAGAATGTTAGCATGAAAAAAAGGCTTTATTTATCACTCACAGTCATTCAAATACAGACTGACGCTGAGGCTATTTCAACACTATGAGAAGACCCTATGAAGTATGTTAGAGATGAAACGTATTTGTGGCTCTAAACAGGTATCTGTGAGGAAAGTTTCCAGTTGACTCCAAATGAAAAAAGAACAACAAACTCACACTACAAGAGCGAATAATTTTCTGTACCTTTCACTAGGTTCCTACAAAATTTTCTCGATTTTCGTGATAGTTTTTCTGTCCCATTTTTTTAACATTTGCGACGATAATTAACTTGCTGTGGTTCGCTCATGAAATATCTGCATACTCTGAAACAAGTTTCATAGTCAAGGATACAATGAGCAGTGTACCAATGAAGTGCATCAGTATATTCCCTTAAGGAGCTCTTTCACTCATCTGCCCTGGAAACGCTGAGGCTTGATAGGTCATTCAGAATTAGCAGTGAGAGTCGTGCAGTAGCGTTCTCGCTTCCCGCGCCCGGGTTCCCGGGATCGATTCCCGGCGGGGTCAGGGATTTTGTCTGCCTCGTGATGTGTGCTGTCCTCGTGTGGGCATGGATGTGTGTGCTGTCCTTAGGTTAGTTAGGTTTAAGTAGTTCTAAGTTCTAGGGGACTCATGACCATAGATGTTAAGTGCTCAGAGCCAATTAGCAGTGAGAGGGTCAGTAAACAGGAAAACTACTCGGAGCAGACAAAGATTGCAACGTATGAAAGAGACCTCCAAGTGGTAGTTGTTACGTGTAAATGTAAAGCTAAATGCTCCATATGAAGGTTTAAAGAACAGCCTGCACCCACCCTGCTGAAAGTTGCCTTTAAAAGATTTTGTCTCACCATGACTCTATATAATGTTAATAATATTAATTTATTTTGGATGTTTGCTAGCTTGATGAACTTCTAAGCTTGTTGTCATCAAAAACCATTTTGTAATCATTGTACGATTTATAAAGACGAACATTGCTACCAGGATTTAAAACATATATGCTCTCTACCACTAAAATCAAGAGCGTTTCTGGTCACTTTATTCTGCGAACATTTTACTAATCTGACCTTTGATACTGGACAATTCTATACATGTGCAGTATTCATCTGAACAGTGAGTACCTGAATAATTTATTTTTCGAATGTATTACACCTAACATCTGTTACACATGTAATAAAGAGAATAATAATAATAATGATAATTTTTCAATCAACTATTAAGTTTTGTGTATCACACTTGCAAAAACGTTATGAAGTCTGCGACAATCACTATCTTATAGCAGCACTGGCTACTGCTGAATTTATATTAATTTAGTAAGTTATAAAAGGTAGTATGATTTACAGATACATCCCTCTTGTGGTCGAACTCTAATAACATTAGTATGATTCACAGATACATCTCTCTTGCTGTCGAATTCTAATAACATTAGTACTCCTTGTTGCGAATATGGATGTGGTCAGAGGAACTTTTAAACCGTATAAATGGGTAAAGTTCCTCTTTCTCATATGGATGGCCCACCATATTTTTACGTCATTTAAAGACAGCCTATTTGAGCGGTCACTTTAGCATTTGCCGGCCGCTGTGGCCGCTTCAGTCCAGAACCGCGCTGCTGCTACGGTCGCAGGTTCGAATCCTGCCTCAGGCATAGATGTGTGCGATGCTCTTAGGTTAGTTAGGTTTAAGTAGTTCTGAGTCTAGGACACTGATCACCTCATATGATAAGCCCCACAGTGCTTAGAGCAATTTGAACCACTTTAGTATTCACTTTTGCTTAAGATTTATCCTCCCACCCAATCATTCAGAGTGATCAGTCATTATCTACAAATAATTACACACTTTTTGAAGACAACAGTTTTATTTACCATGAGAATAGCATATTGCAAAAAGGGCTGAACTATAAGGTAGTTTAATTTTTTTTACTTTTGAGACATTTACTTTTTTATGATACAGTCATAACCATCTTCGCATGCTATACTAGAGAACAGAAAATCTCAAATTAAGAAATGGAAACAAATGCAATTATTTTCACGATGTCCACTTGTGAGTCTAGTAAAGCGTTATTAACATGCATATGGTCGCATGTATGGGCGGCATCTGATGAACAAATGTTAATGCGTTGTCAACTAAACACAAAATCAGACATCGAGAAATTATATACTTACAACCGAGTGTAGTTTTCCTTCCCTACTCGCTGGATACGCGCATGCTCTATTAGGCAATCTTCAATTAGTGTACCATAAAATATGATAATTATTACAATAATGTATCAGTCAGCTAGTCATAAAATTTGAAAGAAATTTGGAGGTCATAATTTGAGCTTTTCTATTCTCTATTGTAGTATCTGAAGATGGTCTTCGAATGCCGAAACCGGTTATGGTTGTACCGTAGAAAGTGATTGTGCCAAAAAAGCACTATAATAATAGCGTACAAAAAGTCAGTCACGATCTTCGAAGACGGATTGTCAAAAGTTCTAATGCTTTTCGTAGCTGTCAACAAACGACTCCATTTTTCACTCTTAACCATATTGTGTATTGTACTTTACTTGTAGCGCAGTTCTTAGAAATCTCATTTGAAAAATTTGAAAGAAACCTGAATGTACATTTCACCCCGGTGGACTGTGTGCTGATATTTAAAATTCTGGTAGATTAAAACTGTGTGCCACAATGGAACTCGAAACCTAAGCTGTGCAAATCATGTCGTCCATGTCATCTAGTGACATCTTCCTTGTCCGCGTTCCCGTTTCAGTTCTCCTGCTTTTCAAGATCTTTCTTCCTTATTTCGGAAACAACGTTTTAGGAAAATCGTCCAAACCAAACGCAGATGCGTAGCGAATCTCGACGACATTTCTGTGCAAGCCTGTGTTCAAATTTAATGCTCGTATGTAAGAAAAGCACACTAACTGAAAGATCAAACAAAGTCACTACGTCGGGTTATGCGGTTGATTGGTTATTTTTACATCTTAATGAAATACTTTGTGTCTGTCGTCGTGACAGTGTAGGATTGGATTGGATATGATATACTTTTCATTGCACCCACAGTGAGAAAATATTCTAATATGTAGAAGATGCCTTAAAACATGAATACATAATAGACTTTAACAGAAAAAGGGACACGATTTTGTTCTTCTTCTACAGGTCCTGAGTTAAATGGTACTCATGTATGTGACGTACTATAAGAAATTCAGAAATAATACCAAACTTGTCACAAACAATTAAATGTGTGTACACTGAGATCTATAGTACGAGTGCGTGCTGAAAAGTGAGGCCTCCGAATTTTTTATGTGAACACTTATTTAAAATAAAACAAACATTATTAACAGATTATATCATTATTCTTCATGTCTGCATATTTATTTCCGGGAACAGATTTATCCCAACGGGAGGCCGTTATTGCAAAATATTTGACATCGTTGCCGGAGCCACCACCTATCCTCTGCTTGCACCACTTCATCACTATCAAAGTAAAGTCCTCGAAGGTGTTCTTTAAGTTTTCTAAACAAGTTGAAAGGTATATACTGGGTAAATTAATTCACGTTTTGAAAGGGAATATTATATTAATCCAGAGACGGTCATATGTAGAGTCGATTGTGTAGTAGCGTCGCTGCTCAACAGCGATCACTGATTCAAGGTGTTATGGGTAATATTTTAGAGTAACTTTAGATCGGACGATGGATGAAGTACTCGCAAGTGTAAAGACTTGTCGTATCTGATGTGTGGTGGATATATGGGGCAGTAATGATTTGTTTCATTTGCAAGATACTCTCATGTCTGATAACTGTAAAATGAATCTCAACATTAGCTGGAAATAATTAAGGTAAAGAAATCTGTTTTGTTACTAATGCAATGCGCGTATCCATACATCATAGTATCTTTCAAATAAAGTATCATTACTGGCCGTAGCGAGGAATTCAGAAGGAAGCAGAAAGGTTATGAAAGGTGTATACACAAGGTGCATTAACTTAAGTTTTGTAAAGAGGCCCATTCGGGACTGTGTGGAAGGAACGTCGATGACATTGAACCCATGGTGTCGGATTGTTCCAGATGTCGCAACGTTCGTAAGGGATCTGGCACTGTCATGCTGAAAGGGAGTATACTCCAAAAGTTGACGAATTTCTCGAATCCGAAACCCGATTACATCACGCTGCCTCTCACGCACTGCCATAGTTAAGTTACACGCCGCCAATTTACGCACTACAGTTCAGAGCCCTCTAGCGGCAGAGTGCTGGAAATATGGTAGACATGAAGCAGAAAGATGTAGAATGTTAGTAACGTTCGTTTTATTTACAAAGCTTTAAGATCTGGCACGTGAAAAAATCTGAAGCATTACTTTTCCGCACAGCCTCACAGAGAACAAAATACGTATTTACTTTTACCCGATTACTGCACTGTAGATTTGTAGAAGCCAGACGTTACGTAACGCTCACGTCGTTTGGTAATTATTGAACAATACATATACATTTACTGGTTCTACTAAGACAACACCAACTCCCATATCCAGAATGGTTCGCAGGAGAGCTTCTGTAAAGTTTGGAAGGTAGGAGACGAGGTACTGGCAGAAGTAAAGCTGTGAGGACGGGGCGTGAGTCGGGCTTGGGTAGCTCAGTTGGTAGAGCACTTGCCCGCGAAAGGCAAAGGTCCCGAGTTCGAGTCTCGGTCCGGCACACAGTTTTAATCTGCCAGGAAGTTTCAACTCACATATCTTTCGTCTGACTGCTGGCATCCCCCAGGGCTCTGTCCTCTCCCCTCTTCTCATTGGGAACATGTGAAAGCATTTGGTCATTTTGTTGTATTTTCAGACTATTTCGATATCTGATAATTTCTTTCTTTCGCTACTGCCTTTATCCCGCATTGTGCGCAGGGTTAAGTACGGATTTGGTATGGTTAAGCTAAGGGGTGGCCGGATGCCCTTCCTGCCGCCACCCCATACCCCCTGGGACAGAATTTGTGTACCCCAAGCTGTCTGCGTCTAGTGTAAATCGTGAAATAGTGTAAACGTGTTTCAAATGTCTGCGAGTCGTGTAACTGAGGGGGGACGTGGGGACCAGCCCGGTATTCACCTAGTAGGATGAGGAAAACCGCCTAAAAACCACATCCAGGCTGGCAGTCGTCGTTAATCCGCCGGGCGGATTTGATCCGGGGGCCGGCGCGCCTACCCGAGCCCATGAAGCAGTTAGCGCTCTTTTTTTTTTTTTTGGAGTGAGGGGTTTTTATTTATTTATTTTATATGAAGGAAGGTAGGAGAAACAGAAACCTTTATTATTCACAAAATAAACATAGTACGTCCTGACACATGATAACTGTCCTGGAAGGAACCTCGCTGCCGTCCTACCATGCAGCATGAAATAACAACAAAATCAAAGTGGGGCCACCTCCGGCACCCTAAAGAAAAGTATTTATGGATATGAAAACAAAATTTGAAGTACATCCATTTGCTAACTCTTCAAGCGTGAGTTTTCTTTAGGTCGCATACTCGCATAGTGTTCTTAGATCTCGGCTATCCTGGCGGGTCTGCTCGTATGTGATAATGTTGTCGATAAATTATAGCTGCCTTACTGGGCAGACTGTGTGTGTGATTATTTAGAGCACGAGTACAAGGGAGAGTCTCACATTTATAGTAAGTTGTGTGTGTAGTGCTCTAGTCTAGGTCCAATAGTTTATTTTGGATCTGTTCTTCATTTCAATATGCTTTCTAGCTATTTGTACTTATTTGTTGAAAAATTATTTTCCCAGTGGTTTTAACACTATATGGAAATTCTTGGGGTCTTTTACAGGGTTTAAAATTTCCTTTGTTTATTGTAGCCTGTACTGCACGCTGTACATTACTGAGGTCAACGTTTTATGGCTGCTGGCAAGTTATTGAAAATAAGTGTTACTGAGTAATGTAGACTTTCCTGAGTCAAAGTGAGCGACTTCAGATCCTTATGTACATTGTTCTTGTTTTTAGCGTTGATTCCATTAACTCAGCTGCTGGTTTCAAAATGAGATACAACGCGTAGCTAAATTCTCTGCTTTCTTTTGATCCATCCACTAATAACAGGGAGGTCAGAAGCAGTCTAAAGATCTGTTCAAAGTGTTACAGGGTAGGATGTGCTGAGACATAATTGTTAAGAAAAAAATTCGATTCGTTGCACCATTTCCAAGTTAATTAGCGTAGATGTTAGCCAATCAGGTCGTTAGACTCGCGAATTGAAGGGCCCGCCAGATTCAATTAGAGTCAGTCGTTCTCAACGGGCGACCGCTGTGACCGAGCGGTTATGGCGCTTCAGTCCGGAAGCGCGCTGCTGCTACGGTCGCAGGTTCGGATCCTGCCTCGGGCATGGATTTGTGTGATGTCCTTAAGTTAGTTAGGTTTAAGTAGTTCTAAGTCTAGGGGACTGATGACCTCAGATGTTAAGTCCCGTAATGTTCAGAACCATTCTAACCATTTGAACGTTCTCAGCGTACATGGTGGTAGACGAGACTGCTCACCGTCTCTGGCGTTGCGCTTGAATTGCGCACTCATTAGCCTGATTTGCTAAGTTTCATTTTAATCAAATAGGAAATGGCGCAACGTATCGTTCTTTTTTCGTTAACAACTATTTCTCAGCACAACCTACCCTGCAATACCGTTACAAACTTTTCAGACAGTTTTTTACCACATTGTGTAACACATAACGATACTTGAACCTATCTCAGTTTCATAAGCATCGGTCTTATAGTAATGCATGGAAAACAAATGCTGGGCAAGATTCTTCTTACCAGAGACTTCTGCAATCAAGAGACTCGGTATTTTCGCGACGTTACGCTGTCTCTGTGTCGGTTTCTAAATTACTATTAGCTATTTTAGTATATATTGAAAGTTATATTATATTGTAAGAAGCGTTTTTGTGGCGCACTACGTACTTTAGTGAAGGGCTGATCTTTTTTCGAATGTGAAGTACCTATGCAAATCCGAAAATACGCTGAATGGGAAGAGAAAGTGGTATAGGCATGCATATTCAAATATAGTGATATATAAACAGGCAGAATACGGCTCTGAGGTCGGAAACGCCTATATAAGACAACAAGTACTGTTGTTAGATCGGTTCTGCTGCTACAATGGCAGGTTATCAAGATTTAAGTGAGTTTGAACATGGTGTTATAGAAGGCGCATAAGCAATGGGACACAGCATTTCAGAGATAGCGATGAAGTGGGGATTAACACGTACGACAATTCCACTAATGTACCATGAATATCAGGAATCTGGTTAAACATCAAATCTCCGACATCGCTGCGGCCGGAAACAGATCATGCAAGAACGGGGCCAACGATGACTAAAGACAGTCGTTCAGTGTTACAGAAAAGCAACTCTTCCGCACATTGCTGCAGATTTCAGTGATGGTCACCAGTGAGTGTCAGCGTGTGAACCATTCAACGAAACATCATCGATATGGGCTTTCTGGGCCTAAGGTCCACTCGTGTACGCTTAATGACTGCACGACACAAAGCCTTCCACCTCGCCTGGGACCGTCAACATCGACTTTGGACTGATGATGATTGGACTCATGTTGCCTGGTCGGACGAGTCTCGTTTCAAATTATATGGAGCGAATGGACGTGAACGGGTATAGAAACAGCCTCATGAGTCCATAGACGCTGCATGTCTGCAGGGGACTGTTCAAGCTGGTGTAGGGTCTTTAATGGTGTGGGTCATGTGCATTTGGAGTTACATGGGACCCCTGATACGTCTAGATAGGACTCTGACAGGTGACACGTACGTAAGCATCCTGTCTAATCACCTGCATCCATTCAAATCCACTGTGCATTTCGACGAACTTGGGAAATTCCAACAGGACAATGCGACACCCCACACGTTCAGAATTGCTACAGAGTGGCTCCAGAAACACTCTTCTGAGTTTAAATACTTCCAACCGCTGGCCAAGAAACTCTCCAGCATGAACATTATTGAGCATATCTGGAATGCCTTCCAACGTGCTCTTCAGAAGAGATCTCCACCTCCTTGTAATCTTACGGATTTATGGACAGCCCTGCAGGTTTTATGGTGTCAGTTCCCCGCAGCACTTCTTCAGGCATTAGTCGAGCCCATGCCATGTCATGTTGTGGCACTTCTGCGTGTCCACGCTGGCCGTACTCGTTATTAGGCTGGCGTACCAGTTTCCTTTGGCTCTTCAGTGTAATTATCCCGTCCCAGAATCGTGGAGTTTAGAGCACGATACTGGTCTTATCATGTTTCATTTGATCTTCCTGTTCGAGGTAGTGATCGGCGACAGCTGGTTTGCTTGGTTTCAGCCGTGTGTGTCCATGAAGTTCCCCACATCTCTCCTCGAATGTTCTTATAGTCACCCTCACGTAAAACATGCTACATTCACGATTTCCATACGTGTCTACCTGTCGTTCTGGATACTGATACAAAAATAAGATAAGCCCTTCTTGGCTTCCCTTTCTCTCAGCCTCAAACTCTTTCTCACGCGTTCTCTGCCCGCCTCCATAGCTGAGCGGTGAGTGTGGTTGAATGCAATGAGAGGGGCCCGAATTTGATTTCCGGCTAGTTGGGACATTGTTCGGAAACTGGGTGATGAACTGTCCTCATCATAATTTCATCATCATCGACACGAAAGTCGCCGAAATGGCCTCAAATATAGAGGCTTGGGTCGGTTGGACGAACTCTCCAAAAGGGGACTCCCGGCCAAATATGCCAACGCTCATTTCATTTCTCAGGCATTCTGTATTTTGACCACATCTTCCACCAATTTTGATGATCTGAGGTCTCATTCTTTCGGAACAATATTCGTAGGTCTGTTGCAATTGTGTGCCATGGTGCTTGTCTGAAAGTGTTAGAGCTCTATAGACTACAGTGTTTATCACCGAATGTCGCTGTGACAGAAGCTCATGGCTCGAGGCGTGGAAACTGATGCCAGTGGGTGCGGGTTTATATATTTGCTGTGATGCAGGTATACGTCTACTCTTCCTGTTGCGGCCGAGCGGTTCTAGGCGCTACAGTCTGTTACCGCGCGACCGCTACGGTCGCAGGTTCGAATCCTGCATCGGGCATGGTTGTGTGTGATGTCCTTAGGTTAGTTAGGTTTAAGTAGTTCTAAGTTCTTGGGGACTGATGACCTCAGAAGTTGAGTCCCATAGTGCTCAGAGCCATTTGAACCATCTTCCTGTTGCTAACAAACCGATTAAATGTAGTTGTCCCTCTTTTTCTAGTTTCTATCGTGAATTTTATGTTAGGATGGACGGAGTTCAAATGTTAGAGGAACTTTTTAGTCCGATGTGGCAACACCACAACCGTGTCGCCACCGTATCTATACATGGTGCTTTGTACTTGGTGGGTTAAAACCAACTGTTTTTCTGTAGTGCTGGCTGTATCATAAGTGTGAACCGAAGTAAGAGAACAGTTTCAAAACCCTTGCCAATAAAGTTGAAACAGAACTTTGTGGCGTGATTTCCCAGATTGTGTAAACGTTTAGCAACATTGATTTTGTAACTTTCTCTGTTTCTCGTAAACGCTGCTAATACGGATTGCTTGTCTTTCCGAGTGCAGTTAATGAATCTGCTTTAGACAATATACGATGGCGCCATGATAAGCTCATGTTTCATAGACCTCTTTGCTGAAGTTAGCTCTGCGATAAAATTACTTTGCGAAGTGCTGCTTTTAGCTAGAAACAAGATCTCGCCTCTTAAAGTTCGCACTCGTAACTTTCTCTTGGCGCCATCCTAAAACAATCTAAAAACTGAAACACAATTATGTTCCTAGAGTGGAGTATTTGCCCGGCATTGTCGTAATAAAGGGGCGTATCATTATACAGGGTGGTCCATTGAACGTGACCGGGCCAAATATCTGACGAAATAAGCGTCAGACGAAAATCTACAAAGAACGAAGCTTGTCTAGGTTGAAGGGGCAAACCAGGTGGCGCTATAGCTTGCCCGCTAGATGGCACTGCTAGAGGTCAAACGGATATCAACTGCATTTTTTTTTTGAATAGGAATACCCATTTTTTATTACGTATTCGTGTAGTACGTAAAGAAATATGAATGTTTTAGTTGTATCACTTTTTTTGCTTTGTGATAGATGGCGCTGTAATAATCACAAACATATGGCTCACAATTTTAGACGAACTAGACGAACAGTTGGTAACAGGTAGGTTTTTTTTAAAATTAAAATACAGAACGTAGGTACGTGCGAACATTTTATTTTGGTTGTTCCAATGTGATACATGTACCTTTGTGAACTTATCATTTCTGAGAACGCATGCTGTTACAGCGTGATTACCTGTAAATGCCACATTAATGCAATAAATGCTCAAAATGATGTCCGTCAACGTCAATGCATGTGGCAATACGTGTAACGACATTCCTCTCAACAGCGAGTAGTTCGCCTTCCGTAATGTTCGCACATGCATTGACAATGTGCTGACGCATGTTGTCAGGTGTTGTCGGTGGATCACGATAGCTAATATCCTTCAACTTCCCCCACAGAAATAAATCCGGGGACGTCAGACAAGGTGAACGAGCGGGCCACGGTATGGTGATTCGACGACCAATCCACCTGTCATGAAATGTGCTAATCAATACCGCTTCAACCGCACGCGAGCTATGTGCCCGACATCCATCATGTTGGAAGTACATCGCCATTTTGCCATGCAGTAAAACATCTTGTAGTAACATCGGTAGAACATTATGTATAAAATCAGCATACATTGCACTATTTAGATTGCCATCGATAAAATGGGGGCCAATTATCCTTCCTCCCATAATGCCGCACGATACATTAACCCGCCAAGGTCGCTGACGTTCCACTTGTCGCAGCCATCGTGGATTTTCCGTTGCCCAATAGTGCATATTATGCCGGTTGACGTTAACGCTGTTACTGAATGACGCCTCGTCGCTAAGTAGAACGCGTCAAAAATTCTGTCATCGTCCCGTAATTTCTCTTGTGCCCAGTGGCAGATCTGTACACGACGTTCAAAGCCGTCACCATGCAATTCCTGGTGCATAGAAATATTGTACGGGCGCAATCGATGTTGATATAGCATTCTCAACACCGGGTAATGTATCACGCAGCAAATTCCGTCCGCAGTGGCGGAATGTTACGTGATACCATGTACTTATACGTTTGTGACTATTACTGCGCCATATATCACAAAGCGAAAAAAGTGGTCCAACTAAAACATTCATATTTCTTTACGTACTCCACGAATATATAATAAAAAATGGAGGTTCCTCTTTTTAAAAAAAAAACGCAGTTGATATCCGTTTGACCTATGGCAGAGCCATCTAGCGCGCCAACCATAGCGCCATCTTGTTTCCTCCTTCAAGCTAGACGAGTTTCGTTCTTTGTAGTTTTTTGGTTTGATACTTATTTCTTGAGATATTTGGCCCGGTCACGATCAATGGACCACCCTGTATACACAGGTTACATCCGTGTGATTCTTTCGGTCTCTGTAACCAGTTATTAAAAATGCCATCGAATAAATGTTCTTCAACTGTACTTCTTAAACAGCCTGTAGAGCGAAGTGCCTCAGATACAATTCTTTAAGATGCAATGCTGGTGGGCGACAAAAAACACATCTATGGTCCCAGTCTACAAAAAGTTCTTTGTCATTTTACATAATTAACGCAGAGTATCTCTACAAAAGACTAAAATAATACCGTCTACGTAAATGTCGGGAGACTGTTAAGGAATGATATTTTCATACACCACTAATGCCTTCCAACTAACGTCAGAAGAATTTTGACTCGTGTTTCACAGAACTTTTCTATACATATTTTCTAGGGTGTATTTCACCAAAAAACCTGTTCATTACGATTTTTATGAAACTACCAGTATCACGGAAGACATTAGTTTATTCTAACTTTTAAATAAACGGTTTTTTAAAAAATTGATATAGTCGTATCCATATCATTCGCAAATTAATCTGTTTAATAGAGGGGTGTACGATCACTGTGAGTTCCTAGAGGGAAGTAATTTTCCTGCGTAGGCTGTTTTGTTCTTTAAATCACCACATTATTTCATGATTTAGTTATTAGATAATTTCGGCCCCCACCCACTTCGGCATCGTCAAGCAACTTCACAGTAAAAAGTTGTAAGCATATTGTGCAGTGCCAACATATCGACTACACACAGACCAGAGCAGCGCCACGAGACGGCATTAAGAAGGCGCTGACTCGCTCACCAATGGAAAGAGCGGGAAGCGCCACTCCTCTATTAAGACAGAGTTCTTCGCCCTCTTTCAGCGCTGGTCGATTCAGTTTGGTCACAGTCTTAGAGACCATCGATACTCGGCAATAGGGAGCCAGACAGAGTTCTTCGCCCTCTTTCAGCGCTGGTCGATTCAGTTTGGTCACAGTCTTAGAGACCATCGATACTCGGCAATAGGGAGCGATTCTTAGTCCGCGTTCTGCGAGTAGCAATAGTATGTCAAAGTAATTGCATGTAGGAGACACAGGAAGCCACTCCATGACAAGAAGTTGAATTATATTTCTTTCCTTTTTGGAAATACTTCTAATGTTGAATGTACACATCATTTGGGATTCCTACCGACTGCCATCGCAAGGTCTCTGCTCCTTTTTTTTTTTTGGGTCTGTGCTGACTCCCACAGTAGCCGACCCAACCACATATGGTATGATACACTGAACCGCGAAAGAAAGTGATACAAGCATGCGTATTCAAATACATAGGCACGTAAACAGGCAGAATACGACGCTGCATTCGGCGACGCCTATATGAGACAACAAGAATCTATAGGATTTGTTAGATCGATTACTGTTGTTACAACGGCATGGTATCAAAATTCAAGTAAGTTTCAACGTAGTGTTACAGTCGGCGCGCGAGCGATGGGACACGTCATCCCAGAGGTAGCTACGAAGTGGGAATTTTCCCTCAAGACCATTTCACGAGTGTACCATGAATATCAGGAAACCGGTAAAGCATCAGATCTCCGGCATCGCTGCGGCCGGAAAAATCCTGCAAGAACGGAACCAACGATGACTGAGTAGAATCGTTCAGCGTGAGGGAAGTGCAATTCTTCCTCAAATTGCTGCAGATTTCAATGCTGGGCCGTCAACAAGTGTCAGCGTGCGAACCATTCAATGAAACCTTATTGATATGGGCTTTCGGAGCCGAAGACCCACTCATATACCCTTGCTGAATGCACGACACAAAGCCTTGCGCCTCGCCTGGGCCCGTTAACACCGACTGTGGGCTGTTGGTGACTGGAAACATGTTGCCTATTCGGACGAGTCTCGTTTCAAATTGTATCGAGAGGTAGGACGTGTACAGGTATGCACACAACCTCATAAATCCATGGACCCTGCATGTCAGCAAGGGACTGTTCAAGCTGGTGGAAGCTCTGTAATGATGTGGGGAGTGTGCAGTTGGAGTGATATGGGACCCCTGATACGTCTAGATACGACTCTGATAGGTGACACGTAAGTAAACATCCTGTAAACATCCTGTCTGATCACCTGCACCAATTCACGTGCATTTTACATTCTGACGGACTTCGGCAATTCCAGCAGGACAATGCGACGCCAAGACGTCCAGAATTGCTACAGTGTGACTCCATAAACACTCTTCTGAGTTTAAACACTTGCGCTGGCCAACATACTCCCAAGACACGGGCCGCGCGGGGTAGCCGCTCCGTCTTGGGAGTCTTGCCACGGTTCGCGCAGCTTCCTCCGTCGGAGGCTGGAGTCTTCCTTCGGGCATGGGTGTGTGTGTTGTCCTTAGCGTAAGTTAGTTTAAGTTGCAACGTGCTGTTCAGGAGAGATATCCACTCCCCCTCCCCTGTACTCTTACTGACTTATGGACAGCCCTGCATGATTCATGGTGTCAGTTACCTCCAGCAATAGTTTAGACGAGTCCATGCCACGTCTCGTTGCGCACTTCTGAGTGTTCGCGGACGCCCTACACCATAGTAGGTAGGTGTACCAGTTGCTTTGGCTCTTCAGAGTATATTATGTACATACATGTTTAGGAAGCAACAGTCTTCCACAAGCAGGGGAGCGTGAATCGTTGACTATGTTATTTACTAGTGCTGGCGAAACGCCAGAAAAACCGTAAAACTGTCGTCGGCTGAATATTCTAAAGCGAGGGCCAAAGAGCAACACGTAAGTTGTGGCAACAAACGTCTCAACAGTTTTGTGTTACGTGTCGTGTTTTGGCATTCCTGCAGCTGTCACATCTAATCCCATTGATTAATAATGTAACTGCTACTGTCACATTCAAATTATATTACACTATAATTAAGCAGTGTAATTAACATAATCGATGCAGATATCCGAACGCCTTAACGAGCCGCTTCCCGAATTGGGGGAGGCGAGCTTGTCGCGAGTCGAATGCGCCTCGTGGTTTAACGGCGAGGCCTGTTGGACTGGACAGTGTGGATGTGGCTTTTCGGCAGCGTCCCCAGATCCAACTAGATAAATGCCAGACTGATACCCACGCCACGCTTCAGATTCATGTTACACATACATTTAGAAATTTTCTCATGGCTGAAGATGAGATTTAGTCTAGACACACACTTCAGGTACACAGGTGTCATCCCGGAGGTAGTGTGGCGTCATTGTCAGTAGCATAGCCGCAACCCACGCCGACTCCTCACAGCAGTCATTCTCAACCTGGCGGTAATTACCCCCTGAGGGGTAGAACGAAATTTTCTGAGGGGTAAAAACAAAAGAATTCGATTGTGTTACGGTTACTAAACTAAAGTATTTTATTAAATATCACCTTTATTGTTACTATTTCGTAAGACTGTAATACTGATTACTAAGTTGCCAGTCCTTATCTTTTTTTTTTTCATACACGAGCATTAAACCGTGACACAGTTTGGTTGAGGTTAAAGCTTATGAAAGTAACGAATGAACATCTTCCACGCAAATAGTCCAGTTTTTATACACAAACATTTTATTTTTTCCATGCGCTTCCTGACAGTAAAACTGAAATGTATAGATCACATATGCTTTAATATCTCGTCAAAATGCCTGCTGTAAGTTGTAAGTAGTTCTTGTAATGGATCACAAATTGCTTCATTGTTCATCTGTCAGCAGATAATCCATCTAACTGATGGAACGACACGACAGTAACTACGTAGTTATTACGAAATTGCTACAGGGCTTTCACAGTGCAATTATTATTAGTAGTGGTTGTCAGACATAAAGCTTTGGCAACCTAACGTCTTTCAATTTCTGCCTGTTCAGAAGTAAGGAGTCCAGCAATCAAGTAATTTACAAACACACGCATTTTAATTCGGTTGCTTTTAATTGGGGAGGGGAGGAGGGGTTATAGGGTGTGGGTGAAGCACGAGTCGCTATGAGGAGGAGTGATGAAGAGGAAGCATATTTTATAACAAGTGTCTTTCCTCAATGTGGATAGTTAGCTTTCTTTTCTGAAGAGGAGCTATAGACAGCATTCGTGACGCACTGCTAAGGCTTTCACCATTCAATAAAGAAGGTTGTTAGAAATAAGCAAAATCATTAGTTCATACTATAATAAAATACCTACAAAAACTATCTTTCGTCATTTCAAAAATAAGTGTTTATATAGCTTTTTTTTATAGTTAAGTTTAGTTAGGCACTTATGATCATGACGTTAGTGGTGCGTGGCACTAGGTAATATCTGATTCCATGCAGGGGTAATGGCCTCAGAAAGGTTGAGGAACGCTGCCATAGAGGAGCTGGAGGAAGCAGGGAGGAGGAAAATGAAGAAGAAGAAGAAGATGATGATGATGACGATGACGATGATGAAGAAAAATGTTCAATAGTCTGGTAAACGTGATGCCCTACTAAAACACAACAGTTACTACAAAGTCATCTCAGAAATGCTACATCTAGCACTGTTCCATAGTCCGTACTTCAGCGTGACATGTCACCCTTCATATCGTACGAGGAAACGTTACCAACTTGACCTCATACTTCAAGGAGAAGAAAATAACAATACCAAGAAATCAACCGCAGCAATCAATCCCCCACGCAAATTTGGTAGTAAATCTGATAGTATGGCGTAGTGACCTTCTGGATGCACAGCACTCAAACGTTCGCACGCACTGGTTGTTTATCATCTGATCCGCCTCACAGCAGACACCTAATGCTCGAGCGCGTAGTACTGTGCACTGGAGTAACAACCAGCGCCCTGCTATTCGCAGTATGTTGAAGGCGTGGAAGAGGAATGGGTAGAGAGTTACGTTTGCCCGACGTGTTTTGACAGTTTATTTTAAACGAAAGCGAAGTACATAATGTGGTTACCCCATGTTCATAGAAGTTCAATATATATTCTAAATAAAGAAACCTAAGCAACAGACACGTCACTATGAAGTGAAGATAAAGATTTTCTGTTTTCAGTTTAATCATGCGAATCACATAGAAGTACAGAGGAGCTCCTGCAAATGTGCTTCATCTTAACAGTGTCAGCATTCCATTGCAAAGAAAATAACGCCCAATAGCGATGTTACTTATTAAACCGCGCTACGTTACTTCGAAAACAACAAATTTATCCATTCCATTGATTTACACTGCGTTTGTGAATCGCAATATACGCGTGTTCTAAGCGGCGAGATCTCTGGTACCAGCTACATATTAGAAACCGCGCTGTTCGACACGATGAACAAAGCGGTATATCTTGTTGGTTAATTGACAGTAGGAACACGTACTCAGTCCCTTATACAATATTTCGTGCTCGGATATTAGGCCGCTGCAGAGATACGGAACAGAGCGCGTCGTAACAGGTAGGTGCAGATATTTAAAAGGTGCATATTCGGATGGTCTAACTGTGTACTGTCAGAATTACGGCCCTAATTTTCGCCCTGGATCGATTGCTGGAGCTGATATCTTCAAAGTGTGCTTTTATTGGTGTGGAATACAGGCCGATGTAGATGTTTTTACTTGATAGATGCAATTTTTCGACAACCGTTACGTCATGCAATCTCGGCTGTTGCCCAGTAGTTATCCCACCTGTAGGGAAATAGCACGAATACAGTGGACGACGTATTGGGGCTCGGATTAGAGCTGTTGAGAACTTTACACCATACTGAAGTCGAGGAGCATGTGCTCTTCAGTAATTCTAAAGACAGGGATTCACTTGCTAACAACATGAACGCAAATGGCTCACAAGGAGCTCGACTCGCAAATGTGTATCCAGCATGGCAACTACGCTGTTGTGCGAAACTTTAGGAGAGATGTAACTTTTGCATAATGTGCCACTACCGAATAACATATGTACACTCCTGGAAATGGAAAAAAGAACACATTGACACCGGTGTGTCAGACCCACCATACTTGCTCCGGACACTGCGAGAGGGCTGTACAAGTATTGATCACACGCACGGCACAGCGGACACACCAGGAACCGCGGTGTTGGCCGTCGAATGGCGCTAGCTGCGCAGCATTTGTGCACCGCCGCCGTCAGTGTCAGCCAGTTTGCCGTGGCATACGGAGCTCCATCGCAGTCTTTAACACTGGTAGCATGCCGCGACAGCGTGGACGTGAACCGTGTGTGCAGTTGACGGACTTTGAGCGAGAGCGTATAGTGGGCATGCGAGAGGCCGGGTGGACGTACCGCCGAATTGCTCAACACGTGGGGCGTGAGGTCTCCACAGTACATCGATGTTGTCGCCAGTGGTCGGCGGAAGGTGCACGTGCCCGTCGACCTGGGACCGGACCGCAGCGACGCACGGATGCACGCCAAGACCGTAGGATCCTACGCAGTGCCGTAGGGGACTGCACCGCCACTTCCCAGCAAATTAGGGACACTGTTGCTCCTGGGGTATCGGCGAGGACCATTCGCAACCGTCTCCATGAAGCTGGGCTACGGTCCCGCACACCGTTAGGCCGTCTTCCGCTCACGCCCCAACATCGTGCAGCCCGCCTCCAGTGGTGTCGCGACAGGCGTGAATGGAGGGACGAATGGAGACGTGTCGTCTTCAGCGATGAGAGTCGCTTCTGCCTTGGTGCCAATGATGGTCGTATGCGTGTTTGGCGCCGTGCAGGTGAGCGCCACAATCAGGACCGAGGCACACAGGGCCAACACCCGGCATCATGGTGTGGGGAGCGATCTCCTACACTGGCCGTACACCACTGGTGATCGTCGAGGGGACACTGAATAGTGCACGGTACATCCAAACCGTCATCGAACCCATCGTTCTACCATTCCTAGACCGGCAAGGGAACTTGCTGTTCCAACAGGACAATGCACGTCCGCATGTATCCCGTGCCACCCAACGTGCTCTAGAAGATGTAAGTCAACTACCCTGGCCAGCAAGATCTCCGGATCTGTCCCCCATTGAGCATTTTTGGGACTGGATGAAGCGTCGTCTCACGCGGTCTGCACATCCAGCACGAACGCTGGTCCAACTGAGGCGCCAGGTGGAAACGGCATGGCAAGCCGTTCCACAGGACTACATCCAGCATCTCTACGATCGTCTCCATGGGAGAATAGCAGCCTGCATTGCTGCCAAAGGTGGATATACAATGTACTAGTGCCGACATTGTGCATGCTCTGTTGCCTGTGTCTATGTGCCTGTGGTTCTGTCAGTGTGATCATGTGATGTATCTGACCCCAGGAATGTGTCAATAAACTTTCCCCTTCCTGGGACAATGAATTCACGGTGTTCTTATTTCGATTTCCAGGAGTGTATGTATGTTTGTATGTATGTATGTTTTAAACCGGGGACCTAGAAACGACGTAGAGGCTTCGTACTGCCGGAGGCTCAGTGGTTCACAACCCCACGGCAGGCCAAAGCTGTCCACCCACCCCTCCGCCGCTCCACACAGAACCCAGGGTAATTGTGCGCTTCGGCCCCCAGTGGACTCCCCCTGGAACGTCTCATACCAGACGAGAGTAACCCCAAATGTTAGGTCGGCCGAAGTGGTCGTGCGGTTAAAGGCGCTGCAGTCTGTAACCGCAAGACCGCTACGGTCGCAGGTTCGAATCCTGCCTCGGGCATGGATGTTTGTGATGTCCTTAGGTTAGTTAGGTTTAACTAGTTCTAAGTTCTAGGGGACTAATGACCTCAGCAGTTGAGTCCCATAGTGCTCAGAGCCATTTGAACCCAAATGTTAGCGTGAAAGAGTACTTATGGTGTATGCATACGTGGAAACGGTGTTTACGCAGCAGTCGCCGACGCAGTGTAGCTGTGGCGGAATAAGGGGAACCATCCCGCATTCGCCGAGGTAGATGGAAAACAGCCTTAAAAACCATCCACAGGCTGGCCGGCACACCAGGCTTCGGCACTAATCCGCTGGGCGGATTCGTGCCGGGTACCGACACGCCTTCCCGCTCGGGAAGCAGCGCGTTAAAGCGCGTGGCTAACCGGGCGAGTACCACGTAACATAACTCGATGAAACTTGAAAGATACATAGAAGGAGATAATGCAGTATTATACTGAAGGCGACTAAAAGGCAAAAATTCAAAGACAATAATTACGCCGAAGCGAACGCGGTTCATGATGGATGCCTGGAAATTACAAATCACAGGACGTGGTTCTAAACAATGTATGTGATCACCGCGGACGGCAGTCTGCAGCGTGCTCCCGTGTTGACCATTAGCTTCTTGAGGAGCTCTCGTGGCAGGGCGCTGCATTCCTCCACCAGCGTGGTTAACGACTTCTGGATAATCTTTGGTGATGTGGACGCGCTACAATACGTTTCCTCAACGCATCCCACACGTGTGCTTGGGGGCTGAAGTCGGGGAACGGACAGGCCACTTTATTCGACGATTATCTGCACGTTCCAAGACTTCCTCCACCTGCACTGTTCGTCCGCAGCTCGTGGTCTCGCGGTCGCGTTCTCGCTTCCCGAGCACGAGGTCCCGGGTTCGATTCCCAGTGGGGTCACGGATTTTCACCTGCCTCAAGTTCACTGGGTGTTTGTGTTGTCCTCATCATTTCATCATCATTCATGAAAGTGGCGAGATTGTGCTGAGCAAAGTTTAGGACTGTGTACAGGCGCTGATAACCGCGCAGTTGAGCGTTCTAAGTTCTAGGGTCCCATACTGCTCAGAGCCATTTGAGCCATTTTGAACCATCGCAGGCGCTCCCGTCTGTGATGCAGCGTCAAGCGTAACCGCAGCCATGGTCTCCTAGCTGATAGTCCATGCTGCTGCAAACATCGTCGAACTGTTCGTTCAGATGGTTGTTGTCTTGCGAACGTCCCCATCTGTTGACTCAGGGATCGAGACGTGGCTGTACGATCCGTTACAGCCATGCGAATAAGATGCCTGTCATCTCGACTGCTAGTGATACGAGGCCGTTGGGATCCATCACGGCGTTCCGTATTACCCTCCTGAGCCCACCGATTCCATATTCTGCAAACAGTCATTGGATCTCGAGCAACGCGAGCAGCAATGTCGCGATACGATAAACTGCAAACGCGCTAGGCTACAATGGGACTTTTATGAAAGTCGGAAACATGATGGTACGCGTTTCTCCTTCTTGCACGAGGCATTACAACAACGTTTCACCAGGCAACGCCGGTCAACTGCTGTTTGTGTATGAGAAATCGGTTGGAAACTTTCCTCATGTCAGCACGTTGTAGGTGTCGCCAATCTTGCGTGAATGCTCTGAAAAGCTAATCATTTGCATATCACAGCATTTCTTCCTGTCGGTTAAATTTCGCGCCTGTAGCACGTCATCTTCGTGTGGTGTAGCAATTATAATGGCCAGCAGTGTACATCGTAACTGCTCTCTGACTGACGCACTTAGTCTTTCCCTCTTTCTTCTACTGCCTCATTTTACAGCCTAGCCCCATCTGGCACTTTAGCCACACTGACGTCAGGCCATGTGACGTCCAGCTTTGTGTGCATGACTGGGACGCTTCTGGCAGCATGTCCTCACACGTCAATTCATTGTCAGCGTGTCTTTAATATGTTATGTTTAAGTTTTGCAGCGCGCCATATTTTAGTGTACGTAGCTACTCTTAAGTTGCCGGCAACTGTCCCTGACGGCGGGTGTCGTGGTCTGCGCAGAGCCCGTGAGGCGCAGGATGGGGATGTGGCGGTGGCGCGTGAGCGTGGCGCTGGTGGCGTGGCTGGTGGCGGGCGGCGGCAGCGCTCGCGGCCGCCACCACCTGTCGGCGCTGCGGCAGCGCGACGCCAGCGCCAGCGGCGAGGACCTGCACCTCGACCTTGACCTCGACCCGCAGCCGCCGCAGGCGCCGCAGCAGCCGCTGTCGGGCAGCGCGCGCCGGCACCCCGAGGACGACCCGCTCGTCGTGCAGACCACCAAGGGCAAGGTGCGCCGCGCCTCATCCTCTAACGCGCACCGCAGGCTTTGCCAACATTTCGACAGACATACATACATGCCACCGTGTGGTGCACACCGGAAGGTGCCCTGCACCACACTAGTGTCTGACCCCTTAGCTGGGGGTCAGCGGATCTCACTGCCACACAACAGGCCCATGTTGAATTCACGGAAGGGTGGGAGATTTTCTCCTCTCGGAGAATGCGTCTTGTGTTGTCCTCATCATCATTTCATCATCATCATCACCATCATCATCATCATCATCATCGACACGCAGGTCACTCAGCGCAGCGTCAGCGGAGAAGACTTGGAACTCGGCGGCCGAACTTCCCCAGGCGGGGACTTGCGGCCATCGATCCTATACGATCATTTCATTTCGCCATTCTGTGCCACTCCCAAACAGAGCGAGGGAAAAACGACTCTCTAGCCTCCATAAGAGACCTAATTTTTCGAGCTCTAATTTCTCTTATCTTAGTGATCGTTACGCGACGTTTATATTGGCGGCATTAGAATCGTTCTGCCGTCAGCTTCAACTGACGGTTCTGCAAAACTTTTCTCAATAGTAATCCATGAAAAGAACGTTTTCTTCCCTCCTCGGTATTCCTTCTTGAGTTCACTAAGCATCTCCGTTAATACTCGCGTGCTGATCGAACCTACCAGTAGGAAACCTAGACGCCTGTCTCCCAATTGCTTCGATGTCCTCCTTTAATCCCACCTGATGGGGATTCCCAACAGCCGGGCAATACCTAAGAATAGGCCGCACTCTTTGTTCTATGTGCAATCACATTTATCCATGAACTGCACTTTCTTAAAATTCCTCTAATAAACTGAAGTCGACCACTCAGCTTCCCTACTACTCACCTTACCTACTCCTTCCATTTCATATCACTTTGCATTTTTACGCCTACATATTTAATCACCGTAACTGTAAGTGTCAAACTGTACACTACTAACGCTGTGTTGGAACATTACCGGATTGTTTTTTCATGCTCATCTGCAGGACAGATTTAAGTGTCAGGAAGTCGTTTCTGAAAGTATTTGTTTAGAGTGTAGCCATGTATGGAAGTGAAATATGGACGATAAATAGTTTGGACAAGAAGAGAATAGAAGCTTTCGAAATGTGGTGCTACAGAAGAATACTGAAGATTCAATGGGTAGATCACATAACTAATGAGGAGGTATTGAATAGAATTGGGGAGAAGAGGAGTTTCTGGCACAACTTGACAAGAAGAAGAGTAGGACATGATCTGAGGCATCAAGGGATCACAAATTTGGTATTGGGGAGCAGCGTGGAGGGTAAAAATCGTAGAGGGAGACCAAGAGATGAATACACTAAGGAGATTCAGAAGGATGTAGGTTGCAGTAGGTACTGGGAGATGAAGCAGCTTGCACAGGATAAAGTAGCATGGAGAGCTGCATCAAACCAATCTCAGGACTGAAGACCACAACAACAACAACAGCAGTAACCTATATTTTTTTACGGGCGGAGGTAGCTGACATTCGTCATACCAATTAAAAATTGTGTCCTTGTCATCTCATATCCTCCTACAGTCACTCAACGATGACACATTCCAATACGCTATAGCATCATCAGAAAACAGCCGCAGATCGGTACTCGCCCTTTACTCAGAATATTTCTGTGTATACAGGGTGTTTTCGTAAGGGAGTGCAAAGAATTAAACAGGACGTAGAGGATGCTCCACGGAACAGTTTGAGGTGGGGAACCTGGGATTGGTGGAGCCAGCTTCAGGAGACACGGAAATATACTTGTCTACCGAGTTGTCTAGCATTATTGTTTTCCAGCTTATTTGAAACTATCATGCATAGAAGTTTACATGTACTATGCTGTTACTTTGCATGTACATTCTCGATTTCCTGCAAAGAAAAGAGGAGGACAAGCCATATCTAGCCGGCCGGTGTGGCCGTGCGGTTCTAAGCGCTTCAGTTTGGAACTGCGTGACCGCTACGGTCGCAGGTTCGAATTCTGCCTCGGGCATGGATGTGTGTGACGTCCTTAGGTTAGTAGGTTTAAGTAGTTCTGAGTTCTAGGGGACTGATGACCTCAGAAGTTAAGTCCCATAGTGCTCAGAGCCATTTGAACATGCCATATCTTCTGCCTGGTCGTCTGAATGGCCATCTGTACTTGAGGTTTGTTCTAAGAGCTTTACCCGAGTTGTTGGAGAACGTAGCCGTGTCGCTTGATGAGAGGATGTGGATACGACATGACGGTGCACTGCCTCACTCCAGTGTGGATGTCGGCAACCATATTAGTCATATATTTCCTGTCCGCTGGATTGGAAGAGGAGGCCTTGTTCCATGTACTGCGAGGTCACCTGTCCTGAATGGGCTTGATTATTTCTTATAGAGATGTCTAAAGTCGCTTTCGTATGAGACCCCAGTGGACACGGAGACGGAATTACTTGCTCGAGATTGTAGCTGCCTGTGATGTGATTCGAAACACACCACGGATATTTGTCAGCGTGCGTCAGAATCTTGTCCGCTAATGTCATGCTTCCATTGACGCTGATGGCCGTCAGTTTCAGCGCATTTCGTAAGACACGGTACAAATGGTACGTTAATTGTGTCAGTGACGGTATTTACAGTAAACTGTTTCTAATGTAAATAAGAAAGTACACAGTAATGTGTTTTTATTGCCATTACCTCCTTAAGCCGGCTTCTCCGACCCCAGGTTCCCTTCTTCAGTGGAGCATTCTCTGTGCCCTTTTAAATTTTTGACGCTGTTGCGGAAATACTGTATAAAGTAAGGAAGATCGAATCACTCGTCCTTCGGCACTCCTGACGGTCCCCATGTCTCTCATGAACACTCGCCGTTGAGGACAACGTATTGGGTTCTATTACTTTTAAGCAGTTCTCGAAACATTCACATGTCTGGGAACCTTGTTCGGTTGCAGTTACTGAGTAAGATGCCGTGTCACGATATTCCTTCTAAAACACTATTTAACAGTATCAAATCTCCAATATAAAACGTATGAAACAAGTGGGGTAGAAACTTACACCTTCCAAGCGTTTTCAAGCAGAAAAATAAAACATGGAACAAGCAAGTCAAGTTCTAAATTTACTGCATCAGCTGTGTAAAGAACTGAATGCATTTATGAGAAATTATTGAACCGACAGGGCGATATGGAGTAGTCGGGAAGCTTACAAAGAAAGAACTGTAAAACAGCAAAGATCATAAATCCTCACATTAAATAAATACGAGAAGATCTATTCTACAAAAGGGAAAATTACCTTATAATACAGTTATTGCAACAAAAGCTCATTAAGCCGATGGAACCGTTATAACTGGTGGTAGATCGCAAAAAAAGAATCATTAAGAAACAAGATTTTCAGAAAATTTTTAGGACCAAAAGGCGTAAATGGAACTTGGATGAAAAAGAAAATATAGAAGTTCTAGGACCTACAGCATAAAATCACATATTGCATTACATTGAATGGACAACGACAGGCTCATAAATAAAATTCTGAACTTGGCCTTACCAGTGGAAAAACCACAACCGGCAAACAGACGTTAATGAACACCTAAAAGAAATTGGCAGCCATTTCATTTAACATGGAAGAAAATTTAGAACCATGACTCAAAAACATAAAGAAAGACTTCAGTTTATTGGGAGTGGTCTGGGAAAGTATAGCACACTTATAAAGCAAATTACGTACTGACCACTTGTATGACCGGCCTTTCAGTGCTGCTAGAGTATTAAATTCCAAAGTTTCGCAAGATGGAAGCCATAGGATTGAACTGATTATTTTAAGCCATTTACAAACAACTTAAATGATCTAATGATTCATTTGTAATGTGCATCGTTTGAGCTTACCTTCTAAACATTAGAATTTTCTCAACAGATTTTACTCAGGCAACTATTTGAATTCCATGTCAAAGCAGCAAGACATAGGTCAACTTTGGAAGTGACACGTTAACTCAGATATTGTACAGTTACATATGAATGTTTATTTAACATTTGGGCACGTTTCTGGCATCAACAGTTTCCAACAAGAAAATGGGCCACAGAGTGGGACACAGAGAAAATAAAATTCTGGAAGAATGTGTCTCTAAATAACGATCCTGGTGAAAATACTAAACGAGAAACTCTACTTTATGGTAACTGAGACTGGTAAGCTAGAAGCGGTTCAGCGTTCACTCTCTCATTTCTCCCATTAATAAATTTACTAACACTGTACTTTAATTTAGGAATTACTCGGCTACACATACCAGTTATACTTATGACATTAGCAGTTACACTTATGACATACAGTAATATTTCACAAAGGTAAGGTGATAATGTGCGCTTTACAAGAAAATACTTGCATTTACACCACTGAACACCGCCCATGGCCTGCGAAGCAACAGTGACTTACGACTGCAGTATTCTGATTACAGGTTCGCGGCGTAACGCTGGCTGCGACGACGGGAAAGCTGGTGGACGTGTGGATGGGAATCCCATACGCGCAGAAACCCGTGGGACCACTCAGGTTCCGCCATCCTAGGCCCGTGGACCGCTGGGACACCAACGGCGAGATCCTCAACACCACCACTCCTCCAAACAGCTGCGTCCAGATCATCGACACGGTCAGTGCTTCTTACTCTCTACGTACAGATGTCATTAATTTTCAACACTTTTCATACTGCGAAAGTCTACATACAACAAAACTGAATATCAAGTAGAAATATAGTTCTAATTATAAAGAAAAAGGCCCTCTCAGCATTTTTCTAATGTTTCCACTGAGTTCAAATTGAAATAGTCATCAATTATTTGAAACTTCTACATTAACTAATGTCTACCAGTACTATTATGTACAGTCCATTTACTTCAAGCATTTCAGCACTACAATGAGGTGACAAAAGTCGAAGGATACATGCTAATATCGTGTCGATCGTGCTGCTCGTCATAGTGTCATGGACTCAAAAAGTCGTTGGAAATCCCCTGCAGAAATATTGAGCCATGCTGCCGCCTCATCCGTACATAGCAGCGAAATTATTGCTGGTGCAGGGTTTATGTACGAACTGACCTCCCGATTATGTCCCATAAGTGTTCAGTTGGTGGCCAAACCATTCCCTCGAACTGTCCGAAATGTTCTTGAAACCCATCGCGAACGATTGTGGCCTGGTGATATGGCACACGTCAATCCATAAAAATTCCATCGTTGTTTTGGAAAACGGCTGAAAATGGACTTCAAGTAGCCGAACATAATCATTTCCAGTCAATGATCGGTTCATCTGGACCAGGGACCCAGTACATTCCATGTAAACACAGTCCACACATTGTGGAGCCACAACCAGCTTGTACAGTGCCTTTTTGACAACATGGGCCCAATGTTTCATGGGGGTGCGCCACACTCGGACCCGACCATTAGCTCTTACCAACTGGAATCGGGACTCAATGACCAGGTCACGGCTTTTCATTCATCTAGGGCCCAACCGACATGATCACGGACCCAAAACAGGCTCTTCAGGCGATGTCGTGGCTATTAGCTACGCCACTGACGTCGGTGGTCTGCTGTCATAGCCCATGAAAGTCGAAATTTTCGCCTCTCTCTCTTAACGTATGCCTTCGGTGTACGCCCCACATTGATTTCTGCGGTTAGTTCACTCAGTGGTGTCTGTCTGTTAGCATTGACAACTCAACGCAAACGCGGCTCCTCTCTGTCGTTAAGTGAAGGCCTTCGGTCGCTGCGTTGTTCAAGGTGAAAGGCAATGCCAGAAATTTGGTATACCCGGCACACTTTTGACCCTGTGGATCTCGGAATACTGAATTCCCTAACAGTTTCAAAAATGGAATGCCCAATGCGTCTAGGTCCAGCTACCATTGGACGTTCAAAGTCTTAATTCCGGTCGTGCGGCCAAAATCACGTCGGAAACCTTTTCACGTGAATCACCTGCATGCTAACGACAGCTCCACCGATGCACTGCCCTTTTCTACCCTGTGTACGCGATACTACCACTGCTTAGGTTGTGCATATCGCTATCCCATGACTTTTTGTCTCCTCAGTGTATCTCTCTAAAAAATTTGTCTTTAAATATAAGAGAGTGCCTGAAGGTACTAATCTTGGCAGGTGAATTAAATGCATAAATAAGAATGTACCAGTCTACATAAATTCATTACATATGTTGAATTATTTTGGAGAATAACGTAGACGTATTAGTGTACGTTATGACGCTGCAAACTAGAAGAGTTACATAAACTAATAAGGTATAGAGGAAAATAGTTTGCATTAGTTATAAAACGCTGCATACATTTACATTCTCAAGAGTTTCCAGTTTCAGATTATGCCAGCTCCTAGTTGCAGGCAACTGTTATGTGACTCTGTGCAAATGATCACGGTAATTATCATTGCAACCGTTGGTAAAATTGATTTCCTTTCTTTCAAAAACATACAAGTAATATTTGTATGTTAAGGAAATTAAAAACGAGCATTTTGAATGAGAAAACGTGCATATCAACACCATGTACGATGGGCTTCTAGAAGTGGGAAAAGCGTGCTCCACTTTAATTTACAGAGGTAGCAGTGCCTCGGAGTTTTAGCCGTTCTCTCTACTCTCTCTAAGAGGACGACCGTGGACTTTGGTGCTGGAGCGTGCTTCAAGGCTGAATGTAATGAGTGTGGCTCATCTTCACTTGGAGCCGCGGATCGCATGGCGTTACTGTTCGAGCCCTCTCAACGAATTCAAATAACTGACTGAACTACTGAATGGGAGCGAACCTCGCCATTCAAAATCTGTCGTTGAGTTAAGCTTCGAGCACAGTCGGTCGTATCCACAAGTAACTGTCACTGATTTTATCGTAAATATCTTCTCAAAACTCAGGGGACAGCAGTTGATGTAGTGGACTGTCTAGTGAGTTTACTAGATTCCTGGCTACGCACCGCGGCGATAAATAATTAATTGATTGTAGTTGAGTGTTTGATTACTAAGATAATATCTAAACTGATCTTCAAAAAGTAGGGTACACATTATTACGCCGGCCGAAGTGGCCGTGCGGTTAAAGGCGCTGCAGTCTGGAACCGCAAGACCGCTACGGTCGCAGGTTCGAATCCTGCCTCGGGCATGGATGTTTGTGATGTCCTTAGGTTAGTTAGGTTTAACTAGTTCTAAGTTCTAGGGGACTAATGACCTCAGCAGTTGAGTCCCATAGTGCTCAGAACCATTTGAACCATTATTACGGCAAGCCAAGCAATTCTTTATTGAACGGTGCAGTTCATTTCAAAGTTGCATGAATATATCACATTATTTTTAAACATAGTCACCTTAGTCTCTGTGGACAGCCGTGGAAACTTTCTACCAATCGTTTAATTCCTCACGATTGAAATCCCACTTTCTTCACGGAGCCATGCGAGAACTACTGTGTTAACGTCCTCATCGTTGGAAAATATCCTCCAGACGTTCTTTCAGCTTGCCGAAAAGATGCAAATAACATGGTAGAAGAATAACTTAGCTTCCCGGTCGGCATCACGCACGTCTGTGCGGCTTTGTCCGAATTGTTGACATCAATTCACTACGGCTCGACGTGACATAGCATTTGCTCAACATACCGCCAGAAACTCAATTTGGCTCCGTGTGGTAATTCAGACGAGCCTTCCTCAAGAATCGTACATTTCTCATACTTCAGTTCTGGTGGACGTTTCCAGTTCCACTTCAGTCGTACGCTGTAATGCACTTGTTACCCGTACCGACTCAGAATCCTGTCTTCTGACAGTGTGCCACTTGTGTGCGCAATGTTCTTAGCGGTGAACGACACGTGTAATTTGCTCTCTGAAGTCACAACGAAACATTTACTCATATTAAAAGATTCTTTACTCAATACCCATTCATTCCTCTTTGTTTCATCATACTACCACATACCATGCTGAGGTTGTGCCATATTCCTGATAGGAAGGCAGCTCCAGTCCCACAACACACGTCTACATCTACATCTACATAAATACTCCGCAATCCAACATACGGTGCGTAGCGGAGGGTACCTCGTACCACAACTAGCACCCTCTCTCCCTGTTCCACTCCCAAACAGAATGAGGGAAAGTGGCAGCCTATATGCCTCTGTACGAGCCCTAATCTCTCTTATCTTATCTTCGTGGTCTTTCCGCGAAATATAAGTTGGCGGCAGTAAAATTGTACTGCAGTCAGCCTCAAATGCTGGCTCTCTAAATTTCCGCAGTAGCGATTCACGAAAAGCACGCCTTCTTTCTCCAGAGACTTCCACCCGAGTTCCTGAAGCATTTCCGTCACACTCGCGTGATGATCAAACCTACCAGTAACAAATCTAGCAGCCCGCCTCTGACTTGCTTCTATGTCCTCCCTTAATCCGACCTGATAGGGATCCCAAACGCTCGAGCAGTGCTCAAGAATAGGTCGTATTAGTATTTTATAAGCGATCTCCTTTGCAGATGAACCACATCTTCCCAGAATTCTTCCAATGAACCGAAGACGACTATCCGCCTCCCCCCCAACTGCCATTACATGCTTGTCCCACTTCAAATCGCTCTGTAACGTTACGCCCAAATATTTAATCGACGCGACCGTGTCAAGTGCTACACTACTAATGGAGTATTCAAACATTACGGGATTCTTTTTCCTATTCATCTGCATTAATTTACATTTATCTATATTTAGAGTTAGCTGCCATTCTTTACACCAATCACAAATCCTGTCCAAGTAATCTTGTATCCTCCTACAGTTGCTCGACGACGACACCTTCCCGCACACCACAGCATCATCAGCAGACAGCCGCACATTGCTATCCACCCTATCCAGAAGATCAATTATGTAGATAGAAAACAACAGCGGACCTACCACACTTCCCTGAGGCACTCCAGATGACACCCTCACCTCCGATGAACACTCACCATCGAGGACAACGTACTGGATTGTATTACTTAAGAAGTCTTCGAGCCACTCACATACTTGGGAACCAATCCCATATGCTAGTACCTTAGTTAGGAGTCTGCAGTGGGGCACAGAGTCAAACGGTTTCCGGAAGTCAAGGAATATGGCATCCGTCTGATACCCTTCATCCATGGTTCCCAAGATATCATGTGAAAAAAGGGAAAGTTGCGTTTCGCAGAAGTGATGCTTTCTAAAGCCGTGCTGATGCATGGACAGCAACTTCTCTGTCTCAAGGAAATTCATTATATTCGAACTGAGAATATGTTCGAGAATCCTTCAACAAACCGATGTTAAGGATATTGGTGTGTAATTTTGAGGATCCGTCCTTCTACCCTTCTTATATACAGGCGTCACCAGCGCTTTTTTCCAGTCGCTCGGGACTTTACGTTGGGCAAGAGATTCGCGATAAATGCAAGCTAAGTAAGAAGCCAATGCAGTAGAGTACTCTCTGTAAAACCGAATTGGAATCCCATCAGGACCTGGCGATTTATTTATTTTCAACGCATTCAGCTGCTTCACAACCCTAGAGATGTCCATCACTATGTCCTCTCTACGGCAATCTGTACGAGACTCATACGGCGGTAAGTTTGTAGGATCCTCCTGCGTGAAGGATTTCTCAAATGCTAAAGTTAAAATTTCAGCTATCGTTTTGCTGTCTTCCGTTGCCAGGGCAGACTGATCAGTGAGTGACTGGATGGAAGCCCTCGACCCGCTTACCGATTTTACGTAAGATCAGAATTTCCTTGGGTTTTCAGCAAGATCCTTTGCTAAGGTATGACGGTGGTAGTGGTTGTATGCTTCGCGGACCGCTCTTTTTACAGCAGCGCGAATCTCTACTAACTTTTGCCTGGCCTCATTCTCCCGAACTTTCTTGTACCGCGAGTGCAACTGCCTTTGCTTCCTGAGCATTCTCCGAATTGCGCTGTTAAACCACTGTGTGTCTTTTCCGTGCGTAACCCACTTTCTCGGCACATACTTGTCCAATGCGTGATTTACAATGTGTTTAAAATTTGCCCATAATTCTTCCACGTCCGTCGTACCGGAAGTAAATGAAGTCGATTCATTTACTAAGTGGGATGCTAACAACTACTTATCTGCTCTTTCTAGTAAGAATACTCGCCTAACCTTCTTGACCGACTTTTTAACTTTCGTAACCATAGCCGTAATGATAACATCATGATCACTAATCCCTATTCAACACTGACACCGTCGATGAGGTCTGGTCTGTTGGTGGCTACCGGATCCTAAATATTTCCATTAGGCGTTGGCTGTCGATTTAGCTGCTCAAGACAGTTTTCGGATAATGTGTTCAAAAGTAATTCAGACGACGACTTGTCTGTACCACCTGTAAAGAATCCATAGACATCCCAGTCTATACTAGGTAGGTTGAAGTCGCCCCCGACCAATATAGCATGATCCGGGTACTTCTGCGGTACAGAGTGTAGACTCCCTTTGAATGATTCTAGAACTGTCACGGTGGAACCTGGTGTCCGGTAATAACACCCAAAAATTAACTTTATTCCTCCTAACCCTGTTAAACGTGTCCAGGTAACTTCACAATCACACTCTACTTCGACCTCAGTAGACACAATATTTTTGTCAACTGCAATGAGTACACCACCTCCTACGCTGTCTAATCTGTCTTTCCGATACACGTTCCAACCCTCACTAAATATTTCAGAATTTCCTATCTCAGGGTTCAGCCAGGTCTCAATCCCGAGAATAATTTGCGCGCCACACGCTTCCTGGAGGACAGTAAAACGACGTGCTACATCCTGTTAAAGTGAACCGACGTCAGTTAAATATCGCTCTCGCTCCGCCTCCGCTGTACGGACTTTGTGCTCCGCAGGTGTTCGGTGACTTCCCGGGCTCGGTCATCTGGAACCCCAACACGCAGCTGTCGGAGGACTGCCTCTACATCAACGTGGTGGCGCCCAAGCCGCGGCCGCGCAACGCCGCCGTCATGGTGTGGATCTTCGGCGGCGGCTTCTACTCGGGCACGGCCACGCTCGACGTGTACGACCACAAGACGCTCGTGTCCGAGGAGAACGTGATCCTGGTGTCGATGCAGTACCGCGTCGCGTCGCTGGGCTTCCTCTTCTTCGACACGAGCGACGTGCCGGGCAACGCGGGGCTCTTCGACCAGCTGATGGCGCTCCAGTGGGTGCACGACAACATCCACTACTTCGGCGGCAACCCGCACAACGTGACGCTGTTCGGCGAGTCGGCCGGCGCCGTCTCCGTCAGCATCCACCTGCTGAGCCCCCTCAGCAGAAACCTCTTCTCACAGGTGCGCGCCCAGTCCTCAGCACAGCGCAGCTCGTTCTTCGAAATCAGTAATTTATTTCTCCAAGGAACAATTAACAAGGCGCCATCAGCTTAAGACAAGGAAATATTAGCTACATATTTCTTTTCTATGCATTTTATGTAAGCCTTTACGGGGTTTTACAAAAAGGTACGGCCAAACTTTCAGGAAACATTCCGCACACACAAAGAAAGAAAATATGTTATGTGGACATGTGTCCGGAAACGCTTACTTTCCATGTTAGAGCTCATTTTATTACTTCTCTTCAAATCACATTAATCATGGAATGGAAACACACAGCGTGACTTCACTCACTTTGTTACAGGAAATGTTCAAAATGTCCTCTTTCACAGAGGATACATGCATCCATCGTCCGTCGAATGGAATCCCTGATGCGCTGATGCAGCCCTGGAGAATGGCGTATTGTATCACAGCCGTCCACAATACGAGCACGAAGAGTCTCTACGTTTGGTACCGGGGTTGCGTAGACATGAGTTTTCAAATGCCCCCATAAATGAAAGTCAAGAGGGGTGAGGTCAGGAGAGCGTGGAGGCCAAGGATTTGGTCCGCCTCTACCAATCCATCGGTCACCGAATTTGTTGTTGAGACACATGTTCTGTCGTACTTGTAAAGGCACATGTTCTGGCAGCACAGGTAGAGTATCCCGTATGAAATCATGATAACGTGCTCCATTGAGCGTAGGTGGAAGAACATGGGGCCCAATCGAGACATCATCAACAATGCCTGCCCATACGTTCACAGAAAATCTGTGTTGATGACGTGATTGCACAACTGCGTGCGGATTCTCGTCAGCCCACACATGCTGATTGTGAAAATTTACAATTTGATCACGTTGGAATGGAGCCTCATCCGTAAAGAGAACATTTGCACTGAAATGAGGATTGACACATTGTTGGATGAACCATTCGCAGAAGTGTACCCGTGGAGGCCAATCAGCTGCTGATAGTGCCTGCACACGCTGTACATGGTACGGAAACAACTGGTTCTCCCGTAGCACTCTCCATACAGTGACGTGGTCACCGTTACCTTGTACAGCAGCGACTTCTCTGACGCTGTCATTAGGGTTATCGTCAACTGCACGAAGAATTGCCTCGTCCATTGCAGGTGTCCTCGTCGTCCTAGGTCACCCCAGTCGCGAGTCATAGGCTGGAATGTTCCGTGCTCCCTAAGACGCCGATCAATTACTTCGAACGTCTTCCTGTCGGGACACCTTCGTTCTGGAAATCTGTCTCGATACAAACATACCGCGCCACGGCTATTGCCCCGTGCTAATCCATACATCAAATGGGCATCTGCCAACTCCGCATTTGTAAACATTGCACTGACTGCAAAACCACGTTCGTGATGAACACTAACCTGTTGATGCTACGTACTGATGTGCTTGATGCTAGTGCTGTAGAGCAATGAGTCGCATGTCAGCACAAGCACCGAAGTCAACATTACCTTCCTTCAATTGTTCCAACTGGCGGCGAATCGAGGAAGTACAGTACATACTGGCGAAACTAAAATGAGCTCTAACATGAAAATTAAACGTTTCCGGACACATGTCCACATAACATCTGTTCTTTATTTGTGTGTGAGGAATGTTTTCTGAAAGTTTGGCCGCACCTTTTTGTAACACCCTGTATACAGGGTGGAGGAAAATTGTGTCACGAAATTTTAACCCTTCGTAGCTGATGAAACCGTTCGGTCTCGTTCCCGCAACGGCCTGTCGGACGGTCTCGTTCCAGCCTCGGTCCCGTTTCCCTCTGTCTCGGTCTCGGTCTCGCTCAGCTGGACTCGTCCTTCATCGCGTGGCCACTCGTCGCAGTTCCACTGCCGACTGCTCCTAGTTAGTTCAGTATCAAGTTGTTGTTCGTTTCGTTCGCTTCGCACGTCCATTCTAGATCTGTTTGAAACCTTTTTTGAGCTCTGAACTTCTGGTTCTTTTTGTATTCTATTCAGCGTCCACTAACGCTAATGAAAATGTATTTTATAACTACGTAAACTACGAAAAAATTACGTGGTATGTAATACATACACCTTTTCAGGTAACAAAACGGCGTATCAGCTTACTTCACTATTTCGATAAACAGCAGAAGAAATACTTGTAAAAAGGCAAGTTTTTTGGTTATTACATATGCAAAGGACGTCAGCATGGCACACACGAAAGGCCATTTTCCGTCTTTTTTCGATCCAAGGTAAAACAGCATGTTCATTGTCGTGGAAGGCAGATCGACTTACAACCGAATCAAACCCATGTTTCGTAATCCAGTGTCTGGTGTCACATTTTGTAAAGAGAATATGATAACTCCTACAATGTTATTTCAGTGGTACCGGGTGGCGCACGAAAAATCGCCCCTGAGTACTAGACTACTCACTGTCGCTTACCAATCGTCAACTATTGTTTCGAAGTTGTTTGCATTGGCTTCTTATTTCTCCACTGCCTGACTATTACATGTGCATCTATTCTGATCGCATCGGTCAACGAATGGTGCGAAATTGACGAGCAGTCCGTACTCGGGGCCGGTTTTTCGTGCGGCACCTTACATTATTTTACTTCGGTCAGCCACGTAAAGCTAAAGTTGGCTAAACGAGATGTTTTGCAGAATCACGAAAATTACAAGGGTGTGAGAATTCTGTTGTGAATAAAAATTCTGTACTCCAGGGGGGAGGCAAGTGCCCCCTTTTGGCTCCTTCCATCCTTCTCGTAAGAACCATGTAGAACAATGAACGGTGAACGAGTAAAAATTAACGTTTCCCAAAAAAGAGCGATCACCAGTGCACTAGTTCCCAAGGATGAATGACTTTTCTCATCTTTAGTAGGAACCAAAATATCTAATGTTCTGTAGGTCGACAATGCACAATTTTTAAACTACGGAAATTTGGCGCTACGTGCTCCGATTGGCCACGGGATTGCCCTGATGCCGGATGCTCTGGAAAACGCATGACCGCGAATGCTCTGCCTGCCCCAGATAGAGATGTACCCAAGGCGGCCCCCACGCTCGGTGGTAGGGTGCCTACCTTCCACTCTGGGGGCGAATCCTCATGGGTCCCGACACATCCATTGTAGTTTCATGATGAGACGTACCTGGGACAAATCCGTCAACAGCTCTTAGTTCGCGTATATAAAGTATTTTACGAACTGTGTCGGCCCTGAAAACGGCCTGTTTTGTAGCTAGGACACTGTTTATTTAAAGCAGGTGCTCGAACTGGCGACCCTCTAACGCGACACAAGCTCGGTAACGTCGAAAAGTGTTTTGCTGTACTCTTTCAAAGATTCCTGGCATTGCCGTGATGTAACTGGTGGCTTGTTGAATGCGATCCATTAATTCCCCTTCATTTCTAGGTGGTTCACGTCCGGGTGGGCGAACTATAACCTTGAAGAATCCCCACAGGGAAAAGTCCGTTGGCGTGAAGTCTGGTGATCGCTGGGGCCATGTCCTACGAGCACCTCTGCCACTTGCCCGGCCGTCGAGGTGTTCATTTAAATATCCGCGCGCAACACGACTGTTATGTGCGGACGCCCCATCATGCTGCAACCACATGCATAGCCGTATATCCAGGGGATCATCTTCCAGCGGACCGGGTAGAGTTTCTTGCAAAAAGTGAAGGTAATTTGCTCCGGTAAGTCGCAGAGGTAGACGCACCGGCCGAATTATATGGTCATCCACAAGGCCTGCCCAAATGTTGATCGAAAATCGTTCCTTGTGTCCGTGGACATATGTGACGTGAGGGTTTCCCATTGCCCAGAAATGAACGTTTCGATTGTTGTAAAGGCCATTCCGAGGGAAGGTGCAGTCCTCCACAAACAACACAATAGCTGGGAAGTTGGGATCTCGTGCAACACGTCGCAGAAACCACCGGCAAAACCCTAGCCTATGCTCATAGTCCGCCACAGGATTCAGGTCTTGGACAGAGTGGAAACTAAATAGATGCTGGCCGTCATCTCTCAAAACCTCCCAGACTAACCGACAAGTGACCCCCATGTCATGTCCAGTCGCTCGAGTACTTGTAGTAGGTGCTTACTCGAAGAGCTCGAGAACAGTCTGTTCAAATGCAGCATCCCGTCGTGTTCGAGGTCTTCCAGCATCACCATGATATCCCGCTAACAAGCCTGTTTCGCCAAGTCGCCGGTGAACTGCTGTAAACGTTTGCCGGTGTGGGTGGCGTCTTGCTTTCTCAAACAACCGTCGAGCTTCATGCGCATTACCGTCGGCTAGTCCATAAACAAAAACCACGTCTCGTTGTTCTTCAAACGAATCCTATGACGCCATGACTAAATCGCAGGTGACGTGTGTACTCTGAAGCGAAGCTTACGTGTGAATGCCTCTGACGTGAGGTGGAGACAAAAAACAAGATGTATTTGACACATTTGGGTATCACTTTGGGCAGTGACGGGGTGAGGGACGTTTGTATCGTTTGTATGTGTGAACCGACACCCATAGCGCTGCCTGTCAAACGATGAATGGCAACGGGGCAATCACGCGGTCAATCGGAGCGCTTGGCGCCAAGTTTCCGTAGTTTAAAAATGGTGCGTTGTCGACATACACATCATTTGGTTCCTATTGGCATCAGCTATCCAGGGTTAAAATTTCGTGACACAATTTTTCTCCATCCTATATATTACTTACTTGAAACAGCTATAAACATTTAAGAGACTCTTCTGTGGTTCCTGCCGTCTCATTGTATCGATTATGTATTATCTAGTGACAGGCGTGATAAACCACTTGCGCTGGTTTCTTGATCGTGATCTGTAGCTTGTTGTGAAATG
The DNA here is from genome assembly GCF_021461395.2 of Schistocerca americana. NCBI lineage: Eukaryota > Metazoa > Arthropoda > Insecta > Orthoptera > Acrididae > Schistocerca > Schistocerca americana. The sequence continues at coordinate 63,190,271 of NC_060120.1, forward strand.
TTTCCCTGTGATAGACATCCTGCACGATTCGATAATATTGGCCGTCAGTAATCTACAGGGAGAACTATTCCGAGAATTTAGCACCTCGGTTCTCAATAATGTAGGTGGCTGTATCGTACGTCCTATCATCCACAGAGCTGTTTAGCAATCGGGTATCGCGTCCTGTCAGGCCACGTCAGTTCCCTAACGTATAGGTAGCGTGCGATCGCTCTATCAGTGATGGCTAGTAAGTGACTGACAGAATAATACGTGCGTGAGCGAGTCAACGCTTCCTTATTGTGGCAGGCGGCTGTTGTACTGAGATGCATTTTATGTAGTTTGCTGTTCGTAGGAATTTTATCACTGTCAATCAGATATCGTTGTGAACAAATCCCTGAGGGCAGGAACGTTTGGTGAATGTCTTGCCTCGGTGATGTCCAATTCACTTGTTGATACCGACCTCTGACGCATTGTAGCTTACTAATAGGACTGCAGAGGTCTTATTCTCAAAAGAACCATCCGATTTTAAAAAGTATAACTTTTACATACGTCGACGTACAGCCTTGAGGGTACCTTCATTACCTACGTTTAGGGAGACAGTTTTCATTTACCCTCCACAGATTTTCAAGCTGTCCTCCACCGTAAGCAAAGATAAACATCTGGAGGGTATTCAAACTAGTCTCAGTTATCTGCGAGCATGTCTGGAGTTAATGCGTTCACTATTGTGACTATTGTTGCAATGCGACTAACTCTCCTATAGCATAAAGAGTGGACTAATGTCAAAGTCACACTATTCTCATACTCAGGAAATGGTCACATGGGAGAAGATGCAAGAATCGTGCATCACTGCTCTTCTCAAGGTTCTAGTGGAGGTACTTTCCCTATGCTTTCCTCCGACCTGTTATGAAGTGTACTGCATATAACTGTGCCTTGAGTATAGTGTTGTGTTCGTATTGCTATGGGTGTAGGGAAGGTAGAAGGTGAAACGCAAAGCCAGTACATATTCGCAGCTCACTCCTCTCGAAGAGTACCGAGGGATCCGCCGAAATCTACGTCCTCCTCCGACGGACAGATCACCATTAACAGTGTGACATGCCTTCGGTTCATGAGACACTGCTTAGAGACTTAAAGTTTAACCCAGGACATTGGCGCAGAGCCTGGTGGACAGGAACTTCACACCACCACAGCTCCTCCCCCTGCCGGCCAAAGTGAAGGTGTAGCTCCAATTCGAGTGCCATCGCTGGTGCGAGCGTTAGCGACCTTGGTCAGAGCCGGCTTAGACGTCTACGAACTACGTGAAGAACGTAGTTGAATCGTACATCAATGACGATTGTCAAGAAACTGCTGGCGCCATAGTCGAATATAGTCGAATACTTTGCCGTATAAGTTGTTCAGTGGTGTACTCTTTGGTCGGAACCAATGCTGCACATTTGTAACTTAATCATACCTGTGTTAGCGAAAAACACGAAACACCTTTCTTTCTATGTTACATCGACTCGACGCACCTTCGGGTATGAGCGAGCGAGTGATTTGCACTACGGCGACCACTACCGACGAATACGCGAACCAACAAACTGACGCTAAAGTAATCTTCTAAGTGGCGACAAGTAATTCACTATTTGCCCCAAGTTTCTATCAGCGTTCATGCAGAAAAAATAGCCTTCTTAAATCAAATAAAACTTTCGGGAACATCTCGTAGACTGGAATATCAGAACGGAAGCCTCGATAACACATGAAACTGTATGCGTTGAATCGCACGGACAGCAAAGAGATAGTCCAATTTTTGTAATATGTGTAACATCGTTGATATGGCTCCACAGGGTAGATCACTTTATACATACCTAAAGCGAAGTTCGTACTTTTAATCATTTGAAAAGACATTTTTCTTTCATGGAGTTACTTAATATTCTATCGCACGTTGCACTCGGCAGAATACTTCTCACAGTAACGTCAGAATGCAGTTTGCTTAGCTGTATTTTTATGCTGTTTATCTCCTACTAATTTTGACCAAACAAGATTATCAAACAAAACAGTCAATATATGTATAATTGTAGAGAGTAAGATTACATAAATGCTTTAACAGAAGAAATGGCAAGCTGACCTGTACGATATTTTCATTGAGTTGCAAGGAGATCCCAACCAACGTCCATTTATACATCTACCTGTTGTTGGTGGATATCTCATCTTGCTATCAGTGCTATAGTACACATGCATGCACTTCTCGTTCTATACGGTATATTCCTCCAACATCTGATCTATTTATTTAATAAAGTAGTGATATAAATAAATTTTCTCCCCATAATTAGATATGATACATCTCCATTCGTTGTCTGATCTACAGATCAAATCTGAAGCACTTCTGTCGCAACGTATTTCTAAATCTTCGACTCTCTCTTCTCTGAACACTTTCTCGACCACATTTCACTTCCAAACAAAGATACACTGTAAAAAAACTTCAGAAAAGACTTCGTGAATTTCAATTTTTTGTCAGTGTTAACAACTTTGTTTTCTTTAGAAAGGTTTATCTTGATATTACCAGTTTGTCAGTGTTAACAATTTGTTTCTTTAGAAACGTTTATCATGATATTTCCAGTTTGTACTTTACACCTCGTCTGCTTCGACCATCGACAGGTAACTGGCTGACAAAAAGCAAGCCATAACCACTAATTTTAGTGTCTCATTTCCTAACTCAGCATCAACTGATTTAATTCGACCATATAACGCTTCCCTTGTTTTTCTTTTGTTGATGTTTATCTCGAACCTGTGATATATGGGTACTGCCCTTGATTAGTAATCAAAAAGTCATGGTCCTGGGTTCATATTCAACCATAGGTTAAATTCTGAATAAAATTTATCAGAAATAGCGGCCATAAATTTACGGCGTAAAAAGTAACCCTCGCTTGCCAATGGTATTGTCAAAGAGGACGTAGCAGTGAACGGAGGTTCAGGGCACAATCTTGCGCTTGGAGTGGGAAACTGACCCAACAAGGTCGAGGAATCAACAATGATGAAAAGCTTGAGGATGCAGGATGCAATGGAGACCACTGCATTTAAGACACATGATGTATATTTACAGGACATGTGGCCTGTAATTCACAAAGTGTCCTGATAATTTCTCCATTGGCAGAAGAATCCGGACTAGTCCCCCATTCGGATCTCCAGGAGGGGACTGCCAAGGTGACCGTGAGGTAAACATCCAATAATCAGGGAAAAGATGACGTTCTTCGAGTCGGGGCATGGAATGTCAGAAATTCGAACGTGATGAGAAGGCTAGGAAATCTGAAAAGGGAAATTCTAAGTCGCAGTCTAGATAAAGTTGGGATCAAAGAAGTGAAATGGAAAGAAAATAGGAATTTCGGGGCCGACGAGTATAGGGAAATCTCAACAGCTATAGGAAACAGTATAACGGGAGGAGGATTCGTCATGAACAGGAAAGTAAGGCTGAGAGTGAGTTACTGTGAGCAGTTCAGTGATAGGGTTGTTCTCACCAAAGTCGACAGGAAACCGACGCCAACAGCTGTTGTTCCGATGGCTTGGCTCTGAGCACTATGGGACCTAACATCTGAGGTCATCAGTCCCCTAGACTTAGAACTACTTAAATCTAACTAACCTAAGGACATCACACACATCCATGCCCGAGGCAGGATTCGAACCTGCGACCGTAACGGTCGCGCGGTTCCAGACTGAAGCGCCTAGAACCGCTCGGCCACAGCGGCCGGCTGTTGTTCAGATGCTGTAGTCACAATCAGAAAATGAAAAGAGAGAGAGAGTATATGAGGATATTGAGCGGGTAATTCAGTATGTTAAGGGAAATCATAATCTATTAATCGTGTAGGATTGGAAAGCGTTTGTAGGGGAAGGAATATGTTATTGGGGAATACGGGATAGGCAGTAGGGATAAGAGAGGAGAAACATTAATTGGGTTCTGCAAAATTTGAAATGGTAATAGCGAATACCATGTTTAAGAATCACAAGAGGAGGAGATATACTTCGAAAAGGCTCGGAGGCACGAGAAGACTCCAGTTGGGTTACATCCCGGTCAAAGAAAGATTCCGAAATCAGATTTCGGTTGTAAGGTGTACCCAGGAGAACATACATACTCAGATCACAATTTAGTAATGATGAAGAGTAAACAATACCCCAGAATAATCAATTTGGAGGGAAGTGGGATACTGAAGTATTGAGGAATGACGAGATGCGTTTGATGTTCGCTAAGAATGTGGATACTGCGATGGTAAGGAATATCACGGTAAGCATTTCAATTCAGGAGGAGAGGACATCTGTAAAAATAGTAGTCACATGTGTTGAACAGACTAATATAGATCGAGGGAAGGTAACTGCCAAGAAATCTATAATAACAGAGGAATTACTATAACTGATCGACGAAAGTAGGTGGTACAAACATATAGGAATACAGCAATAGAAATCCATTAGAAATGAAATTAATAAGAAGTGGAATCAGTCAAGGGGAAATGGCTGCAGGAAATGTTTAAAGAAATCGGAGAAGAAATGATCTTCGGAAAGACTGACTTGGCATATAGAAAAGTCAAACGAACCTTGGGTGAAATTATAAGCACCGGTGGTAACATTAAGACTGCAGTGGGAAAGCCCCTGCTAACGCAGAGGAGAGATCGGATACGTGGAATGTGTATACTGAAGGTCTCTGTGAGCGGACGACTTACCTGATAACGAGATAGGATATGAAAGTGGAGTCGGTATGGAAGACATGGAGGATCCAGTTGAAGTTTCCCGGCTTGGGGCACTTTCACAGTTCAGTTAATTACGCTCAAAAGTCAATTTATTGAACCCTCAGTTTATGTTCACAGATATAAGTTCTGGGTCCGTTAACAGTCCAAAACAAATAAGAAAAGTCCCTGAAAATAAAGGAATGACTTCTTTGACAACTTAAATTTTTTCGAAAACAACAGAAGTAAATCTCTGCCTGACACTGTCTTCTGAACAGTGCCCTTGCAAACGAAACAGTCCGTCTTCTTAGACGTCATTAGTAGGCATAAAATTAAACTGCCTGCTGCTCACCGGGCGAGGGTAGTTATATCCGCATGGCGGATGACTGCCAGGTGGCTATTGGTCTAGCGATGTGGCCTCGGAGTGTCTGAGGAAAATAGATTGGCGGATGCAGCAAATTGTCCAGAGATGTGGCCGCTTCTACAGCTTTTGCGCGCGCACTCTGAACTAACCTGCTTGATACAGGTCAGGCGAAGTTCGGTTGACTTCGGTCGGTGCGCCTGCGGAACTGGAGCGACGACCCGCATAGCGGTGCTACGTTGCGGGTTGTCGGCTTCGCGGGAGACCCCGGAAACACGCCACCAGTGTTAGAATTTAAAAGGGTCTGGTAGATTATTTCTATAGGGCCGTGTAGATCACACGAAACTTTTACAAATCTCTATTACCGAATTCGGCAACTACCGTATTCAGATCTGTTACAAACAAAGCATGGTGGTGTAACCAACTAAGTTCAGTTATCTGAAGGAAAATCTGTAACGGATCTGATGATACATAAGAAAAATAAAAAATAAAAAAAATTTACATCATTAACAGACAGGCACATTAGCGATACATACAATAAAATAATCTGATTGAGGTATCAACGTCAATATTATACATGTGTTATAGAGTAAGCGCTGGTGATGGCCTGAAAAGTCTGATATTTATTCAAATAACTGAGGTCAGCAGAGGGCACTGTAGTTAGGACATATGAGTAATCTGTATTGTCAGTTTAATAGTTAAAATGCAGTATACGTAGTTATTAATTAAAATAACTTCAGATAGGATAGTGAGTGTCTGACAATGAAACATGTACACACCAGCTGCGACATAGTAGCGTATATGAACAGTGATCCAATACTGTCAAATGTTTTTTATTCCAGTCTTTGATCACAATATCAATTCTTTTGACGATGACCGATTTCAGTCAGTAATGACCATCCTCAGATCTACAATATAAAAATATATACAACTAGTGAGCAGCATGTCTTTCACCACAATACAGCATTACGTATCACAATATACTATCATATAACCAGGGAAATGTTCAGATAAAATACGGTGAAACGTACCTTTTTTACAGCACGTCCTAAAGTGAATAAGACCCGTAATGGCATCGTCAAAACATATAAATATACTCAGCACAGCATCGTCACATAGATCTGAAATAAGGTGTAGAATAGATCACATCGTCCACACGGTAATTTCTGCAACTGACTACTAAAGTACAGTAGCTACCAGAAATAAATTTGCTTACATCGTACATAGATGTCGCTACTGTGGGGTTAGATGAAGTCATCATTTACGTAAGAAATATAATTTGATAATAACACATTAGATCAAATACATGTAGCAGACTTTTGAATACAGATAACTATTATAGAAACGAAATGCGATACAGTATGGGTAACTGCATTCGTCTTTTACTATATCACAATTTGTTTCTATAATATTTATCTATATTTAAAAGTCTGCTACATGTATATATTTTTATATTGTACATCTGAGGATGGTCATTACTGACTGAAACCAGTCATCGTCAAAAGAATTGATATTGTTATCAAAGACTGGAATAAAAAACATTTAAAACATGTGGTGACATACAATCGGCGGGATTAGATTCACCCTTAAGATCCACATAGAAGGTGCTAATAATAATAATTGGAAGCTTCTCTCCTGGCAAAGTAAACCACACAGTTGTGTAAAAGCCAGTATAAAAAGTTTAAAAATAACATCACATTTATAAATCGAAACCTTCCAGCATGACAAAGCAATTAAATAATAACCGTAAGTGTAGGTAATTAACGAAAGTGTGAAAGTTAGTTAAAAAGTCGGTGGTTGGTAACACACCCGTAGAGGAATTTCAATGGCGCTACCCCGTAGCTTCTGTGTACGAAGGCCGTGCGGGTTAGCCGTGCGGTCAGGGGCGCCTTGTCACGGTTCGCGCGGCTCTCCCCCATCGGAGCTTCGAGTCCTCCCTCGGGCATTGGTGTGCGTGTTGTCCTTAGCGTTAGTTTAATTAGTGTGTAATCCTAGGGGAAGACGATCTCAGCAGTTTGGTCCCATAGAACCTTACCACAAATTTCCAATTTTCTGTACGAAGTTCTTGTGGCTGAACTTGGGTCAGAAGGCCCAGTCTCCTCGCCGCTGGTGGAAGGCGCACAGAACCGCACGCCAAGCTGCTAGGAGCTCGACGCTGCTCAAACTAGTAGGTTTCTGCATATATCAAAATCAGCATTCAGGTTAAAAACATTCCGTTCATTCAGCAATAACTCCGGCTACCGTTTTCTGTGTACAAACGTTTCCGTATATTCGAGTAGGTTCAGTAGCTGTCCCGTTGGTGCCTTATGCAACACTTTCTTCTTATCCTCTCCTTTTCCTGCCGCATGTTTTTCTTTATCCAAAAGTGTAAAAGCGCTGTTATTTCGGCAATATTTTTTCCCTCTAAAGCGAGCCTCTAAATTACTTGTCTTCCGACCCATATAGACTTTGTCACAGCTCCGACAGTTTATCTTGTAAACATCAGATTCTATATATTTGTTACTGTTGTTGCCACCCTCGTGACGTAGCCTAGAAACAACTGTACCTTTCGTTTAAATCCAATTTTTACCTCAACTTTTTCTGAAAGCTAGTGCAATTCTGTCAATTGTAAATGTGAAATCCTGCCACCCTAAGGAGCATAAATGGGCATTCTCAGAGCCATGATCAACGAAATGCTAAAACTACCTTTCACCCCTAACGACGAAATGGAAGAATAAGTGCAGTCACAAAATACTGATAAGGCGAAAACAACAGATCCAGCGGGCAAGATGTTTGTTGCTATATCATAAGATTGTGCATTTTCCAACGGCATTGCACAAATATTTAGAATCTGGTGTCTACAAGATCAACTGCCAAAAGAGTCACACAGGAAGACAGGAAGGAGTTCAAGACTCATTTTAGACAGAATCAAAATAAGATTTTTTGGATAAAGATAAACGTACCGTGGAAAACATAGAGGATAATGTGGAAGTGTCGCATAAGGTACCAAAGGGGCAATTACTGAACCTACTTGTAAAAATGGAGATTTATGTACACAGAAAACGGCAACCGGAATTACTGCTGAGTGAACCGAATGAGTTTAACCTGAGTGCTTATTTTGATGTATTCAGAAACCTACTAGTTTGAGCAACATCGACCGCCGCAGCAGCTTGGCGTGCGTTTGTGTGCGCCGGCCACCAGCGGCGAGAGACTGCACCTTCTTCTGCGAGTTCCGCTACAGGAAAACAAGAACTTCGTGCAAAGAAGTCACGAGGTAGCGCCGTTGAGATTCCATTTCGAATGTGTTATCGATTACTAACATTTTAACTGACAGTCACTGTTTCGTTAATTACTTACACTTATGGTTATGGTTTAATTGTTTTGTCATGCTGGAAGGTTTCGATTTATAGAAGTTATTTTGTTTTTAAGCTTTTCATACTGCTTGTACACAATTGTGTGTTTTTCTTTGCCAGGCGGAAAGCTTAACATTATTATTATTTGCACCTTTTATGTGGATTTTAAGTATGTGTCTAATTCCACCCATTGTATGTAAGCACATGTTTTGTTGCCATCTGCTCATTTTCCTGTGTGAAGAAATTTTTAATTAATGACTACGCATTCTGCATTTTGACTATTAAATTGACCTTACTGATTACTCATGTGCTGTAGCCCTCTGCTGGTCTCTGTTATTTGTATAAGCATCAGACGCATCCAGGTCATCACCAGCGCTTACTATGTGCCACATGTATAATTATGACGCTGATACCTCAATCAGAATATCTTACGGTATGTATGTCTGATATGCATTGCCGGTTAATCATTTAAATATATTTTTTTTATTTTTCTCGTATATCACTATCTGAACATAGCTGCTACACCACCCTTTTTTATTTGTGACAGACCTGAGAATGGCAGAAGCAGATATCGGTAATAGTGAAACATAAAAGTTTTGTGTGATAAGACGGTGTTTACAAATAAAGTGCCACAAAATGATCGCAGAGTCATTTACAGACTTTATGTCTTCAGTTGATAGCCCCGGTAGGCTCGTGATCAAATGAAGCAGAATGGGTAGATAACATTCCATCCCAATTTATCAAATCATTGGCGGAAACGGCTAGTGAAGCTGGTGTATAAGATCTATAAGACTTTTATCCATAATGGATGCAGCTGAAGTCCATGACTGTTTCTTTATAGGGCGTAGAATAATAATTGGTATCAATCACCTGGTAGCAATTATTATTCTACTCTCTATGAAAATAGCGACATAGCATCAGTTTTTCGGAAAGACATCATGCACACAATTTCGAAGATAGTCAGCACAGATAGGTGCGATAACTATCGCACCATCAGCTTAATATCTCATGCATCTAAGCTGCTGACAAGGGAAACGTAGAGAAGAATGAAAAGGAAAGCTGCACATCTGTTAGATGACGATCAGATTCACTATAGGAAACGTAAGGACACCAGAGAGGCAGTCCTGACTTTCATTTGATAATGGAAGTAACAATAAAGAAAAATTGAGATACTTTCATAGGATTTGTCGATTTAAAAAATTCATTCGACAATGTGAAATGATGCGAATGTTCGAAATGTTCAGAAAACTCGGAGTTACATACGGGGAAAGACGGGTAATATATGTACAAGAGCCGGGAGGGAACAATGGAATTAGAAACCCAGGAACGAAGTGCTCGTATTAAAAAGGATGTAAGACAGAGATCCGGTCTTTCGCCCTAACTCTTTAGTCCATACGTCGATGATGGAACGACGGAAATTAAAAAGAAAAAAGTTCAAGAGTGCGTCTGAAATTCAGGTTGAAATGAAATCTGAGATAAGATTCGCTGATGACATAGCTATCCTCAGAGAAAGTGATGAAAAATTAGAGGAGCCGATGAATCTAATACTCAGTCTAATCAATACAGAATGTGGATTGCAAGTAAACCGGAAGGAGACAAAAGTAATGAGAAGTAGCAGATATGAAAATAGCTAGAAACCTACAATCATATTTGATGGTCACAAAGTATACGAAATTAAACAATTCAGCTACCTCGGGAGCAAAATAACCATGACGGACTAACAACGGACGACGTAAAGAGCAGGAAATCACACGCAAAGAAGGCATTTCTGGCCAAGAGCAATCTGCTGGTATCAAATATAGGCATTAACATGAGGAAGAAGTTTCTGAGAAAAAGTTTGGAGGACAGGGTTGTATACTAGTGAATCATAGTCAGTTCGAAAACCGAAGCCGAAGAGAATCGAAACTTCTGCGACGTAGGGCTGCGGAAGAATGTTGAAAATTTGGTGGACTGGCAAGGAATGAAGACGTTCTCCGCAGAATCGGCGAAGAAAGGAAAATTGGGAGAACACTGATAAGAAGTACAAACAGAATGACAGGACATGTGTTAAGGCATCAAGACATAACCTCCTCATTACTAGAGGGAACTGTGGACGGTGAAAATTGTAGGGAATACAGAGGTCGGAATACATCCAACAGATAATTGAGGACGTTCCGTGCAAATGATACTCTAGAATGAAGAAGACGGGAAAAACGAAACGTACCTATTGCGTTCAACTGCTTCTCCAAAACTCTCGCCACCTCCGAAAAATTTCTTATTTCTGTTCCCTGATCGTTAATTCAGTTTCCAGATTTCTCATAGGTTTCCCTCACAGCTTGCTCAGTGAACAAATTGAATAATATCCCTGACTTGTACTCCCTTCCCGTCTTCCCCTTCACCATTTGCTGATAGCTATTCGCCGTGCATGTCAATGTTCAGTTACATAGGTTGTCGCAGTACTCTCAGCCGCAGGCTCGTAATTGACCATTAGCGTTTGTCCCTGTAATAAATTTGAGTTTGGAAATTTCAAACGTTCTAACAAGGGGAGGTCACCAATTGTGAAATTCAGATTCGACTCATAATGCGCATAATAAAAGCTCATGGCCAGAGGTGTAATGCGGCAAAGCACCAAGATGCACTTCTCAGCCGTTGTCGAGAAAATCGACAGTTAAAAGTAACCGTTGCGGAGAAATACTCTCTACGATGAATGATTTACCTACAGCGTCGTGGCGCAGCAGTAAGCGCGCGGGTTCGTAATCCGAAGGTCGCCGGATCGAATCTCGCGCCATACAGCCTTTTTTATTATTAGTTTTTTGTCATTCGAACATTAATGAATTGCTTATGCATGTTGGTGAAGGCGGATCGCTCTCCAATTGTACCGCCTCCATTTTCCCGTTTGTTTAACAGGGTGTACCAAAGCTCTCTCGTCTGCACTGATTTTCGACGATGTTATAAGTTGCGCTAGGGACCGCATCTACATTCTTTCGAAGTTAGCAGGCAACTACGCTGTTACTCGGCGGCTCGTTTCGGCCCATTCGACATCTGTCCTTCAAGTGTAACGAGCGAGTAACGAAGTTTATATTTCATACCTGCCACAGCAAATTTATGTTCGTGGGGTCTCTATTCTAATTCGGACGTTTGACTTACGCTATACGTATTCGTTTCGGAATATCGTTTCTACGTCTTCCGTTAACTATACGTGGTTAACATTATGAAGACAATTAATAACATTTGTGAAATACAAACATAATGATGTTCCAAGTCGCCAGTTTTTCCACGACAAACGACTTTCAACAACTTATTATATGCATAATTGTTGCAACTGATTGCCGGGAATTATATATATATATATATATATATATATATATATATATATATATAACTAATAATAAAAAATTGCATGGCGCGAGATTCGATCCAGCGACCTTCGGTTTACGAACCCGAGCGCTTACCGCTGCGCCACGTCGCTGTAGAAAATTAGTCATCGTAGAGAGTATTTCAAAGCAACGGTTACTTTTAACTGTCGATTTTCTCGACAACGGCTGAGAAGTGCATCTTGGTGCTTCGCCACATTACACCTCTGGCCATGAGCTTTCATTATGCGCAGTATGAATCGAATCTGAATTTCACAATTGGCGGCCTCCCCTTGTAAGTGCAAAATCACAAATTTTCCAAGGGAATCAAATACAATTTATGATTTTCACGTGACTTATTTGTATCCAAGAGACTCAGAAGGTATTCTGATAGCATAGAATATATCGCCAGCCTCATCACTGCAAAAAATAATGAGGCACATTAGAAAATAAGTAAGGCATTGTGAACGATCTAGGCACTACACCACGGAAAGCCCACCCGGATGCTAGTGCGTGTTGAAACGCCCGCTTTCCGAACGGCGAGGCGGCCGGCCCCGGTTCGAATCCGCCTGGCGGGATAACCGGGAGACCCGGTATGCCAACCGGATTGGACGTGATTTTTAGGCGGTTTCCCAATCTCACTGGGTCAATACCGGAGTTCTACCCATGTTCCTCCTCAGTAGCACGACACGTAAATGTTTAGAAAACTTTCTTACATTTATCAGCAGAATTAACTCAAAGAGCAGACAGATGGTGTTCACTATTTCAGTCCTAAGGAGTGAACAGGAGGCTGATGACCTTAGACGTTTTGTGTCCTTAAACACATAATCACTAGCAGCAGCGGTACCTCTTTACTGACTGATTGTAAGTGACGGTTAGGAAGGTTTTGTTTCAGCTGCCATTAATTCTGAAGCTCTACATTTGATTTGTGATTATACAAATCAAGAGATACAGCTATAATGTTTTAAATGGTGGAACTGTGGTCTACAAAAACGTTTTCTGTCCCCTTACATTTTTTGCAGGAGTACAATAACACTAAATTCAATAGAAACATCTTTCGTTGTTGACTTCTGTTCTTAGTACAACTCCCTTTTCGGGATCAGATGTTGCGAGGTTCACTGCATAGCTCCGTGTGCTATTGAGGAAGAAAAGACTTTTCATAATATTTCCCAGAAAAATGTCTTTCGTCTGCACACTTCTTCAACTTCTTTTTACAATTTTTGAAACACACTTCATCTTCTTCCATTCCTATTATGTTTCACTGACACAATCAAAGCATTACATGATCTCTGCCTACCACCCAATTAGTGCATCAACTAAATGGAGGAGGTTTTGACGCACGCGACGTGATATTTTGATCAGACAGAATTGGCATATTATAAGCGAGGCGGAACAGTTCAAGTTCCTAGGCGTTCGGATAGATAATAAGCTTTTGTGGAAAGCCCATGGTCAGGATCTTGTTCAGAAACTAAATGCTGCTTTATTTACTATTAGAGCAGTATCTGAAATAAGTGACATTTCAACACGAAAAGTAGTTTACTTCGCATATTTTCATGCGCTTATGTCGTATGGTATTATTTTTTGGGGCAATTCTTCTGAGTCAGAAAGGGTATTTTTGGCTCAAAAACGGGCAGTTCGAGCTATATGTGGTGTAAGTTCGAGAACGTCTTGTCGACCCCTATTCAATAGACTTGGAATTCTGACATTGCCCTCAAAGTATATATTTTCTTTAATGTCGTTTGTTGTTAGCAATATTAGCTTATTCCCAAGAGCTAGCAACTTTCACTCAGTTAATACTAGGCAGAAATCAAATCTGCATGTGGAATGCACTTCCTTGACTCTTGTGCGGAAAGGAGTGCACTATTCTGCTGCATCCATTTTCAATAAGCTACCACAAGAACTCAAAAATCTTAGCAGTAGCCCAAACGCTTTTAAGTCCAAACTGAAGAGTTTCCTCATGGCTCACTCCTTCTATTCTGTCGAGGAGCTCCTGGAAGAGCTGAAAAATTAAGCAAATTCCAGTGTTACATTGTTGATTTTCTTTATTTAAACTTACGAATTGTCGCCTGAATACGTTTCTTGTATTTCATTTCATCTGTTTCTACTGTCGTGTTATAATTTCATGTATTGACTCGTTCCATGACCATGGAGACTTCTCCTTAATTTGGTCCCACGGAACAATAAATAAATATATAAATTTCAGAGGGAAGAACCGCTTGACACAAACGTCATATACCATCTAGTGATGAATGTTTTAAACATTTTCTCCACGATTTAGGATTTGGAACAAGTATAGGGGCATGAAACTGAGTGCCAAAAACACAATAGCACAGAAAACGAATTTTGTGAAAGGCGGAGTGTGTGACATTTCCACTCTTCAGTTAATGTCTACAATGCTGGAGAACCACTCTTCAGTTAATGTCTACAATGCTGGAGAAGGACACGCTGGAACCACTCACACGAGAATCTCGTAGAATTTATATATTCATACGATAAAAATATTCTCAAAATGTGGGCTGCACTCCAATTAGTCTATTATTATCCGAACTCGTACTTTAATTGTTGACTGACACAGTTTTGCAATAGTTTAATGATTCTCGCCCCATTGTACATGATTGCATGACACTCAGTTCCCGTCCACGTATACGAGCGTAACGTCGAGACGCGGATGTACGTAGTCTCGACGACACGATTAAAAAAGTGAATTTTTAGCCACTAGTGAAATATTTTTATCTAGCCTATACTTTTTCTTGCATTACTGTTTCGTATTAAAGCACCAAGTCTACGCGTGTTCACATCTCCCAAAAATCTCCATGATACAGGTACGAATATGAGTCAGTAAATAAGTCACAAACATGAGAATGCCGCAAGTCGCAAACATCAGAACCCCGCATATAGTTTTAAATGGTTCAAATAGCTCTGAGCACTATGGGACTTAACATCTGAGGTCATCAGTCCCCTAGACTTAGAACTACTTGAAACTAACTAACCGAAGGACATCGCACATATCAATGTCCGAGGCAGGATTCGAACCTGCGACCGTAGCGGTCGATCGGTTCCAGACTGAAGCACCTAGAACCGCTAGGCCACACAGGCCGGCATAGTTTTAAATTTCTCACCTATACGTATCTTGAAGGATGCAGCTTATGTCGTGTGGAACGTAGCCGATACACATTGTTCCGCGGCCAATGATTCCTCTACATCTACATATATACTACGCTAGGCACCAAGCGGTGCGTGGCGTATGGCACAATACGCGCCAAAGTCATACTTCCCCCCGTCTGTTCCACTCGCGGATCGCACGAGGGCAAAAAACGCTGTCTGAACGCCCCAGTACTAGCTCCAATTTCCCTTATCTTTGAATGGTGATCACTGGGCGAGTTGGAAGTTGGTGGTAATAATATATGCTCTACATCCTCGGCGAAAATCTGATTTCGGAATTTAGTGAGCAGCCCCTTCCGCTTAGCACGCCGTCTATCTGCAAGTGTGTCCCACTTCAAACTTCCTATGAGATCTGTAACACTCTCGCGGTGGCTAAATGTACCAGTCACGATCTTGCCGCTCTTCTTTGGACCTTCTCAATCTCTTGAATCAGATCCAACTGGTAGGGGTCCCATACAGAAGGCTCTGAGCACTATGGGACTTAACATCTGAGGTCATCAGTCCCCTAGAACTTAGAACTACTTAAACCTAACTAACCTAAGGACATCACACACATCCATGCCCGAGGCAGGATTCGAACCTGCGACCGTAGCAGTCTCGCGGTTCCGGACTGAAGCGCCCATACAGAAGAACAATACTCTAAGACTGTACTAACCAACGTATTGTAAGCTATTTCCTTTGTTGAAGGACTGCATCGCTTCAGGATTCTACCAATAAACCGCAATCTCGAGTTCGCCTTGCCCGTTACTTGTGTAATCTGATCATTCCATTTGAGATAATTTCGAATAGTCACACCCAGATACTTGACGGATGTTACCACTTCCAAAGACTGGGCATTTATTTTGTACTCGTACATTGGGAATTTTCGCCTTGTTATACGCAGTAGGTTACACTTACTGATATTGGGAGATAACTGCCAGTCATTACACGAAGCATTTATTTTCTGCAAATCCTCATTGATTTGTTCACAACTTAAGTGTGATACTATTTTCCTGTAGACTACAGCATCATCTGCAAACAGTCTAATTCCGCTGTCAGTACTATCAACCAGATCGTTTATGTAAACTGTAAAAAGCAGCGGACCTATTACACTGTCCTGGGGCACACCTGAAGTTACGCTTGTTTCTGTTGAAGTCACCCCTTTCAGGACGACATACTGCTCCCTGTCTGTTAGGGAACTATCTATCCAATCCCATATGTCATCGGATAGGCCGTAAGCAAGCACGTTTTGGAGCAAGCGACAGTGCGGAAATGAGTCGAACGTCTTTCGAAAGTCGAGAAAGTCGAGAATTCCTCATCTGCAGTCAGGTCATCTAGAACTCTATTTGGTTAAAATCTGTATTCAGCTGGACATAGGAATTGAACAAAGTACAAGAGACTCACAGATAAGGAGCGTCGTAGCCGCCTTGCTTATACAGTGATGGCACACTGTTTCCCGTTGCAATAATTTAAGGAACCAAATAAACTTGTTATTTTCCGGGAGGTCACTCGTTATACGCAAACGCTGCCACAAGATTTCTATTCTGTAGTCTTTTAAGGCCTTGTCCAATGAGATGATAAGTGTTTAATTTTACAAAGGGAGTATGCTGAAAAGAAAGGTAAATTTCAGACTGGTAGATGCGGTTCTGGGCTCTAGATCCCAGTTTGTGACTTACTTATTTACTCATTCTCGTAATTATTAATCGACAGTACACGACACGCATATTCGAAAGGCTACATTATTTATGTAACATTTAACACACAATATTCGCGATCGAATGTATACATCTGACATCTCAATAACGTCTTTTAGCATGATTAGGACTTCATTATTCAGACGCGAGCACATCTCAACTCATTACTTTGGAACCGTAGCTCCTGTCTTCGACAATTACAATTCGCGCTTTCAGATGGAGAACGGTATTGATGAGTGGAGCAGGATGAGATGTAACCATACGCTTACGAATGCCTCCAAAACTTGATAATAATAAGAAAACGTAAGCTGCGCCAGATTTTTTGCGTGCTACGCGACTGGAAGCGAATGAGCAGTAATGGTAGCGACCCATTTGCAGGCCATAATGCAGTCCGGCTCGCCGACCGCGCCGTGGGCCATAATCGACCGCGAGGAGTCGATTCTGCGCGGGCTGCGGCTGGCCGAGGCGGTGGGCTGCCCGCACACCAAGGCGGAGATGCCGTCCGTCATCGACTGCCTGCGCCGCAAGAACGCCACCGAGCTCGTCAACAACGAGTGGGGCACGCTCGGCATCTGCGAGTTCCCCTTCGTGCCCATCATCGACGGCGCCATCCTCGACGAGACTCCGCAGCGCTCGCTGGCCGCCAAGAACTTCAAGAAGACCAACATCATGATGGGCAGCAACACCGAAGAGGGGTAACAACCAGCTATTACTCCCTACACTTTTACCATCAAATTGCAAGATCTCTGTGAGTGACGTATCTGGGGCATGGCTCTGGGCACCGTTTCCATACGGACGGAGTTCTTACATTTGTGGCATGCGAAAACAGTGGGGAACGGTTACAGAAGTAGGCAAGAGAGAGAAAGAGGTAGGAGGTTGGCGAGAGAGGAAAAAGTAAAGCAAGAAGTGTTAGAAGTCACTAAATCGGGAAGGGTCGGACATGTGTGAAGGAAAATTACAAAATCAAGATTGGAATGTGTTCGAAGTGGCCGTGCGGTTAAAGGCGCTGCAGTCTGGAACCGCAAGACCGCTACGGTCGCAGGTTCGAATCCTGCCTCGGGCATGGATGTTTGTGATGTCCTTAGGTTAGTTAGGTTTAACTAGTTCTAAGTTCTAGGGGACTAATGACCTCAGCAGTTGAGTCCCATAGTGCTCAGAGCCATTTTTTTGGAATGTGTTGAACAACTGTTCCACAAGTTCTGCTTCCCTGTGGTACGAAAGACTTAAGACTTGTTTATGACTACTAGGTTAAGGTAAATGAGCCAACGCAACTAAAGCGTATGTACTACATTTTATGTTCGTAGTTGACGGTGCATTTTCATAGATGCAATGTAAAGAAATGAAAGTTGAATGACATTGCTGCAAGCAATGCCGGTTTGAACTACTGTTTACTGTATTTGAAAACAACATAATACACTATAGATTTACTGAATGTTTATTCTAACAATACCACCACTTGAAAAGTGGATTAGAAATCAGATTAATAATGTTGCTCACGCAGCATATGTTCGCTTTATCGAGCAACAACAAAACTGTGGATGGTATCGTCAGAATCGAAATAATGAGGTCACTGTAAAGAAGACATTAATTTGGCACTTATCTTGAATGGATTTCCACGTAGATCTCATCGAAGTCGTTACGGCTCATCTTGTTGATTCTAGGGTGATTCCACTTTGGCTGCTAGAAGGTCCGGATCTGTATTTTAGCAGTATTTGAAGACCTAACAAATGCGTTTTTCAGGAAGTTCTTAGTGATCAAACAGTACCAGATCGGAACAATGGCATGGTAGAAATAATTTTTGACTTGGTGTTTACGATCCACATTTTTAATAAACTTCTTGTAAATTCACATATACTTCTTCTTAATTGTCACATCATCAAGAAAACAGTTTTGTATCAATCTTCACATACTTAATTTCCACTTTAACCAAACACATGACTTGACTGTTCTTTTACAAACCGAAATAACAACATAACTTCTACAAAGTGAAACAAAGACTGCTATGTGCGCATTCACGCCAAAACGATTACAAGTAAGTCAAAGATTATGAAAGTCTCACAGAGATGAATACACACAAGAACAATGTCACTGTAATATATCGATACATCGGAGTACCTATACATTAATAAAACCAAATGTGAATATTGTCACAAAAATATGTCTGATACTTCGCAGAAAAGTAGTTCGATATTACTGGTATCAAGAACTGGGGTAGGAGTGCCGCAATGGTCACGTAAATAAAGAACCATTACACAATCTTTCACTGAATTGTAAAGTAATATTGATCTCAATAAACGAAAAAAACAGGCCAAACATCAATGTGGTGTTAACCAAACCGATCGTGGTTGGGGGGATGGGGTAGTTTTCCGCTCGGAAGGTAGCGGTTCTCAGAATCGCAGTTTCACTGGGCGGCAGTTACCCGATGTAAGCCACTGAATCTACAGAATAAATACCGACACTCCGTTCATTATTACATGGTCTGTTTACATTAATTAAGTGTTAACTTCACAGTATTTCACGGTAACCTTGGCGATAAACAGTATGCCTCAATTGCATTCCTGCCGTAGCTACAACGTAAGGGGGAAGGCGCGTCTCCATGCCCGTTATTACTCCACGAGACAGTGGTATAGCTGCTGAGAGTATCGGAAAAGTGTAATAGTTGGGATCATATATACTAACCTGCAACGGTCAGCGTTACGTAAGTCAGGGGGCGAAATTCGAGACAATGTAACTATATATGATCCATGGTAAAGCCAAGGGGCGTGTTTAATAATTGGTCGCTTGAACTGTAGAAAGCGTACGCCATCACCTTCAGTTCGCAAGGCTTCAAATGGCTCTGAGCATTATGGGACTTAACATCTGTGGTCATCAGTCCCCTAGAACTTAGAGCTACTTAAACCTAACTAACCTAGGGACATCACACACATCCATGCCCGAGGCAGGATTCGAACCTGCGACCGTAGCGGTCGCGCGGTTCCAGACTGTAGCGCCCAGAACCGCTCGACCACTGGTGGGGAGATCCCTGCGCATCTGAGCGCACAGTTCAGAGGCCTGGACAACTTTATACCGGTGGATGCACCGCCGCCTCTACGTGCAACGGTTGCGCATACCTTGTGCCCACAGGAAGTGGCACAACTGTAAACATACCTTTAACGCCGACGTGGAGGTGCCCGCATAATGTTCCCGATGTGAGAGAATAGCCCCAAACATCAGTTGATTGTTAATTTTTAGTGGCTGAGGTTCAAAGTTAATGTTAGATCCACAATTCCAGTTTTCAATGTTTAACAATTTTGAACTGGACGTCAGCAGAACACGCTGTAGTATATGTAAGGAATGACAAAATAACTGACATACTTATGTGTCATCATCACATCCATAGATTGTTCATTTAACGTTGTTGGCACTTGTGAAAGAGTTGCCAAGGACGTTAGTTTCTCAATCCATGGATCTGATGACATATATACAGGAAAGAATTTTTCATGAAATTATAGTGAAATAGTGAAATCCAGACCTTTAGCTGGTTACAGGATTTGCTAAATATCAATGGGTACAGTTGAAAAACGTATACCCCGACCGGGACTCGAACCCGGGACCTCCTGCTTACATGGCAGACGCTCTATAGCACGCTCCCCGTAAGACCTTCATTTCCAACTTTGTCCACACACTACATTTGTAGCACCCCTGCCCACTATACTCATTACTCGCAGCATTGTAATTTCATTCTTCCAGATCTGGAAGATCACCAATGCTATCTGAACAGATTTTTGCGTGAACTGGAGCACAAAACGTTCCTTGTATACCACTTCAAAATGGCTAACCGGCAGCCAATGCAATGGTGATAGCTTGTCTTAATAGTAAAATGTGACGATGATGCGAAGATGTCTTTAGAAAGAATAGCCGGTCAAATTATACACCACATGTACGCTGCCTAAATGTGTTGACCGAAAACTTTCGTTCATGAAGTATACGGGGGCTGCTGAGTGCCATGATTCTATCACGTTCATAATGAATAAGGTAATAAACTATACAACTACAGGCAACAGCCAATCAAATCAAACCTATTTTAATGTCTCTTTAGAGTAACTGTGTAATTTGAGTTACCTGTTTTTGTGTTCATTATCCGCCACAGATTATTGTCCGAAGATTAGATTTATGCGTCTCTCCACTGTAGCCTTTCCTCTGAAAGCATTTTCATCTTGGCCTATTCTACAACATACATCGATTTGAACTTGCTGACTGTGTCCAAGGCTTGTTCTACCTCTCAAATTTTTACCCAACCACTTGCCTCTACTACCAACTGACGATTCCTTGATGCCTCAGGATGTGTTCTCGCAAGCGATACCTTCTTTTAATTATATTTTACCGTAAACTTCATTTCTACACAATGCCATTCAGTGTCTCCTCATTGAGCATTCGATCTACCTATCTAATCTTCAACGTATGTCTGTAGCTCCCAGTTTCGAAAATGTGTATTCCCTTCTTGGTCCACATTGCACAAAACTGTAGAAGGCTGCAGTTCAAGCAGAGATACTTCAGAAAAGACTTTCAACACTTAAATTTATGCTGCACATTATAACATTTGTCTTTTTCAGAAACTCCATTTCAGCTCTTCCTAGTCTGCGTTTTACATCCTCCTTTACGTTGTACACTAGTAGCGATATTCGTCTACTACTTTTACTGTCTCATCGCCTGATTTAATTCGACTACATTCCTGTGTCCTTATTTTCTACATCTACATCTACATTTATACCCCGCAAGCTACCCAAAGGTGTGTGGCGGAGGGCACTTTACGTGCCACTGTCATTACCTCCCTTTCCTTTTCCAGTCGCGTATGGTTCGCGGGAAGAACAACTGCCGGAAAGCCTCTGTGCGCACTCGAATCTCTCTAATTTTGCAATCGTGATCTCCTCGGGAGTTATAAATAGGGGGAAGCAATATATTCGATACCTCACCCAGAAACGCACCCTATCGAAATCTGGACAGCAAGCTACACCACGATGCAGAGCGCCTCTCTTAGCAGAGTCTGCCACTTGAGTTTGCTAAACATCTCCGTAACGCTATCACTCTTACCAAATAACCCTGTGACGAAACGTGCCGCTCTTGTTTGGATCTTCCGTCAACCCGATCTGGTACGGATCCCACACTGATGAGCAATTTTCAAGTATAGGTCGAACGAGTGTTTTGTAAGCCACCTCCTTTGTTGATGGACTACATTTTGTAAGGACTCTCCCAATGAATCTCAACCTGGCAGCCGCCTTACCAACAATTAATTTTATATGATCATTCCACTTCAAATCGTTCCGTACGCATACTCCCAAATATTTTACAGAAGTAACTGCTACCAGTGTTTGTTCCGCTATCATATAATGATGCAATAAGGGATCCTTCTTTCTATGTATTCGCAATACATTACATTTGTCTGTGTTAAGGGTCAGTTGCCACTCCCTGCACCACTTCCTGCATTTCGCTGCAATTTTCTGATGCTGCAACTTCTCTGTATACTACAGCATTATCCGCGAAAAGCCGCATGGAATTTCCGATACTATCTACTAGGTCATTTATATATATTGTGGAAAGCTATGGTCCCATAACACTCCCCTGTGGCATGCCAGAGGATACTTCAACGTCTGTAGACGTCTCTTCATTGAGAACAACATGCTGCGTTCTGTTTGCTAAAAACTTTTCAATCCAGCCACACAGATGGTCTGATATTCCGTAGGCTCTTACTTTGTTTATCAGGCGACAGTGCGGAACTGTATCGAACGCCTTCCGGAAGTCAAGGAAAATGGCATCTACCTGGAAGCCTGTATCTAATATTTTCTTTGTCTCATGAACAAATAAAGCGAGTTGAGTCTCACACGATCGCTGTTTCCGGAATCCATGTTGATTCCTACAGAGTAGATTCTGGGTTTCCAGAAGCGACATGATACGCAAGCAAGAAACATGTTCTAAAATTCTACAACAGATCGACGTCAGAGATATTGGTCTATAGTTTTGCGCATCTGCTCGACGCCTCTTCTTGAAGACTGGAACTACCTGTGCTCTTTTCTAATCATTTGGAACCTTCCGTTCATCTAGAGACTTGCAGTTATTTCTGTTGATAGTCAACTTACAACTTTTTTTCAAGACACTACACTGCGGTCAACTAATGTTGCAGCCTTTGCAGTTTCTGACAGTATTACAGCGTCTTTGCCATTGCCGACAGTATTACAGCATCAGCGGCATGCCTCAGTCTTTTTTTTATTATTTCTTGCCGTGAACTTAACATACAGTTCACTTCGATTTCGTTTACTGCTAACGCAGTGTGGCAACGGGAATATGTTACAGTCAACTCTCACCCCTGTCCCGAACAAATCTTTCCTCTCTTGTTATTTTTCACTGGCTTCGGTACGAGTTGTAGACACCCTGACGCTCCCGCAGGTACTACTTCATCATCTACTACCTGACGGAGCTGTTCCGCAAGGAGGAGGACGTGTACGTGAGCCGCGACGAGTACCTCAAGGCGGTGCGGGAGCTCAACCCGTACGTCAACAACGTGGCCCGCCAGGCCATCGTCTTCGAGTACACCGACTGGGCCAACCCGGACGACCCGATCGGCAACCGCGACGCCCTGGACAAGATGGTGGGCGACTACCACTTCACGTGCAACGTGAACGAGTTCGCGCACCGCTACGCGGAGACGGGCAACAACGTGTACATGTACTACTTCAAGCACCGCTCCGCCGGCAACCCGTGGCCGTCGTGGACGGGCGTGATGCACGGCGACGAGATCAACTACGTGTTCGGCGAGCCGCTCGACCCGCGCAAGGGCTACACGCCGCACGAGGTCGAGCTGAGCCGCCGCATGATGCGCTACTGGGCCAACTTCGCCAAGACGGGGTGAGTACCCGGCGTAGCGGTATTTAGCAGTCTAATAGTTTCAAGTGATGCACGCCACTCAGCGAATCGACTGATAAAATAGTATGCTGACCCTTTATCGCCGGCCATAGCCGCACGTTGTGGAATCCTAACACTGCACAAAGAAAGAAAATGATATATGAACATATTACGATTTTTATTTTTATCCTGGTGTGTTACTTGAACTGTTATACAGGGGTCGCTAACGAATAATTATGCGATTTCCTGAGATGCGAAAAGGAATCTCATAAACTACACTACTGGCCATTAAAATTGTTACACCATGAAGGTGACGTGCTACAGAAGCGAAATTTAACCGACAGGAAGAAGATATGCTGTGATATAAAATGATTAGCTTTTCAGAGCATTCACACAAGGATGGCGCTGGTGGCGACACCTACAACGTGCTGACATGAGAAAAGTTTCCAACCGATTTCTCATACACAAGCAGCAGTTGACCGGCGTTGCCTGGTGAAACGTTGTGATGCCTCGAGTAAGCAGGAAAAATGAGTACCATCACGTTTACAACTTTGATGAAGGTCGGATTGTACCACATCGCCATTGCGGTTTATCGTATCGCGACATTGCTGCTCGTATTGGTCGAGATCCAATGACTGTTAGCAGAATACGGAATCGGTGGGTTTAGGAGGGTAATACGGAACGCCGTGCTGGATCCCAACGGGCTCGTATCACTAGCAGTTGAGATGACAGGCATCTTATCCGCATGGCATTAACGGATCGTGCAGCCACGTCTCAATCCCTGAGTCAACACATGGGGACGTTTGCAAGACAACAACCATCTGCACGAACAGTTCGACGACGTTTGCAGCAACACGGACTATCAGCTCGGAGACCATGGCTGCGGTTACCCTTGACGCTGCATCACAGACAGGAGCGCCTGCGATGGTATACTCAACGACGAACCTGGATGCACCAATCGCAAAACGTCATTTTTTCTGTTGAATCCAGGTTCTGTTTACAGCATCCTGATGGTTGCATCCGTGTTTGGCGACATCGCGGTGAACGCACTTTGGAAGCGTGTATTCATCGCCATACTGGCGTATCACCCGGCGTGATGGTATGGGGTGCCATTGGTTACACGTTTCGGTCACCTCTTGTTTGCATTGGCGGCACTTTCAACAGTGTACGTTACATTTCAGATGTGTTACGACCCGTGGCTCTACCCTTCATTCGATCCCTGCGAAACCATACATTTCAGTAGCATAAAGCACGACCGCATGTTGCAGGTCCTGTACGGTCCTTTCTGGATGCATAAAATGTTCGACTGCTGCCTTGGGCAACACATTTTCGATCTCTCACCAACTGAAAACGTCTGGTCAATGGTAGCCGAGCAGCTGGCTCGTCACAATACGCCAGTCACTACTCTTGATGAACTGTGGTATCGGCTTGAAGCTGCATGCTCAACTGTACCTGTACACACCATCCAAGCTCTGTTTGACTCAATGCACATGCGTATCAAAGCCGTTATTACTGCCAGAGGTGGTTGTTCTGGGTACTGATTTCTCAGGATCTATCCACCCAAATTGGGTGAAAATGTAATCACATGTCAGTTTTAGTGTAATTTATTTGTCCAATGAATACCCGTTTATCATCTGCATTTCCTCTTGGTGTAGCAATTTTAATGGTCAGTGGTGTATCTTTCCATTGGTCAAACAGTTACGAGACGATTCTACGGTAACAGCGTGGACCAACTGTAGCAAAATATACGGGAACAAAGGTAAGGTTTATCAAGGAATAAAATCATCTTTCATAAAAACAGTGCTCACCCACATACACAACTCTTGTTTCTGTGGCAAAAATACGTGATCTAAGACACGAATTGATGCCAGACCAATCTTATCCCGCCTACTTCGACTGATTCGGTTCCATCAACTTTCCATCTCGTCCCCAAGTTCGAAATTTTCCTCGGTGGACAGACATTTCGTTCAAACGAAGAACTAACACCCAAAGACAAGTGCTTTGGAAGCCTGGAGGAATTTAATTTGTGACATGGAATCCATGCATCGGAACATCGCTTGACCAAGTGCATTAGTGTTCAGAGGGACTACACTGAATATTCGTTTGTTTCTATTCTGTTCCGAGAATTTTTCAGTCTACCCTCGTACATTGTCTCTAGATTCGGAAGAAGCCCGTTCGGATACACTTGGTGAAAGGATTATTATCGCCAGTATTTGGCTCGCAAGGGGACTAGCGGCATTTTCATATCAAACAGTATACTAAGATCCTGAGTCTGATTATAAGACACTCTTCGCAGTGTCTCATGTAGTGAGGGAATGTGACACTGACCTAAGGCAAATAAAATGAACTGCAGTGAGTCATTCAGACCTGGCGAAGCTGCTTTAGGTGGAGGAATTATCTTGAATTCTACTAATCACCAAGATCATTTTTAATCGTAAATGTGCAGAAAGCTACGGCATTATTAAGTTCACTGGTATGTTACTGTGGCAAGAGAGTTTACTGGAGAGACAAACTGTGAAGTTTGCTCCATTATTGAAATTTTCGTTTCTGTAGTACTTCCAAAACAACAGCTACACACCCTAAAACTCCTTAGTTGAATATCTTTCTTTTATGATTTTCCAGGACGGCCGTGAAAGGGATATGTTGGTTTCAACTGCCGTACGGTGGCAGAGATATAGGGAAAGGCCAGAAGTCTTTACCATGACGGAGAATTAGTAACCTTGATCTTCGGACAACATCACACTGTACTTCTATTATACATTGCTAGTGTCCTTGCTATTGCGATTAATTTTGTGCAGATCATTTTCTGCAGCGAGATACAAGAGGGAAGACATGCAAGTGTTTTGGTATGTAGTATTTCACTATCACAACCAGCAAAGCACCAGCGGCATTATTATTTGAAGCTAGAGGGCGCTGCAAATAATTTGGTAATCAAAGCTCCGTCACGTACCAATTGTTAACTGTGGGAGCCGAGCAGACTGGTTGTGTCATATACTGAATACAGTTATTGGTAAATAGGGATTTCAGACAGCATCTCTTCTTAATTTATGGTACACAATTCAAATGCACCATCTCTTGTTGCAACATTGCAATTATCATAGTAATAACAGAACAGGTGAGACGTAAAGTGAGAGGTGGTCGTCTACCAACGTAACTCAAGCAACGTAACTTAGCAAAAAATAATAGACATTTTAAACCGTGGCAGAGGTTTGTCACCACGAACCGAGGTCGGCTTGCTTGAGAACGACGTGCTGTGCTAAGTACACGATAGAGCGTGGTGTGGCACCTTGAAAACTTTACAGTAGTTTCACTTCAGTTCTGTAAAGTAAATGTCAGCGACATCGTACGTTGATAGGTAGCAATTTGCGTTATCACATGGAATGTCTGATGAAAATGGAAGGGTTACTTATCGAGTTTAAGAGTAGGGGCACACCACAAATTGCCTTGAAGTTTTTGAAGATTTCATTTCACCTCTGGAAGAGGACTTCTCCAGACACTTAGAGTGGTTCAACAGAATTTTCTCTGTGTAAGAAACAACGTGCTAGGAGTTATAAAGTACCCCTCTTTGTTATCTCACTACGCGCGGAGTTCATTACACAGGCAATTGCAAAATTGCGGATGGCCAACGATCGACCTGATTCACTCACACTTCTGCGCGTGCAGATGCTTCACGTACTAATTATCGCAGGAATCTAGTGTTCTTCCAGCACTGTTCCTCACTATCTCGAAATTCCTCGAAATTCTAATTATTACACGTTGTTAGTTACGAATATTTGTTGCGATCACTACGTACACATCTTCAGCGTGTAAGGAACAATTGTCATCTGCCATCAGCGTCATTTTTTTATTAAATATTTGATGCAACATTCATTATAACTCTTTAGTTATTGTGCTGCTTTGCATAATACTTTGGTGTAGACCCGTTGAAATTATTTTTTTCACACTTATTTTCACTACTTTATTCCACATCAGCCAGAATGCCAACATCCAAACAAGTACTCCAATTAGACTTTTCCTCCGCAAGAAATCAATAATGATCGCAGACTCACACAAGGAATTTATTGATTTATTAATAAACGTTTAAGATCTGTAGCCTTTTGTGTATGGCGATTTGATATAAATTTTTTTTTTTTACCTTTCGTACTTCATGGATACATGGATACATGAGGCTACACTATTGTTGAAACTTTTTTTAAATACTTGCGTAATCCGTGGCATGCTAATTAATTTCTACTTAATAAACAGCAGAAGACAAAGGACGTGCGATAATGTGTACAAATAAACAACAGATTGAGAGGAACACATCTGACGCCTCGCAACTAGCAATTAGGTTTTAAACTCTGGGTTTTGTCTTGGAGAACCTGAAAAGTGGTACACAGTCTTTGTACACATGCTGCACGACAACGTTGGGAATGTACAGTTTCTTTTGCTGGCCAGTGATCATCGTGTGAATGCTGCAGATGTATTTGAATCGATTCGTGTCATTGGCCACAAAGACCAAGATGAAATATATTTACAGTACAGGGGTGTGTGTATGTTAAGTGCTCCTACACCTTTAAGGGGAGTTGGAATGCCGGAAAATGGAAAAAATTCACATTTTCAGTTTTTAACCTTATAACTTAATTTGAAATTTTCTGCTTAAAATGGTGCAAAATTTGTTAAGAAATTCCAATTGGAAGTATTTTTATTTAATTTTTCAAAATTACATGTGCGCCCAGCAAAGTTACCCATCTTGTGATTTGTACACATTTAAATCTTCGCATTTCCGAAAACATTACATATAGAAGGCTGTGGATTTCACTCTTCAGTTGTAGAATCTTTGATCCTTCCATAGGTACCATTGTTTTTACGACTAGCTGTGTTTATTGTTCAGTTTTTGATCTGTGAGTGTTTGTTTTGAGCCTCGAGTTTAGTTTGTCGCTCATTTGGAGTTTGTTATCTGTCTTGTTTTGACTTTCAGTGGTGAGTGCGTAGTTTCTACGATGCCTAGGAGTGCATCATTATTTAAAAAGCGAAAGTTTCGCGGTAATAGATTTACAAATAACGTTTGTTCAAGTGATTCTGCTTCAGCACCTGTTGATGCTGGTGAAAGTTCTGACGTTTGTACAGCTGAGATGTGTGAAGGAGACACGCCCACCAGTGCATCAAAAAAGAAGTTATCAAACTGTGCAAGTGAAATTACAGATGAAGCTTCTAATGAACAATATGTTTTAGTCGACTTTCCTGTTTTTACTGAGTTTATGAAGAAATGTTTGTGTTGTAATCTTTGTGGAGGTTCTTTTGATATGAACATAACAAAATCTATAGGACTTTCCTGCAAAATTGCTATAGTTTGTGCCAGTTGTGAAAATGAGACCTGTTTTTGGAGCTCTAAAACATGCAGTAGCAATTTGTTTGAGAGTAATATCAGGCTAATGTATGCAATGAGAGCAATTGGTAAAGGACATACTGCTGCTCAAACATTTTGTGCCATAATGAATCTTCCACCTCCACCTGCTAAAATTGACAATTACACTGAAGTGATAGGAGATGCTGTTCAGTCTGTAGCAGATTTATCAATGAAAGCTGCTGCCAGTGAAGCAAAATATATAAATGAAGGAAACCCAGATATCCCTGTTGCTTTTGATGGAACCTGGCAGAAAAGGGGTCACACATCCAAAAATGCTGTTGCTACTGTTACTAGTGTGGACAGCGGTAAAGTTTTGGACTATGAAGTGCTCACTAAACATTGTTACCATTGTGCATCTGGTAAGATAGAAGCAGCTCACATATGTAGCAAGAATTATGAAGGTACGAGTGGAGGCATGGAGGCTGCCGCTGCTGTGAAAATGTTTAGCAGATCAGAAAAAGAACGGGGAGTATTTTACACAAAATTCCTTGGAGATGGGGACTCCAAGGCATACAAAAGTGTTACAGAATCCATGCCATATGTCAATAAGACAATAACTAAACTAGAATGTGTCGGTCATGTTCAGAAACGAATGGGCACTCGTCTAAGGAAACTGAAACAGAATCTGAAGGACAAAATTTTGTCAGATGGTAAAACCATTAGAGGTCGCCTGTCAGATAAAATTATAAATGAATTACAACAATACTATGGTATGGCAATAAGAAATAATGCAAATAATTTGCAGGAAATGAGACAAGCTGTATGGGCCACATATTTACATCGATCATCAACTGATGATAATCCTCAACATTTTGCTTGTCCAGATGGTCCTCAGTCATGGTGCAATTATAGAAAATCTCAAGCTACTGGGGATCCTTATCACCATAAAAATTATATTCCATTGGCTGTTATGGAAGTAATTAAACCAATATATAGAGACTTGGGGCATCCTGATCTTCTGCGAAAATGTCTTCATGGTTGTACCCAGAATCAAAACGAGTCGTTCAACAACCTCATTTGGACTCGTGTACCTAAGAATGTATTTGTTGGGATAAAAACATTGAAATGGGGAGTCAGTGATGCTGTTATTTCATTCAATGATGGTCATATGGGTAGGCTAAAGGTCATGGCAAGGCTCGGCATTGCTCCTGGTATCAACACCATCAGAGGTCTTCAGCTTCTGGACAGCGTGCGAGTAAGGAAGGCTCAGTATGCAGCTGAATTTAATACAAAAAAAGCAAGGGCAGCAAGGAGAAGAAAGCTTCTAGGTGAAGAAGAAGAACTAGAAGATGACCCTGATTACTCTGCTGGACACTTTTGATAATAGAATAAAAGGTATTTGTGAATTTTCATAATAAATTACTTTAATCGCATTTTCTGGCATTTGACATTTTTAGTGTTACATGTACCTTTATCTCATAAACCACTCAACCAACAACATTCAAATTTTCAGAAATGCTGCAAAACAGTTCAAAGAGGCCACTGAACTAGAATCATGACAAGAACTGGCTTATTCTCTGAACTAGGGAAGTTTATGTTATACTTTTTCCAATAAAAAATGGCTTAATGGTAAAAAATTCATAAATACTATACCAACAAAAAGAAAACATTGGTTCTAGTTCAGTGGGCTCACAATATATGCTGAAAACCTCTGCCAGAATTTCAAAGTTCTGAAGATAATAGTTCCAAAGAAAAAGGTACACAAAGTTAGCAAATTTAACATTGGCGAGATAGGGCATTCCAACTCCCCTTAAACGACGTCTTTCACGAATACTGCGATGTAATATGACAATTCTGACCGCCCTTTCCGAAACAAGAAATATCCTTGTTCTTTGTGGATCTCTGCACTCTCCCTAAAACGTAACACCCCAAAGGATCATACAGTGCAGTGAACGACAGTAAAGAAGCCTTCGAGTGGAAAGTAACTTCACAGTTTCACAATTATGTCTCTGAAAATACCGTATTACGATTCAGTGATTCTGTAAATTATACAGTTCGTAGGAACAATTGTTATTTCTGAAACCTTGAAAGTGGCCAAAGGTGTACATTAGAACTACACAAGCTACAGTTTTCATGCCCCGTTTTTAAACAATCATAGTCTTCATGAAGATTTTGGATAATTTGATGAACGACAATATATACACAGAAGATAAGCAACAGTACAATACATAATGCTATATGCGATTGGGCTTGGATCATGTTCATAATTTTGGATTACAATGTCCAACACACACATATGGCATTTACTAGAACAACCCAGAAAATTTGCTTGAGGTGGAGATTATAAAGTAAAACTTAAACAGTGAGGAATATTAATACGAGATTCCGTGAGTAGATAAATAATGATGAAAATAATCCATCAGACTTCTGTAGATATATTACAGAACAAAATCATGAAGTGACAGACACATCACAGTGAATGTCAGTTTTACCTCAAAGAAATGGAAATTAGTAGTCACATCAAACAAAGATCGGAGTAATATTCTAAACGAATAAACCTACCTAAAATACAAAGAAAAATTTGTAAAAATATACACATGTCCACGTCCAAAAGCGAAAGAACCTCCTTTTCTTAACACAGCAGAATTAAGAGGTAAAATTTCCAAAATCATCTGCTCCATCATTCCTGCAAGTTTGTACCATCGTCGCAGAATTACCCTGTACTACCATGAAATCTGCCAGAAGTTACGAATATACAGCATTTTGTAGGATATAATGTGTGTCTGCATGCCAGTAATACAGTATTTTCTTAATCAAAGACGCAGTCTGTTACCTTTTCTGTTGCCGGCCGTTGTGGCCGAGCGGTTCTAGGCGCTTCAGTCCAGAACCGCACTGCTGCTACGGTCGCAGGTTCGAATCCTGCCTGGGGCATGGATGTGTGTGATGTCGTTAGGTTAGTTAGGTTTAAATAGTTCTAAGTCTAGGGGCCTGATGACCTCAGATGTTATTTCCCATAGTGTTTAGAGCCATTTGAACCGTTCCTGTTTGTGTTATGTCCTACATGCGCCAAACCTATTGAGACCAACGACGGGACATTTTATGCTAACGCTCCAGACTACGAAGCATCCTGGCCACAGCAGTCGTCGTTTACTACGTGACCGAAACAACAATGGTACACGTATAGGTGTATATAAGAAAAAGTAGGAATAAAGCGTTGCCCGGAAATGCTTGTACCTCTTACCGCTGCATTCCGCTACCACCCACTGTTTGTTGCACAGGTACACGGATCGTCACAACGCCCTCGATTGATGATGTATGGACGTCGAACTGCATCCCAGCATCTCCCTTAACTCTCAAAAGCGCGGATGAAACGTAAGGGGGGGGGGGGGTGAGTGGAGGAGGTAACGGAGATCGTGACTCCCTTCCCCCACCCCTAAAGACATTATTTA
Organism: Schistocerca americana; assembly: GCF_021461395.2. Lineage (NCBI taxonomy): Eukaryota > Metazoa > Arthropoda > Insecta > Orthoptera > Acrididae > Schistocerca > Schistocerca americana. The sequence goes on from NC_060120.1 coordinate 63,222,449, forward strand.
CATACATTTATTTCCACGTTTTTCAGTTAGCTTTCGGAGACTAAAGTAGCGTGAAAGCTAAGGCTCTCGAAATTTCTAGATAATGTGCTATGTTTAACACGGGATATTTAATAGTTGTTGGACTGAGAGCTAGCCATTGCGAATCGGCTTGCACCCTTGTCAACATTTCACGCTGGTAAAGGTGACCAGTCATGTGTTGCCCATATTGTCAACAAGAAGTCCGATTCCATTCGTGAACGCAAAGGTAATACCAGCAACCCACAGAAAATCGAGAAAGGAAAGAGAGAGGGGAAAAGATGCTTACCTAACGAAAAGAAAGACTAATTTTTCCCGAATATAGGCAGTAACGACTGAAGGAGGTCTCATTCCATCCCCCTTCCAGTTACTCGTTTGCATTAGCGTAGTTTCCAGACATGTGTTCAGAAAAATTGTGTCGAGTAAACTGTGATGTAGCATTTACAACTCTTAAATCACTTGCGTCACACATCCAGTGTACACGACGCAGTCACGTCAATGTGTCCACTCTACGTGCAGTAACCACTCACAGACGTTAGGAAGCAGCAATGGCAGTGGACGCTACATAAAGCATGTCGGTGGATGCGGAAATAGTACAGTCGTCGCCGCAATGCGGAAAAGGAGCCATTTATCCCACGTCCAAAAGAGCACGATGATTGTGGCTTTCTGACCAACAGTGGAATCATTACCGCAACGTTTAAGACTGTAAACTGTTGGCGTGCCGTAATGGTTAAAGTACACCGTGCATGGCAAAATGGCGCTATCCGGAAACGGCGCCGAGGCCACTGCGATCAGGAACGGGCTATAGATAACACGTATGAAAGACGACTACGGAGATGTGAAAGGGCGAGTAGTCGTGCAGGTGTTGAGCAGCTGACCGCCCCGATGAAGCAAGTGGCTGCAACAGCGTCTCCTCCACGACCGTTCAGCAAATCTTGCTGCGTATGTGTCCGCGCAGCAGGCGCCAAGTTCGTGCACCCACGATGACAGGTGTTCATCGGCGACGAAGGCTGGAATTGGCGCGCCAGCACCACTACTGGATGTCCACTGAGTATCGACAGGTGGCCGTTTCACATAAACGACGTTTCATGCTCCATCGCACAGATGGCCACTGGCGTATACAGCCAGTGCAAACACCCTGCAACAGTTATGCTCTGCGGAATATTTTCGTGGCATTCCCTGGATAATCACATCATCCTGAACGGCAAAATGGATCAGCATAAGTATGAATCTATCCTTCGAGACCATATCCTACCTGCATGCTGTCTGTTTTCCTCGGCACGATGGCATCTACCAGCGGGGCTGTGTAACGTGTCACACAGCACGCAGTGTACGAGCATGGTTCAAAGGGTACCAGGATGGGTTCACTGTACTCCCCTGGCCACAAACTTGCCTTGCTTTAAACTCAATCGAGAACCTGTGGGGCAACCTCGATTGGGCTGTTGGTGCCATGGAACCTCAACCGAAAAACATAGCGCAGCTGATTTTGCCACTGGAGTCTTCCAGAAACTCATTAACTCTTCCTGCATGTCTCGCAACGGATCGCGCTGGAAAAGCTGGTTATTTAGGCTTTCGACAGGTGCTCACACAATAGCGATGGGACAGTGTATTTCTCTGAATTGTGGGAAACAAATTATAATTACACAGATTGTTGTCAAAATTTTATGCATCTGTGACTCGTGAAAGTGGGGTGACTGAAAATTACAATGGTGGTAGTGGAGTGGTGGGGTGTCGGGGAGGGGATGGCAGTAATAAACTGTGACCTTCGTTACACAAAATCGAATGCTGTAACCTCGCCTGGAGTTTAATTCGTCTTAATAACTATATGCACTACTGAATATACACGTCGACAACTGACGGACATCGTCACTTTATATTACACATATTTCAAGTCAAACAAAATGACTTTTGTGAAAATCATCATAAACATACAATATTTGTCATGCACTGTTGGTTAAAGGCCTCCTTGAGGTATATTCGTGAGTTACTTGTCTACGCAATGTTAAACTATTACGTGGCCAAGTTTATCTTTAATTTTTCCTAATATTATCTACTCACCTTTCCTTATCTAGTTATCTCAGAATTTTTCTTTCTCTCTGAATCAGGTAAAGAAAATCCTTATCGTTCCGTGTTGCCCGTGAAATGCATAGATTATGATTCTAATGGCTGTTCAGAGAACAGCATCATCGCCAGCAAAATTCGTTACAAGTGTGTATAAATTTAATCGGTGATATCTAATCATCCCATTGAAAAATATTGTTTAATTAGCTAATTACGTTTTTATTAATTGATTTTCTTCCAAGATGACATATTTCTTCCATTCTGTATAGTACGAACGCGTCATTGTTATTATCTTCGTATAAGAAATCTTTATTTTCAACAGTACAAAATAAAGCATTAAGCATTTTAAAGGATACCATGAAAGCTGAGCTCCACTGTTAAGTGTCAGTCGATGCAGATAGGTAATAAACTTAATAATGGTCGTGAGCTCTGAACGTATTTCTCCCATATAAAATAAGTTGTAATGTCACATATTATGCAGAATAAAGCTCTTGCATGCTTTATATGCTTCATGACCGGACATACTTTCCGATTAACGAGATTTTGCACCCTTTTTCAAATATCCGTTCCAGTGACAGATTGCTTTTTTATTTTATTTGACGCGATGTGGGCCAGAACAAACTTGTGTAACACTATGAAATAGCAATATATCTAGAAAACTGACAGGAACGGTGGTTTTTATGTAAATTAAGAGATTGCTATTTGCGTATAAGACAATTAATTATGTTCTTTTCTGGCACAGTTAATGGCAGTTACATCTTTGTTTTGTTCTATTTGTTAGAAAAATAAAATAAAAAGTTTTTAAACGCAAATAAGAAAAGGTAATTACTGTAATTTCATATCATATCCTCCGTCATTGTTCTTCCACGCACAATCTCATGGACCTGTTGGGTAGATGGCTGTATCAACTATCACACAATGAAACTAAGTCGAGGGCGCGATTGTAGCAGTGTGTAATTACGAGGTACACTGTTCGTAGTTTCCCTCATAACACAGTCGTAAATGTAGATTATTCGTGGTGCTGAGGCACGCAGAAGAAACTTGCAAAAATTGTAGGAAAGATTAATTTCGTCTCGACTACAGATGCTATACAAAGAAGTGTTGAAAAGCAAAGCCTATGCATTTTTAATTGAGAGCTCTTAAAGTTTTTTAAATAAAACAAACTTTATAAACATTCTACATCTTAATCTTCATATCTGCATATTTATTTCTAAGTTTAGGCACCATGGCGACGATCACATTTCCCCACATGAAAGACCAGTTTGTCACTATAGCATTTTTGACTTTATTGGTGGAGCCACGACTCACTTCTGCTTCCACCGCTTCATGGCAATGCAAATGAAGTCCTCGCTGGTGTTCTTTAAATTCTGCAGACAGATAAAAATCGGATGGGACCAAGTCGGGACTGTATGAAGTATGAGCGATGGTAGTGAACCGAAAGCATTGTTGCAGGTGTCGCGACATTCGTGTGTGGTCTGGTATTGTCGAGTTGAAGTGGAGGATGCTTTGTGGATGCTTTGTATGGACGAACTCGTCGAATTCGAACTCGATTACAGTTCCTCACGCACCGCCACAGTTACGAAAAGGGAAGCCGTGTGGAGAAAATTAGCACTAGTACATCTATATGGTTCAAATCGCTCTGAGCACTATGGGACTTAACATCTGAGGTCATCAGTCCCCTAGAACTTAGAACTACTTAAACCTAACTAACCTAAGGACATCACACATCCATGCCCGAGGCAGGATTCGAACCTACGACCATAGCGGTCTCGCGGTTCCAAACTGAAGCCCCTAGAACCGCTTGGCCACTCCGGCCGGCCATCTAAATGTAAAAATCTTTTGACGAGGTGAGAGGATTGTTGACGGCTAAAGTGGTTCCGATAAATTAAAATTTGAGATTCGCTAAGTGTTTTAGCCGGTAAGGAATTATGGGCAACCAAAAACAATTAGGAAAATATTGTTGAAGAGAAGAATTGTAAAAGTGGAGTGCGCTGCATGAATGACGAAATAGTATTTCTATAAACAGGGGAAGAAAGGAAAAACAGTGGAAGTCATAAAAACATCTTAGTTGGGACATGCATTGGGAAGAAGTTACCAGTAATAAAGAGTCATTCAAGGAAAATGGCAGATAAAAAGAGAAAGGGGCCGGCCACTGTGGCCGAGTGGCTCTAGGCGCTTCAGTCCCGAACCGCGCTGTTGCTACGGTCACAGGTTCGAATCCTGCCTCGGGCGTGAATGTGTGTGATGTCCTTAGGTTAGTTAGGTTTAAGTAGTTCTAATTCTAGGGGACTGATGACCTCAGATGTTAAGTCCCATAGTGTTTGGAGCCATTTTTGAGAGAGAAAGGGGAAAACGGCGATTTTCAATGCTGCGTGACATTAAAAACGTGCGAAGTTGCCATCGGATTATCGAAGAGACTCAGTGAAAAGCAAAGTGGGAATCATTTATCGGATACCTGTTCTCAGATAGATACTCGGAAAAGGAAAACCACGACCAACTTACTGTGACGAAACATGGGCTGTTTTCATGACCAGTGTCTTGCACGTGGCATGGCTTTTTCCGCCACTCAGAATATCCGGCCCCTGGCTGCCGCCTTTTTGTGTTAACTGGCTTGCGTGACCAACCTCACTAATGTCAGCGGGAAGCCGTAACTCAGGGTATGGCGACAGCCAGCTGGGGAACTGCCGCAGCTGGGTTCGTGACTCCAGAAGTTTGTGTTACTGGCTTAACTAGGTGTCATTGAAACAGATATATTGCCTATTGGATGAGGGAGGCCGTAACGACCAGTAAGTGAACATTAGGAAGATACGGATGACGTACAACGCAAAAAATTCTTTGAAACTTCAATATGCAATAAAGCATGCTTATTGTATGTGACAACTTAAATCTCCGTCCCGGCACGATACTCGTACGCGGATAGCTAGCATTAGCTAAGAGTATACTCTTAATACCACGAGAAGGCCGTCTCTACGCTTCAACATATACGAAGTTCTCTTCCGTTTCTTCCAAATAACTTAGGTTCCCCTATCAGTCGTTCCGTGAGCCATTCTCGGAAGACTTGAAAAAAGAGACAGCATTGGTCGTATATTTTTTACTATTGCAAAATCGATTTTCTGTCACTGAGTGACCATCTTCAGTGCTATATAGTATAACTTAAATTGGGATGCACTGTTGTCACTAAGCTTACGGCAATCACATAGACTAGTCTATGTGAATGCCGTAAGCTTAGTGACAACAGTGCATCCCAATTTAAGTCTATGTGATTGCCGTAAGCTTAGTGACAACAGTGCATCCCAATTTAAGTTATACAATATAGCACTGAAGATGGTCACTCAGTGACAGAAAATCGATTTTCCAATAGTAAAAAATATACGACCAATGCTGTCTCTTTTTTCAAGTATACCTGTTATCTGGTCGTAGTGCACAAGACAACATGGAGTCGCCAATCATTCTCGGAAGCTTACACTGATAGAACACTACCATTCAGTCCCTCGGAAGTACCACAATGCAGGTCAACTATTATTCCGACTTCGTGTAGTACATAGGCGATGAAGTCAGAGATATAAAAAGCGCTTTCTAAGTTGAACGAAAAGAGCACTTAGGCTGATTTTGATTAAGAGTAAGAAAACAAGTTATAAAGGTACACAGATGGTACTTTTGATTTCTGCATGCTTCCGCATCTTCTAACTGATTTGTATGATCTTATTGTGGTATACGTGAATGTATGCGTAAGCATTTGGTCACATTCTAATGGTCATTAATGCTGGATATGTCCACCCTACGCTTTAATAGCGGCTTGAACCGTGGTACGGACACACTCAATAAGACGCGCGATTATCTGTGGAGGAATGGTAGCCTATTATTCCTCAGGAGTCGCAACCAGAGATGTTGGACGCTGGGGTCTGGAGATAAACCGAAAAATGCGGGTTACCTCATGGACACGACGACAGGCGTAGCGGCGCAGAACAGGGCCTCGCACGCAAACTGTAAACACACTCGTTCACTACAACGTCTCCAGAGGGCCGTCCGTATCCATATAGTACGTACACATGAGCGATGGGAAGTCATGCAAAATGCTGGACCAGTAGTAATGGCAGTGGCCCTGCGGTGTTGTCGTCGGGTGTGCTGTGTGATAACGGCGGGCGTAAAATTCAGAGAGTAGTGACATTACCACTAGCCCAATATTTTGCGTGAGCTTCTGTCACTCATAAGCATGCACTAGGTGAATACGGGCGGGCCTCTGGGGCCGTTGCAGCGTACGGTTGTGTTTACAGTTAGCTTGCGAGGTCTTGTTCTGCGCTGCTACTCCTGGCTTCGTCTCCATGAGATAACACATATTTTCTATTCCTCCTCCGTTCCCTGCTCATGCCAGATCCCTGTGATTTTATGTCATTAATTTTTCAATATTTTTTTCCGTGTAGGTTGTCTTTTAGCACGTTTGATTTGGTATCATGCCTTGTTGATGGATGCTTTTTGGCAGAAGATTTCTAATATTTTTTTAACGTGAGTTACAGTGCGTCTCCCTGTGTAATTTTATTCGGCCGGTTTTTGAAGCTCATTTTGCTTTTTATACAGGGTGAACATCAGTAAAACCGACAAACTGCAGAGTCGGATTCCTGACTCAAAATGGAGGAAAAAGGCCCTATGGACATTTGTACGGAAATGCATCGTTGCCACGGTGGGTGGCGCTGACAAATAAAAGTTCCTATGATCATGTGCCGTCTATGTAGCCCACAGATAACGATTATGCAGATTGATGATGCCAGTTCCGGTAAAGGTTGCTTCATCGATAAAGAGTACCGATGACAGAAATCCAGTAACTGTGGTGGTCTGCTACAAAAACCGTCGACAAAATCCTTCACGTAGAGGGAAATTGACCGCCTGCCGATAATCCTTACACTCGTTGCAGGTGATAGCGATAGCAGCGGTTTTCATGCAGGATACACAAAATCGTACTTAGGCTTACACCAAGTTGGCGGGCCACTTACCTGGAACCTGTACTAGGTTCAAATCGCTCTAAGCGCTGTGGGACTTAACCCTACATTTCAGCAGGATAATGCACGAACGTAAATTGCAGGTCCTGTACGGGCCTTTCTGGAAACAGAGAATGTTCGACTCCTGCCCTGGCCAGCACATTCTCCAGATCTCTCACCAACTGAAAACGTCTGGTTAATGGCGGCCGAGAAACAATACGCCCGTCACTACTCTTGATGAACTGTGGTATCGTGTTGAAGCCGCATGGGCAGCTGTACCTGTACACGCCATCCAAGCTCTGTTTGACTCAATGCCCAGGCGTATCAAGGCCGTTATTACGGCCAGAGGTGGTTGTTCTGGGTACTGATTTCTCAGGATCTACGCACCCAAATTGCGTGAAAATGTAATCACATATCAGTTCTAGTATAATATATTTGTCCAATGAATACCCGTTTATCATCTGTATTTCTTCTTGGTGTAGCAATTATAATGACATACACAACATCAGTTAAGTATTTGCTTACAAACTATTTTATGTATGATCCAGTTAATATAATACAAACATACAAAGTGACAGAATATACTGTGTTGTAAAATCACACGGTGACTGCCGACCTTTGCAACAGTACATGATGCGCACAGTATTTAGTACACCCGGCAATAGCAGCATAACCGTCAGACTGCTCCTTCAGCGGTCGAGCTGCAGCAGTTGCCAGAGTCAATCGATAACGTCTCGGCCGTAAGCTGCTGAGCAGTTCCAGCGACAATTGGTTCACAACTTTTCCAGATAACGGTCGTCGTCTGCAGGTTGTTACCGCTAGCCGTACAGCGGGCAGTTCCAGCATAAAAGTACGTTAAGGGCACTTTTATGTCGCACACTAGCTGCTGGCACCTCGTTATTCGCTGCTGGCACATCGCATCTCGTTGCTCGCTGGGGGCCTTGTTACGTTTAAGCTGCAGCCTGGTTGTCGGCACATCTCTGGTCGTGCAGGTATCGCGCTTCTTGCCGGGTGCCTTTACAATCCATCCGTTCACATCACTTGTTGAGCGGATTACGTGCATTGCGAAGCAGAAACGATATTCTCGGCAATGACTGACGACAGTAATAGTGGTTTCTTGATGTCAAAAAAAGTCGTAATTGGCAACAAGAAAGAAGAAGATATACGCATGCACCCTTGGAACGTCCACCACCGTAGATACTTTCACCAGTTCCAACGGCACCTCAGAAATTATCCAGAGCACTTACTCAGGGAGTTACGAATGCTTATTTTAAATGTTATTGGACCAGAATAGTGGAATATATGAGGATTCGACCGAGCACTACTAACGTGATCAATGTGAATAGTGACCCGTAGGCCTATTCACACTAAGGTAATATTTCATCAGTTTTTCTCCACATTACTCCGTGTACTGCACCTGCCACATGTAGATTTTCGTGCTGGTTTCTGTTGAAGCACTGCTCAGTGTGTGGCACACATACAAAACAGGAGTATTACGAGATTTTGAAAGTATAAAAAGGACAGCACCAAAAGTGGCAGATTTCAAATTTAAAAAGTCTAAGTTGCAAAGTTATTTAATTACAAAAAAGGTTGGCCCTTTTGGGGCCCTCATCAGGTTATACAAAAGTAACTGAATATAAGACTAATCTGTGATAGTATGAATATCAAGAGCTCAGATGGAAACCCAGTTCTAAGCAAAGAAGGGAAAGCAGAAAGGTGGAAGGAGTATATAGAGGGTCTATACAACGGCGATGTACTTGAGGGCAATATTATGGAAATGGAAGCGGATGTAGATGAAGATGAAATGGGAGATATGATACTGCGTGAAGAGTTTGACAGAGCACTGAAAGACCTGAGTCGAAACAAGGCCCCCGGAGTAGACAACATTCCATTGGAACTACTGACGGCCTTGGGAGAGCCAGTCCTGACAAAACTCTACCGTCTGGTAAGCAAGATGTATGAAACAGGCGAAATACCCTCAGACTTCAAGAAGAATATAATAATTCCAATCCCAAAGGAAGCAGGTGTTGACAGATGTGAAAATTACCGAACTATCAGTTTAATAAGTCACAGCTGCAAAATACTAACACGAATTCTTTACAGACGAATGGAAAAACTAGTAGAAGCCAACCTCGGGGAAGATCAGTTTCGATTCCGTAGAAACACTGGAACACGTGAGGCAGTACTGACCTTACGACTTATCTTAGAAGAAAGATTAAGGAAAGGCAAACCTACGTTTCTAGCATTTGTAGACTTAGAGAAAGCTTTTGACAATGATGACTGGAATACTCTCTTTCAAATTCTAAAGGCGGCAGGAGTAAAATAGAGGGAGCGAATGGCTATTTACAATTTGTACAAAAACCAGATGGCAGTTATAAGAGTCGAGGGACATGAAAGAGAAGCAGTGGTTGGGAAGGGAGTAAGACAGGGTTGTAGCCTCTCCCCGATGTTGTTCAATCTGTATATTGGGCAAGCAGTAAAGGAAACAAAAGGAAAATTCGGAGTAGGTATTAAAATTCATGGAGAAGAAATAAAAACTTTGAGGTTCGCCGATGACATTGTAATTCTGTCAGAGACAGCAAAGGACTTGGAAGAGCAGTTGAATGGAATGGACAGTGGCTTGAAAGGAGGATATAAGATGAACATCAACAAAAGCAAAACAAGGATAATGGAATGTAGTCGAATTAAGTCGGCTGATGCTGAGGGAACTGGATTAGGAAATGAGGCACTTAAAGTATTAAAGGAGTTTTGCTATTTGGTGAGCAAAATAACTGATGTCGGTCGAAGTAGAGAGGATATAAAATGTAGACTGGCAATGGAAAGGAAAGCGTTTCCGAAGAAGAGAAATTTGTTAACATCGAGTATAGATTTAAGTGTCAGGAAGTCATTTCTGAAAGTATTTGTATGGAGTGTAGCCATGTATGGAAGTGAAACATGGACGATAAATAGTTTGGACAAGAAGATAATAGAAGCTTTCGAAATGTGGTGCTACAGAAGAATGCTGAAGATTAGATGGGTAGATCACATAACTAATGAGGAAGTATTGAATAGGATTGGGGAGAAGAGAAGTTTATGGCACAACTCGACCAGAAGAAGGGATCGGTTGGTAGGACATGTTCTGAGGCATCAAGGGATCACCAATTTAGTATTGGAGGGCAGCGTGGAGTTTAAAAATCGTAGTGGGAGACCAAGAGATGAATACACTAAGCAGATTCAGAAGGATGTAGGTTGCAGTAGGTACTGGGAGATGAAAAAGCTTGCACAGGATAGAGTAGCATGGAGAGCTGCAGCAAACCAGTCTCAGGACTGAAGACCACAACAACAACTGTGATAGTTATAAAGAATAAGCCATGGTCCTTAAGTACACTAGTAAACAGGCCACAGCAGGACACCATAGGAGCACACTTACAAAATTATGAACACGGAACCAGCTGCGCACGGCATAATAGGTCTGATCAGAGTGTGCAGGGTGTTCGGAAATACTTCTAGGTCCTGTAGACGGGACTAAGCCCATAAAAAAAGGTGAATGATTTGAAAAGGTGTCCGACGTGATTATGGGTGCAAGACGGGTATTAGCAGAATTTGAACGAGGAATGGTAGATGGAGTTAGACACAGGATACATTCCACTTTCGAAATCGATAGAGCCCATCGCTAGGCGCTTCAGTCTGGAACCGCGCGACCGCTACGGCCGCAGGTTCGAATCTTGCCTCGGGCATGGATGTGTGTGATGTCCTTAGGTTAGTTAGGTTTAATTAGTTCTAAGTTCTAGGAGACTGATGACCTCAGATGTTAAGTCCCATAGTGCTCAGAGCCATTTGAACCATTTTTTGTCTGACAGTAACGCTAATCTTTGTCCATGCACTCAGCGCTTAATTCGTTTGTCTGCAAGGTGGGGCACAAGGTTGGATACACTCCTATGAAAATCGGTGTGAAAAATCGTAATGGCGTCTGGTATGAGGTATCTGTAGGTGGGGTTGCAGCTTATAGGAGCTTATAGGAGCTATGGCGACAACGGCGGCCATCTTGCAATCCGCCATCTTGAATTTAGTTTACATATTTCAACTGGGAACCGCGTCATTTTGAATTGCCTTTCTCTCGCGAATAGAAACGTGAAAGATGTTTCAAGATATCTTTATTTGTGTACGAGTTATGACCTGTTAAAGATTAGGACACTTGTCAGAATTGGCATTATACCATATGCTGAATATGACCTCTGTTGTGCTGGACACACAATCGGATTCTTTTTTGCCAGTCCTGATGCACACGTCGCAGGATCAATGGATCAACAGAGGTAAACGCCTCGTCAGTACGTCGGCAAAGATGGACTACATCAAGAATTTTTTACCTCATACGCTGTTGGTTTCAAATGACCCCAGAGACAGAAGTCAAGAGGTGTAAGATAAGGGGACCTTGGTGGCCATTAGATAGGACCCCTCCTCCTTTATAGTGACCTCCAAACTTGTTCACTGAGAAACTGTATGACTTAAGTATAATAATGGGAGGTGCACCGCTCGTTGGCAGAAGATTGGGAAATCACCCTGCTTCGGAAGCACATAATCACGGAGCATATTAAGATAACTCTCCCCATTAAAGGTTACATCAATAAACACCCGACCTATGACTCTTGTGTCCCAAATTCCACACAAAGGGATGCACCTACGAGGGTGTTACATCTGACCAGTAACGATGATTCTGTTTGTTTACTTCTCCTTGCACATAAAAATTAACATCGCCACTGAACAACGCCTGTCGTATGAAGTTTGCTTTTCTGTTACACTGACCCAAAGCCCATTCTGCAAACTGCATCCGTCGATCGGAATCATCTTCCAAGAGATGATGTTGCAACTGTAAGTTGTACAGGTGACTTCGGTGAGCCTGAAACACACACAGGATTGAAAGCTGACTCACACCGGTTGCCAGTCAGCAGCAATCACTCTGGTACTTTGTCCACCACTCGTCAACACAGCCTCATTGCGTTCCTGCAGTGTAAGTGCCACTATGGATCATCTGCAATAATAAGTAGAGTTGATCACCTCCTTGGAATCTCAAGCTTTAAAAGGCCACAACTCTACCACAAATAACAATAACTTAGCACAGGTTTCACATGCATATTCCCAAGAAAGAGGGAGTTCAAAACGATGCGCTACATGACCGCCTTTCCATCTGAAACACGTAACACGAATCCAAAACGGTGGATTTCAAGATGGTTGTTGATGTCGTCATAACTCCCGTAAGTTGCGTTCCCTTCTACAGACACACCATACCAGACGCCATTATGATTCGTCACAGCGTTCGACATTTATAGGGGTGTATCCAGCCTTTTGCCTCATCCTGTCTATAAACTAAACTCCGGCCGAACAGACCATGCTGCCCAAGGGCACCGACCGGCCGCCGTGTCATCCTCAGCCTACACGGATCACTGGATGAGGATACGGAGGGGCATATGGTCAGCACACCGCTCTCCCGGCCGTATGTCAGTTTATGAGAAGGGAGCCGCTACTTCTCAATCAAGTAGCTCCGCACTTTGCCTCACAAGGGCTGAATGCAGCCCGCTTGCCACAAGCGCTCGGTAAGCCGGATGATCCCGTCCAAGTGCTATCTCAGCCCGGCGGCACTTAACTTCGGCGATCCGACGGGAACCGGTGCTACCACTGCGGCAGAGCAGTTGGCCATCCTGTATATAGTTCTATTTAATAAAATTCAAACAATTATACACTGCTGGCCATTAAAGTTACTACACCAAGAAGAAATGCAGATCATAAACGGGTATTCATTGGACAAATATATTACATCAGAACTGACATTTGATTACATTTTCACGCAATTTGGGTGCATAGATCCTGAGAAATCAGTAGCGAGAACAACCACCTCTGGCCGTAATAACGGCCTTCTTACGCCTGGGCATTGAATCAAACAGAGCTTGGATGGCGTGTACAGGTACAGCTGCTCATGCAGCTTCAACACGATACCACAGTTCATCAAGAGTAGTGACGGGTGTATTGTTGTTTCTCGGCCACCATTGACCAGACGTTTTCAATTGGTGAGAGTTCTGGAGAATGTGCTGGCTAGGGCTGGAGTCAAACATTCTCTGTTTCCAGAAAGGCCCGTACAGGACCTGCAATTTGCGTTCGTGCATTATCCTGCTGAAATGTAGGGTTTCGCAGGGATTGAATGAAGGGTAGAGCCACGGGTCGTAACATATCTGCAATGTAACGTCCAACGTGCGTTCACCGCGATGTCGCCAAACACGGATGCGACCATCATGATGCTGTAAACAGAACCTGGATTCATCCGAAAAAATGACGTTTTGCCATTCGTGCACTCAGGTTCGTCGTTGAGTACGCCGTCGCAGGCGCTCCTGTCTGTGATGCAGCGTCAAGGTAACCGCAGCCATGGTGTCCGAGCTGATAGTCCATGCTGCCGCAAACGTCTTCGTTCGTGCAGATGTTTGTTGTCTTGCAAATGTCCCCATCTGTTGACTCAGGGATCGAGACGTGGCTGCACGATCCGTTACAGCCATGCGGATCAGATGCCTGTCATCTCGACTGCTAGTGATACGAGGCCGTTGGGATCCAGCACGGCGGTCCGTATTACCCTCCTGAACTCACCGCTTCCATATTCTGCTAACAGTCATTGGATCTCGGCCAACGCGAGCAGCAATGTCGCGATGCGATAAACCGCCATGGCGACAGGCTACAATCCGACCTTTATCGAAATCGGAAACGTGATGGTACGCGTATCTCCTCCTCCTTACACCTGGCATCACAATAACATTTCACCATGTAACGCCGGTCAACTGCTGTTTGTGTATGAGAAATCGGTTGGAAACTTTCCTCACGTCAGCACGTTGTAGGTGTCGCCACCGGCGCCGACCTTGTGTGAATGCTCTGAAAAGCTAAGCATTTGCATATCACAGCATCCTCTTCCTGTCGCTTAAATTTCGCATCTGTAGCACGTCATCTTCGTGGTGTAGCAATTTTAATGGCCACTAGTGTAAATGGTTCAAATGGCTCTGAGCACTATGGGACTTAACATCTGTGGTTATCAGTCCCGTAGAACTTAGAACTACTTAAACCCAACTAACCTAAGGACATCACACACATCCATGCCCGAGGCAAGATTCGAACCTGCGACCGTAGCGATCACGCGGATCCAAACTGAAGCACCTAGAACTGCTTGGCCGCTCCGGCCGGCGCCAGTAGTGTATTTCATGACAGTTGAATCATATGCGAGTATATGTTATTACACTCAACTGTGTGCAGCGTTACCAATCAACTGATATAAACGATTGTACTGTCACTACGTGATGTCTGAAGGAAAACTGAAAGCTCATATCGAACGCTTTAACTACAGGGTGTTTCAAAAATGACCGGTATATTTGAAACGGCATTAAAAATTAAACGAGCAGCGATAGAAATACACCATTTGTTGCAATATGCTTGGGACAACAGTACATTTTCTGGCAGACAAGCTTTCGAAATTACAGTAGTTACAATTTTCAACAACAGATGGCGCTGCGGTCTGGGAAACTCTATAGTACGATATTTTCCACATATCCACCATGCGTAGCAATAATATGGCGTAGTCTCTGAATGAAATTACCCGATACCTTTGACAACGTGTCTGGCGGAATGGCTTCACATGCAGATGAGATGTACTGCTTCAGCTGTTCAATTGTTTCTGGATTCTGGCGGTACACCTGGTCTTTCAAGTGTCCCCACAGAAAGAAGTCACAGGGGTTAATGTCCGGCGAATAGGGAGGCCAATCCACGCCGCCCCCTGTATGTTTCGGATAGCCTAAAGCAATCACACGATCATCGAAATATTCATTCAGGAAATTAAAGACGTCGGCCTGCGATGTGGCCGGGCACCATCTTGCATAAACCACGAGGTGTTCGCAGTGTTGTCTAAGGCAGTTTGTACCGCCACAAATTCACGAAGAATGTCCAGATAGCGTGATGCAGTAATCGTTTCGGATCTGAAAAATGGGCCAATGATTCCTTTGGAAGAAATGGCGGCCCAGACCAGTACTTTTTGAGGATGCAGGGACGATGGGACTGCAACATGGGGCTTTTCGGTTCCCCATATGCGCCAGTTCTGTTTATTGACGAAGCCGTCCAGGTAAAAATAAGCTTCGTCAGTAAACCAAATGCTGCCCACATGCATATCGCCGTCATCAATCCTGTGCACTATATCGTTAGCGAATGTCTCTTGTGCAGCAATGGTAGCGGCGCTGAGGGGTTGCCGCGTTTGAATTTTGTATGGATAGAGGTGTAAACTCTGGCGCATGAGACGATACGTGGACGTTGGCGTCATTTGGACCGCAGCTGCAACACGGCGAACGGAAACCCGAGGCCGCTGTTGGATCACCTGCTGCACCAGCTGCGCGTTGCCCTCTGTGGTTGCCGTACGCGGTCGCCCTACCTTTCCAGCACGTTCATCCGTCGCGTTCCCAGTCCGTTGAAATTTTTCAAACAGATCCTTTATTGTATCGCTTTTCGGTCCTTTGGTTACATTAAACCTCCGTTGAAAATTCGTCTTGTTGCAACAACACTGTGTTCTAGGCGGTGGAATTCCAACACCAGAAAAATCCTCTGTTCTAAGGAATAAACCATGTTGTCTACAGCACACTTGCACGTTGTGAACAGCACACGCTTACAGCAGAAAGACGACGTACAGAATGGCGCACCCACAGACTGCGTTGTCTTCTATATCTTTCACATCACTTGCAGCGCCATCTGTTGTTGAAAAATTGTAACTACTGTAATTTCGAAAGTTTGGCTCTGAGCACTATGGGACTCAACTGCTGAGGTCATTAGTCCCCTAGAACTTAGAACTAGTTAAACCTAACTAACCTAAGGACATCACAAACATCCATGCCCGAGGCAGGATTCGAACCTGCGACCGTAGCGGTCTTGCGGTTCCAGACTGCAGCGCCTTTAACCGCACGGCCACTTCGGCCGGCAATTTCGAAAGTTTGTCCGCCTGAAAATGTACTGTTGTCCCAAGCATATTGCAACAAACGGTGTATTTCTATCGCTGCTCGTTTAGTTTTTATTGCCGTTTCAAAGATACT
The DNA here is from genome assembly GCF_021461395.2 of Schistocerca americana. Lineage (NCBI taxonomy): Eukaryota > Metazoa > Arthropoda > Insecta > Orthoptera > Acrididae > Schistocerca > Schistocerca americana. The sequence goes on from NC_060120.1 coordinate 63,238,575, forward strand.
GGTCATTTTTGAAACACCCTGTACATAGTGCATGGGCTTTATTGAGAAGCAGCAGCGTTCACGACGAGAGGCAGCGGCCGGGATCTATTGAGGACGCGAGCGGCTGCGGCAGTATTTACAGCGACTGCTGCTGCTGCTGCTGCTGCTGCTGCTGGGGTGATTAATGCTCCCCGGGGCGCGGGCGCCGCCGTATACGTCATTAGCGCCCGCGGCGTCGCACTCGGCACGCACTAAATCACCTGCTGGCGCGCGCGCGGCCGGTGCCCTCTTTTCTGCGCCGCCGGGTTAGACAGCCGGCAGCCACGCGAGCGACTCGCCTTATTTACAGGGCTGGTAACCACGCACCGGCTTTGACGGCTACGGGACGGGCGCGCTGGCATTTGGAAGCTGCAGCCGCGCGCTGTACCTTCCGCCAGATGGAGTGCAGTGCAAACTGCGTCGCGCACCCGTCGGCCGGAAACGCGCACGCGCATCGCGCTGTGAAAGAGGACTCTCGCCGGGCAATCTCCGTGATTGGCCGCCCCCGCGCACTGCACAGCCTGGCACGGGTACGGTAGATGGGACAGCGGAGCGTATCGGCATTTACATAAATGGAGTGCCTACGGCCCTGACTCTGTAACTCAGTGGTATAGGATCACATTTTCCAATAGTGCAACAATCACGTTGTGGAATACAATAAAAGAACTACAGTGAGTGAAGATGCATTATTTAGTCTTACGAGGATGAGAAAAAAGAAAACCTTAACTTTGTAATATTGTTGTTGTGGTCTTCAGTCCTGAGACTGGTTTGATGCAGCTTTCCATGCTACTCTATCCTGTGCAAGCTTCTTCATCTCCCAGTACCTACTGCAACCTACATCCTTCTGAATCTGCTTAGTGTATTCATGTCTTGGTCTCCCTCTACGATTTTTACCCTCCACGCTGCCCTCCAATACTAAATTTGTGATCCCTTGTTGCCTCAAAACATGTCCTACCAACCGATCCCTTCTTCTAGTTAAGTTGTCCCACAAACTTCTCTTCTCCCCAATCCTATTCAATACCTCCTCATTAGTTACATGATCTACCCACCTTATCTTCAGCATTCTTCTGTAGCACCACATTTCGAAAGCTTCTATTCTCTTCTTGTCCAAACTGTTTATCGTCCATGTTTCACTTCCATACATGGCTACACTCCATACAAATACTTTCAGAAACGACTTCCTGACTCTTAAATCTATACTCGATGTTAACAAATTTCTCTTCTTCAGAAACGATGTCCTTGCCATTGCCAGTCTACATCTTATATCCTCTCTACTTCGACCATCATTAGTTATTTTACTCCCTAAACAGCAAAACTCCTTTACTACTTTAAGTGTCTCATTTCCTAATCTAATCCCCTCAGCATCACCCGATTTAATTTGACTACATTCCATTATCCTCGTTTTGCTTTTGTTGATGTTCATCTTATATCCTCCTTTCAAGACACTGTCCATTCCGTTCAACTGCTCTTCCAAGTCCTTTGCTGTCTCTGACAGAATTACAATGTCATCGGCGAACCTCAAAGTTTTTACTTCTTCTCCATGAATTTTAATACCTACTCCGAATTTTTCTTTTGTTTCCTTTACTACTTGCTCAATATACAGATTGAATAACATCGGGGAGAGGCTACAACCCTGTCTCACTCCTTTCCCAACCACTGCTTCCCTTTCATGCCCCTCGACTCTTATAACTGCCATCTGGTTTCTGTACAAATTGTTAATAGCCTTTCGCTCCCTGTATTTTACCCCTGCCACCTTCAGAATTTGAAAGAGAGTATTCCAGTTAACGTTGTCAAAAGCTTTCTCTAAGTCTACAAATGCTAGAAACGTGGGTTTGCCTTTCCTTACTCTTTCTTCTAAGATAAGTCGTAAGGTTAGTATTGCCTCACGTGTTACAACATTTCTACGGAATCCAACTGTAATAACAAATCGAAATTTCGCGCTGTTATCCTATAAGTTCGTAAGCGTGCTAGAAAAAGCATGCAGAATGGCTTGTAGGTGGCAGCATAGTGCAGATGCACACATACGGTCGCAGTATCAGTATAAAGATGGCCGCCCCACTTGCTACTAGCAAGAGGGAAGAACAGCGTCCTGTTATTCGGTTTTCGCGCAGTGAAGGTGTGAAATCAATTGAAATTTATCGACGAATGAAGGTTCAGTACGGTGACGCATGTTTTTCCCAGCAGCAAGTCTACGAATGGAGTAAGAAGTTCCCAAATGGTGTGACTTCAATGGAAGATCCTCCTCGTCCCGGTCAGGCACAACGAGTTGTGACTCCACAGAACATTGCTGCAGTTGAAGCCATAGTGAAGGAAAACCGCCGAGTGACACTGAATGACATTGCAGCATGTTTACAGATTAGTCATGGGTCAGCACACCACATTGTGCATGATGTGCTCCACTTTCACAAAGTGTCTGCAAGATGATTGCCACGGCAGCTGACTCCTGAAATGAGATAACTACGTGTTGATGCTTGTGAAGAACTTCTTCGATGCTTTGAACGAGAAGGTGATGGCTTCCTTGCACGAATCGTTATAGGAACGAAACCTGGGTTCACTTCCACCAACCGGAAACGAAGAGAGCGAGTAAGGAATGGCGCCATTCCTCATCACCACAACCAAAGAAGTTTCGAACAGAACCATCAGCAGGGAAGGTTATGCTGACTCTCTTTTGGGACGAAAAAGGAGCCATTTTGGAGTATTACATGCCTAGAGGGACCCCTGTCACCAGTGAATCATACACAGATCTCCTAAAAATCATCTGCGGCCAGCAATCAAATCAATGCGACGTGTATTGCTGTCAGCAGGTGTCCTTTTGCAACATGACAATGCAAGGCCCCACACTGCCCGTACAACAGTTGCAACATTCACAGACCTGCATTTTGAGTGTCTTCCTCATCCACCATACTCATCAGAGTTTGCCCCAACTGATTTCCATATGTTTGGACCACTCAAAGACGCAATGGGAGGAAAGACGTTCCGTTGTGATGAAGAGGTACGCCACGCGGTGCATGAGTGTTTGCGCGGACTACCAAATGCATTTTTTTCTAAACGAATTTATGCACTTTGTCAGCGCTGGAGGACTTGCATTGAGCGTGGGGGAGATTATTTTGAAAAGTGATACAGCTTTGTTCCACTTCTGCACCATAAATAATATTTAAAAAATATATTTAAGGTTTTCATTTGACTCACCCTTGTATTTCATGCGTTTAGCAGTTACTCAGTTTGTTTCGGTTTTAGAGCGCAAAGCAACTGAAGTCGAAATCTGAGTCGGTCGGGAGCCGTATCCGGAAGACCAAATTGGTTCAGGCAACTGCTCATGAGAAACGATAACTCGTGTTCGAGTTCCGGTCCCGTATAAATTTTCAGCTTTCACCAGTGCGTTGCCGCAATGCCACGTGCGGCGGGAATTCACGAATTCACACCCATCGCTTCTCGCACTTTCCCCATTCTATTTTTCATATAAATGTATGTAGCAGCCGCGTTATCAGGAGTCGTGTCTCTTCTGTCGGACTTGTGCATCGAAACAGACACCGCATAAACAGTGAGAGCACTTAGCGATTCTTGACGTTAGCTGAGAAATGCGAACCTGAACGACATTCGTATTTAGCTAAAATTATAATGACAATGTACCTGGATCGCTAGTTGAATAACAACAAACCTAGTGAAAGGTGTTGGCTGTATCCTGGGCCACGCCTACTCTGCAGTCAACACCTATTACATGCCGGCCGCGGTGGTCTAGCGGTTCTAAGCGCTCAGTCAGGAACCGCGCGACTGCTACGGTCGCAGGTTCGAATCCTGCCTCGGGCATGGATGTGTGTGATGTCCTTAGTTAGGTTTAAGTAGTTCTAAGTTCTAGGGGACGTATGACCACAGATGTTGAGTCCCATAGTGCTCAGAGCCATTTGAACCTATTACATAGTGTTACGCAGGCAGTCAGCTCTCTAGCAAACGACAGACGTGAGCGGCGATGCCACACACAGCCAACAGACGGAGATTTAAGCGTCGACAATGGTCTCTGAACCTGTGGTGTCACCGCCAGACACCACACTTGCTAGGTGGTAGCTTTTAAATCGGCCGCGGTCCATTAGTATACGCTGGACCCGTGTGTCGGCACTGTCAGTGATCGCAGACCGAGAGCCACCACACGGCAGGTCTAGAGAGACGTCCTGGCACTCGCCCCAGTTGTACAGCTGACTTTGTTAGCGATGCTACACTGACGAAGACTCTCTCATTTGCCGAGACGATAGTCAGCATAGCCTTCAGCTACCTTTGCTACGACCTAGCAAGGCGCCGTATTCAATTGATATTGAGATTCTATTAAGGTATCATCAAGAGCGATGTTCTACAAATGTGGATTAAAGTTAAGTATTCCAGAAGCTACGTACTTTTCTTTATAACATTCATTACGTATCCTGTTTCAGACCTCACGCCAGCCTGCGTGAGTTTAACTGCGTGCCTTTCGGCTTCCTCTCATTGTGTCTAGGCTGTCTTGTCTAGAAACAACAGAACCCACAGACCCCTTTCTCACTGCAGCCACTTGACAGGAAGCACGACCGACTGTACTCATGTTCTGGCGCTAGGGGCTGTACTTGGCCAGTGCACGGGCCCTCGGAGGCGAGTTCACTCCGAGGAAGCTTCCTGGACCAAGCGCAGAATGCACTCACATTTCATCTAACAGGAACTCACAACTCACGCGGAGCCAGCGCTACACCGTCACAACTATCCACGCCAGTCTCCGTAACCCGGGACCTCCGACTTGGCTTTTCTTGACTCTTGGTAGCCGTCCCTGGTCAAAGCGTACATTTCTTACTGATTGTGCTACTGTGGTATTCTTACTCGATGTCCTTGCATGCAGAGTTCACAATGAGGAATTTTCTACGGTAGTGTGACAGTCTCGGTCGCAACAACTTTGTGTTCTTTAATTGTACTAGAAGTCTTCTCTGTTCATATGTATTTAACCACAATGTTAGATGAAGATATTTGCACGCTTACAGCCTGCTGTTCTGTTTTCAAGGTTACACAATTAACTTGTTAAAGTCAGTTTGTTCGTTAAATATTGTGACCCCTACTACTGCTGCCTGCTGGCACTTCCACGATCGGCGAATGTGTAATATCATTTTTCTGTTCCCAGGCAGTGCTCTTCACCTCGTCGAGATACGTGAAAGCGAGGCGACACAACACTGTCTGTTATTTGTATATTTGTTGATAATGTCCGCTCTTTGCACTAGTTTGAGTCTACATACGGGGTTGCACAAATCTTTTAAAGTCTCTTCCTTAATAACTTCAGATTCAAATTATTACTATTGGCTACCTGGGTTGTTTAGCGGTTGCCACCAAAGATGCTCATTAACAGTTACTAGACCGCCGATTTGCGTTTCAGAATGAATTGATACCTTTGATTAGCGTAGCACATGTACACCGAATTATCTCCTTCAAAAGACACAGGGTTCGTTTAACACAGTACGATGTTTTGTCCGTTGAAAATTACTCCTTTTAATATTAATGTGGAATAAACTATTTTATTATTTTTATTATTATAGTTATTATTATTATTATTATTACTGTCCAGAGATAATCGAATACACGGTTAGCTTCTCGTGATACACAGTTCCAATTACTAGAACACTATGGTTTTTCCTTAGCTCGGTTTTTATTAACACAGTTTCTTGGATATCTTTCGCTGCTATGTTTTGTCGCACATTTCTCCTCGGTAATAGTCAAGCTGCGGCGCGATGTTTGAATAGTACCTTCGACAACAGCTGAAGTTCTTAAATTGGAACGAATGATATCAATCTTTTATCCACTTGGATGTTGGCCTTATCACAGTTCTGCCAGTTTTCGTACTTTTGACAATAAATTCAAAGAACGGAAAATTACTTTTAAGTAGCCCGGCTTCCAATTAAGTTAATTATTTCATTCAATGGCGCATGGGCTTAAGTGTAACACTTCTGTCACTAAATGTAATTTAGTTTTCTCTTTTAATGCTAGTCAGTTGTCAGGATGAGCATTACTGCAAAGGGCATTTGATTCTAAAGCATTATGTCAGGGTGAAAATACTAAATAAATTAATTTTTCTCTCTTAACACAACGGTTAGTCCCTCAACCGTTAGAGGTAAAACTCAGTGGGACCCGGCGCAAATAAGGTTAGCAACCTGCTTCCCTGGTACTTTAAATATGATGCTGGAAACAGTCAGAGCAAAATGCCTCGGACCTTTGGAGGTGACGGAGTCCCACCTCTAATTGACAAACCAGGGACCCCTAAGATACGACTCGGCAAACGAACGGTAACTAGATGGGGAACTATTAATATCAATGGGGGCTACTCTGGGAAGAAGGCAGAGCTGGCAGAGGCTGCAAGTAAGATGGGGTTGGACGTTTTAGCTGTTAGTGACATTCGGGTAAGGGGTGAGAAAGAAGAGAAAGTGGGAGAATACAAGGTCTACCTGTCAGGAGTCAAAGCAGGAATAGCACAATGGGGTGTAGGGCTTTTCATCAGGAAAGAAATGGAACCCAGCGTAGTTGCAATAAGGTATGTAAACGAACGACTGATGTGGATAGATTTGACAGTGTCTAGAAAGAAAATTAGGATTGTGTCAGTATATTCGCATTGTGAAGGGACAGATCAAGATAAGATGGATAGTCTTTATGACGCACTCAGTGATGTAGTTGTTAGAGTAAAGGACAAGGACAGTGTTCTGCTCATAGGTGATTTTAATGTCAGGACTGAAAACACAAGGGTATGAAAAGGTTATGGGTAAATTTGGAGAGGATATGGAGGCCAACAGGAACGGGAAACAACTCTTGGATTTCTGTGCCTGTATGGGTTTAGTAATCACAAACTCCTTATTTAAACATAAGAACATTCACCGGTATACTTGGGAAGGCAGGGGAACCAGATCTGTCATTGACTATATAATAACAGATCAGGAACTCAGGAAGGCTGTGAAGGATACACGTGTATTCAGGGGATTCTTTGATGACATTGATCACTATTTAATCTGCAGTGAAATTGGTATTGTGAGGCCGAAAGTGCAGGTGGTCAGGTCCATGTGTAGGAGGATAAGAGTGGAGAAACTTCAGGATAAGGAAATCAGACAAGTACATAATAGTGATCTCAGAAAGGTACCAGTTAGTTGAATGTAGTCAATTGCAGTTACTGGAAAAGGAATGGACAAGGTACAGGGACGCAGTACTAGAAGTGGCCAAAGAATGTCTTGGAACAGTAGTGTGTAAAGGTAGGATGAAGCAAACAGCTTGGTGGAATGACACAGTCAAGGCAGCCTGAAAAAGGAAAAAGAAGGCATATCAAAAATGGCTACATACTAGAAATCAGGTAGACAGAGAAAGTTATGTTGAAGAAAGAAACAAAGCCAAACAGATAACTACAGCATCCAAGAAGAAATCTTGGGAAGACTTTGGAAACAGGTTGGAGACTTTCGGTCAAGCTGCTGGAAAACCATTCTGGAGTGTAATTAGCAGTCTTAGAAAAGGAGGTAAGAAGGAAATGACAAGTATTTTGGACAGGTCAGGAAAACTGCTGGTGAATCCTGTTGATGCCGTGGGCAGATGGAGGGAATATTTTGAAGAGTTGCTCAATGTAGGTGAAAATACGATCAGTAATGTTTCAGATTTCGATGTACAATGGGATGGGAATGATGATGGAAATAGGATCACATTTGAGGAAGTGGAGAAAATGGTCAATAGATTGCAGTGCAATAAAGCGTCTGGGGTGGATGAAATTAAGTCGGAACTCATCAAATACAGTGGAATGCCAGGTCTTCAATGGCTACACAGGATAATTGAAATGGCGTGTGAGTCGGTACAGGTTCCATTAGACTGGAAGAAAGCAGTAATCACACAAATCTTTAAACATGGAAACAGAAAAGATTGTAACAACTACAGAAGTATCTCTTTCATCGCCGTTGTGGGTAAAATATTCTCAGGTATTGTTGAAAGGAAAGTGCGAGTATTAGTTGAGGACAAATTGGATGAAAATCAGTGTGGGTTTAGCCCTCTCAGAGGTTGTCGGGACCAGATCTTTAGCTTACGGCAAATAATGGAGAAGTGTTACGAGTGGAACAGCGAATTGTATCTATGTTTTATAGATCTAGAAAGGCATATGACCGGGTTCCTAGGAGGAAGTTATTGTCTGTTCTACGTGATTACGGAATAGGAGCAAAGTTTTGCAAGCAATTAAAGGTCTTTACATAGATAGTCAGGCAGCAGTTAAAGTTGAAGGTAAATTGAGTCCATGGTTCAGAGTAGTTTCAGGGGTAAGACAAGGCTGCAACCTGTCTCCACTGTTGTTCATATTATTTATGGATCATATGTTGAAAACAATAGACTGGCTGGGTAAGATCAAGATAGGTGAACACAAAATACGCAATCTCGCATATGCGAATGACTTAGTTGTGATGGCAGGTTCTATTGAAAGTTTGCAAAGTAATATTTCAGAGCTAGATCAGAAATGTAAGGACTATGGTATGAAGATTAGCATCTCCAAAACGAAAGTAATGTCAGTGGGAAAGAGATATAAACGGATTGAGTGCCAAATAGGAGGAACAAAGTTAGAACAGGTGGACGGTTTCAAGTACTTAGGATGCATATTCTCACAGGATGGCAACATAGTGAAAGAACTGGAAGCGAGGTGTAGCAAAGCTAATGCAGTGAGCGCTCAGCTACGATCTACTCTCTTCTGCAAGAAGGAAGTCAGTACCAAGACTAAGTTATCTGTGCACCGTTCAATCTTTCGACCAACTTTGTTGTATGGGAGCGAAAGCTGGGTGGATTCAGGTTACCTTATCAATAAGGTTGAGGTTACGGATATGAAAGTAGCTAGGATGGTTGCAGGTACTAGTAGATGGGAACAATGGCAGGAGGGTGTGCGCAATGAGGAAATCAAAGAAAAACTGGGAATAAACTCTATAGATGTAGCAGTCAGGGCGAACAGGCTTAGATGATGGGGTCATGTTACACGCATGGGAGAAGCAAGGTTACCCAAGAGACTCATGGGTTCAGCAGTAGAGGGTAGGAGGAGTCGGGGCAGACCAAGGAGAAGGTACCTGGATTCGGTGAAGAATGATTTTGAAGTAATAGGCTTAACATAAGAAGAGGCACCAATGTTAGCACTGAATAGGGGATCATGGAGGAATTTTATAAGGGGGACTATGCTCCAAACTGAACGCTGAAAGGCATAATCAGTCTTAAATGATGATGATGATGATGATGATGATCGTAACAATATGTGGGCTGGGTGGGTTCTTCCTTTGCTCGGGTATGAGGTAGAATGAAACAGCATTTTTACATAAGATAACTTTTAATGAAAGTTTTGTACAACTGTTCGCTTACTCAATTGTTCTCGCTGGGAGAGCGGCAGCTGTGTCGTTTGCGAAGCCTCTGCTGCGGCAGCGGCAGCGGCGGCGTCTGATTACGCCTGTCAGTGTGTATCTCGTGTCGCCGTCTCGCCCAGTTGACTGGAGACGCGCCTCGTGCGGTGGCCCGTTTAATTATTGAATGCGAAATCGTGCATCGGATGGTGATACCCTGGATGTGGCGTCCCAATGTTTCTCTTCTCCAAGCGGCCGCGTGTTTTGTGCGTCGGCCAGTGGAGCGGCGCGGCGGGGGAACGCCAGTGTCCCGGACTCGAACAACGGACTCCCGCTTGCCAGTCTTCGGCTGTCAGATCTTCATCCCAGCTCACAGGTGACTGCTGATGTGAGGCAGTCTCCTTCCCGTCCTCACGAGTCACACGGGTATGTAAAAATCAGACTTCAAATACCTTTTAACTTCTGTCTTCTGGCGCCGAGGCTGCTGCTTGCTATTCCATTACAGCGGCGGACTTGGTGCGTCTGTGTATGATGCAGTCTCTTCTTGCATGACGGTCTTCAGCACCGAAACTGACTGAAAACTACTGCTACTCTTCTCTTGTCGGGCCCACTGCGTCTCGCGTATTTATTCACTTCAGTTCACTGGAGGTGAACGATTTCACGGTCATTGCCTCTTCTGTCACTTTGAAAAGCTTCTCGAAGAATCTTCTTAACGTCGGTCATTGGCTCTTGGAATGTAGGCGAGGGACTTTGATCACATGTGACAACTGAGAAACACGTGAGCCGGTCGGGCGATGCCATGATGGCTGAATCGACAGCGTCCGCTTATGTGGGGAGGGCGATGGCTTCTTCTGTCACTCTGAAAGCTTGTCGGAGAATCTTCTTGACGTGAGCCGGTTGGGCGATGCCCTGACGGCTGAATCGACAGTTTCCGCTTCTCTCCTGAACGTGCTGACTTCAAGCGCCGGCCGTTGCCACTGTTTGCCGCTGTTTCCCAGTGTGTAATTCTTCTAAACTTAACTAAGCTTTTTATTTATTTTCTAATTTCTACTTCACTTCACATTGATTTCACTAATTTATTTACCTATCGTAAGTACCACCCAACATAAGATATGAGGATACTCAGGACTCAAACGCTAGGATATCGGACACTAAAATCTCGAACTCAAACACTCCCTAACGCAAAAGATTCCCAAATGCCACAGACGACAACAATACGTGTGTTGCGTTTATATGAAAATGAAGTCCCATGCTTCTTGACAGAGCTTAGGGGAACGATGCGAGACCCACACCGCCGTACTAGGCAAGGTCCTAATGAATGTGATTTGCCGTTGCCTCCCTCCGACCGTAATGGGGATGAATGATGATGATGAAGACGACACAACAACACGCAGTAATCTCGAGGCAGGTGAATATCCCTGACCCCGCCGGGAGTCTAACCCAGGACCTCGTGCTAGGGAAACGAGAACGCTACCGTGAAGCCAAGAGCTCTGGACTGGGTTTATATAGTGGTTATAAAACAAAAGGGACGTTCGTTAGCAACCCTTTGAATAAATCCCATTGCTCCCTTGCATTTAATACTCTGTTCCGTTGGTTCTTATCAGCCTCTTATTTCATTTTCTCTGCTTTAAAACGGAAATTCATGATTTTATCTGTAAAATGGAAACTGTTCATGGCCAGTTCAAACAAATTTTAGTTTCAACAAAGAGCAGATACGTAAGGAGGGCTTGCAATATTCAAGTCTTAAAAAATCAAAGTCATGGTGTTTTCTGTGTTCGATAAATATTCAAAACTTAACCTTAGTCATGTCTGTGTGTTTGACAATCCTTCCTGTTGGAGCTGACTGTTTAAGTTTAATAAAGTTTTAAGCGTATTTTACGTAGGTGTGTTTCACTGGTGGCTGATTCATTAGTGTTATTATTTATTTATTTATTTATTTATTTAACCTGATCAGATTAGAGCCATCAGGCCCTCTCTTACATCGGACCAGTGTTCCACACATGCAGCATTTCACACATCAGAGTTACATCATGAACATAGTTTAAATGAGAAAATTAGCTTACTCTAGTGACAATATGAATAAAGAGTAGTGACTAAGACCTAATAAAGTAAATGCGGAAGTATTTTTACAACAGTTGCTATACATACAGATTATGATAAAAGCAATAATAATAACAGTAAAACAAAAAATCAAATAATAATGATAAACATGACTAAGACCTAATAAAGTAAATGCTGGCAGTATTTTTACATCTGGTGCTATACATACAGATCATGGTGAAAGCAATAATAATAACAGTAAAAAAAATCAAATAATAATGACAAACATGAGAAAGATTGGCAATAGTAATGAAGGTTTGTGCAGATGTACATTAATATCTTGGTGTGTAAAGTAGATGTTTACTAGTATAGCGAGTTTGGTAAGGGAGGTTTAAGGAGGGGGAGAGAGGGAAGTAATGGGGTGAAGTGCACTCATGTACAGAGGAAGGCATTACTGTTGCTTAAGTAGATACGTCATTAACTGTTTTTTGAAGCTGGTCATGTTTTTAAGTTCTCTAACATAACGAGGGAGGTTATTCCAGAGTCGGGTTCCCGCTACTGTAAAGGACTTGGAGAAGGTGACTGAGCGATGCAGTGGAACGGAGAGGATTTTATTATGATGGGAACGTGTGTTTCTGTCATGTTGTTTCGACATGAGTGTTAGGGACGAGGAGAGATATGAGGGACAGTGTACATTTATAAGGCAGTAGATGAGACAGAGTGTATGGAAATCTCTGCGTTTGTCTGCACGCAGCCAGGACAATTTTGCTTATGCTGGTGAAATGTGATCAAAAAGTCGAACGTCACAGATATATCGGACGCAGGTATTCGTGACCAGTTCTAGACGTCGGGAATTTTCCTGAGAGAGGCCTTGTAGGATAATATCGCTGTAGTCAATGATTAGGAGTATAAGCGTCTGTACCAATTTCTTTTTCAGATCGAAAGGGAAGAGTTTTTTATATTTTTGTAGGACATGAAGGGATGCTGATGCTTTTTTGCACACTGCAGTTACTTGCTCTGTCCAATTTAGATTTTCATCTATTATTACTCCCGAACTCTTTGCTGAGGGCGAGAAGTTAATACTTGTTCCATTTAGGATAAGAGGTGGTACGGATTCCCGATGTTTTGGGCTAATGAGCTTGGAGTGACCAACAAGTACCGCTTGGGTTTTAGATGGGTTTAGTTTTAGACCTATGTCCTGTGCCCATTTTGACAGTGCATCGAGGTCAGTGTTGAAATTTTCAATAGCTTTCTTGAGATTGCTTGGTTTCGCACTTAGATACAACTGAAGGTCATCAGCATACATATGGTATTTGCAATAGGTCAGGACCGATGACACATCATTGACAGAAAGAGAGAAGAGTATAGAACCTAATACTGAGCCTTGGGGAACGCCTGACACTACCTGCCGCCATTGTGATTTTATATCCCCAGACAGGACGCGTTGCTGACGAGACGTCATGTATGAGCGAAACCATTGCACTGCGCTTGGTGAGAAATTTAGACCGCTAAGTTTGGCTAGTAAGATGTCGAAGTCGACAGTATCAAATGCTTTGCTGAAATCTAAGAAGCAAATGATAGTCGCTTCTTGTCTGTCCATGGCAAGTTTCAGGTCATCTGTCACCTTTATCAGAGCGGATGTTGTGCTTCGATGTTTACGGAAACCTGATTGGTATTCGTCTAGTAGGTTGTTAGTAGTTAGGTAGTTGGTGAGCTGGTCATGAACTATATATTCAAGGCCTTTGATAGTGCAAGAAGAAGGCAGATGGGGCGGTAGTCAGAGGCTGCTGTGGCGATGTCCTTTTTAGGCAGTGGCTTAATTTGTCCCAGTTTCCAGGCCTCAGGGAAAACACTTGTGATTAATGAATCGCTGAAAATGTCTGTTATAGAGGGCAGTAGTTGGTCAATAATAAGTTTTACCATCTTGATAGTGATACCATCATGTCCAGTAGATGCTGATCTAATCCGCATTATGGCTTTCTTGACAGTACTGCAAGTGACGTGCTGTAGATATTATTTTTCTTTGCTACAGTCGTTCATCCCAATGAGGTAATCAATGATTCTCTGTTTTTTTTGCGGATCAATTTTGGTTACAGGTAATGTGAAGAATCGGTTTAGTTCTTCAGCTGGTACCATGGGATTTTCTGCAACTTTTATTTTGCCTAAACCGAGACTACGGAGATTTTTCCACAGGATAGCTGGTCTACATATATTGTCAGCTAATGTTCGGGCGTGTCTGAGCTTAGCGTTTCTCACCGCTTGACTGACTTTGTTTCGTTTCTGCTTGTATACAGCGTGATTTTCAGGTGTAGGGTGTATCTTGTATGCTCGATTTGCAGCATCTGTGAGATTCATGAGCTGTTTTAGTTCATCAGTCAGCCAAGGTGCAGATTGCCTTTTTACTTTTCTGGTCTTTATTGGAGCATATTTGTCATATAGTTGAGTAATTTTGTTAGTGAAATCGTGGAGTTTGTCGTTTATGTCCATGAGGGGAGTAGAGGTCATCCCCCAAACTATTTCTTGTGCCTCAGTTTCGAGTTCAGGCAAATTTACGCGTTTGAGGTCTCGGTATGTAGACAGTTTTTGTTTCTTTCTAGGGAATTCTAGTGAATACGTCATGGAAATGATGTCATGGGCAGACATGCCAGGCGCAGATATTTGAGAGGTGCGGATTATTCTGTTCGGAGATTTCGTTGCGAATATGTCTATGAAAGTGTGACTGGTAGTCGTGTGATGAGTAGGTGCCAGCTGAAGTAGCGTCATATTTGAGGAAGAAAGCATCCTTTTAAATTTCCCAGTGGAAGGACTATTGCACAGAAAATTAATGTTAGTGTCACCAGCTATAATTACATGTTCATATGACGATTCGAGACTAGAAAGGGCAGTTTCGAAGCAGGCGAACCCACCTACTTTAGGAGGTTTGTAAAGGACACATATTAAGCACTTTCTGTTAAGTGATTTGATCTCTATGAACATATATTCCACTTGTTTATCTACATTGTTGTCGGATGTGTGTAGTACTGTAGGTGACAAATCAGAGAGTATGTACGCCCATACTCCGCCCCCTCGTTTGTTGCATCTGTCATGCCTGAGAAAGATATAGCCATCTAGGTTTATGGAAGTTGTAGGAATACTTGGTTTGAGCCAAGTCTCTGACAAAAGTATTACGTGTATATCAGCAGTTTGAAATATATATTTGAACTCGTCGAAGTGAGTTGGCAGAGACTGGACATTTGCATGTGCAATATGCAGCTTGGTGCGTTCGGGTGTTGATTGCCCGAGGAGGCTGCCGACCGATGTTTGCGGGTCCTGGTTGGCGGTGACAAGAGGGTCTGGCATGAGGAATGCGGAAGGCGTGTGATGGAGAGGCGTGTGAGGGAGTGTCCTCCCAGTTTTGTGCAGTGAAAGCGGCCGGGAGTGGAGGGGGTAGGTCCCCGGGGAGACAACGGGATCTGCGGCCAAGGTCAGCGGGGTCTGCAACGGTTATGGAAGTAGCCGTGGGATGGCAGGGGAAGGAATTTCGCTAAATACAACGGGAGTAATCTGCACGTTATGACAGAGTGTGATATTAATTGCACTTATGAGGATAACAACTAAAGTATGATGGTGGGTTGCTAATTAAGGATGGAAGTGAGACTACCTTATGCAATAATTAACAAAATTACATGAGAAAAACAATTAAAAATGAAAATAGTTATGTGGAGAAACGAAAAATTGATAATACAAATAATAACAAATATTACACGAGAAAAAATAATTAGAGATAAAAAGTAGTTATTTAGAGAAACGAACAATTTGATAATACATTAGTTACGATATGGTTGACAGTGTAAACAATATAAACATACAGGTTAGTGGCAGCAAGATTAGACATGATTTAGCTTCTAAAGCACAGGCTTTCCAGTTCATTAACACTGAAAATTGTTTTCTTTCCGTTTTCGGTCTTAACCATTATCCTGCCGTCATTTATTCATACGTTATGTAGCCCAAATTTCGAAATCGCGCTCATCAAAATGTTTAGTCTTTCAGTGGTCAGATCCTCGCGTACTGTCAGACCCGACTTCGCGAGATTCTTCTTTGCTCTGAAGATTTCAGATCTCTTCCTATACGGCCGGCCGGGTGGTCGTGCGGTTAAAGGCGCTTCAGTCTGGAACCGCGTGACCGCTACGGTCGCAGGTTCGAATCCTGCCTCGGGCATGGATGTGTGTGATGTCCTTAGGTTAGTTAGGTTTAATTAGTTCTCAGTTCTAGGCGACTGATGACCTCAGAAGTTGAGTCGCATAGTGCTCAGAGCCATTTGAACCATCTTCCTATACGACATAAATTTCACTATTATAGGTCTTGGTTTTGTAGAACCTGGCGACTTACGACCCACTCTATGACTTCTGTCAATGTCACTCAGAGTCACCTGCACGCCTAGCTTTTCTTGGACAAGGTTTATCACTTGTTCATCTGTGTTCTCCCTGCTGCTCTCTGGAATGCCGAACAGTCTGAGATTATTGCGTCTCTGATATTGTTCGAGCTCGTCCGTCTTCTCGATCAATTTCTGTTCGAGCAGTCGTGCTTTCTCCTCACTTGCTTTTAACAATGTGTCCAGTGCACGGATCTCTCTAGCATTCGCCCCCAGAGTTTTCTGTATTTTATCCGTCACTGCTGCAGTGACAGCATCAGTGATGGTTTGAACAACGAGCCCGAGCGTCCCCTTACGCCTGCAGCGCGGCACTCACCTCACCTCAGCCTTCACGAGTGCGGCGATGTCAGCGATGGCGGGCGGAGCGGCCGCAGCTCCCGGTGTGGACTCCACGCCTGCGCTGTCGCCGGCCTGGCCGTTGGCTGCACTGCGCGTTGTTCGGCGATTTTCCATTTTTAGTGCGATTCCGTGTAATTGGTGCTCAGTATGTGATGTAAAATACGACACTCGACAGTAGATATACGGCTTTAGTATATGTAGACTAGCCTAACTGCTTAAAACACCTCCAGATTTCACGTACACTTGCGAGCAAAGCTAACGCACGTCACTCACTCGCCGCCATGTTGCTTTTACTATTATGGTCTACTATTATGGTCTTCAGTTTAAAGAGTGTTTTGGTGCAGCTCTCCACGATAGTCTCTCTAGTGCGAGACAGTTCGTCTCCAAATTACTGCTACAATTCACAACCATTTCAGACCTGCTTACTGTACTCGTGTCATGGTCTTCCTCTACAGTTTTTTAAACCCACACTTCCATCCAATACTAAACTGACGATTTCTTGATGTCTCGAAACATTTCCTTGTCAACTGATTCCTTCTTTTAATCAAGTTACGCCACAAACATCTACTCATTTCTAGTCGGTATTTTTTTTAAGAATCCATTCCTTAACAGTTTCTAGGACAATCAGTGTCCACGGATGAAACTTAATTCTCCTTCACGACGCTGCTACGGCGAGATAAGAGTAGATCGCGTTCCACAGCTTGTGCTATATCTGCTAAAACCTGGGATAGCTCAGACGACGAATCCACATTAAAGCGCAAAGGGTTAGTAAACTGACACCGGCTTAGAAAGCGGCGCGCTGCTAGTGATTCCTCATAGTGATAACATAGTGGTGTGGTTTTGCCACTGAACAGCTGATGATGGCTGAAAAGACATTGCTCTGCACGTATAACAGTTAACCCCTAGACAGGGATGTTCGTTGTGCCGCTGTCTGCTCACATCCGTATTCCCGTATCACGTGGTGCTTTCTTGCAGCTCGGCGTGCTCTGGCACGTTTCGGTGCATTTTTTCCAAGTAGAGTGATTGTTAAATCGTACGGTGACAGCAATTCGAAGCTTTCGGCAGCAGGAATCTATACTGCGAAAATAAGCAAGTTACAATTGATTCATTTTGACAATCTCGTGAAGGTTTTTACTGGAGTAGCGAACGCATACAGAATACTTCTCGGAAAATAAGCCGGCCGCGGTGGCCGAGCGGTTCTAGGCCCTTCAAGCTGGAACCGCGTGATCGCTACGGTCGCAGGTTCGAATCCTGTCTCGGGCATGGATGTGTGTGATGCCCTTAGGTTACTTAGGTTTAAGTAGTTCTAAGTTCTAGGGGACTGATGACCGTAGAGGTTAAGTCCCATAGTTAAAAAATATTAAGAATTTCTTTCCTTGAATAACACATTTCAAAATCCGATTTCTGAATTATATCTTGTAGGAACAACATTCCGAACAAAAAGTAGAAAACTCAGTTGTTGATTTGTACCCATCTGTGTAAATGCGATTGTTGTCTCAGTCTACCCACATGTGAACTTAACAAAATGTTCCGCATATTTGTTTGTCTGATTAACCACTATTTTTAACAAGCTAGCGTCAAAACTGAATGCGAAAATATCAAGTGGGCCCTAGCAGCTGGTGTAAAATTCTAAATATACTTTCTAGACCCTCCCGAATGTTGCCAACTGCGGGCCGAGATCTTTTCGTCGAGGACTCGGCGCAATGCGGCCAGGCAGCCCGAACTCAGTTCGTCGAGCACGTTCGGGGGGTTAAATGTATCTCCTTGCGAAGGGACGGACGATAGGTAGTCGCCCAATCCGCAGGAACTGCTTTCACTCCCTGATCTTGTTCCCGCGGAGACACAACCAATGTTCGTACCAGAGCGACTGTGTGCCTCTACGTCTAGAGACGCTGAGTCCTTTCGAGGGGACAGAACTGCTAAAAGTACTAGGTAACAGAGTTTCAGCCTCATTTTCCCCGTCCTGCCGGAAAGTCCAGCAACCCATATGAACAACACATTGGTCCCAGCGTCAGCGACCTAGTTACAGGCGTTGCTGTAACCCCTGTTCTAAAGCGTGTTACGTGTGCATCTCACAGAGACCTCTGGAGAAAACTTTGGGAGTCAGAACGTACAATAGATTTAGAGATTGCTTGTTACCGGCTGTACAAGGTGGGCTGAAGAAGGGCAAAAAGCTCTACAATAAAAGTAGAGTGTTGCTCTAAAAACTGATGTCTAAATACGTCTTCAACCACCACAAATGCGCATCCTATGCCATGGTCATCCTTTGCAGCCACCGATGTAAATGAAGGCGTTCGCCCAAACCGCATGCGAAGTACCAGAAATGTAGAGCGAATCATCGAAGCCGGAGTAGTGTTCCTAGGAAACGAAATAAGTCTAAATTGGGCACTGACTTGTGCGTGGAGCTAAGGGAGCCAAAGATTGTCAAGACCTCAGAAACGCAGCAGGGAACATGAGCTGAAGCTTCCGTGGCAGAATACAAAAGCTAACTCCGGGGGTTAACAAGGCAGCAGACCTTCTCTTCTATAGGCGATCGAAGGAATGGAAGAATAATACGGGTAAAGAGACTTTCAGGACAATCGGAGAACTTAATTGCAGAGTACATCTCACCGGAAAAACTCTCCACATTTGAAAAACTCTCCACATTTTAGGGAGTATATTATTATATTAAACACATATGGGATCGTTTGAAGAATATTTAAAGTCTTGCATTGAGTTCTATTGTTCATTTAATATTTTGGAAGTTGTCTACAATGAGATGGAACGTAATGTTTGTACCGACACAGAGCTGTAGCTGAAAAACATCTTGTGTCTGGCGAAAATACATAACAATGGAGACTGGTAGGAGTAACAAAGAATTCGATAATAAGAGACAGTGTTCAACTTAATTTTCGACAAATATCTGAAAGTTGTGGGACATCAACTAGATAAAACCAATAAAACCATTAGCCTATATTAATGATCTACCCTGTTACTGGGCTAAGGCGGCAGAATTAGTTATATTTTTCGAGATAAGACGAGTGTTATTGTAAAGCAGAACATAGAATCATCTAGAAGAAAATAGTAAACTTTGTTTTTATAGAGTCTCTAATTAGTTTTGTTTTAAATTTTGAAGAAACGTTGCTGTGTCCAACTTTTTACTATCAGAAATACTTGCCGTTCTGTTAATCTAGGGGACCAGCGTGAAGTAATGGAGAGACTAGAACGATCTACCTTCCACTGTGGCGTATATGCATAACGCAGGACTGTGCAGTGGTGCTGGTTCGGAGGTAACTGGTTCGAATAGCGATGATTCCGTTAGTATTTTGTAGAGGTGGTGGCGCCAAGCTCTGCTCCTATGTCGTGGGCTAACTTCAGTCCCCTCCCCAGTATGAAAAACTTCTACGATACTCGGTATGCGTATTGATAAAATGTTAATCTGCTAAAACCAGCTCCTGAAGCGGGCAGTTTTATCCACTTAAAATAATTGAAAACTTCGCGGACGAGAAGCCTGCAAGTTCATATATTTTACATACTTTGCACATTTTCAGCCACTTATGTCGTACGAGATAATGTTCCGGTGTAGCTCCTCATTTAGACGAAAATATCGATAGTAAAATGCAAAGTAATTATAAGCATCAGTGGGAGTGACATACGCACATCTTGCAGGTGCCGCAGTTCAAGAAATTGTGAATATTAATCACACTTCCCCGGACACTCATATAGCCATGAAATTTGTTGTGAACAATGCTTTACAGTTTGAAAGGGATAGAAGTATCCTCAAACACGACAATAACAGGGAAAATTATCTGTAGTTTCCTCCAGTGAATATATGTCACATAGAGGAGAGAAAAAGAAAGCTGCTAATCTCTGACAATCTGCTATTGTAAATAAAACGTCTGCCAAAGAACACAAGTATTTGCAAATTTAATTAATGTCGACATATCTTGATAAATAAAGAACCGCAACTGCTGTTAATGATCCTTTGTTGAAACGATCGGTTTCATAGATTATAGCTGCATTCTCAGGTGTACATCTGAGTAGGAAATACGCCTAAAATATATAATGAACAGTATTGTCTATTTGCCTAGTTAAAAAGGAGGTAATAAACAACCTGACTATCTTTCCTTCGGCAGCTGCATCGTCAGGCAAACATCTGAGTAGGGGAAAAAAAGAAAAAAAACGAGGAAAAATAAAAAATAAACGGTATTGCCTATTCCTCGAGTAGTAAATAATATGACTACTGTACCTTCTACAGAAGTCTTATTTTGATTTGGATCATAATGATGGGTGGTCCAGTTAACCCTAATCTGGATTTTATATGAAGTAATTGTGAGTGCACTTACCCGTTATTTCGTGATGACTGGGTGTTGTGTGCTGTCCTTAGGTTAGTTACGTTTAAGTATTTCTAAGTTCTAGGGGACTGATGACCATAGATGTTAAGTCCCATAGTGCTCAGAGCCATTTGAACCATTTTACCCGTTATTTACTACATCCTTATTAATTTGGGGAATATAGAGCATTGTTCATTTTATTTTCTTCCTCATTTTTCTACCTGTGAATGCCGATATATGCTGTGAAACCGGCCGTTTCAACAAAAGATCGTTTAACAGCTGTTGTTGTTCTTCATTTCTCCACTCTGTGTATTTCCACTCTGTGGCTGTTCGGAGAATACTGTGTTTGTAATGTTGATATTTCTTAGCAACTCGTTCTCTAACGCAAAGGAATTCTTGAGAAAGAGATAAGTAGTATATTACAAATTATTCATAGACAAATACGTCATTATTTAGGTCTTTTGCCCAATTACAAAGCTACGTGGCACTAGACACGTATTCGGAGAAAGGCGGCTCAAATGGCTGTCCAGTCATTCTGATCTAGCTTTTCCGTGATTTCTGTAAATCACCTGCGGAAATTGCCGGCGTGGCTCCTTTTCAAAAGGGCTCTAATGATTCTCTTTTCAGCTTTCCCCCGAGCCTATGCCCCGTTGCTAATGATCTCGTTGTCGAAGGGGCGTTAAGATGAAATTTTCTTTCCTTCCTTTTGTTGAATTGTCACGTCCCACATTATAGCATTTATCTTGAGCATTTTATACGAACCACGAAAGTAACTGATGTTTCTTCTCCCAAAGACGTACTGCCGCATATCGCTTACCAAGCCAATCGTTCTTCTTTAGATGGAGACAAACGTCATACTGTCACAATGTACGTCATTGTAGAATGACAAACTATCGCAGCAGGCCTAGAATTGGACGAAAGAAGACTGTTCAGGGGACATGCTGGCAATAAGTTTCAGATATCTCTGGGACGCTGTTGAAGACCTAAATCATTTGTTGCTGTAGCGAATTTGGGTCTTTTTCCTCACAACGGACGAGGATGGGTCAATAAGTAAGTCCCAAACGCCAGAATACCGCATATCATTTTAAATTTCGTGGTTTTACGTGTTCTAAAAGTGGCAGCAGACGTCACGTGGAAGGCAGCCGGTTCTCACAAGGGAACCTCCCCGTCGCACCCCCCTCAGATTTAGTTATAAGTTGGCACAGTGGGTAGGCCTTGAAAAACTGAACACAGATCAATCGAGAAAACAGGAAGAAGTTGTGTGGAACTATGAAAACAATAAGCAAAATATACAAACTGAGTAGTCCATGCCCATGATAGGCAACATCAAGGATAGTGTGAACTCAGGAGCTCCATGGTCCCATGGTTAGCGTGAGCAGCCGCGGAACGAAAGGTCCTTGGTTCAAGTCTTCCCTCGAGTGAAAAGTTTACTTTTTTATTTTCAAACAATTATTATCCGTCGGTCCGTCCGTCGGATGAATTTGACGATCTACACACGGAAAAATTTAAAAACGTTAAAAACATGTGTTTTGACAGAGCACGGGGAAAACTGTGCGACTGTGAAACTTGCATTCATTTGTTGCAGTTTATGTGACAAACTCTTTATGTTTTCATCACTTTTTTGGGAGTGATTATCACATCCACAAGGAAACCTACATCGGGAAAGGTAGAAGAATCTTTTTACCCATTCGCCAAGTGTACAAGTTAGGTGGGTCGACAACATATTCCTGTCATGTGACGCACATACCGCCACCAGTGTCGTATAGAATATATGAGACGTGTTTTCCTGTGGAGGAATCGGTTGACCTATGACCTTGCGATCAAATGTTTTCGGTTCCCATTGTAGAGGCACGTCCTTTCGTCTATTAATCGCACGGTTTTGCGGTGCGGTCGCAAAACACAGACACTAAACTTATTACAGTGAACAGAGACGTCAGAGAACGAACGGACAGATCATAACTTTGCGAAAATAAAGAAAGTAAACTTTTCACTCGAGGAAAGACTTGAACCAAGGACCTCTCGTTTCGCCGCTGCTCACGCTAACCACGGGACCACGGCTCTCCTGAGCTCACATTTACCTAGATGTTGCCTATGTTGCGAATGGACTACTCATTTTGTATATTTTACTTATTTTTTTCATAGTTCCACACAACTTCTTTCTGTTTTCTCGACTGATCTGTGCTCAGTTTTTCAAGGCCTACCCACTGTGTCAACTTATAACTAAATCTGAGGGGGGGGGGGGGGGGGGGGGTGCCATGGGGAGGTTCCCTTGTCAGTATGCCGCGGCATTATTAATGATCTGCAGTCAGACGAAGACAGGTGCGCTACGAGCGCGTGCGCGACTACAACAACGCAATTTTTGTGAGCCGAGGGGCTGACTGCAGAGCACGTCGATAGCGAAATTCGTCCCTGTATAGTTAGAGATGTATTTCATGGATATTTGGGTTCATTGGAGACAGGAACTCAACAAAGGCCAAAAAAGTCACAAACATATAGCATCCTGGCCGCCCTGGTTACCTGGTGATGGCACATAGTTCCTGCATCCAGGGTTATATCGTTATCTCCAGGACACATCGATCTGGTGGGTTGCAGCAAGTTAAGTAACCAAATAAAGTGGTTATATTTCGAGAGGTCACTCGTTAAATGCGAAAGCTGCCACAAGAATTCTTTGCTGCGAGTTACTAACTCCATGTCGACCGATGGGATAAGTCTTTATATTTACAAGGGGTGTATGTTGAAAAGTAAAATATATTACAGGCTCGAAAACGTGGCTGTGTTGTCTTTATCTCAGTCTACGACTTATTTATTGACTACCCCTCGAACAAATTCGGCACTTGACCAGTACGCTATCTCTCTCGATGACAGCACGTGCTATTTCAAAAAGAGTTATCCACTTCCATGTATATTACACGTGAATAAAGATAGAAATTTGCGGTATGTTTTCCTTTACTATCAGAAAGCTATTGGACTTGCGTTGGCTGGGCTTATTGAGACTGAGAGCTTCCTATGAAGTCTACCACTAAATTAACAGCTATTGCGCAACAGATTTGATAGTAACATCCGGTGGCCCTTGTAACTGTATTGGCCTTTACAATATCAGTGAAATACACTGAATGAAAAAGAGTGTCACTAACTACTAAGTTAGCCGGCCGTGGTGGCCGAGTGGTTGTAGGCCATTCAGTCTAAAACCGCGCGACCGCTACGGTCGCAGGTTCGAACCCTGCCTCGGGCATGGATGTGTGTGATGTCCTTAGGTTAGTTGGGTTTAAGTAGTTCTCAGTTCTAGGGGACTGATGACCTCAGATGTTAAGTCCCGTAGTGCTCAGAGCCATTTGAACCATTAACAACATAGTATTTAAATCCGCACATAATGTAAGAAACATCTAATAAGAAAATATTACGTAGGTGCACTAGCATTAGCTATCTTGGCAGAGTTTTAAAAAAGGGAGACGGGGATCAAAAGCAATCAGCATCTTAGAATATTAACTTTATGAAAAGAATTACATGCAGTAATTGTAACACTGTGCCAAAAATTACGAGAAAATAACATGCAACTACCTCTGCTCACTCGGACTTAAAGAACAGACAACTTCCAAGCTCACTCCTTCCGGAACAGTCGATGCCACTCAACATCCTCACCGTAGTTTTTGTGTTGAAATGTTGATTGTAGATGGTGTAGATGGCTGCTGCTGGAACTCGGCAGACATCCCTCCTTGTCCCCAAGGGAAAAGTCTGCTCTAATCTGGAATCGAAATGAAATGCACTAAACCTGAGAAAGAAGTGACGACTGAAAACTGTGTCTTCTGTCCCTGCTCAGCAACGACTGCATGCCAAAATATTTTTACACCAATGTAAAATAGTTTTTCACAACATTAATCAATGACATAACTGTCAAGCAGCTGTAATTCTGCCACCGAAAAATTGCAAATAACGCTCTCCAGTCAGCCAGCTTCCCACATATGTTGATTCCAGAATATTCTGGATTGTAAACATATATTACCTCACTTCATAGCTCACCAATCAGCGGTCTTCATAGGGCACGTCCATCACAGTTTCTACTGTCTAAGGCCATATCACGCTTATCTCTAAGTACCTCAGCCCCAATTTCAATTTTTTGGAGAGGATTTACTAGCGATATTTGACCAGTTTTAGAAAATCTTGATGTGAGGTGACCTCAGTGCAAAGCACTTCGTATTGCACTCTCAACGCAACAACCAGAGGGGTCGAACACTATGCTTTGGAAGAAAGTCTTCGCACTATCACGTTCCAACGCACATTTTGTCGAACGCCCATCATAGAACGGATGTTCTCGACGTGGAAATGTTTTAGAGCCTGAGGTTGGACTTGCTATTGCAGACGATCACGACTTGACTTCCAACCACCAACCTGTCTTGGGCGTAATCACAGAGGTTTGACACACGATGCGATATCCATCACAAACGTCCACGAATTGGAACCTGTTTGAGCGGTGGCTCAAAATAACGTCCAACCTACTGCAGAAGTTTCATCTGCAGCCCCTATTGATGACGCCATTGACAAATTAACTCCCAAATTTGAAGAGCATACAAACAGGCATCACTCACCACGAACTGCCTTATGCCTTATCGAGAGTACCTCTGCCCCCTCATGCACAATTTTGAAACTCTCAATGATAGGATCAGGGTCTATCGAAACCTAGAAATCGGAGGGAGATGAAACGCCTCACACGCGAATTTCACCGACGTGTCTTAGAACATCTAACTGAGGTGTGGGAAGACAAAATTTCAACCCTCCTGCTCCACTTCCAAAATGAATGGAGTCTCGTCCACATCCTACGGAATCCACGACCACTGAACCGAGCGATTCAGTGTCCTGTGGGACCGTCGTACGATCCACTCGCCAAAGCAGAACTTTTCGCTTCGATTTACGAAGCCCTCCAAAGGGTGTGGGGTCAGGAAGAGAGCACAAATAATAAGAGAGACTGTCCAGCAAGGCAGAACCACTTCTCACGACCCCGTAGGAAATCCGACGGGTAATTAGCAACCTTGGGGTTCACTCCGCTCCGGGACCAGATGGCGTTACGCATAACCAACTTAAGTACATCCCCCGGAAGCCACTTGCTCACACACGTCTACCACAGCTGCATGTCGTTGGGGTACTTCCAACAACCTTGGAAGATTGCTCAAAAGATATAAGTCAGCCCTCGAATAATCAGCCAATAAGTCTCTGGTAGACAATGTCCAAAATACTTGAACGGTTGATACTCTGCAGCATACGACCTGTAATCCTCGACCAGGATATGATGAAACCGGATTCATTCGCCTTACACTATCGGCTTTCGGCAGAATTACAACTTCTGCGTCTCTCAGAATATGCAGCTTGTAATATGAATATATTTCATTATACCGCCGTCATTTTTTTGTCTGGTGTGACAAACTGATCACCAAATTATATGACCTTCCCGTCCTTCCTGACTAATGTATCAGGTCGACCGTCAGCTTTCTTCAGGACAGGAAGATATTAGTTAAGATATAAGAACAATGCATGAGTCTCAAACACCTTCTGGAAGGCATTCCACAGGGATCGGTTTTGTCACAAATTATCTTTGTCATCTATGTTAAAAGACTGTTCAGTTCTGCTGGGAATGGTGCTTAGTCAAGTTGCTGATGACACGGCTTTGTTGACCAGTAGCCGACGAGTCAGTGCCGTTATCAACCGCCTCCAGCGACAGCTGACGTTAACTGAACAATGGGCGGTGCAAAACTGTATTAAACTCAAAGCAAAAAAGACAAAGGCTGTGATGCATACACGACGATCCCCCAATATCCGTGATCGCCGGATTCTGCACAGTCGGTCACTCAACTGGACAGACAGAGTTAAATATCTTAGTATTATCCTGGACAGGAAGTTACTTTTTAACACATATGTACGAGAGAAACGACTCAGGCTGCTACACCTTCCACACCAGGTCTACCCTATACTAGCCAGCACAGGTCTAGGGACCAGTTCCAATCTTGGCCTTTATTCTGCAACAATCCTCTCAGCACTTCTGTATGGCTGCTCGACAAGGGACACAGTTTGTCCCTCATCCTTAGATCTCCTCCAGGAAGTCCAGAATTGAGGCTTATGGTCCATACTCCGTGCACCTCATTGGGCCCGGATCTAGGACTTTGACCGTGTGTTTGACACGCCACTCCCGAGGGAACAGTTTCGGATATGCTCTATTAAACTCCTCAACAAGTTTGAAGCACTGAATCTGACATCCAGGCACCTTGAGTATGTCAGCTTTGTGGAACCTGCACAGTGGTACAGGGTCAAGGTACTGTGGACCCAGAGCCCAAGATCGTGCTTCAGACTAATAAAGATGAACGAGCCATTTACCTTCACACCCCAGAATTCCAGCCACGTGGATGGTAGTACTTTGGAAACACCACAAAAAGAAAGGCCTTCATACATTCAACTTGCAGAAAGATGGCACCAAATCTCCCACGCTCAACAGTGTTATTTAAGAGTGTCCTATAAGCTCCTTTGTAGCGCGTCAGTGGTAGAATCCCTCATTTGACCATCGCTTGGCCTCAAATGGACACATAGCGCTTTCACCCACTGGCGAAGAAACACTGGAAACAATGGAAAATAGCGTGGCTTTTTGTGTCTGGCAGGGAAATAAGAAGCTGTTCACGTAGTTTCTTCAAACACTCTGCCTTCCAAGGAGTCACCAAACTATGCACAG
Source organism: Schistocerca americana (assembly GCF_021461395.2). Lineage (NCBI taxonomy): Eukaryota > Metazoa > Arthropoda > Insecta > Orthoptera > Acrididae > Schistocerca > Schistocerca americana. The sequence goes on from NC_060120.1 coordinate 63,265,731, forward strand.
TTACAACTGCAGAACGCTTTGGTGCACCTGGATGTAGTTGTAAAACTGGCCATTTATTTACTAAAGGCATGTCTCCATGGGTCATCGTGTTAACGTTTTAATTGGACTTGTGCATTTTGGATTGAGTTTCTATAGCTCATAGAACAAGTTTGTGGCGGCTGACAGACGGGCACCAAACTGAACAGTAAAGGCGTCCATACAATGGCTGACCAGTCCACCGACCACTCATGCTGAGCATGTCTGCCCCAACTTGTTCATCTGTGTGTGGGCGATTCTGTAGTGGTCGGGTCCATGGGTTGCGTATGTAGGTTTGCTTGCAGATCTCTACCTGCACCCCCAACCGCTACCTGTCAGTCCACAATCGGTCAATGCAACCACCCATTCACAGCCCAATCGATGCACCAACCCGCTCATTGGCCCATCTGACTTTGTGTCAGCAACAGCAATTGCTTGGCGGACAGTACATGTCTTCACTGACGGAATGTGGGACGGCAGGTAGCGTTCGTATATAGCAGACAGAGGTCCTCCGGCAAACCAAAGCACCCAGAGCACGGACCTGACCACTATAAAATTGCCCAAACTCAAATAAATGGGTTGGAGTAGATCCACTCGGCAAGGGGTTGGTCAGTGGCTCATCCTGTGTATCGGGGCGTTTAAGAATCTGCAGATTAGCTAGACCAAAGGTCCAGAGATATCACCTGTCTTCTCGGTGGGATCATAAGTATGGGAGCCCTTGTGTGTCTCGCTATGGGTATCTCGTCCAGTCGTCCCAGATGCAGTTAACTGCTGGTTTGCCGGACCTCAGCTGTAGACCTCAAAAACTAACGGTACATATGCACGTATACCCCTTCAGAATAAGTATGGCTAATAAGTGGAAGAAGATGGTGTGACCCTTATAATCACTGATAACATTACTTTAATTATGAAATTAAATGGATTGCTCGATGTATGACTCTTAATAGTGATAGAATTAGCGTTATAAAATTGGGATGTGTCAGGCTGGAGATGGACTGACGCCTCTGAATCTTGGGGCACGAGGTAAGTTGAGGCTAGTGTTGGCTAGGGTCTCCCTGGTATTGCTAGCTCACTCGCTCATTTCCCCATTCATTCGTTCATTAACTAGGGTACATCGTACCTAGACAGCCAGTACTCGGCAAATATAAGGATTTTACGTCCTCTGCTTCAACAGCCACAGTTTGGTTAGAACTGTGCAACGTGATTTTCTTAACAACGAGCTGCTTCACTGATGCAGTGGCTCTAAGTTGCATACAGCTCTTGCATTACACAGTACAATATGTTTTTCTTACGTCAAGTGGATGGCACATTGCACATCTGCGGAATGCTGAAAACAATATTAGTCTATGAAATTAGAATTGTATATTAATACCTTCAGCTGCTGACGGGCGTTGATATATATCAACGGGGACAGGTGAAAATGTGTGGCCCTACCGGGACTCGAACTCAGGGTCTCCTGCTTACATGGCAGACCCTCTATTCCAGAGGATAGTGCGACTGCAGGGACTATCTCACGCACTTCTCCCGCGAGACCCACATTCTCACCTTATATGTCCACACACCACATTCGTCGTGTCCCTACCCAACACACTCATTACTCGTGGAAGACATTCTTACCAAGTCCCGTGAGAGTTCGGGTAATATGTGGTCATCCGCACAGAAGAGGAAGGTCATGGCCAGTATTGCCAGAACTATATGCTTATATGGATATGGTGTCGCCATATCCATGTAAGTATATATTCGTCTATAGATGCGCCCCAGCACTGAGGCGTTGTCACAGAGAAATTACAACGTCACGTTACGTGATTGGGTTTGATAGCCGCGCGAAGCCCTCTTCACTTTGCAGGGCTCTTATTTTGTAGTGTGGATCGTAGCTATACATCAGTCCACTGAGTAGTTGGGTGGTAGCCACTGCTAGTGATGTACGGAAACGACGGTGATGGGAGGTAGGCAGGCGGGCCCGCAGGTGACCCCACGCTGCTCGGTCCTCCGGGTCAGCCCCAGGAGTTTGGCCGTCCACCTGGCCCACCGCCTCGCTGTTCGCCTCTAATTGGATCCACTTATCTTCCTTAGCCGGGTGCGCGCTGATAGGGCGTCGCCGCCGCCCCTGCAACCATTTCATTACTCCGCCTTATCACGAACGGCCGCTCTGTCCCTCTCCCGCGCAGCTTCGTTAAAAATAACGGGGTTGGGCCAGTCGCGGCGGCTCCTGCTAAATACCCCCGCCGCTGCCTAACTAGCCCGCCATTGGCGTCTTCTCAGCTCATTCTGCCAGTTTTTTTGCGAGGGAAAAGAGAAGAGTACTGCGGGCAGCATTAGCAGTAACGGTACGCTGACGTAACTTCACGAGAGAGCTCAAATCACGACTAGCTCAGGTATTCCGCGGGCTGTGCCGTAATCGTGAGAGTTGTTTGTGAAAACAGTTGACCACACATATGTAACTTTCTGGTGGCATCAGCCTTTCAGACTCTCTCCCAGTAGCTAAACTTCACCACTGTTGTCCATTTTTATTGAAGGAAAATCATTGTAAATATGATGTAGATGGAATTAAAGTCGTCCTAATTATAACATTAATCCTTCATTTCACAGATACAAGAGCGTCGCTATATTTCTTAAGGATCTTCGTCGTTTCCACTGAGATTTTATTCCAAATCAGTTCTATACCTCGCTCTAACCGCTTGTTTCGAGCGTATGCTCAGTTTCAAGTGAGCAGTACCGTATGTGGATAAACCATCCTCGTACATAGAACAAAATACAGGTATGGAACGTCCCCTGACTGTGCTAATAAGCTTCTTACATTATTTGACACTCAAACAGCTGAGCAGAACTGAACGTACTCAGACATTTCGCTCTTTACCTGTTCTGATCAACACTAAGCTGACACACAATATTTTTAGCGCAACACAATCTGACTTTCGATAATCCCTACAAAAGAATGGCCCTGACCAACTGTAATGTCTCTTGCAGCGTTCTCTCCGCGATATTTTCAGAAATTTTATAAATTACATAACTCAGTACATATCTTGAAATATCTCTTCTAATCTTACCGATTCCTAAACTTTAATATACGATAATTATCAATGCAAAGTAGTTCCAAGCCCTATTATTCCTTGGAGCGTCCACTTACCTCATGGAATAGCTTCTCTGCTATCTATGTTTTCTCTTATGAAAAGAATGATTGAGTGCTTGCCGATTAGCTGTGAAAGAAGGAGGAAGTATATGTGTGTATTATTGAGCTAGTCGCCATCTTGATGAGATTCTGTATGAGAAGGAATTTAATACATGAACTAAACCAAAGTGTGTTCGCGTATTATTTAACTGATTATTATTGACAGTGTCTGCTTACTACGCTGTGTTGCACGGGATCAGTGGGGAACGTCTGATTTAATCTGGACAAACCTGCCGTTTTGTATGCTCAAGATATCCAGTTACTTCAAATAAATAGGCTAACATGGTCTTACCAGCACATCTCCGGTCTTCCCCATGTGATCACCGAAAGTTAATAATTGATAGAAATGTTTTCAGGAGATCGACTGACAATTTTCGTCGCACCGAGACTTCGAAATTTGTTTCATTGCCTTATGGAATTTAAGTTAAACTCAATTTAATCAGGATAGAACAGTATTGAACTGTGTGAATGTGATAACCCTGCTTTGTGAATGAAAATTCCCTTAACATACGCATGTTTTTACTATCCTGATCAGAGAAGCTTAATCAGGGCGGTGTGAGAGAGGTTTTTAAATTTTTGAATACCACCAAAAAAATATTAAATAACAATAACCTATAACTTTCATGAATCACTTATCTCACAAAAATCTTCGTTACTCGAACTACTGCAATACAGCAAGCGCCACTACTGCCAGCTAAATAAAATATTCTAACTACTGAAGGCACTAACTACTGATAGGCACAGTCAGCAAATGAAAGATTTTGATAGAGAACAAACAATGTATTTACCTTAATAATGTTCCAAAGTCATCATATATATATATATATATATATATATATATATATGATATCCAATATTACAAATTTACTCTTTCTGATGGACACACGTCCAGATCGTGTGCTCTCAAAATTCTGCCATTTCTATCCCCACATCCACCACTGCTGGCGGCTCACCTCCAACTGCGCAACGCTTCGCGTTGTTCAAATCCAGCTGCCCAACACTACAATGGCGAATATTCCAACAATGCCGACCAGCCACAGACTGCACACAACACAGCCAGTGATTTTCATACAGAGCGCTAGCTGACGTTACCAACATAAAAACCTAAACAGCCTATTTACACAGGGTTCCATAAATTAGCTTTATAAATTAAGACTTTAATACCTTTAAAACTATACTTTAAAACTATACTAGTTATTAACAAATGGTTTTCAACATGTGATAAAGTAACTCATAAATTATTGTTTCCTCATTCATACAGATCTACGTTTTCACCCTTAATGGCACGGATAGTGTCTAGTCTGAATTCCGTTTCTCTCCAAGTGCGAGTCCAAGTCTCCACTGTGACATTTTCAGATGCATGACGAATGAGTACTTTCAAGCCTTGTAGGTCTCGACACTTGGTCTGGTACACGAGATCCTTCACAAAACCCCTCAGGAAGAAGTCTAGTGGTGTGAGGTCAGGAAATCGTGGCGGCCATCGAATTGGACCATCTCCTCCAATCCATCTATCTGGAAATTTGTGCCCATTTTGCTGGAATTTGACATCAGATATCAGGTGTTCCAATTGTGGCACACCAAACGCTTCCAACATGTCCATATAAACACCACTGCTGACAGCAGACTCGATGAAAAAGAAGTAAGCGCCAAGCATTGCTGTTGGGACTGCCTCTTCCCATTTCACGGTAACATGAGTTTGCTGTGATCGCCATACACGAACGATATGACGACTCCGTTTGCCGGACACACGAAACGTCGCGTCATCTGAGAAACAAATCGTTTCCAAAAGTTACAGCTTGGGTCAGTCTCTCTAGCATATCGACAGCAAACTTTTCACTCTGAGGTTTGTCCGTAGCCTTTAATGTTTGAAGCAGATGGACCTTATAGGGATATAGCCCTAACCTCTTATGCAAGACATTATGCATTGTTAATAATCTCATTTCCAGCTCTCTGTCCGCCATCCTCACCGATTTCGCCCGACTCCTTGAAAATGCCTGCCGTTGATTGTCCACGTTGGCATCTGAGACAGATGGGCCATCCGTCCCGTTGTTGTGGAGAACACTCCCTGTTTCCATAAATGACGTATGCTAAGCCCGAATAGGTGGTCGAGACGATGGTTGCCTTCCATACAGTGTTCGAACGTTTCGATGCACTTCGATTTCGGACGTCATCTGTGTGAACCAGGGCACGCAGCGGTTTCTCCTCTGACTCCCACATTTTATGTTAAGTCCCATAGTGCACAGAGCCCACATTTTATCAGGTTTTCAAGCTCAACTCTGTGTCAAATTGAAGGTAAAAAAAGCTCTGAGTTACATTATTACTTTGTAAAGATAATTAATGAACACCCTGTATAAAATCACAAGCCATCCACAGTTACGAAGAGGATTGTCTTTCTGTACACAGTTTCGAAATAACTATCGACAAACAGTGGTTCACGCGTCGTTTATTGATATGGAGGGTGTTTCAGAAGTGATGATCAATGATTCATACATGGAAAATACAAAGGGGACAGGCGAAAAGTAGCTAACAGGCTGCAATAAACATGAGTCCTCAAATCAACCGTTGCCGAGGTATCGCATTAATTCGAGTTGGGAACCAACTGTAAACACATCTGGATATCGACATATTTACGTTGGTATCTGAAGGTTTGGGATGGCCTATCAATTTGCTTACGCATGCGCAACTACTGCTTTCCCCCTCCGTGTGTAACACTACGCTACTGCGCACGATACTTATTAAAGCCTGTACTATGGTAAGTTAACGGGCTTCACCTTATAAGAAAGGATTTTGGTATATATGTTGACCGCGTGTACCTGAATGGAGGCAAAATCAGACTTTCACCCACTCAGTAACAACAATGATACGTCAAGCAAGTCTGAAGTGCAACTACACGTTAGGACGGACAAGAAATAACACATCAGATGCTACCAAATTGTTAATAATACGGTCGCCAGCCTAATTAGGCATTAACTGAGTTTCTTCCCAGTACAAGTTGAAGTACGTTCATACAAAACAACACGTAATAACACTGCATACTATGGTAAATTTTAGAACCAGAAAATTTACTGAACTAATGATTTCACTTTCTGAACTAATATGGACAAGCCATAAATACACAACAATACACTATAATGTTTACTACAAACTTCGTACTGTCTATTGATCTGATTAAAATCGGGCATAGGTTACCCTAGAAATAGCACTTTCGAAACACACATACAACATCAATTTTGAAAAAGGTAAAACACTAATAAATTTTGGTTTCATATTGACTTTAACTTTGCTGGTCAAATCAGTTCAGTACACTTCAGAATTTAAATGAATAGAAAAGAAAAAGGGGGGGGGGGGACCCTGAAACTGTTATGATCACTGTATTGAAAATATTGATTAAAGCATTCATTAAGCACTCAAGATTTCCAGTAGGTGAGTTACTACTCTTTTTAGCTTATTTCCTGCTCATTTAATTACCATTTTATCTCCCTCAAATAATTAAACTTCATTACTAAACCAATTTCAACATTATCTTCCAACTTTGCCAGACCTATTTATTCATTAACAACGAAGTTCTTTAAACATCATTCTAACATAGATAGGTCTGCAGGTAAGTATTATTAACATAAACTTTAAATCTTCATCTCGGGACACTCGGATTGCACAACATGTGGAAAGGACCCTGTCTAGGTTAGTGATGAGGATAATTAAATGATAGGACAGTTCTGGTAAAAGTTAAGTTGTTATTGAACAGTCAGGAACAAAAGTAACACTGGTCCACACGAATACAGTACTAAAAGTTTCAACCTGTTCGTATCGACGCGGCGGTTGGCGGGCGGCGAGATGACGAGGCGCAGAGCACACATACAAGCACAGCTATGGCTCTTGATGTATCGGCACTTTACTTCTTCATAGCGTCGCAATATTTTTCCATTTAGTGCCAATGGAATACTGCCATGCTGTATAGGCGTCGGAAACGGCACATCCGAGGCTCAACGAAATCACGTTTTCCAGGAGAGCCTCCTCGATCCAGAACGTGTTACTCAGACCGATGCCCAACTCCGACTACTACTGCTGAGCCCGTTATGCCGTGCCGCGCCCGTGTGCATTTTCCCGCGCTCGCCTGCCATCCACCTTTTACCGCTCCCCTACAGACAGGGTATTCACCCGAGGTTTTGCATTCTACATATCCTAATACAGTGCCTACGTATGGACCAGACGCACAATTACAACTTCGACATCTTACAATAGTTTCAACATTTCTTACATTTCAATTTTGTTATAACATGGCTTGAAATTTGACATAAATATTAATATTCACATCGAAAGTTGTTTATAGTTTCCTCAACACAATGACATGAAAAGAAAAAAGAAATGAAATCAGAACATCGCTTACACTAATTTATCGAAAATCAGGAGAAAAAATTATTATATGTACAATAGTATAACGTTGTTGTTGTTACACGTGCATCGTGACGTAGCAGCCTGACAATCAGTTACGAACGTGAAGGTGCCACGGACAGAGGTTACACCAGCGAAGAGTACGCTCACATGCACTTCATGTATGGCAAAGCGAATGGCACTGCTCTTGAGGCAGCACGATCGGAAGAAGGTCGACCCAGGTGCATAACACCCGTTGTTGAGGAAAGGGTGTTACACATTGCACACGAACGTCAGCAAGGAGGATTACTACCCAAGAGCGTGGCCTGAGTCATTGCAATGTGTGGCAGATTTTGCATCGGCGCTACGGTCGCAGGTTCGAATCCTGCCTCGGGCATGGATGTGTGTGATGTCCTTAGGTTAGTTAGGTTTAAGTAGTTCTAAGTTCTAGGGGACTGATGACCACAGCTGTTAAGTCCCATAGTGCTCAGAGCCATTTGAACCATTTTTTTGCATCGGCAAGTACTCCATCCGTATCATTACCCGCTAGTGCAAGCCCTCAACAATGCAGACCTCCCTGCTAAAGAGAGAATTTCTACCAGTGGGTGCATCAACAACCTACCCTGAATCCCCTGTCTGAAAGAGGTATTCTGTTCACGGATGAGGCTGGATTTACCCGTGAGGGTATTTTTGACTACCATAACTGTCACATTTGGGCCTATGTCAGTCCTAATGCAACAGACCCCATCACTACATCGTTGAACGTCTGCACAGGGCTACTCAGAGATCGTATTTTTGGACCACACTTACTACCACAGAGACTAACCAGACAGCAGTACATGCGGTTTCTGCGGACTGTACTTCCAGATGTACATGATGATGTGCCACGGTGGTTCATGCATGACGGTGCTCCAGGACATTTTCATTTACGAATGCGCCGACTTCCAACTCGGACGTATGGTCAACATTGGATAGGTAGAGGAGCTCCTGTGCCATAGCCCCCTAGTTCTCCGGATTTAGATCCCATGGATTTCTGTGTGCGGAGTTATGTCGAAATCCTGGTCTACGCTACCGAAGTCAACTCTCTTGAGGAATTACGCTTGCCCATTGAAGCAGCCCTCCAGCATTTACGGAATTCGCCAGGATTGCCTGAGAGGATTCGCAACTCATTTCAGAGACGAATTCAGTTTAGCATTCAGACCCTGGACAACATTTCGAACACCTACTTTAACGTTTAAAGATGTCATGTGTTCCTAGATACTGAAACTTCCTGGCAGATTAAAACTGTGTGCCCGACCGAGACTCGAACTCGGGACCTTTGCCTTTCGCGGGCAAGTGCTCTACCACTTGCCCGCGAAAGGCAAAGGTCCCGAGTTCGAGTCTCGGTCGGGCACACAGTTTTAATCTGCCAGGAAGTTTCATATCAGCGCACACTCCGCTGCAGAGTGAAAATCTCATTCTGGAAACTTCCTAGATACTGATGAACCGATACAGAATATGTATTCAGTCTCAACATCGGTTGATTTCTGGACCCATGTTTATTGGAACTTTTTAGCTACTTTTGGCCTGTACTTTCCATGTGTGAATTATTGACTATCAATACTGAAACACCCTGTACATTCCCAGCTCGTGTACATAAGGACCTCCTACGCTGAAGTGTGCCTGGTATTTTACTTTATTTTGTACTACTTACGAGAAAGATGCATCCACATCTGTTGTGCACTTGAGAGTGCCCACATGTTCGAAACTTGCTAGCAGTGCCAAATACAATACTTATTTAGAATAACTTCTCAGTGGAAAAGATGTATACTGTGTTAATAATTAAACTTTCGTTGCTTGAGACAACGTAGACGGAAACCTATTTACCGTACGGGTACCCAACTTTACAAGACTGATGTTCAGACTCTGCGCTGTCGTTGGTGGTTCTGTTAGTGTCGTGACGCCTTTAGGCGCCGGTACTGATACGGCGACGTAGGGAAGAAACACAAGCATCGGTGTACATTACAGTTGCAGACAGTCAACATGGGTGTGGACAAAATTAGCAGGGGTTTACTCGTAAAACACTTTTATCACAACAACAGAAAATGTGCTGTTGTTCTCCTGGAGTGTCGACACATTAATGGAATACGGAGAGGTCTCCTTTCGGGAGAAACGTGATTCAGACTTTCGAATTAAGTGGTGATTTGGGAATTGCTCCTGGGAGAAGCTGACGACCAACGGCACCACAAATTCTTGGAGAACTTACTATTACCACTGCTCACGATAACTAAACATGCCATGGTCCACCGTTCGAAATGTACTGCTAACAACTGTGAAGTGAATCGTCCTGGAAAATTGAAACCATGTGCCAGTCAGAGACTCGAACTCGCGGCCTTTGCGTTTTGCGGGCAAGTGTTCTACCGAGTGAGCTACCCAAGAACGACTCACGCCCCGTCCTCACAACTTTACTTTCACGGCCATCTCATCTCCTGTCTTAAACACAGCACAGGTAGAGCACTTGCCTACGAAATGCAAAGGTCCCGAGTTCAAGTCCCGTTTCGGCAAACAGTTTTAATCCTCCACAAAGCTTCATATCAGTGCACCCTCCGCTGCGGAGTAAAAATCTCGTTCTGGAATTGCGAAGTGGTACCTATAGTGCGGCTCCACGCTGTCGTGGACACAGATGGTCGTCACAGCGAGCACCTGCAGTTTAAGCATGGTACATAATTAACAAATGCTACCCTTTCAGGTGGAAATTAAAATGTGTTTCTGTCCATGGGTTATTCGTTATTTCTCTTCTGCATGTCCTCAAAAAAAGTTCCACAATATTTCATTCTATTACGATCACCACTTTGCCATGGGAGCCACACAAGCGGCGAAAGTTTAGTGACAACCACCTTGTACATCTTTAAATTCGTCGAGAATGCAGTTCCCCCCCAAAGTAAGTCAGTCTTAAAATTCGTATAACGTGACAACTCTCTGTAATATATTACTTCCCATGCATCACTCAGTGCGCATCCTGTGTCTTCCTGCTTTTGAGATATCACGTCCCTGTCTTACTTAATACAATGTACAAAGACAGTGGCTTTGTACATTTACATTCTACAAAAATAGTGCATAAGCTGTTGTTGCATATGTTATCTCAACAAAATTTGTCATCTAATTTTAGATATTTCTTGTACTTCCAAGCAATCCGCTAATGAGAGAGGAAAGAGTGTAGAAGACTGAAACGAATTGTGAAACATGTAGCACATCTCCTCACGTCCCTCTGTATGTGCAGGCTAATGTCAGGAGCTGCTGCTGGGATTTTGGTCCGGTTTTCATTGACAGATACGTTGGTTCACAAGGAATGTTTTCATATATAATTTATAAAACGACGCCATATCCATCTGACAGCTGTTATAACTGGAGAGAGCAGCACTGCCGTGAGAGGACAGGAAGCGTTACCAAATTCCCATCAGCTGAGGTGATCCAGCAGTAAAGCTTCTGGCAAGGAACCGAATGGTTGTAGGATCGTATCCCGGTTGAGTCACTTTTTCTTCCTCTGTCTTTTAAGCCAGCCTTCACCTCACAATGACGTGAATAAACGCCCGAAACGGAAGTGGTTATGAATCTACGTTATACTCTACCTTCCCATCGCCCGACTGGATAACTGGTTTCAGGGACATGCAACTCGCGTAAGTGAGATCCAGTTGATTGCAATGGTTTCAGAACAACTGCGTAGCAAAAAGAACATGCGAATCACAAACCTGAGGTTTTCGTTACTTTATACATAAAGCAAAATGCAGCATGGGATGCAGCTTTGCTTCGTTTATATAAACGAAGTTTTGCAGCAGCGCAGCATACCACTCAAATTTCACCCTTCTGATTTCCTTGGGTCGTAGATGCGAACGCGATTCTCTTCATGGTGGGGCGAAAGAATTTGGTTGTTTCTATACTTTCAAATTACACAGGAAACTGGTAAACGAATCCCCATTGATGAGAAAGAGATTTGGGCCTTCTAAAGACAGTAAAAAAATAGGCACGATCTGTTTCTAGGGGATTCAGAATTTTTTTTCCGGATGAATACACAATATTTCGAAAATTTTGAACAAATGGTCAATAGACTTAATATGAAATACGACAGTTTCAGAAGGTCTAGTTTGCTACCCTCACATTAGCAGTAGCTATTCGAGCTCTTAATCCACCGCAAATTCTTCGAACAACGAGCAGTGTGTTACTTCACTTTGAAGTATTTTAATAAATTTTACCAATAACGAGGATATAACCACCTCATCTTGAGACGTGAGGCTTATAATTTGAAATAATCAAATATTTTTGACTAAGACCTCACCTGCAACCGTTTGAGAAGAACTACATAGCGAAAAACTTACAAAGCCAAAATAATGGCGCTTTATTTTGTATGCTTAAAGTGAAACGTTTTCGAAAAGCTACTTCAGCAACTTTACTTCGTTTACGTACAGTATGTTCTTTCACAAGAGATTTGCTGTAACACTACCTAAACATCTATATCAAGCCACCTCCGTCGGTTTCTGATACACATTGAATTACTAACACACACACATACACCCTTGATTCGCATATAATATTTGCACCTATTGTAAACGTGTTACTTTCATCACGATGTTCTCCCATCATTGTCATGAGATGTCACTCCAAACGCCAATCCTATACGGAACACGTAACATTCATGCTTCCACACAACTTTCCTGCCGTGAGCTACTTATTTACGTCACGTAAGTGTTATGAAAGCGATGATATTGACAGAGTTTTTCTCTGAATTTTCTTCGTGGCCAGTAAACAAAATACGCTAACCCGAGTGAAGTGGGCTGGCCGTAGATACTTAATGCTTCTCGTGCGAAGCCGGACCAAATCGCCTGTAACTAAAACAAAAATTCTGAACTGACTAACATTGTTTGATGCCATCCCGGAATTAACACACTACGTCTGGTAAGATTCGGCAAACTCTTCTAAATTGATGCAACGAGTTTCGAACTCTAATACAATTTTCCTTTCACGTGAGCCCATAACCATCAGATTTATAACAACTTAACTATGACCTGCGTTTCACACATAGTATTTCACGCTCAGAGAGCTGAATATACTCTGTTTATCCATTTCTGGAGTTACATCGTTAATGGCTACAATGTTTGTGTTGATGCAGTAACTGCAGTTGTTACAGTACAATGTCCTCGTGGCACACATGCATTTCTGACGGCCATTGTATTGTAATAAACGCAGTCACTGCGACAGCGTAGACAGTGTCGCCATTAGAGATTTAATTGCATCTGGCGAGGCTAAAATGACGATACAAAATAACATTGGTCTTCCTGTATTTGATTTCACGAAAGTGTGAGCATTTGGATTGTGACGTATAGAGTTTTGGACAGGCACCGGGGTCGACCTCGGGTAGCCGAAGTGGTTAAGGCGACCGCTAATTCCAAGCGGGAAATCCGGCTTTGAGTTCAGGTCAAGCACAAATTTTCATCTGTCGCAAGCACTTGACACTTTTACATAATCACCGTATGCATATCCATTTCGTGTTTTCTCGAATTGTCCCCAAAATTGAATCGAATTATTTTGCTCGGATAGCGCTCTGTACAACATTGTCACTTAAACATATTCTCAGGTGATACTGTAGCTGTCGCAGGTAGGTATTACACCTGGTGTCATAGTTCTTTTCACACTCCTAACTTTGTAAAAGAAACTGTAACAGATATGAAATTATTTTGTACCTCGATCGTGGTTTCGGCGAAGTTATCCTGACTGCTTCTGGTCCTTTAATGCTTTGTCCTTTGAATAAATGGAAGAGAATTACTGTTTCCTCCAGCCGTAGGAAACCTCCCGAAAAGATTGGTCAGAACTGAGGGACTGGCAATTTTTAAAGTATTTCTGACAAGGGATAATGTTGTCCATTTTCCCAGAGGAAGAAAAGTTTGTTTTGACCTAGTTACTGAAAGTCGGGTGTAGAACAATGAAGATCTTAATAAAACAACGACTACCTTCCACAATGATTTTCCAAAACACAAATCGCATAGACTTGGCAGCAGGTCATCGATTAGTGAAATCTACGTTCGCTTCTGCGGTGTTTCCTAGCATCACGATACAGTTGTCAGGGTGATAAACTAACCTCTGCTCATCGATTAGTGAAATCTACTTTCGCTTCCGCGGTGTTTCCTAGCATCACGATACAGTTGTCAGGGCGATGAACTAACCTGACTCCAACACTTTTATCAGTTATGATCGCCTACTGAAAGTGGTATCTGAGCGACAAAAACAGAAAGGGTGGTGTTGCATCCCTCTTGTTTCTGTAAGTATATTACTGATTGCTCTTCATGGTTTCGCACTATCTCAAGCCCTCTGTCACTCGCCTGTATTTTCATCAAAACGGTAAATATTCAGGCAGCAAGAATGTTCATGCACGAATATTTACTGTATTACAATACAAGAGCTTAGTTCCTCACGAAAACTATATGTCGTGTTGTCTGTATCAGGGACATACTTATTTTCGGCCATTATTGCTAGGTTTGTGAGCCGTGACTGTGTGGGATAATTATTTATTTGTAATTTCTGCTACCAGTCACTCTTTTATTTCTTATTTTATGTTTAATCTAACATAAGACAATGCTTTACGGAGATGTTCTGTTCAACTTCTGGCGTTTATACACACACACACACACACAGAGAAATGTTACTTAAAAATAAACCGTTTTAAGCTTGATTAATCTAGAACTCTTTATCCAATGTTTCTTACTGTAGTGGCTGGTGTGGTATTTGGGGGACGGGGGAAATAGTTTTGCATGAATTGTGTGTTGCGAAAATAGCGTGGAAGGATTTTATATGATAGTTGATCACTTACGATTTCATCACTATGCAGCACATTGTATAATGGAGGAGCTCTCGACTAACATTACACTATTTCAAACTGTATTTTGTCACTGATTTCCGACGTAATTCACTGAACACATTGCTTCGACATACATGTAAAAATCATGCACGTAACGCAAGATGACGGACTTGTAGCATGTGAGTCAGTAACGATTATTGAGGTTTTGCATCGATATTCTTGATACTGACGGATTTATAGTCATATATTTACATTGACACATCTTGAATCTATTGAGTTAGAACTGGCTGACGACAGTTGGAGAATTTTGAGTTTTTGAATTCGGTTATCTCCATGCTTTGTATTATGTATGAGAATTTTCATGTCTTCCATACTTTTAATTTTTCTTACTTTGTGTAAAATTTCGAGGTTGTCTTCGATTTTCAAAGGGTGGCCTGTGTCTTTAATTTGAGTGGCACAGCTGATTTGTTACATTAATTACATCTGTAGCAGTCTAAATGTTCTTTGAATCGACTTCTGAGATTTCTGCCTGTTTGGCCAATATAATATTTATTACATTGGCTGCATGTAATTTTGTAAATGCGAGATGCATCAAGACTTGTCTCTGGTGGTTTTATATAGGCAATAAGCTTTATTTTTAGGTTGTTGTTGGTGCAGAAGCTGATTTTTACTTCTTTGTTTTTGAATAGTCTTGTTAATTTGCCGGATAATATTTCAAGATATGGAATTTTTACATATTTGACTGCTGGGGCACTGTCAGTTGTGAGTGGAGTTTGATATTGTTTGTTGAGTTTATTATTTTTATCTATAGTGACATGGTATTAATTAGAAAAGGATCATATCCATTGTTTATTGCAGTATATGTTATGGTTTCTATTTCTTGTTGGAGTTCTGTATGTTGAAGTGGAAATTTGTGTACAGCATTGATCTATAAGCAGCTCTTTTGTGTGAGGACGGATGTGTAAGGAGTTTGGTATAGTGGTGTTAGTGCCAGTACGTTTTCTGTAAACACTGGAAGCTATCTTTTGGTTCTGTTTTGATATTCTTGTGCCAAGAAAAGGTATGGTTTTGGCCTATTTCTGCTCAAGGATAAATTGAATATTTTCGTGTAGGCTATCGAATTTGTTAAAAAGATTTGTCACTTCATCCTCTGTGCCGTAAAATTGAATGAAGAATGTGGGTGTCATCTACATATCTCTTATAGAATTTAACTTTGCTTGTGATGTTATCATTTAGTATCAGTATTTTATTTTCGATATAGTTGATAAATATTTCAACTATTAGGCCACTAGAGGGCTTCCCATTTCTAATCCTCGATCCTGCTTGTAAATTTTATCGTTAAAGGAGAAGTAATTATGTGAGAGAAATTAAATATGTACATATATGAATTATATGATTTCTGGTTCGCTAATTGTCTTATTTCTCAGTAAGGTCATTCTTACTATCTCAACTGTTTCATCTACAGGTATACTGCTGTAGAGGTTTACAATATCGAGGGATAGAAGTTTAGATGGAGGTGTTACCGTCCAGTCTTTCAAACTGTTAATATGTTCATAGGTGTTCTTTAGGGAATATGATTTTTCAAATGTGTATTTTTCTACAAGTATGTCATTCAGTTTTCTCATTAATTTGTAGGCTGGACTGTTAATTGCGTTCACAATAGGCTTGACAGGTGTGTTGGTTTTATGGACTTTTGGTTGTGCTCTGAGTTTAGGGGCTATTGGGTTCATCACAGTAAGATCTCGTACTACGTTCTTAGCAAAAAGAAAGTTACTGATGTTAAGGCATTTTGTTATTTTATCTTGAAACTTTGGTGTGAGGTAAGCCTCGACTTCATGTGTGTGAGTGTTTGCAAAGAATTCGAATGTTTTAAGTATATAATCATCTTTAAACACAATGTTGTGGAACTTTTATCAGATTTTACTGCCAGAGCATTATGGTTTTGAAGTTTCTTATTTATTGATTGAAGTACATTTATTTCAAAGTTAGTTGTCTTGTTGCTTTAGTGGATATATGTTTTTGTATAATTTTATTAGCCTTGTGGCCTCCTATACAGGCTGTGTTACCATACATAATCAACCACAAGTAAGAAAACCAGCAGAAGTCATCTCTGACAGCGATTTCTGGCCATCCACGGTCCCCCTCCCCCCCCCCCCCCCCCCCATTCCCCAAATGCCACACCAGCGACTACAGTAACAAACAATGGACAAAGCGTTCTAGGTTAATCTAGTTTAAGACGGTTTATTTTTGAGTAACATGTCTCTGTATGTATGTATGCATGTATGTATAAACGCCTGAAGACGGACATAACATGTTCGAAAAGCGTTGTATTATAATAGATTAAACATAAAACAAGAGATAAAAGAGTGACTGGTAGCACAAATTACAAATAAATAAGCAAATACTTACTCAAGAATGTACTAGTATCCAATTTTAATTTACAATGTTAGTTTTAGGAGGTCTGAATTTTACAAATAAGCTGCTGCTAAAGTCTCCAGCTGTTTTCTACTACTATACATCGTACAAGGGAAAGTATGTGCGCGAACGCAATTCCTTTAATTTACGTTTCCCAGAACAATAGCTTTAAAAACGTCCTAGATAATTTACAAGAGTCATTCCATAACAAAGCGCACCTTCCTTGCTTTTCGAATTACATTAACAGGAAACTGTAATTTAATGTTGCCGATCACAGAGTGGTGTGGAGGGAGGGAGGGAGAGAGAGAGAGAGAGAGAGAGAGAGAGAGAGAGAGAGAGGGAGAGAGAGTAAGGGGAGAAGGGAGAGATGTTGAGATTCGTGTAGGAGAGGTTGTAATTGGAAGGGAAAAGACAACTGACGAACCTCGCCGCACATACATCACGTACCAAGAATCAATTTACTCTCTGCCAATAATACAGCTGTGTAAACTTCATTTTAATTCGGATACAGGGACTCGATACGAAAATTTCATTCGTATCCGCATAGGGGAAGGGACTGTCCCTTCAGTCGTCACGTCGCTGGGAGGCAACCTTCATGAGCCAGTATCCACCTTTCCTATCGCACGTCTATATGCAATTTACTATCGGGCTCGGTGATATAGCGATAAAGTGCTTGCCTGAAGACAGAGAGGTCGTGGGATCGAATCGTAATCGGCCACGGATGTTTTCAGTCTAGTTTCACTTTTCAAGGGTGTGGGCAGCTGCCAGGAATGCGATGTGGTTGGAATTACACGTCAAACTGTAGCGACCCTTCTTGAAATACTTGCAGTTGTAGTAGCAGTAGTAGTAGTACTTGTTGTTATTACTGTCATCGTCATTATCATCATCATCATCATCACATAATGTTGTATCAACGCTCAGTGTGCTGAAATTCTTAGTAGCACGGTACTAAGAATATTCGTAAGCTATTGAAGTGTAACCTGTGTGATACAGCTGCGGCGACGCATAATACCATGTACTCCAAGAAATGTCAAAGAGGACGAACACCATCCTGTTCTAACTACTGCACGCAACGCACAGAAACTGGTCCCAGGTGGACACACGTTGTTGGTTGTGGAATGTGCTTACTGGAGTTTAGACCAATAGAACATAGATAGAGAGAGGCAGAGAGATTGCCTCTGATGTACCCCAATGTCCGTGTAGTATTCCCCAAATCACTCTGGCATAATTCAGGATTTACGGGGTGATGCGTTATCTAGTTGAGCGAGCAAGTCTTAGGCTGCGATCTGTAGGCAAAAACAATGAATATATTTAGTTACATTAACCACCTGTACCTGGCGAGAAAGGAATTCGGAAAAATCCGGAACATCATTTCGTTCTATGTAAACCTTACAAAAGAAGATCTATAGCGTCTACCTGAATGATGGGCCATACATTGCCTCATGTGATCTACAACATGGACCATGTTCACCAAGACTTCGTCAATCAAGGAGACATCCTGCACCTTTTCGCGCCCAGCAGCGTACTGTGCGTAGAAGAAAACATGTCTGATAGTGGCTTATCTACCCCATAGTGAGAAGGTTATTTTGACTAGGAAGCCTGAAATGTGGTTCTCATCCACTGAACTAATAAAATGCTCTTCACACTAGCTCATCCATCCGCTGTTACAATGAATGACAATCGTCAACAGTACGCGTCGTGGTTACGTTGTTGCAGGCGAAAGCTCATTTTGATGGCAGCTATTTTTCCTCGAGGGAGGAGCTAACGGTGCACCCTTAACATTGTGGCACAAGAGAAGTATAGTGCCTTCACCATATGGGAGATGATGAATCGTCTGCGTCGCTCACGCGTGGTCTGGTAACGACAAAATGCGATGACAGTGCCAGATTTATGCCACGTTAGATATACATCAATATGAATAAAATGCTATGACCACTCTATTGATAATATTCTTACGATCATACTCAGTAAATTATTCCGGGGCATTGTGCTGTGATCGGATGCATTTTTTCAGAAATCCGACGTTTCTTCGCCATTTGCGGAGAACATCTGCAATGAGGGCTGTCGCTTCTCTTGGATGCTGCTATCTCTAGCAAGCTATTAACGCCTTATACTTTCGAATTTGCGCAAATGTTTTGTGAAATTATTTGTTTTAAAATAAGAAGTGAGATACAGGATGTCTGAAATATTTTGGGTCAAGTTGAAATAGGTAATAAAGATACCGCAACCGATTGTATGAGATAGGGAACCAATGGGCGGAAACGCACTTTTATTGTATTGTGGACATACACTGCGTACACCACATAACAACAAAGTAGCTCATAATAATAGTTTAAATCGAGGACCGCCATTCTCATTGCATGTATTGCATGAGTGGTCAGACTACAATCCACACGCAGCCCACACTGATGGCCACTAGTAACAATTCTTTGTCAACCTATTGGCTGTCCTTGTCCAAGATGACCCAATAGGGATTTATTTGTTGCCTTCCCGTTTGACTGGTCCACGTTACCTGCGTGATTTTCTGCCACAGTTCTTGAGGACTTTACCTCTTTTTGTCCCCAAAAGGATGTGGTTTCAACACGACAGTGCACCAGCCCACTTCTATATTAATGTCCACGAGCACCTGAACAACACATACCCTCATCGTTCGACTGGAAGGGACGTCCTGTCTCATGGCCAGCGCCATCGCCGGATCTCAACCTGCGGAGTTTTTCTCTGCGATTACATCAAGAGTTTGATGTACGAAATGCCGGAGAAACGGATGAAGCTTGCCTGCTTGCGGTCCAAGCTGCCTGTCTCCTGGCTCAGTAGACACCAGAAATATTTGAGAGTGTGTGGCAGATCTTCATGCGCCGTGGCTATGAGACTGTCGATTGTCACTTCCAACAATTACTATGAGCTACGTTGTTGACATGCAGTATGCGCTACATATGCCCATAACACATTAAATAAGCGTTTCCGCCCACTGTTTCGTCATCTCAGCACAATCAGTTCTGGACCCACCTGTTTCAATTTGAGCCAAAAGGTTTGAGGTACTCTGCAGATTATTGGAACGTTTGATGCGCCTTTGAATGATGCCCGAAATCTTATGATTTTTTCGATTTTTTTGTAAGTATAATTTTTAATACATAGCCCTAGACAGTCACACTTACGTATGGTCAGAATGTGTAATATTTTTCACTGAGGAAGTCTACTATAATCAGAAAACTAACTCGATCCCCATCGTTGTGAGAGATCAAAATTAAGAGACATGGACTATTAAAATAACTAACTAAAATTACCAGTGGCAAACTTGGGCTAGTCTTACATCTAACGACATCGCGGAAGAAGGATGCTGCGGCGCAAAATCAGTTCGTTATCAGGATCTGTAGTTATGATGAAGACTGGTGGCCCCATTACACGTGGACATCGCCGTGGCGTGACCGCTGGGCGTTACGGGCCAGCCGCCTGCCAAGTAGATGCGCCGCGTCCTCTATCCATAGGAGGGGTAGGCGTGGTGGAGAGGGGAGGGGAGGGAAGGGAAGTTCCTGCTCGCTCCTTAATTGAACACTGACCCAATTTAGCCAGTACGCCTTACCGAGGTACCACAATGTCACATCAGTGTAATGTCTTCCGGGAATAAGAACAAGAGCTCACTTTCAGACCCGTCGCTTTTTGCATTTCCCTTTATTATTTCGCATTTTGTTTCGGCCTTAATATAAATTAGAAAACCATAGCTTCTACTACCGGCTTGTGAGGTCTGTATAATTTTTCCTACGGCTTGATAAGAGCCACTGACTCTGTTCACAGTTCCATTCTACATTGGTCACTTCATGAACCTGTTGAGGAAGCTGGCAGGTAGTATGCCTCTAATCAAATACATCAGTTTTCCTTTTAGCGCTCTTGTGTTGGTATACTCTGCAGTAGAATATTGCGCAGTCTCCCGGCACCATCGAACATGTCCAGCTCATCTCCTTCGGAAGGTGGCTCTCTACAACATTCGCCAGCATGTTTCAAGAAATGAGTCATTTCCTCTTCACTAAGATTTATTTCCACTGGCAAAGGAAGAGCCTTAAATCCAGATGAGCAGAATATGGAGCAGAACTAAAAACTCTCTCCACGGTATTTATCTGGAACGCTGAATGAATAATTTACAACTAAACCATGAAAACGAGGATCTACGTATTTATTGATGACCCAATAGTTACAGCTCAAGGTTTTCATTATTCTCGTGAGGTGTGGGTGCAGCAGACTGGAGAAGGTTTGTAGAAATACACCATGGATAGCTGGGGCTTTTGCACTCAAAGTATGTGTGATTGTGGTGGTGCACTACTGGCCATTAAAATTGCTACACCAAGAAGAAATGCAGATGATAAACGGGCAGTGATTGGACAAGTATATTATACTAGAACTGACATGTGATTACATTTTCACGCAGGTTGGTTGCATAGATCCTGAGAAATCAATACCCAGAACAACCCCCTCTGGCCGTAATAACTGCCGCGATACGCCTCGGCATTGAGTCAAACAGAGCTTGGATAGCATGTACAGGTACAACTGCTCATGCAGCTTCAACACGATACCACAGTTCATCAAGAGTAGTGACTGGCGTATTGTGACGAGCCAGTTGCTTGGCCACCATTGACCAGACGTTTTCGATTGGTGAGAGATCTGGAGAAATTGCTGGCCAGGGCAGCAGTCGAACATTTTCTTTATCCAGAAAGGTCCGTACAGGACCTGCAACATGCGGTCGTGCATTATCCTGCTGAAATGTAGGGTTTCGCAGGGATCGAATGAAGGGTAGACCCACGGGTCGTAACACATCTGAAATGTAACGTCCACTGTTGAAAGTGCCGTCAATGCGAACAAGAGGTGACCGGGATGTGTAACCATTGGCACCCCATACCCTCACGCCGGGTGATACGCCAGTATGGCGATGACGAATACACGCTTCCAGTGTGCGTTCAGCACGATGTCGCCAGACACGGATGCGACCATCATGATGCTGTTAACAGAACCTGTATTCATCCGAAAAAATGACGTTTTGCCATTCGTGCACCCAGGATCGTCGTGGAGTACACCATCGCAGGCGCTCCTGTCTGCGATGCAGCGTCAAGGGTAACAGCAGCCATGGTCTCCGAGCTGAAAGTCCAAGCTCCTGCAAACGTCGTCGAACTGTTCGTGCAGATGGTTGGTGTCTTGCAAACGTCCCCATGTGTTGACTCAGGGAGCGAGACGTGGCTGCACGATCCGTTACAGCCATGCAGATAAGATGCCTGTCATCTCGACTGCTAGCGATGCGAGGCCGTTGGGATCCAACACGGCGTTCCGTATTACCCTTCTGAACCCATCGATTCCATACTCTGCTAACAGTCATTGAATTTCGACCAACGCGAGCTGCAATTGTGCGATACGATAAACCGCAATCGCGATAGGCTACAATCCGACCTTTATCAAAGTCGGAAACGTGATGGTACGCATTTCTCCTATTTACACGAGGCATCACAACAACGTTTCACCAGAAACGCCGGGTTGGGTTGGGATGTTTGTGGGAAGAGACCAAACTGCGAGGTCATCGGTCTCGTCGGATCGGGGAAGGACGGGGAAGGAAGTCGGCCGTGCCCTTTCAGAGGAACCATCCCGGCATTTGCCTGGAGCGATTTAGGGAAATCACGGAAAACTTTAAATCAGGATGGCCGGATGCGGGATTGAACCGTCATCCTCCCGAATGCGAGTCCAGTGTGCTAACCACTGCGCCACCTCGCTCGGTAGGCAACGCCAGTCAACTGCTGTTTGAGTATGAGAAATCGATGGGAAACTTTCCTCATTTCAGCACGTTGTAGGTGTCGCCACCGGCGCCAACCTTTTGTGAATGCTCTGAAAATCTAATCATTTGTATATCAAATCACGTTCTTCCTGTCGGCTAAATTTCGCGTCTGTAGCACGTCATCTTCGTGGTGTAGCCCATAGTGTATTTAGACTGAGCCGATTTGTAGATGAGTGTCCTGACTGAAGTTTCCCCGGTGTGATAGTGGGTCCACATGAAGCATCGGACGAGGCGACTTCAGAAACCAGCTTTAACGAGCGTCCCAGCACGCCCAAGACCATTCACGCTGACGTGCTGCAGCAGACTACCCTGCTCAGTAACTGTTTTTTCTTCTTGCATTATTGCAGAAGTTCCCACGACAACTTTTAGCTTGAGAAGTATCATTCACTGAAAACTGTTCGAAACTACACCCTAACAAAAGCTTAGTATTCACTCTAGATGTTACGGGAACCTCACAAGGCCTTATTAAATAGATTAATTTTCAGTAGACGCGGACGCACAGTCGCAAGGAGCTTGCGCGAAGCCCCCACCCACTTTCAGTGTAAATGTCCCTTGTAGTTTTTGACGTAATGTTTTCACGTTTATTATTTCTGTATCGATACATAATGGAACAGACCAGTCACAATGGTCTCATGTATTGCAAATCTATGATGTAGTTTCGCTACTCTTTACGTATTATCGAAATACAATAAACAAACAAAAGCAATAGTATTAATTCCAGTGTACCGTTAACTTACTGAAACACATCAATTTGCTTCTCTCCGGTTATCAAACTGAAGTTGAGGATGTTCAGTGTAACAGAACTCGAAAGTCGTCGAACTGAATAAACTATTGTCACTCTTCAGTGTAACCGATAATTTTACCACGACTATTAAGAATTTGCAGATCGACGAGAGAGCTAGATTTAAAAGTCTGCTTTGGCATTGTGCATGTGTGTGTATTGAATCGGGGATCTAGAAACGATGGCAAGGCTTCGTTCCGCCGTAACCCTCAGTGGTTCACAACCCCACAACAGGCCACAGCAGTCCACCCACCCCACCGCCGCCGCACTGCCTTTGGCATCGTACTTAGTGAACTTGTTCTGGTTCCATCTGTCATCAATTCGTTGTCGTCCTGTAGAACTACTTCCATACGCTTATAAACAGTTTGCCACACAAACAGTATTTCAGCAACCACAACAAGGAATAAATGTAATAAGTGGGAACTGAATCTTACTGGATGCGACAATAAAGGGCAAGTGGAACGGTGAGGGTTTTGTAGGATATTCTAGTTAATACAATAGGACAAAGTCGAGTTATAAATTTACCGTACACCCCTCTATAATGAGTACTGAAACATAATCAAATATCAAAAAAGAGACTAACAATGGTACTGATTCCTCGTAGGTCTTTCTCAAAGACTAAACAGATTATCGTAACAATGGCGTTGGAAAAGCAGAAGCGTTGTTTTTCAGGTATTCTGTGAGAAGCAGCTATCTGCTTTAATCAAACAGACAGGGTAGATTTGGCCGCTTCTATAAAGATAATTTACTGGGCGTTGCGTAGGATGGTACCACATAAATTGCACAATTTTCCAGGAATCAGCTGTTCATCATCTTCAGATGTGACTACGACCCCAAAATCACATCCATGGCTGGCCTAAGCTCCAGTTTTAACAATTACCAGACGCAAGGTCAGTGAGGGAAACAGGGGATCAAAGAGGAAATTTCGAAAAGGAAAAATTAAAGCAAAAGCAAATTTCAGTCTGCAAAACGTCATGATGCCAGTAAGGGATACGACTTCCGAGTTTGATTTAACGACGAGATAATTGTTCCGCTGTAGAAAGCTCTGAGCTAACCTTTAAAAAAATGTGTGAATTCTTAAGGGACTAAAGTGCTGAGGTCACCGGTCCATAGACTTACACACTACTTCAATTACCTTAAACTAAGTTATGCTAAGAACAACACACACACACACACACACACACACACACACACACACACACACACACACACACACACATGCTTGAGGGAAGACTCGAACCTCCGGCGAGAGAGGCCACGCAATCCATGACATGGCGCCTCAAACCGCATGGCCACTCCGCACTGCAAAACTATCCTTCAATATGGACAAAATGGAGAAGTCTTGGAGAGGTAAATCTAGCGAATACAGTAAAATACGAATATCTTGGAGTGAGGCGGAGCGCCCCATTCTGCTGTCTCACGATGTCTAATGACTACTGAGGTCGCTGATATGAAGTACCTGGCAGTAGATGGCATCACAATGCCCCTAATATGGAAAATGTATGTTTTCGGGAATGCCCGGATACTTTTTATCACATGGTGTATATTACGACAGAAACAGTAGTTGTTCTCCGATACTGCGAAAGAATCAACGTGAAGAGCAGAGAAATAGTACGTTTCATCCCTACATTTGGGTCAGAACAGGAGTGTCTACGGTTTATATCACATACACACATACCTCTTCCTCGAATAAAAAGCGACATCGGTGACATCTGGCGGAGAGTATAGTTGGCCATCGCCGTAATAACGCAATGCTGTTTCTCGAGAGGCCAGCGGGCGGAGACGCATGGAAATAATAATAACAACAGAAATTAAAAATTTGAGTAACACAATTACTGCCTCTTCCGCAACTTTTTTAATTTACAAGCAGACGGGCAATGAGATTTACGTTTGTGGCGAGGCACGACAAAAAGTCCTTGTACTGGGGAGCCAGCTGTGTTTTATTTACAGTCTGCTGCCAGAGACAAAAAAGGGAACTCTTGGCAGTATTACGCTGCATAATTGAAGGAGCAAAAATTGTGAGAGCCGTGATTTAGAGCTCCGATTGTTGCGGCGAACGGCCACGCCGCTTCGTGCCGTTAATGCTTTTATTCTCTGCTGCAATCTGCAGAGGACTCGGAAAATTTCACTGATCCGATTACGCTCCGCAGAATAAAACAATGCGTAAATCTACGACACGGACATGCGCTCTAGCCAACACGAAATGCTCCGTTCTGAGAATTCTATTCAGTGCCAATGTGAGCTTCCTGTGTTCTCCGCAGATTTTTATTATATATTTTTTCTGGCTCTTAACCTTATTGTAATTCTATGTGCAGATGCCAAAAAGGACTCCACAACGTATTCAGCATAGCCGTTGATGTCTGCTTGTTTATTCCAAGTCTTTACTTGTGAAACTGTTCATATACGAATAATCATCAGTACGGTCGAACTTATTTTTGCATGAACAACCAATTCTGTGCCAACTTTAGTTCTTGGATATCGATTTTCTTATCTTCAATGTTAGGTGTGTGTGGCGCTACGTGTTGAAATTAATGTCGTGGCTACCCTCTGTGAACTCTGTTTTTAACATACAGCAGCACTACAGTATATTAGGTTCGTTGTGTACACGATTACTGACACATTGACCTCAAAATAGCTCCGTAATTCTGTGAAAGACTAAAAGAATGGCAGTGACGTATGCTACAGAACTGCCGAGACGTACGAACACGAAAGCTTCACGAGATGTGTGCATGCAACACACCCCAAAAATTGCACCACGTATTGAACTACAACGTTTCCTTTCTTTCAGGCGTTAAGATCATTTTTTGTTCCAACATCTTGTAACGAAACAGAAAGATACCTAATACTATTTCGACTTGAAACGAAGGTGTTTGTTGAACAACTTACAAGGGAACCTCCCCATCGCACCCACCTCAGATTTAGTTGTAAATTGACACAGTGGATAGGCCTTGAAAAACTGAACACAGATCAATCGAGAAAACAGAAAGAAGTTGTGTGGAACTATGAAAAAATAAGCAAAATGTACAAACTGAGTAGTCCAGGTATAAGATAGGCAACATAAAGGACAATGTTAGCTGATGAGTGCCGTGGTCTCGTGGTTAGAGTGAGCAAGTGCGGAACGAAAGGTCAGTCTGCTTTCGGCTGCGGTGGGGCGAGGACGTCCGCTGCGCCTCGCCGTGCGCGATCGTGAGCGCTTGCTTGTATTTGTTCCAAGTTCAGTCCGATTATGGCACACACATGGCGCCACGATACGATCAGAATTACTTTCCAACCAGATCACGCGCGTCCACGAGCCTATGAAATAGAACAGTTCATACGCGACGATCTACGTTTAGATCCGGCGACTGTCGTCGGAATACATTTTTCTATAACGGCGAGCGTGGTTTATGTTAAAATGACCAGTGCAGAGGTCTGCGCGACAGTGGTTTCTAAATACTCGAACTCTCTCCGATTCAAACATTCTGACGGGCATATCGGTGCAGTGACGGTGGATCATGCTGGCATGGGCCTAAGGACTGTAAGAGTTTTTGAGCTCCCCTTCGAGGTCCCAGAGGAAGTTGTCAAGGACGCCTTCCGACCATATGGCAATGTTATCAGCCACGTTGCAGAAAAGTGGCAAACTTTCTCGACGTATAAGGTCTACAATGGTGTGCGCCAAATTAAACTTGAGCTCAAGAAACATGTGCCGTCCTATTTGAACATCGGTGGCTGTCGTGCAATGATCATGTACGACGGTCAACCGCGTACCTGTTCCGGATGTGGCCAGGAAGGCCATGTTCGATCGAGCTGCTTACAACGTAGAATTACGCAGATACCAGTGGGAGACTCCGTTTCCCCGACGGGGACGACAATCCTGCCCCTCACGTACGCTCAGACGACGATGCGCACCCTAGTTGAGAACGAAACGGGCGATCAGACACATCCATCGACGCCAGAAGTACCACGGGAGGAAGAGGAAGGACCCTCGGTGCCAACCCATATGTCGCCCCCTCCACAGCAACAACAGCAGCAACAGTCCCACGGACTCCAGACGCAACATAACATTCAGAACGCGATGGACGTGGACGCGAACATTGTCCCGACCGAGGCTTTCCTAGCGGAAGGTGATACGACGCTGGATTGCCTCCCACATTCGGATGCGGATGTCCACGTTCGAAAGCAACGTTCGCCCCGACGACGCAAGCGACGTCGGCGGACCCTTTCTGACGATTGCCTCCTACACACGGCCGGTCAAGAAGGTGACATCTCATCAGACAGCATGGATGCTGCGCCTGCTGAGGATCTAAGTGGTGTAGACGGTTCACTTGCCCATACTACGAGTGCCCAGTTACTTCTTGCCCCACAAACGCGGCAGGTCGCGTCGATGGATGGTGATCCGTCTACCTCTACCAAAGACGACGTACGTGAGAGAGATTTAGGTGCCGATCAGCCACACAGCATCGTGTTGCACCCACTGTGGTCGGACGATGTTGAGGAACTTCCTGAAGAGGGCACGGGTGACAGGGGAGGGGGCGGCATTGGGGATGCCACTACTAGCGTGAACGACTCATAATTTGTAACGGGTTTGGTGGGTCCGGCATCTCTTGCGGTTAGCTTTTATTGCCATGGCGTCTACCCTAGGTGAAGAGGCTAGGCAGCACACCTTTCGCCTTGCCACAATCAATATCGACGCGATAAGGGCACCACACAAACTGACAATGCTACAACGCATGCTTGATGCGGCGGACATCGACGTGGCCCTCTTACAGGAAGTATGTGTCGCTAGTTTCCCTGACTTCTACGGATATACCGCCCACATCTCCCACGCCTCTTCTACCGATTGTGGTGTGGCTGTTCTGTTACGGGACGGTTTGGCGGCTACGGACGTACTGTACTTACCGAGTGCAAGAGCCATGGCAGTAACTGTCAACGGTGTACGACTCATCAATGTATATGCCCCTTCAGGATCAGGGAGACGGAGAGATCGGGCCCGCTTTTTTTCGGAAGATATTACGCGTCTATTTATGGGCCACATAGGCGATATGGTGATTGGAGGAGATTTTAACTGTACATTATCTCCATCTGATCAGCAGCCACATCACGTCCCGTGTGCGGAATTGGAAATGCTAGTGCGTGACCTCCACCTGATTGACACGTGGCGCCACATCCATGGCCCAGCTCCTGGTTACACCCATTATACAAGCCATTTATCAAGTCGGTTGGACAGGATTTACGTCACAAGCACCCTTTCGACGGCGACGAGAGGAGCAGAGCTCTGGCCCACTGCATTCACCGACCACACAGCCTATGTTTGCACCATTGCCCTCCAACCTGCACGTGTGTGGCGCAGTAGGCCCCCCTGGAAACTGAACGTCGCCCATCTGGACGAGCCGGCATGTAAAGGTGCTGTCGAAGAGTCGTGGACCGCGTCCTTACGGCGTCGTGGTCGGTACCGATCGACCCTCAGTTGGTGGATTGAATGTGCGAAGCCTGCTCTTAGACGCACCTTCATGGCTTACGGCCGGGAAGCAGCGGCATGGAGGAGGAGCACGGAAAACTTTTATTACACCGTCCTACGGGAATGTCTTGCTATGGAGCCCTCACCTGACAGGCAGATCATAGTCAATCGCGTGAAAGCGCAACTCGTCTCCTTAGCACGCCATCATTTACAAGGCGCTGTTATACGGTCGCGTGCTCCAGACATGATACAATCAGAAAGGCCATCTATGCACCACGTGCTCATAGAACGCAGGAGGCGCCGCAGGGCACTGGTAACCGACATGATAACCGACGACGGTCGACATGTGATGGAACAAGCAGATATAGCAGAAGCCTTCTATGGGCATTACGCTCAACTTTATTCAGCAGTGCTCCCTGATATGGCGACGGTAGACACCGTTTCAGCACATGTCCACGGTACAGTTCCACCAGACATGGTACCGAATTTACTGGGAGAAGTGACAGAAGAGGAAGTGCTCGACGCCATTGGTAAAGGTGCTCCCCATAAATCACCAGGAATCGATGGGTTACCATTAGAGTTCTATCGAGCCTTTACACAACCGTTGCTACCGTGTTTGATTGAAATTTGCCAGGAATTGATGTCCCCGGATATAACATTGCCTGCACCATTCTTGGAAGGTCTGATTGTCCCCATCCATAAGCCGAAGGGACGGAATCATGTCCGCGACTATCGTCCCTTAACGTTATTGAACAGCAACTTCAAGATCTTTTCGAGGCTGCTATCAGAACGTATTCGCGGCACACTATTGCACCTCTTGTCCGGCGATCAGACGTCCTTGGGGGGACCCAACAACATCAGAACTGCGTTATGTCGTTACCGAGATCTCATCTCCCTTGCACGGGTAAGACGTTTGCCGGCAGCCCTCGCGTCTATAGATTCAGCCAGGCTTTTGACTCTGTGGGCCACACTTTCCTCACGGCCGTTCTACGGCGCATGGAATACCCCGACCCCTTTATCACAGTGTTGACACGCCTACTACATGGTGCAACTTCTCGAGTTCTTGTCAATGGAAGACTGACGGCACCCATGCCGATCCGCCGATCAGTACGACAGGGATGTCCATTATCAACATTGTTATTTGCATTGGCCTTAGAACCCTTGTTGTGTGGTCTCCGAGACAGGCTCACTGTGATACAGTTCAGCGGCTCCATCTATCGCTGCACCGCATATGCGGATGATTTGATGATCGTCATACGAGGAGCTGACGATATGGCCGCGGCTTTGGACTGGATTGCAACCTACGGTACAGCTTCTGGTAGCCAAATCAACGTTGACAAGTCCGTCGCCTTGAGCATCGGGATTGGGCTGCCGCAGGAACACATTGCCCCCTTACGCTTCAGTGATACTGTACGCTGCTTGGGCTTAGATTTCGTGAACGACATGCGACGCGCGACGACGCTCAATTATCGACGCCTTCTTAACCAAATTAGGGCCGGAATTGCACATCAGCGCTTGCGATCCCTCAACATCGTTCAGCGGGCGTATTATGCCAATGTATACCTTGCGTCCCGCATACCGCACGTCGCCCAAACGCTACCCATTCCGAAGCCCTTGGCTCGTAGCATTATGGCAGCGCTGGGATACTTCGTCACCACTGGTATGTTACTGAAGATCAGATACGTATCTCTTACCCTCCCCAAGGAAAAAGGTGGTCTCGGCCTAGTTAACGTCCATGATAGGGCCATTGCCCTTTATGTTAGCTCACATTTAAGTCTGCTGCGCCGTTGTCCTACGAGCCTCACGAGTCTGCTTCTGACGGCGCTACGACCTGCTTCACTAAGAGCGCCGGTGCCACTACAGGACATCCCAGCGCCCCTCTTTTATATAGGACGTTTCTATTTAGAACAAAGTTATTGCAGTGTCGCGCTCACGACACCACAAATGGCCACAACTCGACGCCTATATCATGACATGCTGCAACGCCGCCCCCCAAATGTGGTCGAACTAAAATATCCTGACGTACGGTGGCGCGTGGTGTGGAAGACTGTACACGATGCCATGCTTGATTCCGATGTTGTTTCTCAATGGTACGTCGTTGTGAATGGGAAGCTCGTGACGCAAGAACATCTCTACAATATCCACATGACAGAATCTCCCAATTGTGTGGGTTGTAATACAGTAGATTCTGACGAGCACCGCCTCATCTGTGGAGAGGCGGAACCGGTTTGGCACCTAGTGCGGCAGATGCTGGCTTATCTCTTGCGAGTTAGGTCGGAGCATATATCTGCACGCACGTTATTGTTTCCGGATGAGACATTTTACCCCAAGACTCGAACCAACTCTGTCACCTGGATACGTGGACATGCCTTCCATTACCTCTGTCGTGACGGACACAAGGATTTCCTTGACTTCTGGCTCTATCTGCAAGAAAGACATCATGCTATTTCCGGGCATACCAGATATCGACAGTGCTTCGCAAACTACCTATGGAGTGCCTTTCACAGCCCGCCGTGTAGCTGGAATGTTCCAGGCAGTGGCAAATGAGGTCAGAACGAACTGCAAACGACCATATATTGAACAATCTTATCAGTGGGCGCAGTCGCTGGGAAGCCTCACTACGACGTGGTAGCTTTCTTTTCATGCTATTTATGTCTCACATCTTCGATAGCGTCTTCATTCTGTTTTAGTTTTCCAGGCTTGGTTAACTGTGACTGTTCGCACATTGAAAAAAGAAAAAAAACAAAAAACAAAAAAACAAAAAAAAACGTGGGCAGGAGACCTGCTTTCAAATCCAAATAAATACAAAAGAACAAAATAAGAACAAAATGAACAACAAATAAAATTTAGTAAAGTATTATACCCTTTCCTTTCTTCCTTTATTTTATTTTTTCTATACAAAGTTCAGAGGCAAAAAAAAAAAAGTCCTTGGTTCGAGTCCTCCCTCGAGTGGAAATTTTACTTTCTTTATTTTCGCAAAGTTACGATCTGTCCGTTCATTCATTGACGTCTCTGTTCACTGAAATAAGTGTAGTGTCTGTGGTTTGCGACCGCACCGCAAAACCGTGCGATTAGTAGACGAAAGGACGTGCCTCTCCAATAGGAACCGAAAACATTTGATCGCAAGGTCATAGATCAACCGATTCCTCCACAGAAAAACACGTCTGATATATTCTTTACGACACTGGTGACGGCATGTGCATCACATGACAGGAATATGTTGTCGACCCACCTAACTTGCACACTTGGTGAATGGGTAAAAAGATTATTCTACCTTGCCCGATTTAGGTTTTCTTGTGGATGTGATAATCACTCCAAAAAAAGTGATGAAAACATAAGAGTTTGTCACATAAACTGCATCAAATGAATGCAACAGTTTCAGAGTCGCACAGTTTTCCCTGTGTTCTATCAAAACATATGTTTTTTACGTTTTCAAATGTTTCCGTGCGCAGACCGTCAAATTCTGTATAGGTCCAAGCAAATCTGAACATGTCCTGGAATTTTGGAAAGCGAAGTTGATTATGTGTGAGTGCCTGAACTTTGATAAATATCGGAAAATAAAAAATTAAAGTTTTCATCCGAGAGAAGATTTGAACCAAGGACCTGTCGTTCCACAGCTGCTCACGCTAACCACGGGACCACGGCGCTCGTAAGCTAACAAACTCCTTGATGTTGCATACGTTGCGCATGGACTACTCATTTTGTATATTTTGCTTATTTTTTCATAGTTCCACACAACTTCTTCCTGTTTTCTCGATTGATCTGTGTTCAGTTTTTCAAGGCCTATCCCTGTGCCAACTTATGACTAAATCTGAGCGGGGGGGGGGGGGGGGGGGATGGGGAGGTTCCCTTGTTAGTAACATAATAATTGATCTCTTGAATAATGTGAGAACTGAAGAAAGTAGGGGAAACCTGAAACGTTTCCAGTGACAGGAGTACAATGTAAAGTGTATGTCATTTTTGGACTTAACCATAGCGCAAAATTTTGTACATGGCTGCACGTTCAGGGACCGTGAATAGTTACCATTGAAAGAAAAACAGCCCTCGGTCACTATTTGTAACGAATTAACCGTGTTTCAACACTGCTAAGAGTGTCTTCCTCAGAATTTAAATCGAAGAATAGTCTATATTCGATAACATGGTCACAGAATTATGACTGAAAACGTATGATAGAGTATAAGTACGGAATCATCGTGAAAGACTGGCAGTACTTACGTACTAACCCAGTAGATAGTGTCGGAAGTTCCATGCGGCTTTTCGCGAATGATGCTGTAGTATACAGAGAAGTTGCAGCATTAGAAAACTGTAGCGAAATGCAGGAAGATCTGCAGCGGATAGGCACTTGGTGCAGGGAGTGGCAACTGACCCTTAACATAGACAAATGTATTGTATTGCGAATACATAGAAAGAAGGATCCTTTATTGTATGATTATATGATAGCGGAACAAACACTGGTAGCAGTTACTTCTGTAAAATATCTGGGAGTATGCGTGCGGAACGATTTGAAGTGGAATGATCATATAAAATTAATTGTTGGTAAGGCGGGTACCAGGTTGAGATTCATTGGGAGAGTGCTTAGAAAATGTAGTTCATCAACAAAGGAGGTGGCTTACAAAACACTCGCTCGACCTATACTTGAGTATTGCTCATCAGTGTGGGATCCGTACCAGATCGGTTTGACGGAGGAGATAGAGAAGATCCAAAGAAGAGCGGCGCGTTTCGTCACAGGGTTATTTGGTAACCGTGATAGCGTTACGGAGATGTTTAATAAACTCAAGTGGCAGACTCTGCAAGAGAGGCGCTCTGCATCGCGGTGTAGCTTGCTCGCCAGGTTTCGAGAGGGTGCGTTTCTGGATGAAGTATCGAATATGTTGCTTCCCCCTACTTATACCTCCCGAGGAGATCACGAATGTAAAATTAGAGAGATTCGAGCGCGCACAGAGGCTTTCAGACAGTCGTTCTTCCCGCGAACCATACGCGACTGGAACAGGAAAGGGAGGTAATGACAGTGGCACGTAAAGTGCCCTCCGCCACACACCGTTGGGTGGCTTGCGGAGTATAAATGTAGATGTAGATGTAGATGTAGATTTATAAAGTAACAAATATGCCAAAAGGGCATTAGTCACAAAGATGCTTAAGATAAAGAAAACTGTGATGGTGAGCCACTAAGGGCTGCTCGTTACTTGCGTGGTGCAGGTTGCTAAAGTTGTTCCCCATGACGTGAGCTATCACCCCTAAACGATCGTCTCAAAGACCTTGAAATAGTCTGTATGTACTGCAAAGGCTGAAGGTTATTCGTAGAATCTGCTCTGAAACAGTGTTCTAAAAGTTTGCAAAGATGTTTCTTGCAATATTTGCGGTGTCTTCCTTTGAGGTGCAATCACTTTACACGAAGGTGATGAAAGTCATGGGATAGCATTATGCGCATATGCAGATGGCGGTAGTATCGTGTACACAAGGTATAAAAGGGCAGTGCATGGGCGAAGCTGTGATTTGTACTCGTGTGGTTGATGTGGAAAGGTTTCCGACCTATTCGTGGCCGCATGACGGGGTTTAACAGACTTAGAACGCGGAATGATAGTTATAGCTAGACGTATGGAATATTCCATTTCGGAAATCATTAGCGAATTCAGTATACCGAGAACCACAGAGTTAAAGGGTCAAGATTGTGCCGAAAATACGAGCGTTTTGCGGAAAGTAAGGAACTATCGGTTGCGAAATGGAAACCACAGTGAAAATCCGACGAAGTTTTGCAAGGATGATGTGTTGGGTAGTGTTTCTAGTACGACCGTCGATCGGGGTACGTCGTTCTTTTTAGTTCTAAGCACACGGGGAGCACATAAAGATACCTAGAACAATAGTAATTCATGGTAAGTCATCGAGTAAAACAGAAGTGATTTCTGGCGTTCCCCAAGGTAGTGTCATAGGCCCTTTGCTGTTCCTTATCTATGTAAATGATTTGGGAGACAATCTGAGCAGCCGTCTTAGGTTGTTTGCAGATGGCGCTGTCGTTTATCGACTAATAAAGTCATCAGAAGATCAAAACAAATTGCAAAACGATTTAGAAAAGATATCTGAATGGTGCGAAAATTAGCAGTTGACCCTATATAACGAAAAGTGTGAGGTCATCTACATGAGTGCTAAAAGAAATTCGTTAAACTTCGGTTACACGATAATCTAAAAGCCGTAAATTCAACTAAATACCTAGGTATTACAATTACGAACTACTTAAATTGGAAGGAACACATAGAAAATATTGTGGGGAAGGCTAACCAAAGACTGCGTTTTATTGGCAGGACAATAGAAAATGTAACAGATCTACGAAGGAGACCGCCTACACTACGCGTGTCCGTCCTCTTTTAGAATACTGCTGAGCGGTGTGGGATTCATACCAGATAACACTGACGGAGTACATCGAAAAAGTTCAGAAATGGGGCAACATGTTTTGTATTATGGCGAAATAGGGGAGATAGTATCACTGAAATGATACAGTATTTGGGATGGACATCATTAAAGCAAAGGAGTTTTTCGTTGCGGAGAAACCTTTTCTCGAAAATCCAATCACCTACTTTCTCCTCAGAATGCGAAAATATTTTGTTGACACCGACCAACATACGGAGAAACGACCACCACGATAAACTAAGTGAAACCATGGATCGTACGGAAACATATAGGTGTTCGTTCTTTCCGTGCACTGTACGAGATTGAAATAATAGAGAATTGAGAACGTTGTTCGATGAATCCTCTGCCAGGCACTTAAATGTGATTTGCAGAGTATCGATGTAGATGTAGATGTAGAACAATAGTGTCTCCTGCCTAGTACGAGAGCCTCATGAGAAGTTTCCCCTGAAGTTATGCGTCCAACATTACATAACTGTCATGCGTTTTCTTCTTCAAGACAATTCTCAGCCGCATTCTTCACAGGCAATGAAGATGCTCGTGCGTCGTTTTGTATTGTAAATGTTTGATTACCCAAAATGCAGCCCGTAATTGTCTCCCTCTAAGCTTCATCTCTGCTCACATGAACCGCTGGCTATGAAGACAACATTTTGGCACAGACAACGAGCTGTAGGCCAGCGTAGAGAATTGGCGGAAAGCGATGGGGCTGCCTTCTATAACGAGGGTATTGGAAGGTTCGTACAACGCTACGACAAACGTCTAAGTCGGATCGGCGACTATGGAGATAAGTAGCTGGAAGTTGTAGCTAACTGTTGCAAATAAAACAGTTTTGATTTTCACTGTGGTTTCCATTTCGCGACCTATCGTCCCTTACTTTCCGAATAGCCTTCGTATCTACTTTCAAGCATTACCCCCCACCTCGGACAACACAGTGGCTGACGATCTTCATTAACCACCGAGGGCGGCGGAATTTCCGTAGAGTTGTCACTGCTGCAACACGAAGTGAAATAACCGCAGAAACGAATGCGAGATAGCCGGCCGAAGTGGCCGTGCGGTTAAAGGCGCTGCAGTCTGGAACCGCAAGACCGCTACGGTCGCAGGTTCGAATCCTGCCTCGGGCATGGATGTTTGTGATGTCCTTAGGTTAGTTCGGTTTAACTAGTTCTAAGTTCTAGGGGACTAATGACCTCAGCAGTTGAGTCCCATAGTGCTCAGAGCCATTTGAACCATTTTTGAACGAATGCGAGTTATACGATGTACGTGAGGATAGATATCTGGCGTTTACTGGCTCTGGCAGCAGACGACCGACACTGGTGCCTTTGCTAACAGCACGACATAGCCTGTAGCGCCTCTCAAGGGCTCAAGACCAGATCTGTTGAATCCTAGACGACCGTGAAACCGCATCCTCTTCAGATGAGTCCTGATTTCAGTTGGTAAGGGCTGATGGTAGGGTTCAGAAGTGGCTCAGGCCGACTGAAGCCATGGATTCAGGTTGTTAACAAGACAATGTGGAAGTTGGTGGTGGCTCCACAATGGTTCGAATGGCTCTGAGCATTATGGGACTTAATCTCTGAGGTCATCAGTCTCCTAGACTTACAACTACTTAAACCTAACTAACCTTAGGACATCACACACATCCTTGCCCGAGGCAGGATTCGAACCTCCGACCGCAGCAGCAGCGTGGTTCCAGACTGCAGCGCCTAGAACCGCTCGGGCACAGCGGCCGGCACTCCACAATGGCATGGGTTGTGTTTACAGACAATTGACTGGATACTCTGATCAAACTGAACCTATCAGTGACAGGAAATGTTTATGTTCGGCTACTTGGTGACCATTCGCAGCCATTCATGGACTTCATGCTCCCAAACAACGATGACATTTTTATGGATGAGAATACGCCATGTCATCGGTCCACAATTGTTCACGACTGGTTTGAAGAACATTCTGGACAATTAGAGCGAATGTTTAGCCACCCAAATCACCCGACATGAATGCCATCGATCATTCACGGACATAGTCGAGAGGTTAGGTCGTGCGCGTAATTCTGTACCATCAACGCTTTCGCAATTATTGATGGCTGTAGAGGCAGTATGACTCAATATTTCTGCAGGGGACTTCCAACGATATGTCAGGTCCACGCCACGTCGAGCTGCTACACTACGCCATGCTAAAGGAGGTTCTATACGATATTAGGAGGTGTACCATGACTTTTGTCACCGCCGTGTAAATGTCACCATGACACTCGAATTTGTGATCCAAAATGAAAGCAAACGTATTTCAATAGGGCTGTATTGACACAGAAAAACTGAATATGAATTAAAGTCAGTTATATGTTGATAAAAATTAACAAATTGAATTAAAACATATGGTGAGTATCGTAATTATGTTGTCAACAGACATGAGAGTAGAGCGTTACTCATTACAGTGCATAAATTATTCCTATTCTGCTCTGTGCCGGCCGCGGTGGCCGTGCGGTTCTAGGCGCTGCAGTCCGGGACCGCGGGACTGCTACGGCCGCAGGTTCGAATCCTGCCTGGGGCATGGATGTGTGTGATGTCCTTGGGTTGGTTAGGTTTAAGTAGTTCTAAGTTCTAGGGGACTGATGACCTAAGATGTTAAGTCCCATAGTGCTCAGAGCCATTTGAACCATTTTTATACTGCTCTGTAGAGTCCTACACTCTGCTGATGTCCTTTTGTCAAAGTGCACCGACAAAATCGCATTAACACGATATTTTTACTTAAAAGCGCCGTGTGCCATTCGTGCCAAGAACTGCCCTCTATTGATAGCCCTAGCTAATAATAATTACATTTAGATAATTGTTTATTGAGATATAGAAAAGAAATAATGTCACTAGTATTTCAAATTCGTCTTTGCATTTACTAAAAACGCGTATATACTGCAAAAATGGAGGCTTGTTTTGCTCATTCCTGTTTACATCAGAAAGAGGGTGCATAGACCTACACTTTTTTTTTCTTCGGCATGTCACTATTATAATCGATCTGTTTTGCTCCTGTACTGTTGCGCGGCACAGTGAAACATTAATAAATGTTGCTTTGTTAACATTTACAGTTTAAATGAATAAAACGACACTCTTCTCCTGGTAAAAATATGCGTTTTTAATCATTTAAAAGACCTATTTAAAATGCCTTAAGCAATTGAGCAATAGCTACGGTTATCATTCACGCAAATCAAGAAAATAATGTAATGTTTTACTTTGACGTTGAATGGAATAATACTCTGACCAAAATATTTGTTCAACATTGTATACAACTACAAAACGTTTGCATTAAGAAGCTAATTGCTTCATTTTTCTCTCAGATTAGTACAACGTAAATTCGACTGTATTCGTTCTGCTATTTGAATGACAGACCAGTCTCATTCTGCGATATGCGATTGAAATGTTCGAGCGCACAGTGACACGAACTGAAATACAAAAGCGGAACTACCAAACGTTTCAGATATACTCACTCGTCAGTCAAGGAGTATCTTTTTGAGACGTGAGACATTGTGCTGAAACAGTCAGAAAATATTATGCTCACCTCTTATAGTTCAGCGTGAAGGGCGCTGGCTTGGGAGACAAAGAGGCAGAATATACCCTGATACGATTGAAATGTCAGAATGGCTACCATTGCTCCGCTCCACTAACCAGCCTACGTACGATGTTAAGTGGTTTCTCCACGCATATGTAGGATAATGGGAACAACACCTTAGCAATCAAAAAACAAGCAGGAATACACAGACAGTAGAGAAACACGACTGGCGTAGAGGTGACACATACGGATTGCTCCTCTTAAGCCAACTGATGATTGTGGGTACATGGAAATGGAAATGTCGTGTGGCTAGGGCCTCCCGTCGGGTAGACCGTTCGCCTGGTGCAGGTCTTTCGATTTGACGCCACTTCGGCGACCTGCGCGTCGATGGGGATGAAATGATGATGATTAGGACAACACAACACCCAGTCCCTGAGCGGAGAAAATTTCCGACCCAGCCGGGAATCGAACCCGGGCCCTGAAGAGTGTACAGTTACTAACAGAAAAAGAGGAAATGTCACTTCATGGGTGCGTGATAGCCTTATCACAAGCGGGCCCCGTCGCAGGAGAGGTAGCCACCGAAGAAAATGAGGACAACGAGAAGAAATGTAACCGGAAAAGCTCTACTCCTTAGCGTCCTCGGTTTGTGACGTGCACGTTCTAGTCTAGATTCTGAGTTATCCAGTGGCGTTTCTTGGCTATGGCGATCGAGGCGCCTGTTTTGGGTGGCAGTTCTGTGGTAGCAATGTTTTTTGGTTGTCAATGCGGAAGTCTAAAGGGTATATTTGGTGTGTGATCCTAGGTTTTCCAGTAGAATCAACTGTCTGTACTGTCACCGGGTGTCCAGACGGGTGCAGCCGTTTTCCTAACATGATACTTCAACAGTGCGGCTGGCCATCATCCTTAGGTGATACCGGCCGAATGAAAAACTTAGCTACATCCCACCTCCTTTATACTCTTTCCGCCCCCGTGGCCTTCCTCCACTGCCTGGAGGGGGAGGAGCCGGGGGCGGCACTGCCGGATTCTGGGAGCGAATCCTGATCTCTCAGTACACCTTTGGTCTGCACCGGCCACGGAAGACGCACTCGGCCGACGCTGCGATTTTAATTGGCTGAGTGTCGTGACCCAGGGTCTCTGTTGACCAGTCTGTCAGCCACTCGCATTTCAATAGCCTCCTTCAGAACTCAGTCCCAAAATGACGAGGTCTGCCTTAGCATTTCCTTCTCATCGTACTTCAAAGAGCCATGCAGTGTACTGCAACCGAACTTGAGCAACCAACAAAGGTTGCACAACATGTTCCATCCATAACCGCTCCATGGTGTTAGCGGAAAAACGCATATGCATTCGAAACTTAAACCCCATCCCTCACCTCCAACCTCTAGCGCGTCTCGGGACCCGCCACACATCAAAACACATCTCAGCGTGCGAGACAGGAGACTTTTTAACGACATTTTAGTGTGCTCCAGACGAGCACAAAAATCGAGAGGAGAAACTTTCAGCTGGCGATTCGGGCGCCAGAGCGCTCAGACGCGAGAGTGAGCGCATTTGAGACTCGCATCCACAGAGCCGTGAGAGAACTTGGAGAGCCGGGCGGCGCGGGGCGTTTATAACGAGCTTCGCCGGCGACGCCCCCGCTTAGACGCGCCCCCGCTGAACACCTGTCGAGGCAGCCGCCCGGGCCAACTTCCCGTCGACGCTTCCTCAAGCGCTGCGCTGCGTAACGAGAACAGCGGAAATGTGCCGGCGGGCGGACCTATCACCATGCAGACACCTGAACCCCTTTGATAGCGCGCGTAGAATGGGCTGCCAACGTCTCGGCAATTTATTACGCCCCATTTAATAAGGGGGTAATAGACGTCAGTGATGCGTGTTCGCACAAAAGGGATTGAATTATTACTCCGGTCGGAATGTTAATGGGTCTTCTTGCTACTCGTGGACGCTCTTCACTTCTTGCAGCAGATACAACATTAATCATTCGAAACACGGCGAAGCTCTGCTTTGCTGTCGTTGCCTGGACGTAAATTGTGCTTCGAGTGGCGTTCTGAAGTCTGCGATTCGATTACTTGGTTTTGTAGCTGAGATAGCGCTCTCTCTCTCTCTCTATCTCTCTCTCTCTCCCTCTTTCTCCTCTCCCACTGTGTCTGTGTGGAGGGGGGGGGGATACTGTTGCAGCTACAAGAAGCTCTCTCTCTTTCAGTCTTCCTTCTTATTTATTTGTTGATTCGTTTGACAAATGGCTCCTTCAGTCTTCTTTCCGAAATAGAAGAAGCTCCCGATTATCCTAGGTAATGCGGACCTGAGACTATGCGCTTAACCGAAACATGTGTTTTCACAGCAAACAGCAATTTACATTATTTACTAAACAGGCCGCACGTCACATTTGAAAGGCCACTGCATTACTTACGCGTTAGTAGCGAGAACTTGATAGCATTCAATGTGACAATATTGAACTACACTACGGGCCATTAAAATTGCTACACCAAGAAGAAATGCAGATGATAAACGGGTGTTCATTGGACAAATGTATTATACTAGCACTGATTAGTGATTACATTTTCACGCAGTTTGGGTGCATAGATTCTGAGAAATCAGTACCCACAACAACCACCTCTGGACATAATAACAGCCTTGATACGCTTGGGCATTGAGTCAAACAGAGCTTGGATGGCGTGTACAGGTACAGCTGCCCATGCAGCTTCAAAACCATACGACAGTTCATCAATAGTAGTGACTGGCGTATTGTGACGAGCTAGTTGCTCGGCCACCATTGACCAGGCGCTTTCAGTTGGTGAGAGATCTGGAGAATGTGCTGGCCAGGGCAGCAGTCGAACATTTTTTGTATCCAGAAAGGCCCGTACAGGACCTGCAACATGCGGTCGTGCATTATCCTGCCGAAATGTAGGGTTTCGCAGGGATCGAATGAAGGGTAGAGCCACGAGTCGTAACACATCGGAAATATAGTGTCCACTGTTGAAAGTGCCGTGAAAGCTAACAAGAGGTGACCGAGACGTGTAACCAATGGCACCCCCATACGATCACGCCGGGTGGTACGCCAGTATGGCGATTACGAATACACGCTTCCAATGTGCGTCCACCTCGATGTCGCCAAACACGGATGCGACCGTCTTGATGCTGTAAACACAACCTGGATTCATACGAAAAAATGACGTTTTGCACATTCGTGCACCCAGGTTCGTCGTCAAGTACACCATCGCAGGCGCTCCTGTCTGTGATGCAGCGTCAAGGGTAACCGCAGCCATGGTCTCCGAGCTGATAGTCCATGCTGCTGCAAACGTCGTCGAACTGTTCGTGCAGATGGTTGTTGTCTTGCAAACGTCCCCATCTGTTGACTCAGAGGTCGAGAGGTGGCTGCACGATCCGTTACAGCCATGCGGATAACATGCCAATCATCTCGACTGCTAGTGATACGAGGCCGTTGGGATCCAGCACGGCGTTCCGTATTACCCTCCTGAACCCACCGGTTCCATATTCTGCTAACAGTCGTTGGATCTCGACCAACGCGAGCAGCAATGTCCCGATACGACAAACCGCAATCGCGATAGCCTACAATCCGACCTTTATCAAAGTCGGAAACGTGATGGTACGCATTTCTCCTCCTTACACGGGACATCACACCAACGTTTCACCAGGCACCGCCGGTCAACTGCTGTTGGTGCATGAGAAATCGGTTGGAAACTTTCCCCATGTCAGCACGTTGTAGGTGACGCCACCGGCGCCAACATTGTGTGAATGCTCTGAAAAGCTAATCATTTGCATATCACAGAATCGTCTTCCTGTCTGTTAAATTTCGCGTCTGTAGCACGTCATCTTGGTGGTGTTAAAGGCCAGTAGTGTACATGAAAAAAAAAAAACGTAAATTAGTTACAAACTACGCCGTGCACTCACTTTATTTAAATTTTAAACGTCACTACAGATGTTCGTATTTAGGTTATGACATGTTCGATATGCCTGCCATCATTGGCGATGATGTGGCGCAGACGAATAGCGAAATTCTGCATGACCCTCTGAAGTGTGCGAACATCGAGGCTATAATGGCCTCCTTAACGGCTGTTTTCTGTTCAGTAATGGTTTTGGAGCTATTGCCGCACACCTTGTCTTTAACATACCCCCTCAAAAATGTCACATGTGTTCAGATCCGGGGAATATGGTGTTCAATCGAGACCTATGCCAGTGGCCTCTGGGTACCCCAGGGCCAGAATGCTGGTCACAAAGTGCTCCTCCAAGACATCAAACAATCTCCTGCCTCGATGGGATCGAGCCCCGTCTTCCGTGAACCACATCACGTCGAAATCAGTGTCGCTTTGGACTATGGGGATGAAATCATCTTACAAAACCTTCACGTACCGTTCGGTAGTCATCGTGCCATCAAGGAATATGGCACCGATTATTCAGTGACAGGACATTTCACACCGTGCAGTCACTCGATGAGGGGTAGAGAGTCTTT
Organism: Schistocerca americana; assembly: GCF_021461395.2. NCBI lineage: Eukaryota > Metazoa > Arthropoda > Insecta > Orthoptera > Acrididae > Schistocerca > Schistocerca americana. The sequence continues at coordinate 63,308,949 of NC_060120.1, forward strand.
TAGATCGCGAATTGCAGGTTCTCAGTGCCCCAAATGCTCCAGTTTCGCTTATTGACGAACTCATCCAAATTGAAGTGGATTTCGTCATTAAACCAAACAGCAGTGCGCATACCAATTCCCATTTTGCCTCGCAGCCAACCGTGCAGTTTGAGCTTCCTAATGTAAACTGTTCAGACGTTATAACGATTTTATAGCAAATAGTTCAATAACTGTCACTTTTATGTACAAAATTTCACGTGAAACACACTATACGTCGTATAAATTTCACTCAGTTCACTATAGAAAAATAATGTCTGGTTTTTCTATTTCTGATGTTCATTCACTTACTTACAGAGGTCGGTTTTCATTTCCGGCGAGTCATCGATATAATGTGACGAATTTTGTCCTGAAGATTGGAATTTTCTGACCCCAATACTATACGGAAGAACAGAAACCAAAAAGTGAAGGCACCAGGGACATAGTTATGAAGTCACTCTCAATTTTGGAAGCGAGACTTGTGAAACATCTAGTCACATAGGACTTGTCGAACTATAAAAATATTTCGGTACTGTAAAGTGCTGCACGGTGGCTGAAATCCCCTCCAAAATAAGTATAAGTCATCGTGAAGGACGGGTAATGTATAATATATATTATAATCATGAAGGAAGGAACAACGTAAAATCAAAAGAGAAAAGCTCGAATTAAAAAGGGCGATAGGCGTACAGTCCTTCCACCACCTTCAAGAAAATGAGGGATTCAGAAGTGCGATTATAAATCAGCGTCAGTTATATGTATATTAAGATCTCCTTACGACATAGTTGTTCTCTGTGAACGGGAGGAAAAGCTACTGGTATTTTTGCATGAAAAGAACATTTAAATGGGCAAAGAATAAGAATGAAAAGAAAGTAAAAAAATAAGCAAATGTATTAAGGAGCAGCGGAAGTAAGACTAATGGCAACGCATGACAGGCGGTTGAAATAGGATATAAGAAGCACAGCAGCAAGAAATTCCTGGTTGAAAATCTACTAGTATTAGACATATGCCTTAAAGTGGAAAAGACAATTCCGAGAAGAACGTCGGGAGCACAACATACTATTGAGGCATCCATGGGCAGTGAGAAAACCAGAACAGAAGAGCATCGAAACGCCTGAGATGTGGTGTTAACCAAGTATTCTGAGTGTTAGGTGAACTCCTAAGACAATAAACAAGTACGTTCGCTTCAAAATAGATCAGCAACGTAGGTGTGGAAAAGTTCAATTTGATGAAGATCCGACATGTGTTCAGACATCGGGAATATCTTCGGTGGTACTACAGAAAGGCGTAGAAATCGAAACACAGAGAAAGAAAGAGAGAAAAGTCAAAGACTGGGGATATGTAGAATAACTAATTGAGGACTGCACAGCAGTCCCCATAACAATACGGGCGACGTTACCGTTTTCGTCAAGTTAGTAGATAGTGCACACCATGACAAAAAAAACAGGTGTAGTCCAAATAACTGTGTCCTACGTGGCGCGGCAGACTACTGGAAAAAAATTACGAACAGTGGATTCAGGGACTCGGATTGATCTTCAGAGTATGATTTCCCCAGTCTGTTTTCCGTCTCTCTCGTACCACTTGCCTGCGGACAACCTCCGTTCCTAGGTTGTGAGATAGCGCTCTGGGTCATTACTGTGCGTTCGACAACACGACCTAGGCATCCAGTGGCCCTCCTCGAAGTTGCAGCGAAGCTCACTCTGTGGGAATGGCGTAGGGCTGTTACTGGCTGTGAAAGCCGGAATTCTGTTACTGGCAACTGTAAATGATAGTACGCTCGTAAATTCTGCCATATTCATAGTTTGTAACAAATATTGTATGTTAATTGTGTTGCGAACTTTTAAAGATTTATGTAACACTATGTGAACAAATACATCATGCTAAATGTATTGTTGTTATTGTGATACTCAGTCAAAAGGTTGTGTTTGATGCAACTCTACAAGCGACCGTATCCTTTGCAAGCGTCTTTATCTCGGAATAACTACTGCAGCAAACATTCTTTTGAATCTGCTTACTATATTCATCCATTGGTCTACCTCTACAATATTTACTCCCTAGAATTCTCTGCAGTTCTAAATGTTGATGCCTTGATGTCTCAGAATGTGTCTTTTCAATCGATCTCTTCTTTCAGTCAAGTTGCCACAAAATTTCTGTTCTTTACTATTCCGTCTAGTACCTCCTCATTGGTTACATGATCTACCTACCTAACCATTACTTTTCTTCTATAGAACTGAATTTCAAAAGCTTCTGTTCGCTTCTTGTCTGAACTGTTTATCGCCCTCGTTTCACTTCCCACAAGGCTAAACTCCAACAAATACCTTCAGAAAGGACTTCTTAAAACTTATAACAATATTCAATGTTAACGAATTTCTCTTCCTTGGAAATGTTTTTCGTAGCATTGTCAGTCTAAATTTTACGTACATTCAGCAAAACTCTTGTAACTGAAATTTAAAGGATTCGTTTTAGTTCAAATGGCTCTGAGCACTATGGGACTCAACTTCTGAGGCCATTAGCCCCTAGAACTTAGAACTACTTAAACCTAACTAACCTAAGGACATCACACACATCCATGCCCGAGGCAGGATTCGAACCTGCGACCGCAGCGGCCTCCCGGTTCCAGACTGCAGCGCCTAGAACCGCACGGCCACTTCGGACGACCAATTCGTTTTAGTGCTCACGTGGACGACTTCATACTTTTCACTATTTAGAGCAAATTACCTCTTTCCACATCATACAGATGTCATGTGTAAATCACTTTGCACCTGCTTTTGATCATCTGGCGACTTAACAAGATTGTAAATGACAGCAACATCTGATTACAATCAGATACCTGCCGAGATTGCTATCTAAGACGTTACTCTAGATAAACAACAGGATAGAGCTTATAACAGTTCCTGGGAACCATCATATATCACTTCTGTTTTACTCAATGACAGTTACTGTAAACTGCGATCATTTTGACAGGAAATCACCAATCTTGTCGCATATTTTATGGTCCAACGACACGAAAGCTGATTAGAAGTCGCTTGTGACGAACGGTGTTAAAAACCTTATAGAAATCTAAAAAATATGAAATCATTTTGAGAATATATGTCGACAGCACTCAGCACTTTGTGAGAATGAGCTGGTTGTGTTTCACAAGGACGATGTTTTCTGAATTTCTTTGGGCTATTTGTCAATAAATCGTTTTCTTAGAAGCAATTCATAATGTTCGAACAAAATATGTGTCCAAAAATCGTACTGCAAGTCAGTGTTGGTTATGGATCTCTAATTGAGGGGATTAGTTCACTTTCCTTTCTTGAGTATTGGTGTAAACTTTGAAACTTAGGTATGGATCTTTCGTCGAACGATCGGTTGTAAGCGATGGCTAAGTATGGTGCTACTGTATGGGCATACTCCGAAAGGAACGGAACTGGATCGGAAGAACGTAACTGGATCTGAAGCCTTGCCTTTAGTAAGTGATTTAAGCTGCTTCGCTACACCGAGGATAAATAACTACGCCTGTGTTACTCGTGTTTGCAGTTGTTGTTGAATATTTTCTTCGTCTTCTTTGGTGAATGATTTTCGGGAAATTTTGTTTAGTAAGCCTGCTTTATTGGCACTGGCAACAGTAACATTCCCATTGCTATCGTGCAGTGAAGACACTGAATGCGTCTTGTCGCTAGTGTACTTCACGTACGACAGGAATATGTTAAGTTTTCTGTCACATTTTACGACAGGCTTTCGTTTTGGAAACTACTAAAGCCATTACCCATTGCCGCGCTAGATTCCGAGCTTCTGTAAATCTTAGGCAACGTAGGGTTTCCTGCGATCTTTTAAATTTGGCACGCTTTTTTCGTTGCTTCTGAAACAGTGTTCCGACCTATTTTCTTCTACTGTATTCCTTTCCCTTGTTTCAGTCAATTGGTGCCTAATCCGCCCTCTGAAACACCGAACAACCACTGATTCTTTCAACTTAGCCAGGTCCCATCTCCGTCATTTCCCGCCTTTCTGCAATTCTTCAGTTTTAATCTACCAGTTTATAACCAATAAACTGTGGTAAGTGTTCACATCTGCCCCTGGAAATGTCTTACAGTTCAAAATCTGGTTCCGCAATCTCTGTCTTACCGTTACGTAATCTGTTCGACATCTTCCGATGTCTCCAGATATACAACCTCCTTTCATAATTCTTAAGACAGATGTTAAGGCTGATTAAATCATGGTCTGTGCAAAACTGTACCAGGAGGCTTTCTCTTTCATACCTTTCCCCAGTCCACATTCACTCCCTGTTTTTCCTCTCTTTCCTTTCTTTTTATCGAACTCCAGGCCCCCAACTCATAAATTTACCTTTCCGTTAACTATCTTAATAATTTCTTTTATCTCATCATGCATCGTTTCACTATATTTTCTTCATATGTGAAGCTAGTTGGCATACATATTTGTACTACAGTGTTGGGGGTCGGTTTCATGTCTGTTCTGTCCATAATAAGGCGTTCTTAGTTGCTTACCTGCATTCCTGTTTTCTTATTCATTATTAGACCTACTCCTGCATCACTTCTGTCTGATTTTGTTTTTCTAACCTTATTCATACATAACCATAAGTTGTGTTTGTGGTGTCACCGCCAGACACCACACTTGCTAGGTGGTAGCCTTTAAATCGGTCGCGGTCCATTAGTATACGTCGGACCCGCGTGTCGCCACTGTCAGTGATTGCAGACCGAGCGCCGCCACACGGCAGGTCTAGAGAGACGTCCTAGCACTCGCCCCAGTTGTACAGCCGACGTTGCTAGGAATGGATCACTGACACATACGCTCTCATTTGCCGAGACGATAGTTAGCATAGCCTTTAGCTACGTCATTTGCTACGACCTAGCAAGGTACCATTACCAGTTTATATTGAGATTGTAAATCCTGTATCATCAAGAGCGATGTTCTCCAATTATGGATTAAAGTTAAGCATTATATCAACTACGTACTTTATTTGCTACTATAAAGTCCCTTAACTGTTCCAGACCTCACGCCAGTCTGCGTGAGCTTAACGCGTGCCTTTCGGCATCCTCGCATAGTGACTTAGCTGTCTTGCCAAGTCACAACAGTGTTCATCTTGCCACCGAACTTCGCTAATCAGCACTATATCAAACATCAATCTACCCGTTTCCCGTTTTAAATTTTCTAACTGACCTGCTCGATTAAGTGATCCAACCTTCCGACACGTAGATTGCCAATTTCGTTTTTGCTGATAACATACTCCTGAGTAGTCCCTGCCTGAAGATCCAAGTGGGGGGCTGTTATACCTCCGAAATATTTCACCCAAGAGAAGGCGATCGTACAATAGAGCTGTATATCCTGCAGTTTCCCTTGTTTTCTGCCCTTCGCAGTACTAGCATTGTGAGGCTATGTTGGATGATGCTAGAAGGCAACATGAGTCAGTCATGCGGACTGCTGCTACTGCAACTACTGAAAAGGCTGCTGCCCCTTTTCGGGAACACCCGTCTGTCTGACCTCTCAACAGATGACGCACCCGTTGTTGCACCTATGGTACGGCTATCTATGTCTTTGAGACACGCAAGTCACCCACCATTTGAAGATGCCTGGATCATTAGGGGGCAGGGGGGAATATTAAATTTGTGGATGAAACTTTTTGTGACCGTTGATCCAAAAGCAAAATAATTACGTTGTAATTACACTCCTGGAAATTGAAAAAAGAACACATTGACACCGGTGTGTCAGACCCACCATACTTGCTCCGGACACTGCGAGAGGGCTGTACAAGCAATGATCACACGCACGGCACAGCGGACACACCAGGAACCGCGGTGTTGGCCGTCGAATGGCGCTAGCTGCGCAGCATTTGTGCACCGCCGCCGTCAGTGTCAGCCAGTTTGCCGTGGCATACGGAGCTCCATCGCAGTCTTTAACACTGGTAGCATGCCGCGACAGCGTAGACGTGAACCGTATGTGCAGTTGACGGACTCTGAGCGAGGGCGTATAGTGGGCATGCGGGACGCCGGGTGGACGTACCGCCGAATTGCTCAACACGTGGGGCGTGAGGTCTGCACAGTACATCGATGTTGTCGCCAGTGGTCGGCGGAAGGTACACGTGCCCGTCGACCTGGGACCGGACCGCAGCGACGCACGGATGCACGCCAAGACCGTAGGATCCTACGCAGTGCCGTAGGGGACCGCACCGCCACTTCCCAGCAAATTAGGGACACTGTTGCTCCTGGGGTATCGGCGAGGACCATTCGCAACCGTCTCCATGAAGCTGGGCTACGGTCCCGCACACCGTTAGGCCGTCTTCCGCTCACGCCCCAACATCGTGCAGCCCGCCTCCAGTGGTGTCGCGACAGGCGTGAATGGAGGGACGAATGGAGACGTGTCGTCTTCAGCGATGAGAGTCGCTTCTGCCTTGGTGCCAATGATGGTCGTATGCGTGTTTGGCGCCGTGCAGGTGAGCGCCACAATCAGGACTGCATACGACCGAGGCACACAGGGCCAACACCCGGCATCATGGTGTGGGGAGCGATCTCCTACACTGGCCGTACACCACTGGTGATCGTCGAGGGGACACTGAATAGTGCACGATACATCCAAACCGTCATCGAACCCATCGTTCTACCATTCCTAGACCGGCAAGAGAACTTGCTGTTCCAACAGGACAATGCACGTCCGAATGTATCCCGTGCCACCCAACGTGCTCTAGAAGGTGTAAGTCAACTACCCTGGCCAGCAAGATCTCCGGATCTGTCCCCCATTGAGCATGTTTGGGACTGGATGAAGCGTCGTCTCACGCGGTCTGCACGTCCAGCACGAACGCTGGTCCAACTGAGGCGCCAGGTGGAAATGGCATGGCAAGCCGTTCCACAGGACTACATCCAGCATCTCTACGATCGTCTCCATGGGAGAATAGCAGCTTGCATTGCTGCGAAAGGTGGATACACACTGTATTAGTGCCGACATTGTGCATGCTCTGTTGCCTGTGTCTATGTGCCTGTGGTTCTGTCAGTGTGATCATGTGATGTATCTGACCCCAGGAATGTGTCAATAAAGTTTCCCCTTCCTGGGACAATGAATTCACGGTGTTCTTATTTCAATTTCCAGGAGTGTATAAGAACGAAGATCATTTTTCATTTATGATGTGTTCCAACTGAAACATAATAGTTTTCGGACGATATTATGTTAATGTAAAAACCTTAATCATAAGATATTAACAGAGGGTAGATAACATCAATAAATCTAAAATTACCACGCTCATATCGTAGTATGAATAGAACTATGAAAATATTTATAACGAGTTACTGTACGTATTGGAGAAATACACGTACATCATCAGACGGAATGTTTTATCCCACTTTTGTAGAAATATATGTGCCAGATCGTCCTTCTAATTTTTCAGAAGCTTGTTTGTACCTCTAACGGCATCTACTGTCTAAAATGACTGACTGCATTTGGATGCTAGTATTTTACACTAGTTCTACCCAGACTGTTCTGTATATGTGACGATTGGTACTGTCCACAATTTCATTAAAAAAAGTCCTACGTTCCGCCTATACCAATCTGATTACGTTCCACCTGCAATGCCTATAGTTTCAAGTGGAACATTACAAAATTTTATATCCCAGTTGTAATGCGAAGATGGCTACAAATTTCAAAGTTTTCAAAGCGTATTACTAATGTGATCAGATTCACCCATCGACAAGAACACGATACTTTTCCATTCCTTCGAAAACTGTTTTACAGATATGAATGTTATCCACAGTGGATGCTGTTGAACTGCGTGACTGTTCCTTTATAGGTTGTAGAAAAATGTCCGCTAGCAGTCACAATAAAAGGTTATTTATTAGTCAGACGACCTGTTTCGAGTTGCGCCTATCCTCAGGTGTTTATACATTCATGTACATGTTTGCTGGAGATCACTGTATAAATACAAAAAACTTATTTGCTGGTGACTAAACAGATACAGGTGGGACAATTGTAAGTGGCAAGGGAGCACTTGTGCAACTAAGTGTAAAAACTGTCACCACAGCGTAACTATAATGATGATGCTTCATCTTCATGTAAGTACAGATATATTTTTGACAAAAGCTGCCTTGCCACTTACAATTGTCCCACTTGTATCTGTTTAGTCACCAACAAATAAGTTTTTTGTATTTATACAGTGATCTCCAGCAAACATGTACATGAGTGTATAAACACCTGAGGATGGGCGAAAGCCCGAAATCGGTCGTGCGACTAATACGAGGGCAGTTCAATAAGTAATACAACACATTTTTTTTCTCGGCCAATTTTGGTTGAAAAAACCGGAAATTTCTTGTGGAATATTTTCAAACATTCCCGCTTCGTCTCGTATAGTCTCATTGACTTCCGACAGGTGGCAGCGCAGCACGGAGCTGTTAAAATGGCGTCTGTAACGGATGTGCGTTGCAAACAACGGGCAGTGATCGAGTTTCTTTTGGCGGAAAACCAGGGCATCTCAGATATTCATAGGCGCTTGCAGAATGTCTACGGTGATCTGGCAGTGGACAAAAGCACGGTGAGTCGTTGGGCAAAGCGTGTGTCATCATCGCCGCAAGGTCAAGCAAGACTGTCTGATCTCCCGCGTGCGGGCCGGCCGTGCACAGCTGTGACTCCTGCAATGGCGGAGCGTGCGAACACACTCGTTCGAGATGATCGACGGATCACCATCAAAGAACTCAGTGCTCAACTTGACATCTCTGTTGGTAGTACTGTCACAATGGTTCACCAGTTGGGATATTCAAAGGTTTGTTCCCGCTGGGTCCCTTGTTGTCTAACCGAACACCATAAAGAACAAAGGAGAACCATCTGTGCGGAATTACTTGCTCGTCATGTGGCTGAGGGTGACAATTTCTTGTCAAAGATCGTTACAGGCGATGAAACATGGGCTCATCACTTCGAGCCTGAAACAAAACGGCAATCAATGGAGTGGCGCCACACCCACTCCCCTACCAAGAAAAAGTTTAAAGCCACACCCTCAGCCGGTAAAGTAATGGTTACAGTCTTCTGGGACGCTGAAGGGGTTATTCTGTTCGATGTCCTTCCCCATGGTCAAACGATCAACTCTGAAGTGTATTGTGCTACTCTTCAGAAATTGAAGAAACGACTTCAGCGTGTTCGTAGGCACAAAAATCTGAACGAACTTCTCCTTCTTCATGACAACGCAAGACCTCACACAAGTCTTCGCACCCGAGAGGAGCTCACAAAACTTCAGTGGACTGTTCTTCCTCATGCACCCTACAGCCCCGATCTCGCACCGTCGGATTTCCATATGTTTGGCCCAATGAAGGACGCAATCCGTGGGAGGCACTACGCGGATGATGAAGAAGTTATTGATGCAGTACGACGTTGGCTCCGACATCGACCAGTGGAATGGTACCGTGCAGGCATACAGGCCCTCATTTCAAGGTAGCGTAAGGCCGTAGCATTGAATGGAGATTACGTTGAAAAATAGTGTTGTGTAGCTAAAAGATTGGGGAATAACCTGGTGTATTTCAATGCTGAATAAAACAACCCCTGTTTCAGAAAAAAAATGTGTTACATTACTTACTGAACTGCCCTCGTAAATAACTTTTTACTGTGACTGGTAGTGGAAATTTTTCTGCAACCTATGTTTTACAGATATTTGTGAGAAATGTTGCTACAGGAATGAGCTGATTGTGAAACTGTTTTACAGATATTTATGATAAATTTTTCTACAGGAATGAGCTGATTGTCCGCAGATATGGGCTGTTAAGAAGGGTAACGCCAATACCTCTTTTAGCGACAAACTCTAGAACTAATTGCATTGCCTGTGACAGTCCTAGTCTCTTTCCAGGAACAGCATTTTAGCGCAGTTCTGTATTCCAGTCAACTCCCCCCCAATAGAGAACGCTATTTTAAAGCGCAGTATAGGGTAAAACGGGAATGTGGTGATTGGAAAATCTCGGGAAATAAAATATAAATACTGCCCCGTGTGCGTATTTGAGAGTGCTGACGCCGAGAGAAAATAAAATATAAAAAGCATGAAGTGGTGATTGATGAGGACTGAACCAGCGCAGTTTTGGAAAAAGGCGATATTCCGTTTGAGCCGCTAATGCAATGCGATTAAGAGCTTACCTGTCGCATTAATTATCGCATTAGCTGCGCGCTGACCCACACCTCGCTCCCTGATACTCCTATAGACCTGGCTCGGCAGTAAAAATTATTTTTTAAAATAAATCCTGCTTTATTTTATTGACTGAAAGACTGGTCGCCTCTACAACCATCCACCCATGCAGCTTGAGCGGAGGTTTTCATTAACAGTAACTCGTTTGAAAAAAAAAATGGAACAACAAATCACGCTTGTATGTGTGTCTGCCTCTTTATCTCAGCAGTTAGCGTGCCGGGTGCTAAGCAGAAGGCGCAGGATCAATTCCTGGTACTGCCAAGAGTTTCTCCTTGGTTGGACGGCTTTAACGGTGTCCACTCAGCTTCCTGAAGCCAACTGATTAGCTGCTTTGTTAAGAAGCAGCGCCTCCAATGTCAAGAGAACCGACAGCCGGCTGGTCCCGGCGGATATTCGAGTCCTCCCTCGGGCATGGATGTTTGTGTTTGTCCTTAGGATAATTTGGGTTAAGTAGTGTGTAAGCTTAAGGACTGATGACCTTAGCAGTTAAGTCTCATAAGATTTCACACACATTTGATGTTTTGAACCGACAACGGCCAGGATAGCCAACCCCATCCCTCTTCATACCGCATCCAATAGACGCCATTGGCAGAGGGCGACACGGTGGTCGGTTGGTCCCGGTTAGCCAGCCTGAACCAGAAAGCGGAGCGTTACTTTTCTGCTCATATGTGTACATATCTTATCTAGGTTATGCGTAACTTAGGCTGAAGGGATAACATTTCTCAGGCGTACTACAGGACCAATAAAATTGTTGTCGTCGCCCTACGTTACGCAGTTATTTGTTTTCGGAATGGACGTTTAAATCTGTAACAGAGTGTATGCTATCTACATGATTCCTCTGTAATTGACAATGAAGTGCCTGGCAGAAGGCGTATCGACCCACCTTCAAGCTATTTCTCTATCGTACCTCTCTCTAGAGCGCGCGGCTAAAACGAACACTTAAATCGTTCTGTACGAGCTCTGATTTCTCTTATTTTATTAGGATCATTCCTCTGTATGTGGTTGGGTGCCAACAAAATATTTTTCACGCTCCGAAGAGAAAGTTGATGATTGAATTTCATGAGAAATTCCTGCAGCAACGGAAAACTCCTATGTTTCAATGATTGGCACCACCTCTCTCCCATATTTGACGATAGTACAAAACGGGCTGCCTTCTTTGAACTTTCTCAGTATCCTCCGTCGATGTTATCTGATGCGAATCCCACACCGCACAGCAATACACCAGAAGAGGGAGTACAAGCGTAGTCTGTGCAGTGTCTTCATCATACCGGTTGGATTTTTTCATTGTTCCACCAATAAATCGTAGTCTTTGGTTTGCTTTACCCACAACATTATCTACGTGATAGTTCCAACTTAAGTAATCCGTAATTGTAGTCCCTAAGTATTTGATAGAAGTTATACAGCCTTTCGATTTATGTGATTTATCCCGTAATCGAAATTTAGCAGATACCTTTTGGTACTCGAGTCAATGACCACATCTTTCATTATTTAGAGTCAACTGCCATTTTCCGAACCGTACAGATATCTTGTCTAAATGGTTATGCAATTTGCTTTGATCGTCTGATGACTTTCGAGACCGTAAGTGACAGCATTACCTGCAAACATTCTAAGAGTGCTTCTCACGCTGTCTCCTAAATCGCCTATGAATATGGGCTTATAACACTTCCTTGACGAACGCCAGATATTACTTCTGTTTCACTTGATGACTTTCCATCAGTTACTATGAACTATAAACTTTGTTCATACAATGTAGGCTTGCACAACCGGTATTGTCTTCACTTAGGACTTCCGGGCTGATAGGCCATGGTCGATGTATAAAACTCTCCCCTGACGTTGCGTCTCTAACTGTGGGAAGGTGATCATGAAATAAAATTCAGCGAGACTAGTGTCATATCTAAAACCTCGCATTATTATGCACGCGTGCATAGAGAGGCTATCGAGATTGATAAACACCTAAACAATTTTAACAGGGAAGGCGAAGATGTTAAACTGGATAAAATTTGAACGTCAGCGTTGCACCGCAAGCGTGACGATCGATTACTTTCAATCGAGAATGTTGGCAACACCAGAGACAGTCTCATAGCCGACGCCACGCGATGGACTGTGGCGCCCTCTGTACTGCCTCGAGTTGTTTTCGAGTCGCTTTACCTCGGAGGATGTCTCCCGCAGTCGGCGACGAAACGTCAGAGGAGAGTTTTATACAACGACCACGGTCTATCAGCCAGGAAGTTTTAAGTGTAAACTTAGTGACAGGAAATCACGAAACAGGTCGCACAATAGAGACGATAGTCCATAGGCACACAGTTTGATTAGAAATCGCTTGTGTTATTCGGTGTCAAAAGCCTTCTGTAAGTCTAAAAATATGGAATGAATTAGACATCCCTTGTTGATATCACTCATTACTTCGTGAGAACGAAGAACTAGTTGGGTTTCACAGTAACGATATTTTCTGAATATGTGTAGACTGTTTGTCAATAAATCGTTTTCTTCGAGATAACTCATGATGTTCGAACACAGAACATGTTCCTACTGCAGTGTATGATCGTACGGCAAATCAGCGTTAGTGACATGGATCTGTATTTCAGTGGATTACTCCTACTTCCTTTCTTGTGTATTGGTGTGACTTGTGAAACATTCCAGTCTTTAGGTACGGATTGGTTGCATATGATTTTAAATGTGGAGCTACTGTATCACGACACTCTGGGAGGAACGTGACTGATATGTAGTATTTACTGATGCTGCATTTTTAACTGAACCCCTACTGAACTGATATATGTAGTCCTTCACTGTATAGAATGAATTGCCTAATTGGTACTTTTTTACTGTCTTTCCAAACAAGTGCGTTTTAGTGGACTGTTTAATCACTTCTCGAAATTGGAACCATACTTTTTTTTCCTGAAGTACTACTCTAGGAAGACGTGTATTACGTGAAGTTCGGAAAGTAAGAGAGAGATGTTGGCACAAGACAATCGGTGACGTTGGTTCGTGGGTCGTGCCTGCGCAGCTCAGTCACTAAAAGCGTTGTCCTCGACAGTCAGGGTTCCCGGTTGTAGACCCGCCGTCGCACACCATTTTAATCTGCTGGGAAGTGACATCTGTCTGTATTGCGCACCTCTTTTTGTTCTAAGGAAAACCTTAATGTGGTGAAATGAATGCCATTTTTCCATTTGGTTTTGTAATAACGTACGTCTCTGTTTCTTTTGAACTGCAATGGGTTATTTATAACCAACATCACGAGCGAATAAATATACTGTGAAGTAGTAGTCAGAATGCCAAACTCCTTAAACAGATGCCTAAAAGGTGGTCATGGGAGACCACCACATATTTCTCTTAAAGCACGTTTTCGAACAGCAAAGACTTTCTAAAAAATGAGTTACCCCAGAACACTACTGAATCAAAATATTCAAAATATGTCATCTTACTGATTTGCTCTCCCAAAGATTTGCAATCTTTCTAAGCGATGACGTGGCTGAACTAAGTTGTTGTAGGAGTTCCAAAATATGCTTTATCTAATTTAAATTCTCATCAGTGTAGGCATCTAAGAATTTTGTAGTTTCCTACCTGGCTCTTATTTCCTCACCGTGTTTCTCGCTTATTGATGTAGTACCCGTAGACGCGCAGAACTGAATATGTCTTGTCTTGAAAATTAGGGGTGAGACAATTCACAGGAAACCAGTAAATGATACTTTAAAAAGCGCTGTTTACAATTTCTTGAGTTTCTACATGTTTGCTAGAAATGATTACAATACTGACGTCATCTGAAAACAGAACTACTTCTGATTGTTGCATATTAGACGGAAGACCGTTCACGAGAAACAATAGTGGACTTAAAAAACTGACCCTTGGGGATATAGCGTTATCCGTTGGATGGCCACACCACCAATCCCATAAAACATCTAGGACGATACTATGAATCACACAGTCAAATGCCTAAGACAGGTTGCAAAAATAGCAACCGGCGCTATTTTATTATTTAACGTTCGTAAAATTTGGTACGTGAGCGTGTAAACGGTATACTCAGTAGAGCATCTCTTCTGTATCCGAAACTATGATTTGCTGAGGATATTACTGTTGCTAAGTTGAGATACTCTCCTATAATACACAACCTTCCCAAACAATTTTGGAAAATGGTGTCAGCAGCGAAACATGTCGGTAGTTTTTGAAATCTTCTCTATAACCTTCATTATCAAGGGTTTGAAAACTGTATATTTCAGTCTCTCTGGAAAAATACCCTGAGTTAGTGATGCATTACGTATCTCAGATATGACTGGACTTCCTACATAGGAATAAATGTTTAGATTTCTATTGGAAACGCCATCAAAACCAGATGAACTTTTATTCTTGAGAGTGTCTAATTTTCTTAACTTCGGACCATATTTTTAGGCTACGTATACCATAAACAAAAAAATGCGATGTTTGGTTTGCAAATACAAAGATTTTCTTGTGATAAAGCAATTATTTACTAGCTGCTTAACCTGTCAGGTGGACCAGCAAATAATTTCCAAGTCAAGACAGCCTTTATAGGCGTGAAGAGTGCATTATACAGAGACAGCGCGTCATAAACTTTTGCTTAGGGAAAAATGGTGACTAAAAACGTAGTTTCATGACTTCAGAATCATGCGATAACCCGTGAATCGTCGACATATAGTTAAGACATGAGTTAAAGCTACATTTACGCCTTACACCGGATATTAAGTGCACATATTACTTGGGTAACAGTGGTGCAAGAAGCACCTTAGGTGGCTTGCGGAGTATGATGTAGATGTTGAAGACATATACAAAGTTCCAACTGTAATACTTGAGCCGGCCGAAGTGGCCATGCGGTTAAAGGCGATCCAGTCTGGAACCGCGAGACCGCTACGGTCGCAGGTTCGAATCCTGCCTCGGGCATGGATGTTTGTGATGTCCTTAGGTTAGTTAGGTTTAACTAGTTCTAAGTTCTAGGGGACTAATGACCTCAGCAGTTGAGTCCCATAGTGCTCAGAGCCATTTGAACCATTTTTTTTTTTGTAATACTTGAGTAGTGTTGTACTCTCAGCGTTAACATTCCACCTCTTAATGAGTAAATTATGATATAATTTTAATTTTTTTATTCAGTCAGGAATTAAATGAAATATTGATAAACAAATTTTTATTGACTCTCGGAGCCTTAGGCAAGCTGAGCTGTGACTGTAAACCATGAACCGTCAACTGGGTTAGTCGCTATATGATATGGACGACACTTAATTTTTTCTCGTTGAGAAAAGATAAAAGTTTGTGCTACCAAGCATTGCTCCAGCAGCAGCCACTTGTGTCCAGACGACGCACGAATGGCAGGCGTGAGGTTGCCCAGGCTAGCGTAATAACAAGCTACGCTGCCCTCGGGGCTTTCTCGTTTACTGAGGTTGGCTCCCCTGGCCCCTGCGCGCTGCTAGTTGAAATTACTCGTTTTAATTGAATTCGGCCTGCGGACCGAGCATGTAATAATTATCACAGTCCAGCTTCGCCCCACGTCCCAGTTATTACCATAAGCAGTTCGTCCGCAGCATTGCGCTGACTGCACAGTTTCGGACGTGCGCGCAAATCCTGTAGAGCGCGATGTGGTGTAGCGAGCATAGCAACTGGCCAAACTAAATCGAAGGAACGACAGAACTAGTAATCTAACGGTAACTGGAATAGCAAGTCGGCAACCGCAGTCGGTAACAATAGCGCCCGCAGCGAAAGGTTCTATAAAGAAGATGGGCCTACCTTCAGAGAATAGTTTAGAAACATCCTTCGTTAACGTACAGTATAACGAAAAAAGCGTACAGTGGTCGGGTGTTAACGACTAACAATTCTAAAATACGCGGCAGAAGGATTAAAACACAAAACCGGTTAACATCAAGCAGTAGCGATGTCCCGACAAAATACTATGTAATTTCACAAAACTTTTTTTAAAAATTTGACACACAACTAAAATGGTTTAACGTGTAAAGATTTCGATTTTAAGACGTAGAAACCCTTTTGAGGACAGTGAGGGACCCAAACATTTTTACACTGTAACAGGATTTCGTGTTAAACGAAGCATGCGAAGAAAAACTGTATTTTAAATCTCGTCAAATTTTACAGTACAGTAATTGTATGCTCTGTTCAAAGAGCGTAGCTTTCAGACTGCTCCCGTATGAGAAAATTAACTACTAGAAAAAGTTTTTAAATTGCAGAACAAATGAGTACTGAGCTATCTAGCAAGTAAAGGCTGGTTGTAACCATTACAAGAAAAGGCACGGTATAGTGTTAAAATTTTCGTGATGAAGTTTTCTATGTCTTGCCGACCATCATTCCAGAATAGTTGTAGTCTACTTTGCTTTTGACACATTAACAATATTACCCGAACGATATCTTCTCTGTAGACGACAATGCCTCTTTTTTTATCGATGCATATCTAATAAAATTTAATCGTTCTATGGCAAATCGCATTCAGTGGAAGAAAACCTCTAAATAAAGAATAGCGGCAGTGGTAGAATACGGTTACACTAAATACTGAACGAAATGTAGTCTTCTGGACGCAGAATGTGAACTGCGAGTAAACTGAAGAAAGGTGAAGGTAAGCAGTAACAGAAACAAGATTAGTGACAAAATTAACATCAGAACTGGGGACCACGAAGTAGTCAGAGTGAAGTAATTCTGCCACATTGAAAAAAAAAGAAATATGATGGAAGAAGCAAGACGGACATACAGCGCTGACTAGCACAAGGAAAGAGGGCTCTCCGGGGCAAAAGACACCTATTAGCATCAAACGGGGGCTTTAATCTGAGGACAAAGTTTCTGAAAACGGACTCATGGAGCACAGAATTACGTGGAAGTAAGTTATGGACTGTGGGGGAATTTGAGAAAAAGGCAAGCGGGGCGCTTGAGGTGTGGGTCATAGAAGCATTCCGAAAATTTGATGGAGAAATGAGGAATGAGGAGAAGACAGAAATATGTGGAAACATACAAGAGGAACTGACAGGATGGCAGGATGGTAGGTAAAGTGCTAAGACATCGGGGAATAACCATCATGGTTCTAGAAGGAAGTGGAGGGGGGGGGGAGATGTAGGGGAATACCTAGACAGGAAAATATACCCAACAAGTAATTGGGGGCGTAATGTGCAAAGTGCTTACCTTGGATGCAGAGGTTGGAACACCAGAGGAAGTTGTGACGGGCCGCTTCAAACCAGCCAAAAATAGATGACCCAAATAAAAAGATACTCTAAATGACATCCTTACTTATCATTGAGAAATCATCAAAACCACGTTATTCTAAAAATATAAGAACGTTACCAGTCGATTAAACGGCGAACATGGAGTGTGAATGGTGATCGTCATGTTCACTGATTGGGTTCTCGGCTGGGGTACGAGATATTTTTTAAGAGAAAGGTATAGTCGCTGTTATTATTGACGATTGTCCAGCATACCTCGACATTAACCGAAAAACTATAAAACTTAATTTCTTGTCTCAAAACACCACAACTGTTTAACAACAGTCGGATCAAGGCTTTGTATAAAAATTAAACTTTCACTGCGTACAGCAATTTTCCAAAAATTCAAGATGACTCTGAAAAATTAGGTGCATGGTCTCAGAAAATAGAGGAGGCTAGAGTTACAGACAAAATACCTTTACTGACCTTCAAACAAAACACCATTAGCAACAAAGCCCTTCTGACATCGGTTGTAAACAAAGCCCTTCGGACATCGGTTGTAAAGCTGTTGGAAAACTCTCAGCAGTCACTTGTTGTGGAAACGCTCGAAGCACCGTGGTCATGCATTCTTGGATATCCCCAACGTCTGCGAAGCGCAAGCTCTTCAGGGCTAATTAAAAGGCGGTAAAACAAAACGAAGTTTGCCGGCGCCAACTCTGGAGAATAAAGAATGTGATGGACAGTCACCACATGATGAGCGAGAAGGTTGAGCGCATGGATTACGTAATAGTCCACTCCAGTGCAGTTCTGGTCGAATTAGCCGGATGCGCTGGAGCAGCCGTTTCAAAACTTCTTCGTAAACTTCCAGGTTGACAGTGTGATTTTCAATTAAAAACTCAAGATCTATCAAGCCCTTGCTGCTGGAAAAAGGGCTCAATACTGTCTTCATCTTGGATGTCAGACGATTCCATTCCATTGACTGTCGACTGGTCTTCTGATGCTATTTGTAGCACAACGCATCATTTCCTGTAATGATTATTTCCAAAAGCAGCGAATTTCGGTCACACATATTGATAAAATCTCCAGAAGTTTCCATCATCAGAGTTCGCTTCTGTCCATGTTCAGCATGTGCGGTACAAGTCGGGCAGCGATCTTCCACTTTTATATGTGTCAATGAACAACAGTGCTTCCACTATCATTGCTTGTCTTAAACTCTTCCGTTATCATTCTCAAAGACAACCGACGACCATCAGCAAGTAACCGGCGCACCAGTTCGAAATCGTCTTTGGCTGTGAATATTGATGGCGTTCAGAGTGCGGCTTATACTTGACACTTCCCTATCCATCTCCAGAGCGATGAAATCTCTTAAACACAAACGTTTTACTTACTCCTTCAACACCGTACACAACCACTAAAATCCAAGAGTCTCCGTCGCCATTTCCCCCTAATATGAAGCAAAATTTCGTGTTAACGCATTGCTCCATTTTCCAATAACACGAGTTCTCACGCAATACATCAGTCTGATCGCAGCGTGCTCTACTGCTTCGCTTCGGCGATTTGCACGAGGGGGCACGTGTTGATATGTCTCCCAGCGCGTAAACGCGGGGGCCTCATCATAGCGGTTTTTAAAATTCCAGCAACCGAAGAAAAAGAAGATTTCTCCAATAATTCATAACAAAGATAAGTGACATTTGTGACCTTCCGCATGGAAGCTGGTGAAACCAAAGACGACGTGAAATGTTTTTCGCCTTTCACAAGTTCCCGAAGTACCTAATTTGTTAGCACCTCAAAGATAAATTTATGTTCAAACTGAGTCGACATGTAATGAAATGATTGACCAAGTTCTTACATTATTAGCGTGTCCTACAGTATAACAGGATGAATAAGTTACAATTGAAGATGATGATGATGATGACCATATGTATATTG
Organism: Schistocerca americana; assembly: GCF_021461395.2. Taxonomy (NCBI): domain Eukaryota; kingdom Metazoa; phylum Arthropoda; class Insecta; order Orthoptera; family Acrididae; genus Schistocerca; species Schistocerca americana. The sequence goes on from NC_060120.1 coordinate 63,328,167, forward strand.
TGGTGATTACGACATGTGAAGATATTTTGGTGATCGTTAATATCTCAAAACATGAGAAGTACGGCAACCATTTCGCTCTGCATTGAAATGGGGAAAAAGTGATGGGTAATATCGAACAGATGGTAGAAAATTTGGAAAAAAAGGTGTTGTGAATTGGCAGGAGCCAATTCACGGAGTTTGGAGGAAGCCGAAAGGCACGCGTTTAAGCTCACGCAGGCTGGCGTGAGGTCTGGAAAATGACAAGGATTTATAGTAGCCAAAAATAGTACATAGCTTCTGGAATACTTAACTTTAATCCATAATTGGAGACCATCGCTCTTGATGATACATAATTACAATCTCAATATGAACTGGTAATGGCGCCTTGCTAGCTCGCAGCAAATGACGTAGCTGAAGGCTATTCCAACTATCGTCTCGGCAAATGAGCGTAATTTGTCAGTGAACCATTCCTATCAACGTCGGCTGTACAACTGGGGCGAGTGCTAGGAAGTCTCTCTAGACCTGCCGTGTGGCGGCGCTCGGTCTGCAATCACTGACAGTGGCGACACGCGGGTCTGACGTATACTAACGGACCGCGGCCGATTTAAAGGCTACCACCTAGAAAGTGTAGTGTCTGGCAGTGACACCACAAAAAGTCTCTCTAGAATTTCGTTTTCATGCAGCTTAATGTTTATGTTGCCATATCTCCTGAACTAGGTGTCACTCAGTGCATATTGTTGACAAAATGGCTCTGAGCGCTATGGGACTCAACTTCTGAGGTCATTAGTCCCCTAGAACTTAGAACTACTTAAACCTAACTAACCTAAGGACATCACACACATCCATGCCCGAGGCAGGATTCGAACCTGTGACCGTAGCGGTCTCGCGGTTCCAGACTGCAACCCCAGAACCGGATGGCCACTTTGGCCGGCCATATTGTTGACAATTACATTCAATAGTGTGTATGTGAATACCGTCTGCTAAATACAATGAGAACCGAAGAAACTGGTACACCTGCCGAATATCGTATAGAGCCTCCACGAGCACGCAGAAGTGCCGTAGCACGACGTGGCATGGAGTCGACTGATGTCTGAAGTGGTGCTGGAGGGAACGGACACCATGAATCCTGCAGGGATGTCCATAAACCCATAAGAGTACGAGAGGGTGGAGATCTGTTCTGAATAGCACATTGCAAGGCAATCCAGATATGCTCAATAATGTTCAAGTCTGAGGATTACGGTGGCCAGCAGAAGGGTTTAAACTCAAAAGAGTGTTCCTGGAGCCACTATGTAGCAATTCTGGACGTGAGGGTGTCGCTTTGTCCTGCTGGATTGCCCACGTCCGTCGGAATGCACAATGGACATGAATGGATTTAGATGACCAGACAGGTTGCTTACGAACGTGTCACCAGTCAGATTCGTATCCAGACATATCAGGGGTTCCATACTACTCCAACTGCACACGCCCGACACCATTACAGAACCTCCACCAACATGAACAGTCCCCTGCTGACATGCAGGGTCCATGAATTCATGAGGTTATCTCCATACCCGTAGACGTCAATTCGCTCGATACAATTTGAAACGAGACTCGTCGGTCCAGGCAACATGTTTCCAGTCATCAACAGTCCAATGGCGGTGTTAACGAGCCCAGGCGAGGCGTAAAAGCTTTGTGTCGTGCAGTCATCAAGGGTTCACGAGTGGGCCTTCGGCCCATATCCGTGATGTTTCTTTGAATGACTCGCACGCTGACACTTGTTGATGGCCCAGCAATGAAATCCACAGCAATTTGCGGAAGGGTTGAACTTCTGTTACACTGAACGATTCTCTTCAGTCATCGTTGCTACCGTTCTTTGAAGGATCTTTCTCCGGCCATAGCGATGTCGGAGATTTGATGTTTTAGCGGGTTTCTGATATTCACGGTTCACTCGTGAAACCGTCGTACGGCTAAATCTCCACTTTATCGCTACCTCGGAGACGCTGTTTTCCACTGCTCGTGCGCTGGTTATAACACCACGTTCAAACTCACTTAAATCTTGATAATCTGCCATTGTGCCATGCCATGTAGCCGTGCGGTCTGAGGCGTCTTGCCACGGTTCGCGCGGCTCCCGCCGTCGGAGGTTCGTGTCCTTCCTCGGGCATGGGTGTGTGTGTTGACCTTAGCGTAAGTTAGTTTAAGTTAGATTAAGTAGTGCGTAGGCCTAGGGACCGATGACCTCCGCAGTTTGGTCCCATAGTCCTTACCACAAATTCCCAAAATTTTTTCTGCCATTGTAGCAGCAGTTACGGATCTAACAACTACGCCAGACATTTGTCTTATGTAAGCGTTGCAGACCGCAGCGCCGTATTCTGGGTGTTTACATATGTCTGTATTTCAATACCCATGCCTATACCAGTTTATTTGGCGATTCAATATATATTGCAAATAAGAGTCAGTAGTAAAGAAGTAATACAAAGGTAATGCCCGATGCCACAGTTTTATTGCATAAACAGCGAAAATGTAGTAAGCGATAAACAGTTTTCCTTTCATCACTCTGAGGAACATCGGCAAGAAAAATTCTCGTACAGCTTTCAGATGGTGTGTAAAGTTGGTTGCAAGTCAGTAAGTCCTTTCAGTCTCAAACCGGATGAATATAGTTTGGCTATTTACGCGTTGTGTGCAACGCTCCTTTCACACCCCCAACAGAACCCTCACCCCTTTGACAGGTAGCTGGTCCTTACCCTCGTAGTGGTTCTTTCCAGACAGCAAGTAAGACATGTACCAAGTTTGGTTTTAATCGATCCAGTGGCTTAAGAGGAAATGTGGATCATACATACATACATTTTTCTCGTATGTATGGATCATTTATTACAAGTTATTTATAATGGACGATGTGTCAGTCGCGTGATAATTTTAATAATCACTTCTTAATGAAGGTAGGCCATTTTTTATATACACGTACCTTCTGATCATCAGGGTGCTTATTCCCATGTTTGTAGATTATCCGCGCATAGTTAGTCGAAGATTGGCGAAAATCAGACAACTGAAATCGAAGGGTGCAGTATTCTGTTACAACTCCAACAATTATTTTCGTGTGGAAAACGCTATTGCGTCTGTGATACTGCTATACATGTGACCAATTTTGTGAAACATATTTCTGATTGTGAAGACGGACATGACGAAAATATCCGCGGGTAGATAAATGCCGATGCGATTGACTTGGAATTTCAGCAGGTAAGTGATGCAGATACTGTAAACATGGTGTGCAGAGGAATAAAATGAAGACGAGGAGGTCGAAGAGCACGTTATCACACACCTCGAGGCATTGAAATGCGTTGATCTGTCGTCAGAGTATTGAGGATAAAATTTATTTCACTTTTCCGATCTTCGAACTCTACACAATACGGAAACCGTCGTCAGGAAAAAAGTGAATTAAAATAGGAACATAATAAACTGGACGATTATTCCCTGAAAATGAACTGAACGCAAGGGATACTAACATAGTCTGGCCAGGAATTAATATCAATTTTGTAAACGAAAAAAATTAAGTTTTAACCCGAAGAGAGCTGTGCTGGCAAAACTGCAAGCAACAGCTATTACCTCAAACATACTCGCATTCCCGAGCGTATTTGAAGTCGATGAAACCAGTTGGTTGTCGTTTATGAACATTTTAACAAGTGGACTCGTCGTCTGACAGCAAAACAAATAAAATTCCGAAGCCAGAAAAGAAATAAATCTGAAATTAAAAATCAGCTTTAGTAATGAGTTATGTAAGCTTTACTAATGTCAGAAGGAAAGATAAAGGTTATAATGCTCACTGTACTCTATGCCTCTCATATTTGAGTTTGTCAGGGAGGAGAAACTGACAAAAAAGGGAGGAAGAACTGCAAGAAGAGAACCTCAGTTCATTATTCGATCTCGAAAACCATAAATCAGTATTGTTAGGCTGTGTGTTCAGTTTTAGAAATGCGTATGTTGAATCTAGCTTTAGAAGTGTCAGTTCCGAAGAAATCCCGTGTTTCTTTCAGTTTAGAAGTGTCAGGTTCTAAAATATAATAGCGAATTTCGTTAGGAAAAAACTTGTAACTCTGCTTCTAGACTGTAATGCAGACAAGAGATTATCTTTGGTTTGTGTATTCTGTCCTGTTGTTATAATCTTCTGGGTAGACTGAGAATGTTAGCTGTAATATTTCGTAGATGATTGTACCGACACAGATGTAAAAACACTTACAGTTCTTACAGAAACGCCGGCAATGTAACGTTCAGTGGTGTCAGGAAGTTTCAATGAAACGAGATCTTACATGAAATTCGGCTATCAAATTATCTTGCTGCGTGCGTCAGATTTTAAGGTAAGGGGATTAATAGACTAATAAGTGTCAAAAACAGATTTTTTTAAGTCTGTCTTACAAAATTCTCTCACGTTTTCTGAACAAGAAAAATTGTATTTCATGGAAAGTGTATCGAAGAGAATTCCTCATGCAGACAGCGCTACTGAAAACAGAATGATGTTCCCGTAATAAGTGTTATTTACCATTTGCTATAATGGAATTTGTAAAACCTGCATACAGGGATCTCAGTGACACAAACCCCAAATGAGGATTTTAGCAACAGCGTATAAGAACGGACAACACAAAGCTCTTCTGGTAGTACTAAAGAATTTGATAATTGCTGTACTCGATGCTGTGCTATGTTTTAATGACGGTGAGAGGAAGAACAAAAGTAGAAACAGAGTAAATATTGACCTGGGCTCCATTGGTGTTACGCAAGCCAGATGGAGACACGAGTTTTAACTTTAACATCAATTTCTCGAAACTTAACTATTTTATGTTCTGGCACACAAGGATTAATATTTATTAAAGTTAGAAGGCTAAAATTTTGCGTACCATCTTAATCCGTACTTAATGTTAAATGCAGATTATTCTTATGACTTAAATTTTAAAGTTAATGAATTCTTAAAGGAATACAATAGTTAAGTACTGTATTTATTACAACAATTGTTTGAAAAATTTCGAACCGTAATTTATGTCTGCAACATTTTAAGAGTCTGCTTTGAAAATAAGTGGAAAAAAGTTCCAGAAGAAAATACATCTTCTAGTTTATTTTCATTTTGAGATATTTGTACCTATGCTGCACATAAACAATTAATGTGCTTTACGTCTCTTGCTACACAAAATAAAATTAAGAAAAAAGCGTGACACCTAAAGCATCGAAATGTTCTCAAAGGGTCTGAGCTACGCTGTATAGGAAACTAATAAATATTTAACATTTTCCCGTGCGTTCACCAACCAGTCCTCGGGCACAGTTGTCCCGTAAGGTATTTTCTGACTGTGAAACGAATTAAAGATATGCTTTTACGGGAGCTTCAAAAAGATGAGTAAAAGTTTCTGCTGCCTTAAGTAAGTGACGCAAGACTTTCGTAGGAGCTCTGAAGAATGCGGATAGCGGCCGAGGTGAGAAGGTGCTGGGCAGCTCCAGTAGGCTTCACGCAATATCGGCGGCGCCCTTATTCCGGCCTTATTGCCGGGGGAAGGCGCATATAACACAGAGCCCTCAGGCAGGGGACTTGGGCCGCTATGCGAAGGCAGCGGCGCCCCGATCCAAGACTCACGTCTACATTCTTGCTCCGTCACATCCTTATTTGCTCCTTCAAGAAAATTATTTCGTGTAAAATACTCTGTTCTTGGAACTTAATACACAAGCATTCACACGCTCATTAGCATGTTAGAACCATAAAGTCGAGTCATCTATATTATTACAGTAAGCCGCTATCCCGCAACCCAAAACCAGTAGCAAGATGCTTCCAGGGTGTATTGGTACTTGAATTACATAACCATTACGGCACCTCACCTCAATCTCTCGATACCAGCAATATACTACTGTGTTTCTGTAAAATAGTTAACATATTTCTGTGACAACATTCAGATTTGATTTCATTAGTGTAGAAATACTTCGATACATCTATACGTATATATTGCAATGATATTATTCTTATGTGTATTCTTTCTTTTGTCACTGTGATCATTGACGTACTTGTAACTCTGATCTTTCGGCGCGTAAGCGGTTATTGGAGAGTCAAGGTTTGGTCGTCATGTTAAAAACACGCAAATTGTAGTCAGTTTATGAAATGTGAACTTTAACAGTGAGGAAGATATTTTCAAGTATGTTTTATATTGTGAAGTGATGTTTTGGAATGAGATACGTGGTATTGCAACAAATGTAATAAAAAAGAAGTGTAACTTAAATTCGGAGTGCTGATTACTTTTTTACATCACCATTGTCCTAACTTGCAAAAGTTTAATCTTCAAGACTGGTTTATGAAACACACCTATAAAACTTTTGAATATCGCAGAATAACACCTAGGCCTCTTTGCATCCGAGCTTGGAATCATCACTACCTAGATTTTCGACGATTGAGCCATGAGTTCACAACGAGACCAGCGTGGGAAACACGAAAAGATGAGTGCCTAGTTTATCCATTATTTCAAGAAATGACTTTATTAACTGTGCTCTAATGACACCTGCCACATAATATAACTTTGTTGTTGCCCGAAAATGCAATATTTAGTAGCGTGAGCAACACAACAATCATAATTAATTTTTTACCTTTATTGTAGTAGGGTTGTTATAAGGGGTAACCAAAATTTGCTGTATTCCATTGAAGTCAGTCGTTGTATGGAGATATACACCATACTACGTATATTGTGAAGAACTGTCAATAAACCGACGGAGAAGATATTTACTGTGAAAAGTAGAACCTGCTGTCGAAGATTTTTTTTTTTTTAAGTGGGCGTGCTTGAAGCTGGTTATCAAAACTGAACCATTATCCTAATCAGCAAGAAAGAAAGACGACAATCATATGACTACTCCGTTTTTTTGCTTAAAAACTTGATTAATTTCTTCTCGTCAATATACAACATGTCATAGTTTTGAAGTTGTAAGTTTTCCTGTTTTGTTGGCGAAGTAAGTGGGCTTACTTGCAGTTTTTCGATTACTCAAAATATAGGCGGAGTTTTCGCTGCCATTACGTGTTGTAATGCGAAAACTCCGCCTATGTTTTGAGTAATCGAAAAACTGCATTACCACACGAACACAGGCAAAGAAGTAAGCCCATTTACTTCGCCAACAAAACAGGAAAACGTACCACAACTTCAAAACTATGACATATTGTATATTGTGTAGCATAACAGCTACCAAAACAAGAGGACAATAACATAATGTAAGTTAAAAATAAAAATAGAACCCACTGATGATGGCACAAAAGTGCTGAAACATGTATGGGTGAAACAAAAGAAAAAAGGTGTCTTGCATAAGGCGGTACTTCTCATCCCATTTTCTTAGCAAGCACGGAGACAACAAGAAGAACTGCACCACAAGATGATTAATTCACCCAGTATTTGAGATGGGAGCACTTGGCGATTTGCAACAAAGTTTAAACATAATTTCGAATTTTTACGACACTTTTTCTCGCTTACTTCAACTTCGAACGTCTGACTAGTTTACAAATGAGTTAATACATATAACATTTACTTCGCTTATATATATATATATATATATATATATATATATATATATATATATATATATATATACACTTATCATTGATGTCTTTTTGGAACAAGGACACAACAAAACGCCCAATGCTCTAACTGTACAAGAGAACCACAACAATAACAGCTAAAACCAATAATCGGACTCATAGTAAGAGCCTGTTTAAAGAATTCGGGATCCCAACTCCATCATCTGGGTACGTCTAGCAACGCATTGTTCTCGATGAGAAGAAAATTAGTACTGCAGAAGCAATGTTTCGCTCTACAGCGTAGAGCTCTTGAGCGTAGATCTCTTAAGAGACTTACTGGCAAATCAAATTTGTCAGCCAGACCGTTAATAAAACCCAAAATCTTATCTTTCTCGAGTCCTGACCTACCCCACAGTTTTAATATCAGAAAATTTTAATGTTGGTACTTTTTCCACTGAGAACTGTTTTCTTGCTAATGGAACAGGAGACAGACTTCAATTTTCATGTGCTGAAAAAATTGAAATGAAATATATTTCTACCAGCAAATACAGAGGTACTATAAACTGCCCTGAGACTTCCAACGATAACTAAAACCATGACTGAAATGGCAGTTAAAGCTTACCTCTTACGTATTACATGCTGAACTGTAAAGGATTATTTAAAGAGCACAGAGTACAGGTTAGTAAAAATAAAGAAAAATAAACATATCCGTAATTCTAAAATATACTTTAAAACTATAATGTATGTTACTGGAAATGCTAATTTCTTCTCATCTTACTGAGCTCAAAGCTGCCTTCATTGTGAGGGCATGTTGACTCAGTTTTATAGACATGTGTATTGCATATTTTCTTGAATAGCGTACCTGGAGGAGTACAGAAAGACGTAAACCTTAGCATAAGATACTAAGCATCCTACAGAGGCATTCATGCAGTTAAAATTTACATACGAAAAAAATAACACAATCTGAAAATCTCTTCCAAACAGAGATTACTGCGTTCTTATCTCTTGTCTGAGGAGAATAAGCGAAATTGGTGACAGCTAACGGACTGTAGTCCATCTTTTCAACGCATTCCAGACAGTCACTGTAGGAATCATATTCGCTGACTACAATGGTCAGGCCTAGGTGGGAACTTTGTGTGATTACGTTTTAATATTCACCAAGATACTGCTCTCTGCTATCAAATAAAACAAAAACACAACGCAGACATGTCAGGATGGGAGCAGCTGTATTCTTTTGTTGCTGTTTACTCCCATTATAAATCCCACTCGTTGGGTTTAGTTCGATGAATATTCTTGGTGACTGCAAAACTGCTTAGGAAACTAATCACTTGGTGATAGCTGTAGCTCCTTTTGCGCACTGAACATGTTATGCTGTAAATGTTAGGGGTTCCCTAATTATTACCGAAGGATTAAAATCAAAATACAAATAAGTCGTTTCGAATGTTGATGCGCGAAACACACACTCAAAAAGAACGCCCATCACAATTAATTCATTGCTGTTGGAAAACTGATCGACGACTTTTTTAACGCATTGTTTTCAGAGCCATTCCGTTGTAAATTACATAGTTGCTACTCACATAATATAAGGTTTGCGATGATAATTCTTTTACTCGAGCAAAAAGTGAAACATCTGAGACAGGTCGTGAATCTTTCATTTGTCAAGTACTTTCATACGTGCGGTACATAATAACCGGAAAAAACATTTAGCGTCCTCAGATATGTCGCTTCACTCATCAAAATTCTAAATTCTCAGAATGAGCACACCTCCAATAGTCCTTTCCTTGTTGAGCTACACGTTTGATAGTTTTCTTTTTACTGTTAAAAAAAGTCATCTTTAGTCCACACACTCGTAAATAAGGACTGCATAAACATAGTAGGTACACTACGTTTTTCACCAACAGTCAAAATTTGTTACTATAATTTTCAACACGATATGAAACCAAAACTATGGATGACATGAAATGGAATAAACGAGACACGGGGATTGGGAACTGAGAATTTTCGGAGTAAGGGTACCCAAGTAAAACTCGCGTGAAGATATTTAGAATTAGCACGGGAGGAAGTAGTGGACAATACAAATCTCAGATGTTAAAATGTTTGTATACCTAACACACATTACTGAGGACGTTGTATTTAGCAGGTCACTAAGCATGAAAAATATGTAAAGAAATCACTATTTCAAATCATTCTAAGGTCCATTTACAAAGAAGAAAATAAAATATATCGATGATCTAGGTTTATTAACGACAAGTTTTTCCACCGACATTCACATGTCTTTCCAACAAAACAAAGAAACAATATCCTGGCCTATTCGTGTTAACAGAGAGAGGGAAGGGCCTCTATAACACAATATCTGAACTTGTGTCACTCTCTGAATACTGTTCACTTTTCCAATTCAACAATATCATATTACAAGCATTAGCAGCACGCTGCTTTGGTTACATACAGCGGCAGTAACCGAATAACTGCAGAACCGAGCTGCGGGATTATCTCACTTTATTGTGGCATCGGGTTGCGGACGGCAAATGAATCTGGAATGTGATAACTGATGGACTGCTAAATGGAATTGTATACGGTTTCGCAGCAATCCAATGTGGGTAAACAAGCACCCATTGTTCAGGAGTAACAAGCCTGATTATCACATAATGCTAAAATTGGGGAACATGGCAGTTTACCAGTAATTTCGGCGGACATATGAAACATAATAGGATATTCCATCAAAGGCCTAAGAGTTCACGAAGCTAAGTATAAAGATATTTCCATCCGAATTTTACAAAGTTGTTTTACCAGCGCGGAACTTCACGTCATTTAAATTCTAGTTCTGCAAGATTTATTGTAAAGGAAAACTGATTACCTTAAAGGGAATAAGATGCACAGATTTAAATGATAGTGAAGTTCATTTATACATGTACACAGGTAGTTAGCCACTGTACATTTTGTCGAGGGAGTTACCACGTACACATAGCTGATCAAAAGAATCCGGCCACTTATTAGTTGACATTAATATGGGGTGTGTCCAGGCTTCCCCATTATGACGCCTTGAACTATGTTGTGGATTATACCAACGATGTGTCAATGTCTGTGGAGGATTGGTGGTGGTGGTGGTGGTGGTGGTGGTGGTGGTGTGGTTTTAAGTCCGAAGATTGGGTGATGCAGGTCTTCGTGCTACTGTGTCCCGTGGAAGCCTCTTCACTTCTGAATAACTACTGCAACCCACATACTTCTCAGTCTGGTTACTCAATTCATCTGCTCAAATTGCTCAAATTGTGCCACAAATTTCTTCTTCCTCCAGTTCTATTCAGTACCTCCTCATCAGTTACGTAATCAACCCATCTGATCTTCAACATTCTTTTGTATCACCACATTTGGAAAGATTCTGTCCTCTATTTGTATAAACTGTTTATCGTCCAAGCTTCACTTTCGTATATGGCTTCACGCCAGACAAATAGCTTCAGAAAAGATTTCCAAACACTTAAATCTATATTTGATGTTAACAAATTTCTCTCTTTCAGAAGCGCGTTTCTTGCCGTTATCAGTCTGCATTTTATATCGTCTGTACCTCGGCCATCATCAGTTATTTTGATGCCCAAATAGCAAAACAAAACTCACCTACTACTTTAAGCGATTCGTTTCCTAATCTAATTCCCTTAGCATCTTCTGGTTTTATTCGACTACATTCCATTACCTTTGTTTTGATTTTGTTGATGTCCGTTTTATATTTTCCTTTCAAGGCACTGTTCATTCCGCTCCACTGCTCTTCCAAGTCCTTTGCTGTCTCTGATAGACTTAGAATGTCATCGGCCTACCTTAAAATTTTTATTTCTTCTGCCTGATCTTTAATTCCTACTCCAATTTTTCTTTGGAGGAATGACTGCCCATTCTTCCTCAGGAACCTGGAACGGTAGAGATAATGTACCCTCGGGTCTTGATCGAAGTCGACGTTCTGGCTCGTCCCAGAGGTGTTGCATTGGGTCCAGGTCGGGACTCTCAGCAGGCTAGTCTACTTCACTAATGTTATTGCCCACAAACCATTGCTTCGTAAATTCTGGTTTATGACAAAGTGCAGTTTTATGCTGATACAATCGATCAAGTGAAATCAGGCTGTAAAGTCTTACACAGTCCTTCGACTTACTACCAAATTAGTTAACCCGTCAACGACTGCTCCCAGAGCAGTGTCATATCAGGAGGCACACAATGGCGTAACAGCTCATAAACAAATGATACTCACTGTTATTAATTGCTTATCACCGACTGAAACACAGCATTAAGCAATGACGAATAATTGTGCTATCGGGTCCACTGAGTGCAGTATCCTTGGATCGCCAAAGCTAGCAGCGAGAGGCATCGAAATATTAGCAGCCCAAATTCGAGCGGTTTCTACCTATTCAGTACTAGTGACATAAAACGAAAAGAAAGAAGAGCGTACTTTGCTGGGTTTGAGGATACGACCCGCACTAGCATAAAGACGGAAGCATACACACCTTCTTTAATTACACGTACGCAAAAAAAGTTTCAGTTCGCATCTCATTCTGTTTATAACACACCTATGATTCACTAGACAGATTGCTTTTCTGACAAAAATACAACTTGATGTTTGAAATTTAGTCTCTAATCGTTACAAATTCCAATAAAAATGTGCTATTTCTAATATGTGCATGGAAAACTTGTGATGTGGTCATCACAGTGACACCACTCGGTTTATCGAACAATTTCTGTACTGGGATATACAGATATCATTTACCAAATAGGTAATTTCCAAGAATGATTGCCTATCGAAGTCGCTGGGTCCAAAAATACATATGAACGTGCGACTCTGGTGGCGGGCGTTATGAGTATGTTTATGTTGGTCACTACAGCAACGACAAAAGAAGAGCGTTACAAAAATGCTTGTAATTGCAAAGGAGAAGACTTACCTTCTTCGTCGTCGGGGTTGTCGTCATTTGAAAGTCCATTACGGTGGTCTGAGTGGATAATTTGGAAGTGTCGAACAATGTATTCTTCCTGATATATGTTCGTTTTTTGCATTGTCCGCAATGAAATTGTAAACGGTATTTCAGCTTCGAAACTGTTCTTACGAAGTTTTACACACTTCGCACCACCACAGTCTACACAGTCCCTTCTTCCCTCGTCTGGTAGTACTCCATATTTGCGACAAGAAGCCGAACAATTTTCAATGCTGGATAAACATAGAATTAGATTCTTCCATGTGAGAGAATCCGCCAAGAAACGTCAAGAACACCAAACATCTCACTCACTACCGACATAAATCGTCTGGGTCAAAATGGTTCAAATCGCTCTGAGCACTATGGGACTTAACTTCTGAGGTCATCAGTCCCCTAGAAATTAGAACTATTTAAACCTAATTAACCTAAGGACATCACACACATCCATGCCCGATGCAGGATTCGAACCTGCGACCGTAACGGTCGCGCGGCTCCAGACTGTATCGCCTAGAACCGCTCGGTCACTTCGGCCGGTTAAATCGTCTGGGTTTCCCTAACAACTCACAAATAATTTACGGAGGTATGTAATTTACAGCAAGTAAGGGAACGACGGAAAACAGATAAAAATGACGATCACAAATAATTGATCACAACGCCCGCCACCCGGGTAGCATGATAGATTTCCAATCACACGTTCGATATATATTGTTTCGACCCAGAAAATCGATAGGCAATCATTCTTCGAAATTACCAAAGTAAAGAAAAATTAGTAGTTTTTCAATGTTCCTTTAATTACAATATTTATTAAATGCACACTTTTTAACACAAACTGCCTCAGTGAAACACTGGTAAACAATCTGGGTGACTGATTCCCAACACAAAGTTACTGTGTATATAACTATAGTGAGGAGGATTCTCTTATTCATGAAATAACACGCCTGTGAGAATTTATGTTTTGGATTTACAGAAAGGTGTAATGGATTTGACGCCTGTGATTGCTTGCCACTAATTGGTAGAGTTCAAATGCTTCTAGATGGCTTACCTTTTGACCGCTACAGTCGCTCCACGCTCTCACTGCATTTCACGGTTTCCGTAAGATTCTGCTGACTGTAGACAGACACGGTCATGCTGCTTGCCAGCCGCCTCGTCTCAAAACTGATGCTCAGCAACGGCTTTGATCGCTGTAGAGAAGCCCTGCATTGTTGAGAAGTGGTAATCCCCTGACGTCTCAAAATGTGTGTATTACTGTAAAAGGATTTGCCGAAAATAATCTCCGCTCTATTGAGAAAACAGTCCAGCGATAATAGTGCGGGCGTAACTAGGGGCGCAGGACCCAAGCCTTTCGTCGTCACAAAAATAGGACTCATGGCTCCCGGACCCTTACAGGGTGCGCTTGGGATACAGAATCCGAGTTTCTCGCGGTCAAGAAAAGGCCTCACACCTGCTTTCGAAGGAGGTAGTAACATACATACTTCTAGTTGAAGCTGTACTACGAGGAATGAACTGTTTCAGTTTTTACTTCATAGGAAACTAATTTCACATGTTGCATTGTTGTAAGCTATGCGTGTTTGAAGTTTTCCAAATATTCCTTCGTGAACTTTAAAACCCACACAAGGGCTTTCCTTCAGTTTTCTTCTATATCTCAAGAAATTTACATGTTGTAGATCTGGGCTGCAGAAGTAGAAATGACTATTCTACGTGCTGTGGGTACTTGTGCAATCATTATTATTTTCTATCTATTACAACTTAGTTCTGCCCATACGGATGGAGGAAAGAGATTGTTTTTGTCTATATAAGTATGTTACAAGGAGTCGCGGAACGTTTGTAATTTTTCACAGACAGGCCTCGCTGACATTATATCCTGAACAAAACTATCACCAAACGTATCAGAATACAATATTGGCAAACCAAATATGTAATACTGAAACTTCCCGATTTCATTTCAGGAATACCAGTCATGTGCGAGTCACAATGTTTATATTTTTCACCACCAGTTCTATGTCAAAGTTACAACCTTGGATTCTTACATTAGTCCACACTTCACTTCCAGCTTTCATTGTGGTTTCTTCAAAGACTGAAAACATGATTGACAGAGAGAATTTCAGACATAGATTATCACATTTATCAAAACGTGTTGAAAAGGCATACTGGTAACTTGTCGTTCAATAAAAAAAAACCCATTGGCATATAATGTCCATTAACTCGCCCACGGATCGCAGATGGCTGACAAGAAACATTGTCCAATACTTGAAATTCGCATCAACATATATTGCGTCACACTAAGTATTTCACGGTTTTAAGCTTGACATAATATTACGATGCTCTTGGCAGCATCACTATGTAACAGCAAATCCACCCCATCTGTAGGTTTGACACTGAATAGGTTCAGAACGACGTGAGTATCCTGAAAAGTTACGGGCATTTTCGTTAGAATTTTCCATCTACCTTTGTAAACGGATTTATGAAAGCTGTTGACCTTTTCAGTGGTTATTATTCTGTTACTCTCCTTTCCCTTGATTATACAGGGTGAATCACCTAATCACCTACTGCTTGCACAGCGAATATTGCGGAAATCTTAAGTGCCACTGATGAGCGGTTTTCACAGAATGGATTGGTGGTCAGGGGCTCGTACAGTTGGTCAATCAACACATTGTAATAATACTTAGAAAGTGAATTTTTGAGTAAACATACACTTTTTGAAATGTAAAAATGCCTATTGACATGAAAAAACTAAAAGAAGGGTAAATTAGGATGTCAGTGGTGTTTGTTGCAGGATTCTAGTGCGGGTCGTTTATGAAATTTTGAAAATTTCCCACATCGACACTTCTATAATATCTGTGGTAGGACACGTTAGAGAACAACACAAGTCGATATATCAGTTATGTGGATTCTGACCAGTAGGGAGACAACTGACCATCACAGGTTGTGTTCAAAATGACCACCGGCAGTGGAAATACACTCTTCCAATCTGGTATGGAACGACTGCTGCACACGTGCTAGCATTTCAGCGGAGATGTCCGAGCAGAGCGCAGTAATACGTTTCATATCATCGGGTTTAGTTGACATGTCCTTGTAGACAGTGTCTTTCACCATCCCCTACAGAAAAAAGTCTGCAGGCGTCAAATGCGGAGAACGGATCGGCCAAGGTACAGGCCTTCTACGTCCATTCCCACGATTTGGAAACAATTCGTGAAGACATGCTGTAGTACTTCGTGCACTATGGGCTGGCCACCCACCATGTTGGTACCATAAGTTCCTTCTAGGCTGCAGAGGAATGTCTTCTAACATCCGCGGAAGATGGTCCGCTATGAGGCTGCGACACTTCTGCCTGTTTAGTGTACCGTCTATTGAAAACGGGCCTGTGGCCTGATGCTTCACTATCCCACATCACATGTTTACACACCATGGAAGCTGACGTTCCAGCAGACGAAGCCAACGGGGATTGTCAACAAACCAATAGCAGATGTTTAGGAGGTTTATCTGGCCATGATTTGTAAATGTGACTTCACCACTAAGCAAGTTACATTATACATCTGGAGTATTCTGTCTTAAAGCCCTTGGGAAGTATCCTGTCTTGAAAACCCACGTACAGAATTTAACACGAGGGTCATAACCTTTACCACACAGCACTTGATGGAGAGAGGTGTGATACGATTGAAACTATGTCCATGGAGAATGCGTAGAACACTTGCTTGACCCATGCCACTTCCTCGTGCGATTGCGAAGGAACTAACATGCGGATCAACAGCAACAACACTGAAAACAATAATTCCCCCCTATTCTGTCATCATTTTCTTCATTGTGTCCCGTAGCCTAGTTGTTACACTACGACTTTCAGGTAATTGGTTGAAGATGTTATTAATTATTTGCCGAGATGGTTGACGTCTATTGGAATGTCTTGCCGCATACACCGTACAAGAACGAGCTGCATTCTTCCTACATTCCCCATACACCGTGGGCATGTCGGCTCTTCCTACATTGGTAAATCCTGTCGTCCACTCACGATCTGCTGCTTAGACTGTCACACACTAATTAACTAGCACGTCACAGTGCGTTCAAGTAACACACAAGCACACTGTAACCAATCGTAAGAGCATTGTACCCAGCAACTCCCTCTCTCTCTCCGTCCGAACAGGCCTCGATAAACCTTAACCGTACTGACCGACCGCCGTGTCATCCTCAACCTATGGCGTCAAATGGCTCTGAGCACTATGGGGCTTAACATCTGAGGTCATCAGTCCCCTAGAACCTAGAACTACTTAAACCTAACTAACCTAAGGACATCACGCACATCCATGCCCGAGGCAGGATTCGAACCTGCGACCGTAGCGGTCACGCAGTTCCAGACAAGCGCCTCGAACCGCACGGCCACACCGGCCGGCTATGGCGTCACTGGATGCGAATATGGAGGGGCGTTTGGTCAGCGCACTGCTCTTCCGGCCGTTATCACTTTTCGTAACCGGAGCCGCTACTCCCCAATCAAGGAGCTCCTCAAGTTGCCTCACCAGGGCTGGTGCATCCCGCTTGCCAACAGCGCCCAGAAGACCGAACGGTCACCCATCAAAGTGGTAGCCAAGCCCGACAGCGCTTAACTTCGGTGACCTGACGGGAACCGGTGTTACCACTACGGGAAGACCGTTGGCGTACCTAGCGACTACGAAGATTCAATGGCACAAACAAGAACCGGTGTAGAAACTTTTCAAAATACGATACCTCGTCAACGACTCGCACTAGAATCAGGCATACCACTGACATTCTTATTTACGCTACATTTTGTTTGTTAGCGTTAATATGCATTGTTTCATTTTAAAAAAGTGTATGTTTACAAAAGAAAATGCGCTTTCTAAGTATTATCACAATCTGTTCATTGGCTAACAGTGCAAGCCTTTTCCTACCAATCCATTCTGTGAAAACAGCACATCAGTAGCACGTTCCATTACCGCAATATTTGCGGTGTAAGTTTTAGGTGATTCACCCTGTATATAAGTTTTTATGGTCTATCACTTACGTATTCTGTAGTTTCTCTCTTGACATCGGCTGCCGGGGTGGCCGAGCGGTTCTAGGCGCTACACTCTGGAACTACGCGACCGCTGTGGTCACAGCTACTAATCCTGCCTCCGGCATGGATGTGTATGATGTCCTTCGGTTAGTTAGGTTAAGGTAGTTCTAAGTTCTAGGGGACTGATGACCTCAGAAGTTAAGTCCCTTAGTGCTCAGAGCCATTTGAAGCATTTGAACCTCTTGACATCGTATACTATTTTCTGCCGCAGCATGATCGCCAGCTGCTGTTGCGTTGTTGTGGTCGCCTTGAGACTCGAGCACATCGCTATCTTCGATGGAGGCAGTTTTAATAAAGCTTTCCAATTCTAAATGTTGCTCTCTATCGCGGTATACCACATTTCAATTTTTAGAATCCGAAAGCGTATCCTTTCTGAAGTGGTATTCCCGCTCCCATTCTACTGAGAGTAACTTCAACACCGCCGGAGGACATGTTCACTATGAAGCTATCTGCTGTAGACAAAACCTGAACCCACAAAATACCATCCTGAGGGTGCACAAAGGACTGGGAGCTATTACCTGGTGGTACTTGTTCGGGAGGCGTGAGTGCTGCTGCCTGCGAAGCATATTTCTTTAAGAGAGTCTTGGTTCCTACGTCCGTCAATAGGCTAGTAGGAACGGAGAAATGGTCGTGAGAGTAACGTGCAACTGGATAAAAAATCTATACAATGAGGGCAGATGAAAATGGGAATGAAAAGTGAGGAAATTAGTAAAATCGATCAAGTGAAGTCTTTCCCTATGTTAAAATAATGAAAGGCTATATTGGAAAACATTCTGACACAGATACGAGAATCATTTGCCTCATTTAGCCAGGTCAAAGATCAGTCTGAATTAGGATGCGAATATCAGTTAATTGACTATACAGAACGGAAGAAACTAGAAGTGGGCAAATATTTCGAACAGTGCTGTGACGGGGTAATAGCTGAGAACAGCTACAAATTTTTGGCGACTACATACTACGGTGGTATTATTTAAAAACCTGTTCCATAAGTGCTTCAACGATAATGTTAAAGCCGGAAAATCCATCGCGTTGGGCTGTCAGGTAAGAAACCATTTATACAGTTAAAATAAAATTCATTTACTTTCTTATAAAAAAATGCATAAGAGCAATAAATGTAATGATCGAAATGTAGCAGTACGTCATACTAATACCATCTTACTCTTTTTAGATTCTATATCTAATGCATTAGAAGGAATTAATAAATCAGCTAAGGCCTTGCAGTCTTGAGAGTACGTCACTTTTTGATTCGAGAGAGAGAGCTTGAGAGTGAGAGAGAGGATAGTGCCTGGGGTAGGATGTAATGTACTTAATGTATTGTGTCTCTGTGTGTGGGGGGGAGGGGGGGAGGGGTCATAGAATGGGGTAGAGTGAGGACAGGCTTGTAGAAGAGGGAGTGGAGTTCTCTATATGTACTTGCAGCAGGACCCGTATGGCTGTACTTCTGCCCTGACGAAACTAACGTCGGTTGTGCAGCAGGGAAGCCTAACTGGGTTACTGATGTTCTCAATGTTTTTGAAACAATTATTAGTGTATCAGCAGTATGATATTGTCACTCAGGATGAAAAAAGAAGGAAGAATGATTGGTGTTTAACGTCCTGACGACTGTGCTCTCATTACAGACGGAGCACAAGCTCCGATTTCTAAGGGTTGGGCAGGGAAACAGACTGTCCCGTAATTTACGTGGAGTGAATTATGGAACTCACGGGAAACCTAAAATTGGATGGCGGGACAGGGATTTGAACCGCCGTCCTCAGTGAAGATGCTGTTGTCTACAGCACAGTGTCACCATCAGAAACTACCATTTGACGTAGTAGAAGGTACCTCTCTTGAAATCCTCCGTCTTCAAACACTCCCGTTCGAAATTCCCATGCACGATGTTCAGAGTAATCTAAGAGTAACATCTCTGACTTCTATTCGGAATTCAATGTTTCCCGTTTCTATTCCAGCCACTGCTTAGATTTTCAATGAAAAACGTAAGCAAATGGGGCCAACGTCTTCCGATAGACATAACCACCGTCGTTCTGCCAATGACACTGTAAAATAGCGTGAAGGGGCGGGTAGAGTTTCAGGGCTCCCTTTTGCCCGTGTGATTGGAAACTATGGTTAAAGGCAGAAGACTGTGCAATGACTAGCGAGGTTAGGTTACACAAGCCAGTGAAGACCACGGAATTAATGCGAAAGTTCCATTGTGCCCGAGGAAAAAATTGCTTACCAGTTAGCTGAGAGAAGAATCTGTCGAAATTCTCCAGATTACCAATATACGACGTTACTTTTAGCTATGTATTATTGGGTTCAGTGTGTCGCACCAGACTTATTGTTTTTTTTTTTTACACAATTAGCACTTAATTATCAACAAAATGCTATACATCGTGTTAAGGAAGAATAGTTAAATAAATAATAATGGATGCTAGCGATGTGATATTGAACGACTTCTATGCTCGTTTTTCAGTCAGTGTCAGTGCATAGAGCAGTATAGTCGTATTCCCCAAGCCGTCTCACTGTCAGATTGTATCACTTCACAACTAAGTATTATAACGCCCTCATGAGACAAGTTAAACGTTGGTACAGATACAATTGCTACTGAGATACAGCACAAATGTTTTGTAGCGTCCTCCATATCTTGCGGGTTTTGACATATTCTTTAGTGAATGATTGTGTAAATAATGACATAATAATATAACTGATAATAAATAGCGTTGGGATAAAGTAAACAAGTGTGTTCTCACTGCTAATTAATAATTAATGAAGTAGAAGATAGTAGTAAGTAAATTTATGTAAATTCTGACATTCACTGTTTCTCATAATTTTCTAATAATGATAAAGAATGCTGTTCTTCACGTGAAAATTATTGTTGTACATAATCATATAAATCGATACTATTACTAAACTTTGCCCATACAACTACAGTATTTTATAATCAAATATATTACACTATATCAGCTATAAAATTTATTTTCTAAATTTATATTAGGTTGGTGCATAAGTTCGTAGCGTTTTCCATAAGTTTAGTAAACACAAAGGATACATAAAACAGTAACTTTAGTCATCAGTGATATATCCACATTCACATAGGCAACAGAGTTCCAACGGTGGGGTAAGTTTCGGTTGCACGACTGCATGGTTTTGAGGCGATGTTCGGATCGCATTTTCATCCGGAAGTTAAGTTCCTTGAACGTTGTATGATAGAGAGTGGAAAAGGTGAAAATCAGAGGGCGCGAGATCGGGTCAATAAGGTGGATGCGAAATGACTTCCCAGTCCAAATCCTTTAGGGTCTAGCAGAATTCACGCGGGCGTAATCGTGGAGTAGCATCACATTATGCAGTGTTCATCATCATCATCATCATCATCAACATCATCACCATCGTCGTCGTCGTCGTTTTCCAGCTCCAGTTTCCCGGGTATGGTGACTTCATGTACTGTTCCTGGTTGTTATTCGTCGATTTCGTCTGCAAGGCTTCTCAGTTGTTGACAGTAAATGGCAGCAGTGGTGGTTACACCTTCGTTAAGCAATTTGTAGTACATGACACCGTCGATGTCCAGCCAAATGTGTAATACGAGGGCTATCCACAAAGTACATTACGTTTTGGAATTAAAAATAAATAAGGTATTGGAATTTTTTTTTATTATATACAGATAGAGATGAGAGATGTCGTGTGGCTAGGGCCTCCCGTCGGGTAGACCGTTCAAATGAAAGCCACACTTAAATACTACTTTTCTACATAGTTGCCATTTAAATTAAGGCACTTATCGTAGCGATGGACGAGCTTGGAAATTCCTTCGTCGTAAAATTCGGCCGCCTGCGCCTTCAACCACGTGGCGACTGTCTTTTGGGACAGAAAAGGTGTGATTTTTGTGGATTTCCTGGAAAGAGGCACTACAATAAACTCTCAAAGGTATTGCCAAACTCTGCACAACCTCAGAAGAGCAGTACAAAACAAGCGCAGGGGAAAGTTGGGCTCAAAGATCTTGCTGATTCACGACAACGCCCGGGCCCACACGGCAAATGCCTCTCGTGAAGTTCTCGAATTTTTTAAGTGGGAGTTGTTTCCTCATCCGCCTTACAGTCCCGACCTGTCACCCAGCGACTTCCACTTATTCCCAGCAATGAAGAAGTGGTTGGCTGTGCAGCGTTTTGATGACGACGCACAGCTTCAAGAAGAGGTAACCACGTGGTTGAAGGCGCAGGCGGCCGAATTTTACGACGAAGGAATTTCCAAGCTCGTCCATCGCTACGATAAGTACCTTAATTTAAATGGCAACTATCTAGAAAAGTAGTATTTAAGTGTGGCTTTCATCTGTATATAATAAAAAAAATTCCAATACTTTATTTATTTTCAATTCCAAAACGTAATGTACTTTGTGGATAGCCCTCGTATTATCTTTTGTGCTGCACGCAGGTCTTTGTAAGGGGAGATGCTGCTTCGTTTTGGCTCAGTCGTTCCTTTCTTTTCCTTATGTTAGCATAAGATACCATTTCTCGTCAACAGTAACGATACATTATAGGAATGGTCGATGGTGTTCACGCACCAGTTGATGCTTAGCGAGCAGAAATGTGCTTTTAGCCAACCGCTGATTTTTGTGATTTTGTCTTGGAGCTCGCGGTACCATTACACCCGATTTTCAACCTTCCTCATTGCAAGCAAATGTTGCACTATGGTGAAATGATCACAGATCATCACATTTTACAGTTTTCGAGTAACTGATATGGATCATTTTTTATTAATGGTTTAAACGACCTTCCTCAAACCGCAAAGGTCTTCCTGAATGTGGAGACTCACTAATGTCAAAACGGTCCTCCTTAAAACGAGAAAACCTTTTTCTTACAGTGCTGTGTCCAATTGCGTTAACCTTAAATACGGCGCAGATATTTTTGGCTGTCTCCGCTGAAGTCACCCCTTTATTGAACTCGAACAGAAGAGTATGTTGGAAATGTTCCGATTTCTCCACTCTATTTTCTAGGGTCCACAGCTCCATTCACTGTCTCCACATGAAAAAATCACACCATGTAAACTCAAATAGCGACAGTGAACTACATATAAAATGCAAACGATAGATAAACACATAGCAACCGGAATACCAACATGCAAAACAAATACCTAATAGATAATTTTCAGCGATTGTCTCTCCTACATGAGGATGGGATAGTAATGCCCGATCTCTTCCACCCGCAGTCTGGATGTTTTTTAACTTTTTAATTCTGTGACAGTGCATTTCTTCCCGTCACCAATGGCGGTTTCTCAAAGGGAGGAATGCTATGTGTGCCAATTGCTTCTGACGAGGGTAGCCAACATTTTACCTAGACAGTTGTGAAAAACTGCCTAATATCTCGCTCAGGCTTACCTAAGAAAAGAACAACAATAGCAACAATAGATAACTCGCGGAATCTATCACGTTCATCTCATGCCCATGTCGCGAACCAGCTCTCCATGAGCTTAACTGTTCAACAAAAGGTATTTGTGGGGAATTTATAAATAATTATTATCGATTTTTGCACTTGTTTACCATGTAGGCATTTCAAAGAGCATTTCGCTCTAAACTGCAAAGCACGCAGTGCGTATTTAATACGCGGTTTGCAATGTGCGGTCCCGTATTTGATAGAGAAATCTGACAACCTGACGTCCTACATACGTCATCAAGCCACAAGCCTGCAACTGCATGCCATTAATCTGATGCCGGAACGCTAATCGCCCAAACCACCAATTACCACATCGTTCCGCACCATTTAGCCAACATTTACGGCTCGCATGATGACAGTTGCGATCAGATGCCACGCATTTCAGAGTAATTGGCGTTAATAAGCTGCCCACTTTCGTGTGGCATCGTAGTATGATACGTGGAACCTGCATTTCATATCGCTGCACAATAAAACTGGACAAAATATTCAAATTTCTGGCCGCAGCCTCGTGCGAGAAAGAGATTTTTTAAATTCTTGTGGAGAGTGTGAGAGCACAATGGCGGGAAACGTTTTGATATGCTAAATTCTGAATTTATGACGTTCCTATTGCACAGCAGTAATGCTGTAGGGAATGGATGCTGCATAGGATATCCGGTCAACGCCTTTATTCACGTGTCAGAAAAGGGCGATGAAGAATTCCTGAGTACCTAAAGTAAGTACCGCATCACAGTATCTCTACAGGATGTTGAATTGTGCATTTAATGATAACTGGTGGGTTTTCAGTATACATATACCACACACAAGAGCAAGTGTAGATCATATGACACAGAAACGGGGGTATGAGTTTACTTTGATTGAGAGAAACTTGTACACTACCTTGAACGTTCATTTCTGAGGAAGAGGATGTGGAACAAAAATGGAAAAAAATTCAGAAACATCGTCCAGTACGCCTTAGATGAGTTCGTACCGACTAAGGTCCAAAGCGAGGGGAAAGATCCACCGTGGTATAACAATCATGTACGAAAGGTACTACGGAAACAAAGAAAGCTTCATCATAGGTTTAAGAGTAGTCGAATCATAGCTGATAAGGAAAAGCTGAACGAAGCGAAAAAGAGCGTAAAGAGAGCAATGAGAGAAGCATTCAACGAATTCGAACATAAAACATTGGCAAACAATCTAAACAAGAACCCTAAAAAGTTTTGGTCATATGTAAAATCGGTAAGCGGATCTAAATCCCCTATTCAGTCACTCGTTGACCACGATGGCACCGAAACAGAGGACGACCGAAGAAAGGCAGAAATACTGAATTCAGTGTTCCGAAACTGTTTCACTGCGGAAAATCGTAACACGGTCCCTGACTTCAGCCGTCGCACGGACGCCAAAATGGAAAATATTGAAATAAACGATATCGGAATTGAAAAACAACTGCTATCACTTAGTAGCGGAAAAGCATCCGGACCAGACGAGATACCCTTAAGATTCTACAGTGATTATGCTAAAGAACTTGCCCCCTTTCTATCAGCAATTTATCGTAGATCGCTGGAAGAACGTAAAGTACCTAGCGACTGGAAGAAAGCGCAGGTCGTTCCCATTTTCAAGAAGGGTCATAAATCAGATGCGAATAATTATAGGCCTATTTCGCTTACGTCAATCTGTTGTAGAATAATGGAACATGTTTTGTGTTCTCGTATTATGACGTTCTTAGATAATACAAATCTCCTTCATCATAACCAACATGGATTCCGCAAACAGAGATCATGTGAAACTCAGCTCGCCCTATTTGCCCAAGAAATTCACAGTGCCGTAGACACTGGCGAGCAAATTGATGCCGTATTCCTGGACTTCAGGAAGGCATTTGATACGGTTCCGCACTTACGTTTAGTGAAAAAAATACGAGCTTACGGAATATCGGACCAGGTTTGTGATTGGATTCAGGATTTCCTAGAAGAAAGAACACAACATGTCATTCTTAACGGTTCAAAATCTCCAGATGTAGAGGTAATTTCGGGAGTACCGCAGGGAAGCGTGATAGGACCTTTATTGTTTACAATATACATAAATGACTTAGTTGACAACATCGGTAGCTCCGTGAGGCTATTTGCAGATGACACGGTTGTCTACAAGAAAGTAGCAACATCAGAAGACTCGTACGTACTCCAGGAGGACCTGCAGAGGATTAATGCATGGTGCGACAGCTGGCAGCTTTCCCTAAACGTAGATAAATGTAATATAATGCGCATACATAGGGGCAGAAATCCATTCCAGTACGATTATGCCATAGGTGGTAAATCATTGGAAGCGGTAACGACCGTAAAATACTTAGGAGTTACTATCCGGAGCGATCTGAAGTGGAATGATCACATAAAACAAATAGTGGGAAAAGCAGGCGCCAGGTTGAGATTCATAGGAAGAATTCTAAGAAAATGTGACTCATCGACGAAAGAAGTAGCTTACAAAACGCTTGTTCGTCCGATTCTTGAGTATTGCTCATCAGTACGGGACCCTTACCAGGTTGGATTAATAGAAGAGATAGACATGATCCAGCGAAAAGCAGCGCGATTCGTCATGGGGACATTTAGTCAGCGCGAGAGCGTTACGGAGAGGCTGAACAAGCTCCAGTGGCGGACACTTCAAGAAAGGCGTTACGCAATACGGAGAGGTTTATTATCGAAATTACGAGAGAGCACATTCCGGGAAGAGATGGGCAACATATTACTACCGCCCACATATATCTCGCGTAATGATCACAACGAAAATATCCGAGAAATTAGAGCAAATACGGAGACTTACAAGCAGTCGTTCTTCCCACGCACAATTCGTGAATGGAACAGGGAAGGGGGGATCAAATAGTGGTACAATAAGTACCCTCCGCCACACACCGTAAGGTGGCTCGCGGAGTATAGATGTAGAGTAGATGTAGATGATAGGGATATTTCATGTTGATAAATTAATGAAGTATTAAGCGTTTTATATTGTGTTCGTCCATTTCTATTGATCTCGAAAGTAACGTTTGATTGATCTGTATTTCCATCCCTCCAACCGTACAATGGACCCTCATTAATTTAGTACATCTTTCATGAACCAACTGCTGTCTTTTAATACAAGTAAGGAAACAATAGGATAAAGTTCAAGTTTCAGCAAGTTCCCACACTTTGTTTCAAGGTTACCTTGATCCACTCCGCATCCCTACAGGCCAGCCCATCTACGGATCACAATCACTTAATTAATAAAATAATTAATCGTTCGCCTCTTGTCTTCCTGCATAGTCCATAAAAATGTACTCTGACGTTCAGAACTAAATTGTTTACCAATTAAAGTAATTACGAAATGCTTTAGCGTAACTCATTAAGCGTGAACCTGTGAGATTCGGGAGCAATGAAATTACACATGAAATAACAAACCATTGGGCTGATAAATCTACCGTTAAGTATCCTTGGTTTCTCAAACCGCCTTAGATGCATACCTGATTCGTTCCCCATCCTCACCTCGAACTGCATACAATCTGCGAGAAACACCTTTCATCGATTCCGCACTATTTAGTCATCAAGCGAACACAATGGTCCTCCAGTTACATTAAGGACCGGCTTGGACCTAAGCTTAGCTATGCCCGTGAAATGATAACAGAGCAGAGTAGTGTATCCAAGTCTCCGCTACCATATCCTTGCTGGGCAATCAGATCACTACATTACAAAACAGTGATCGAACAAACTCATTATTTTGGGTGATTACAGCAAGATTGTCAGAGTCTTTATAAATTTCGGCCTGAATTCACACCTTACTAATAAGACGTTGAGGATGCGAGCGTACACTATTCTTCCTTTTCTCCGTTTTATTTCCATAATTTGTGAAAGATGTCAATTCTCTTCCCTTGGAAAAAGATTTTTCTGTTTGTTTATTATACTATCTCTTTCAGAAATTTATTGTGTTTCTAGTGTTATTGAACTGTGAAATTAATTTCTATTTAGTACATTTACCGTGAGGTTGAAAACAATCAGTTTCGAACAGTACTTACATTACAAAATTTTTGAGGCTTTCATGACCACTTGTTGGAGTATTGCGTTGTCTCAGGATCTTTGGTCGACGTCTGCTTAACTATTTTACTGACTTTTGCCAGCACGAGAGGCTGTTACCGTAAAAATTCACCCTCAATTCCAGTTGAAAGGCCGGCCAGAGTGACCGAGCGGTTCTAGGGGCTACAGTCGGGAACCGCACGACCGCTACGGTCGCAGGTTCGAATCGTTCCTCTGGCATGGATGTGTATGATGTGCTTAGGTTAGTTAGGTTTAAGAAGTTCTAAGTTCTAGGGGACTGATGACCTCAGTAGTTAAGTCCCATAGTGCTCAGAGCCATTTGAACCATTTGCAGTTGACAGATTGCAGTATAGCCCGCGGCCGGAGGATATAAGTGCTTTTCCTTATTATCTCTGTGGTTCTTCTCTTGTTACGAGGAATGGTGATGGCCACAATGTGGATCAAAAAGTGACACACACATTCCGATACCTCCGGATACATTTAAATCATCACCAGAAGCAGAAAACAGGTACGGTTACTACGCTTGTGACGTGCACAAGGCGAATATGAGAGCCACAGCACCTCGGACGCGAGATGCAATTTGTGGAATGCTTTCTGGTGAGAATTGGGTACTCCATCAGTTGCATATGTACTGTCGCGAAACCTAAGACCCGGCGAAATAAAGCACCTGAGGAACAAGTGTCGGATACGACTTCTGTGCACCCAGGGTGACGTGGAGAATCGCCCTTATATTGCCCAGACACGGTGTAACTACTATTTACAAACTGGTCAAGGAGGTGAATGAGTGTCCTAGATCTGAAAAGGATAAAAGGGACCCACTCGCAATGTATGCATTATATGGCGCGTCTTGTACATGTGGAAAAGTCAAAGTCGGAATGACTGGAAGCTCTATCAGTACCAGCGTCATCGAACATATACGATATTATGGTTTGCACAGTGGATAAATCGGCCGTGAAGTGCTGTGTGTTATGTGAGACCAACTACGTGATACAATTCTCCAACATGCTGGTTCTCGATGTGGAGATAAGGTATCATACACTTTAATTCAGGGAAGCCATAGAAATTCGTAAACATGACGCTATTTTTAACAAGAAAAAGGAAAACTTCTTTGTATGCGAATCCTGGGTTCAAAAAAAAATGTGTGTGAAATCTTATGGGACATAGCTGCTAAGTTACACACTACTTAACCTAAATTATCCTAAGGACAAACACACACACCCACGCCCGAGGGAGGACTCGAACCTCCGCCGGGACCAGCCACATAGTCCATGACTGAAGTGCCCTAGACCGCTCGGCTAATAGTGCGGCTATCCTGGGTTCCCATAGTACACGTTACAACAAGCACCAGCAATAACCAAGGAAAGGTCCTCACTCGTCAGACACTAACGTGACGGGTACATATGATCTATGACCAGTGGCTGGACTGAAATCTGACAGAAGCAATGCAGGGTGAAACTTTGACAGTTTCAGGCAGTCGGCCGAAGATACAGACATAGAAGCCAACAGGCAATACGTCACTAGTTTTGTTGATGCAGGACGACAGTCTTTTTCTCGCACATCAGCCGCAGAGCACGACTGGATGATTTTAGGGCTCAAGGGCGGACCTACAAATAGCAATGGATCACAAGAAGGTACGATGGAATACCGGGAGATGGCAAAAGAAAAACTGATTGTGACGTTCAGCCTAACTAGCAGTGGAGGGGTATTTTGGGTTGTTGTCAGCTATAACAGTCAGCGGTAGAGAACTAGGGACCTTTCACGCTACCGCACGGGGCAGCCGCAGGGTGCAGGGCGCCTTGTCACGGTTCGCACCGCTCAAGCCGTCGGAGGTTCGAGTACTCCCACGGACGTGGGTGTGTCTGATGTCCTTATCGCAAGTTAGTTTAAGTTAGGTTAAGTAGTGCGTAAGCCTAGGGACCGATGACCTCAGCTGTTTGGTCCCATAAGAGCTTACCACAAATTACCACCTTTCACACTGATCTGCCCATACGATCTTAATAACGAAGACCTGTGTAGCGTGAAGGAACTGTGGGATGTTGGTCTGCACTGCATCGCTCTAGTGGTGAAGATGGACTGCAGCCCGAGGCCGTTGTTTTCTGGACAGCAGGTGAACATAGTGGACTTTTCTTGCAATTTTCCAAACAGAAAAGATGAAAATCAAGGGATTTCGAACAATAACTTACACAAGGCTGGAAAACAGTAAAGATAACAAAATATCGTACTTTCACTATGGAAAGGATGCGTTAGACTAGGAAATGAACCAATTGCTTGGTTTCCAGATGGAATAAAAATGCATCATATTAATGTGCAAGCGCATAGAGGGACGCAACGAGAAGCACTACAAGACACACTACGTGGAATTGAATCTATTTTCGTCGCTGCAGATATTCCAGCATAGGGGATCTTGTTAAAATGCAATCTAACTATGCGTAAATCAAATTTTCTTTACATACAGAAAACCGGGGACGGATACTCCGATAACAATGGTCAAATAGTAAGCAACTGCTCCAGCAAACAAACAAAAGTGTTAGTGTTTTTAGATGGGAAGAGAAGTAGTGATAGTGCATTTCGTTTGGATCAACTGTGAAATATAGCAAATTCGTGAACTGTAGGTAAAAGACTGCCAACCGTTTCAGTGAAATAGTTATTAACAACGACCTGTTAACGCTGTCATCCTCAAAGATTTGGGTACTCATAGGATTCCTTAGCGATTTTTGCCGGTCAAGTTACTAATGAGCACATCGTTACATGGATGGCAGCTGATTAATATCAAGTGATATCTGTCTTGTCTTATTTCGCATGTTCGTCTCCAAGTAGGATAGGTTTTAATAGCACTGTACAGCTGCCTCTATCAAATTATGACAAACAGCCAACGAAGTCGACTCTGACAACTTTCAGCTTTGTAAATGTTCCAAATTGTTTGTGGCTAATGGAAACTAGGTTATGAGCTATGACGATTTAACAGTCGTTATTTTAACGGCTAAATAAAACATTTGCTGACCTCCACTTCGATATCTTCATGTATATTTCAGAAAAGGGAATTTCTTTGTTGGTAAATAAAGCTGCCTACTTACTTTTTCTTTTTTTGTGATAATTTCCTTCAAAATGGCTCTGCGCGCTATGGGACTTAACGTCTGAGGTCATCAGTCCCCTAGAACTTAGAACTACTTAAACCTAACCGACCTAAGGACATCACACACATCCATGCCCGAGGCAGGATTCGAACCTGCGATCGTAGCGGTCGCTCGGTTCCAGACGCTACGGTCGCAGGTTCGAATACTGCCTCGGGCATGGATGTGTGTGATGTCCTTAGGTTAGTTCGGTTTAAGTAGTTCAGAGTTCTAGGGGAGTGATGACCTCTGAAGTTGAGTCCCGTAGTGCTCAGACCCATTTGAGCCAATCTTCAAGAAACTTCATGTTCTCCAAGTTTCGCCCAGTTGCGTGTGCAGCTGCTCCATCCTGTCGGAAATAAACTATAGGTTTTTTGCTCCTCCGATAATGCTTACACTAATGGTTTGAAAATTCTCCGACCACTTATATTTGCCCCACACTGAATAATTTATATTTTACACCAATGGGAGCGGCTTTAAAAGTTTGGTTGTGTTCCGCTTGTATGAAAATATTGGCTGAAGAAGTTATAGAGTACGTCATGGTGTCTCGTGAGGGTCTAATCGGTGTGCTAACTCGTGGTTTCTGTCTCTTGCATCATTAATCCCAAGTTTTAACATTCCCAGCATGTCAAATTCAGCGAATCATTTCACCATATGGTAAATGTTTCTATCCACACAACCAGTATTTGTTTAGAGCAGGAGTGGGCTCTAACTCTTTCTGTCGATTGCTCATAGAACCGTAGGCACTTGTAAAGCGGATTATGTCCTGTGGGTTTACAGCAGCTGCTATGATTTCAGTTGTACCGTACTAACGACGGACACTTAACTCCGGCAATATTGATGAAATGAGAAATGTGGCAATTCCGATTTTTAAGGAGTACAGGTGTAACCATAACAAATTGTGTATAATAATCCTACGAATGGTTCATTTTCAACTGCTATCTTCGATCCCTGGAAGTAATACACTTCAATAAATGCATAAAAAGGACAGAATTTTAAGAGATATGAATCTGTGGTTAATTGGTCTTCAGAATTTTAATTACTTTCGATGTTATTTCCGGCTGCTGTTAATGACAGATGGAAAATATCCTGTTGGCAATTAACTGATTTGCGGGAAATAAGTGTATGTGACAATGTGCAACGATTTTAAAATGCATGAGACAAAATACGCGGGTGTCAAGAATTTAAGAACGAAAATGCGTGTTAAATGTCCAGGTATGATGAGCAATACTCAAGAATCGAACTTACAAATGTATTGTAAGCCACATCTTTCGTGTATGGACTATATTGGTTCAAATGGCTCTGAGCACTATGCGACTTAACTGCTGAGGTCATCAGTCGAATAGAACTTAGAACTAATTAAACCTAACTAACCTAAGGACATCACACACATCCATGCCCGAGGCAGGATTCTAACCTGCGACCGTAGCAGTCGCTCGGTTCCAGACTGTAGTGCCTAGAACCGCACGGCCACTGCGGCCGGCTGAACTATATTATTTAAAATTATTTCCTTGAATCTCAGCCTGGAATCTATTAATCATACAATTTTATTTAGTCATTACGTTTTAGCTTCCGGCTCACTCAATGAATAGCGTCGCGTTCAATCAAGCGATCGTTCATTGGCCGCGAGAACATTACAAAGATGCACAACAAATTCCAGTCGTCGGCAATGAAGGAGAAGCACTATGCGTCAGGGAAAGACTTTCTATTGAAATTTCAAGAGCGTACTTTCCGGGCAGAGTCAGGCAACATATTACCTTCTCGCACACATGTCTCACGAAATGTCTGCAACGAGAAAATATGAGAAAATATTCATACGATGCCAAGAATTATATATATATAAACATCGGATTTCAACTTCTACCCTCTCTCATCATTATCGTGTAACACAAATATAACACTCATATAGTCATCTATACAACACAACTACACACACGGCACAATTATCACATGCCCTCAAAAGAGGGGGCCATTACGCGCACGAAGAAATGAAGAAGAACACTATTCCCTACAGGCGGGGGCAAGGGGGGCCGCCCCCCTGCCACCTGGACCCTTGCTTTCCGGGAAAGAAAAAATTATGGTGTGGTTAGGTGCTTTTCTTTGAAGAAAATCATTTAAAAGTCGTATCATGCAGGTTTATAACAGGATGAGAACCGTAACATTTTATGGCTGCTTGTGAGCTACCATTTATCTTCGAAATTATTAAAAATACCACCCATCTCTTCGGGCGAGGTCTCTAATGCACCCGTGTTTAGCGGCGTTCGAACCCCCCCCCCCCCCCCCCTTCCTACAAACTATCGTATGGTGCCCTTGGAGGTGACCTCATCCAATAGGATTTTCCAGCCAACACTGTCATACGAAGTTTCATTTTTTACCTACACAATTTTCGGTTTTTCTTCCGTTATTGATTATGAGTTGCGATTTATCTACAAGCAAATCCTTCATCCATTCTCACGTCTGGTCTAAAAACTTCTTACGCTCGTATTTTCTTTGTTGAACGATACTGCAAAACTGGAGCCAAAGCCTTACTGAAGACAAACAAGATCTCCTTGTTCTGCTCATAGCTGTTTTCCCGTATGTTCTTTCCGGAATTAATAGCTGCGCGCAGTGTGGCAAGCTGAATGCGTGGTCCACCGTTGTGCAGCCAGCCCACGTGCGTCACCACAGACCACATCTGTGTGGCAGTTCACCGCTGTAGGTGAGGCAGGGGGAGGCACACGTGCGTGGTACGTGCAGGCCCTCAGGGGATATCCACGTGGGTGCCAGGCTGACGGAATTCAATAAGAGGCGACCTCGGAAATAAAAACAGCGCCGCGGGCAGAAAGAGAATTCAGGAGCAGTGACCCGCGTTCCGTCCAACAGCCCCCCCCCCCTCCCCTCCTTTCCCCATGACATCTGTCACCACGTACACCGACTCGATAGATGTCCGAAGCTCTCTGTTACGCTATTTCTCAGAAATTACCAGTTTTCGCTGTGAATGGGAGAAAACGTGGAAATCATCACGCCATTCTGCCATGTATTTATTTTGCATCACAAGTAAAACATCAGGAGTCAAGGCGTCACATAGCAACCGAGACTGAAACATACACGCAAATACTGCCCCTACAAATTGTCTCCCCACTCGATTTACAAAGAAATGCATGTGCATTTTTTTCCAGTCTTCTGACTAGTTTGATATTGGTTTGATGCGGCCCGCCACGAATTCCTTTGCTGTGCCAACCTTTTCAACTCAGAGTAGCACTTCGAACCTACGTCCTCAGTTATTTGCTGGATTTATTCCAACTTCTGTCATCCTCTTTAATTTTCATCCTCTGCAGCTCCCTCTAGTACTATGGAAGTTGTTCCTTGATGTCTTAACACATGTCCTATCATCCGGTACTGTATTCTTGTCAGTGTTTACCATACATTCCTTTGTCGACGATTCTGTGAAGAACCTTACCTTATCCGTCCACCTAATTTTCAACATTCTTCCAAAGCACCACATCTCAAATGCTTCGATTCTCTTTTTTCCGGTTTTCCCACAGTCCATGTTTCACTACCATACATTGCTCTGCTCAAAATGTAGATTCTTAGAAATTTCTTCCTAAAATTAAGGCCTATGTTTGATACTAGTATACTTCTCTTAGCCAGAAAGGCCCTTTTTGACAGTGCTAATCTGCTTTTTGTGTCCTCCGTGCTCTGTCCGTTTTGGGCTATTTTGCTGCCTAGGTTGTAGATCACAAATCTCTTTGTTAGGTTTCTCGTTGGTCTCATTTCTGCTACCTCTCATTACTTTCGTCTTTCTTCGATTTACTCTCAATCCATATACTCTACTTACTAGATTGTTCATTGTAGTCAGCAGATTCTGTAATTCTCCTTCATTTTCACTAAGGACAGCAACATCATCAGCTAATCATGCCATTGCTATCTTTCTTCGATGTATGAATTGAACGTTATGAGCGAGAGACTACATCCCTGTCCTGCACGCTTTTTAATCCGAGCACTTCGTCCTTGGTCTTCCATTCTTATTATTCCCTCTCGGCTCTTGTACACATTGTATGTTACCCCTCTTTCACTGCAGCTTACCCCTAATTTTCCCAGAATTTCAAACATGTTGCCATTTGACACTGTCGAACGCTTTTTGTAGGTCGACAGTTCCTACAAACGTGTTTTGGTTTTTCATTAGTGTTGCTTTTATTATCAACTGCAAAGTCGGAATTGCCTCTCTGGTGTCTTTACCTTTCCTAAAGCCAAACTGATCGTCATCTAGCTCATTCTCGATTTTATTTTCCATTCTTCTGTATATTATCCTTGTCAGTAACTGGGACGCATGAGATGGTAAGCTGTTTGTGCGATATTTCTCGCACTTGTCAGCTTTTGCAGTCTTCGGAATTGTGTGAATGTTATTTTTCCGAAAGTCAGATGGTATGTCGTCAGACTCACACAATCCACACACCAACGAGAATAGTCGTTTTGTTGCTTCTTCCCTCTACGATTTTAGGAATTCTGATGGAATGTTGTCTATACCTACTGCATTATTAGATCTAACGTCTTCCAAGGCTCTTTTAAATTATGTTTCTAATACTGGACTCCTTATCTCTTCTAAATAGAGTCCTGTTTCGTCTTCTATCAAGTCATCAGATAAGTCTTCGCCCTCATACCGGCCTTCAGCGTACTCTTTGTACCTATCCGCTCTCTCCTCTGCAATTAACTGTGGGGTGCCCGTTGCACTCTGAATGTTACCGCCCTTCATTTTAATTTCACGGAATGTTGCTCTGACTTTTCTGTATGCTGAGTCGGGCCTTCCGACAATCATTTCTTATTCTATTTCTTTACACACTTCATGCAGCCATTACGCCTTAGCTTCCCTTCATTTCCTATTTACTTCAGTCCTAAGTGACTTGTATGTCTGTATTCCTGAATTTCCCTGAATATGTACATACTTAGGAAGAAAACATAAATTATCGTGTCTCCCTCTTCCTTTCCTTCTCTCTCCCGACCCTTCCCCTCTTTGTTTACCTTTCAGATCGATTCATAATGACGCAGTATTGTCTTTCATAGGTACAAACGTGCTAACAAAACGAGTCTCGAAAGCTGCGCAAAACTGCTGTGTGGATCTGTCCTAGCTAATGCGACACGCTCAAGTTGGACCACTGCCATGTGTCGAGTAAACTATTGGCTTATATTCTTTGCCTGACAAAAAAGTGAAGGTTTGAAAATGGGAGAGGAAACGAAATGAAACTTCAGCAATTGAGAATGTGTGATGTTGTTGTTGTTGTCGGCTACTGTGGGCCGTCAGCACCGACACAGACAAAGAAGGACAGAAGTTGCGATGGCCGCTGGCATGAATCCAAAGTGATCTGTACACAACACTTCAATAGTTCTAGGGGACTGATGACCTCAGATGTTAAGTCCCATAGTGTTCAGAGCCATTTGAACCATATGATACCAATCCTTGTCCTGGTGGCGTAGCCAGTGGTTCAATGTGCGAATCACCTCCTCATCGTCCTCAAAATGTGTTTCACAAATGTCATCCTTTAACGGCGAATGAGAAGATCAGTTCGCTGCAACATGTCAGGTGTGACAGCCGTGGATGGTCTCCCAAAACACTGCAGATCGTTGAGATCCGCCGAACCGCTCTCACTCAGGAGACTGAAAATACACTCCTGGAAATTGAAATAAGAACACCGTGAATTCATTGTCCCAGGAAGGGGAAACTTTATTGACACATTTCTGGGGTCAGATACATCACATGATCACACTGACAGAACCACAGGCACATAGACACAGGCAACAGAGCATGCACAATGTCGGCACTAGTACAGTGTATATCCACCTTTCGCAGCAATGCAGGCTGCTATTCTCCCATGGAGACGATCGTAGAGATGCTGGATGTAGTCCTGTGGAACGGCTTGCCATGCCATTTCCACCTGGCGCCTCAGTTGGACCAGCGTTCGTGCTGGACGTGCAGACCGCGTGAGACGACGCTTCATCCAGTCCCAAACATGCTCAATGGGGGACAGATCCGGAGATCTTGCTGGCCAGGGTAGTTGACTTACACCTTCTAGAGCACGTTGGGTGGCACGGGATACATGCGGACGTGCATTGTCCTGTTGGAACAGCAAGTTCCCTTGCCGGTCTAGGAATGGTAGAACGATGGGTTCGATGACGGTTTGGATGTACCGTGCACTATTCAGTGTCCCCTCGACGATCACCAGTGGTGTACGGCCAGTGTAGGAGATCGCTCCCCACACCATGATGCCGGGTGTTGGCCCTGTGTGCCTCGGTCGTATGCAGTCCTGATTGTGGCGCTCACCTGCACGGCGCCAAACACGCATACGACCATCATTGGCACCAAGGCAGAAGCGACTCTCATCGCTGAAGACGACACGTCTCCATTCGTCCCTCCATTCACGCCTGTCGCGACACCACTGGAGGCGGGCTGCACGATGTTGGGGCGTGAGCGGAAGACGGCCTAACGGTGTGCGGGACCGTAGCCCAGCTTCATGGAGACGGTTGCGAATGGTCCTCGCCGATACCCCAGGAGCAACAGTGTCCCTAATTTGCTGGGAAGTGGCGGTGCGGTCCCCTACGGCATTGCGTAGGATCCTACGGTCTTGGCGTGCATCCGTGCGTCGCTGCGGCCCGGTCCCAGGTCGACGGGCACGTGCACCTTCCGCCGACCACTGGCGACAACATCGATGTACTGTGGAGACCTCACGCCCCACGTGTTGAGCAATTCGGCGGTACGTCCACCCGGCTTCCCGCATGCCCACTATACGCCCTCGCTCAAAGTCCGTCAACTGCACATACGGTTCACGTCCACGCTGTCGCGGCATGCTACCAGTGTTAAAGACTGCGATGGAGCTCCGTATGCCACGGCAAACTGGCTGACACTGACGGCGGCGGTGCACAAATGCTGCGCAGCTAGCGCCATTCGACGGCCAACACCGCGGTTCCTGGTGTGTCCGCTGTGCCGTACGTGTGATCATTGCTTGAACAGCCCTCTCGCAGTGTCCGGAGCAAGTATGGTGGGTCTGACACACCGGTGTCAATGTGTTCTTTTTCATTTCCAGGAGTGTAGTACATACATAACGTTTCGTATTTTAAGCATTATTTTTGGATGAGAAAAGGAATGTGGTGCATTACTTTCTGGGGAATCCTCGGACATTTATATTTTCCGTCTGTTGTTGGTTGTTGTCCATCTTCGGTTCGTTGTTTTACTTACAGGATGTGTTAGAGGCATCCGTTTTGTATCTTCTTTTTTGTACACACGCACCATGACGTAGTATTCCTTCTCGTGCCAGCGTAGGGTTTTAGTAGCGTGACACGGATGAACCATT
The DNA here is from genome assembly GCF_021461395.2 of Schistocerca americana. Lineage (NCBI taxonomy): Eukaryota > Metazoa > Arthropoda > Insecta > Orthoptera > Acrididae > Schistocerca > Schistocerca americana. The sequence continues at coordinate 63,365,502 of NC_060120.1, forward strand.
TACTTCTACCGCTTTTGCATTCTTTCACAGTGATTTAACGTTATTTTATTGTAAGGCTATTAAGGCGCAGCATTAAAGCGCTGCCGCTAATTTCGTATAATATATTCTCTTAATGACTTCTAGCATTAAGTCGCTGCCCAGTATCGTCTAACTGCAAGGAGTATTAGAGCCTGTTGGTTAGCTGCTTTCAGCGATAGTTACATTATAGCTTCCCAGCCTTGTAGGAGTCGCCCCATCAACCACACCTTCATATAATTATGGCTGACGGGTTACACGTAACTTCCTTACCAGTGAAACTGATACCGATAGTAAAGCTATTAATACCGCCTATGCTTTTGAATTTCGTTCGGCCTTAAGATGTAACAGATCCCGATTTGTCGGAGGTAGATAGGTTTCTTACCGGATCTTAGACCAATTCATGAAACAGGCGCAAATAGAACGATTCTGAGAACTACGTAATAAATTTGTTGTTAATTTTATTAATCACATGAACAAAGCCCTTTTTCACAGTACGTCGACTTTCACGACTACAGTTTTCTTTTTTTGTATCATGAGATATTTGATTATTCTTATGTTAACAATGTGCATTTGGAATCTACAGTCCTCCGTACCAAGTGTGGCTGATAAGCCACAGTCTTCGATACAGTCCATCGACTTTGACCAATGAGGTCATGACAAGCCCGGAAATGGAAGAGAAAGATAAATTTAAAATTGGCTACGAATGATGTCACCCGTTTTCATTGCACGATAATACGACATCAAATACAGGCTCGAACAAACTCCTAATAATAATTATAGAAGCTTACGGAAAAGGCACAGGACATGGGGTTTTGGCACAGTGACAAAGTAAAATCTAACATGACATCTACGAAACTATGAGGGTTGTTAACTATACAAAATAGTGAAACAAAAGGCAAAAACGATACCGGTAGCTCCTTAGCAAGAACTCCAGCACGACAGTGGGAACAAATAAAAGAAAGAATAAGAATAAGAATAATAACAAACTGCCTGAGGCTCGCTCTCTGAAACCAATTATCACGCCGAGCAAGAAAATGTATTCAGCAATGATTCCAAGTTCATTTAAATTGCAGTTACTGTTTTCGCTAGTTATTAATGCAGCTGAAGAGAGTGTTTAATATCTGTTTAGAAGCGTACGTTCGTTAGCGTATGGCGTCTTTCCTCATATTAGTACTACGTTAGTGCTAAAGGACCGTGGACGGTGGACGGTGGACGGTATCGAAGGCTCAAGTTGACGAAGTATGGCGGAGAATACGTAATATAGGACCTAAAGAATCTTTATCTCTTCTAGGTCACTCTCGTGCTCTAATCATTTGCTATGTTTACTAATACCGTGGAGCAGCAAAGTTTTCTTTTTTCCTTCCCTTTTGTTCCCGTTGATATTTCTATTATTTTCTGTGGCGTAAAGGTATACAGTGGGGTCCATAAAAAATCACCCTCGTGTGCTTGAACAAGGTACTGCTTGAACGAGTAACTAGCGGAATTAACACGTAACTAACCGAAGTTGCACGTGCAAAGATTTTCCCGAGCATGGGAGACTGGTGACATTTATGTTCCCTCCCTGTTTCTTCGCTGATGGTAGACGGTAAAAAAGACGGTCATTAGCGAAGTTTTCAGTACCCCTATTGTCTCTAGCTTTATGGTAGTAACCATTACCTGACACTTATGTAGAAGGAAATAGTGTTTCTTGACTCAGTATTTGATCGTGAGCTCTGTGAATGTTCAGGATAAAATCCTCCGCGATGCAAAATGCCCTAATGTCAACTTTCTGTTGTATGCACACAGGAAAGACGAAGAGGAGATGAAAGAAAAGCGTCTTAAAGTAACACATTTTCATTCGTTCAAGTAGTGATACATGATTCAATTTGCTCTTTCTGTCTATAGACGATAGTAATGCTCTGCGATACTATTACACTGATGATACTGCTATGGCAGAATGCTTTTGTGTTTCTTCTCGTCAACACTTTTGCAAAATCTCTGTCGTGTACAGAATAAAGTACAATAAGAGTCATTTCATTAAATGGTGGGTATCACTATGCTCCTGTAATCACCCTCATTAATAGGCAGCCCCAAGTGTTACGTCGCCCTAACCGAAAAAAAGGACAAGTAGTTTACTTAAAATGTCATTTTACACAGAAAATTGAGCATCAAGATGCATTCGACTTTAATAATAGTTCCATACTGAAACATATGAACTGCAACTGATGGAAAGACTGACTGTATTTCATGTAGATAATCAGGCATGTGAACAGGAACGCAATTTTAGAATCAAATTTTTCTTTGATATTAAGTAGCTACGAATTACACGTCTGGCTGGTGAAACATATTGAATTCGAAATAACTGCATACAATATTTGTTCGTCAACAAATACAACTAAAGTGAAAGTACTACGAGCCTTTTATCCATCATATTCCAACATGGAAGATTGAAAAAATTATTTAATTTTCAAAATTTTCACAAGTCAGCGGCTATTTTACATATCGTTGCCTTTCAAGAAAAATGTACGTGGTAGCAATCACCTTTTCTCGGGGAGAATTCCTACCATAAAAATGTTCTACTGGCATTCTAATGTCACATATGTCATGAAGAGTACCGAAACGAAAGTCGCGTGTTTGTTAAGAAAGAGGCTAGTTTCTGGCTACGCGTTGTAAAACCACTATTGCCAAATTCTCCTGTGTTCTGGAAGAAACAAGATATTACTCATAGAAAAGTGTCGGGAGTTACCGGAAGTATGGAGACCCTAGTACCTCTAACAGTGGCCGAGGAAATCGCTCCGTAAAATCTGTAACAAGCAGCAGCTATCGTTCATTCCTGTGTAAATATGGAGCAGAATGGGAAGACAATTTGTAAGCTCGCAGAATGCGGGTAGGCACAGCGCTGACATCTTTCGTCATGCCGATGAAGCAGTTTACAGAGATATAATTTCTGCCACATTAAACACGATCTCTGCGAAAAAATGCGCGTGTGGTTTCGCTTATATTTATATCAAAGAATAAAATGACGGTGGTTTCCACATCATAGAAATTCTGACATTTGAGCTTGCGACTACCTCCGTCTCAGCTTGCGACTACCTCCAGTACTTTAGTATTTTGGTGAGACATATTGCAACATTGAGCTTTCACATTTCAGGACCTGTTTCTAAGCGGCACATCGTCGCTCAGTAAGCACAACAGGATTTTTCAAATACACACATATCTTTTTTTTTTTTTCTTGTCATCAGTCTACAGTCTACTGACTGGTTTGATGCGGCCCGCCACGAATTCCTTTCCTGTGCTAACCTCTTCATCTCAGAGTAGCACTTGCAACCTACGTCCTCAATTATTTGCTTGACGTATTACAATCTCTGTCTTCCTCTACAGTTTTTGCCCTCTACAGCTCCCTCTAGTACCATGGAAGTCATTCCCTCATGTCTTAGCAGATTTCCTATGTGTGGTGTCACCGCCAGACACCACACTTGCTAGGTGGTAGCCTTTAAATCGGCCGTGGTCCGTTAGTATACGTCGGACACGCGTGTCGCCACTGTCAGTGATTGCAGACCCAGCGCCGCCACACTGCAGGTCCAGAGACACTTACTAGCACTCGCGCAAGTTGTACAGCAGACTTTGCTAGCGATGGTTCACTGACAAATTACGCTCTCATTTGCCGAGACGATAATTAGCATAGCCTTCAGCTACGTCATTTGCTACGACCTAGCAGGGCGCCATTATCATTTGCTATTTATCTTGTGATGCATGTACCGTCAGACCGATGTTCACGAATTATGGATTAAAGTTAAGTATTCCAGAAGCTACGTACCTTTTTTCCTAGTCTCTATTCCTTTGACTGATCCAGACCTCACGCCAGCCGGCGTGAGCTTAAACGCGTGCCTTTCGGCTTCCTCTCCTAGTGGCTTGGCTGTCTTGCCAAGTCACAACACTATCATCCTGTCCCTTCTCCTTATCAGTGTTTTCCACAAATTCCTTTCCTCTCCGATTCTGCGTAGAACCTTCTCATTCTTTACCTTATCAGTCCACCTAATTTTCAACATTCGTCTGTAGCACCACATCTCAAATGCTTCGATTCTCTTCTGTTCCGGTTTTCCCACAGTCCATTTTTCACTACCATACAATGCTGTACTCCAGACGTACATCCTCAGAAATTTCTTCCTCAAATTAAGGCCGGTATTTGATATTAGTAGACTTCTCTTGGCCAGAAATGCCTTTTTTGCCATAGCGAGTCTGCTTTTCATGTCCTCCTTGCTCCGTCCGTCATTGGTTATTTTACTGCCTAGATAGCAGAATTCCTTAACTTCATTGACTTCGTGACCATCAATCCTGATGTTAAGTTTCTCGCTGTTCTCATTTCTACTATTTCTCATTACCTTTGCCTTTCTCCGATTTACTCTCAAACCATACTGTGTATTCATTAGACTGTTCATTACGTTCAGCAGATCATTTAATTCTTCTTCACTTTCACTCAGGATAACAATGTCATCAGCGAATCGTATCATTGATATCCTTTCACCTTGTATTTTAATTCCACTCCTGAATCTTTCTTTTATTTCCATCATTGCTTCCTCGATGTACAGATTGAAGAGTAGGTGCGAAAGGCTACAGCCTTGTCTTACACCCTTCTTAATACGAGCACTTCGTTCTTGATCGTCCACTCGTATTATTCCCTCTTGGTTGTTGTACATATTGTATATGACCCGTCTCTCCCTATAGCTTATCCCTACTTTTTTCAGAATCTCGAACAGCTTGCACCATTTTATATTGTCGAACGCTTTTTCCAGGTCGACAAATCCTATGAAAGTGTCTTGATTTTTCTTTCCATTATTAGCCGTAACGTCAGAATTGCCTCTCTCGTCCCTTTACTTTTCCTAAAGCCAAACTGATCGTCACCTAGCGGATTCTCAATTTTCTTTTTCATTCTTCTGTATATTATTCTTGTAAGCAGCTTCGATGCATGAGCTGTTAAGCTGATTGTGCGATAATTCTCGCACTTGTCAGCTCCTGCCGTCTTCGGAATTGTGTGGATGATGCTTCTCCGAAAGTCAGATGGTATATCGCCAGACTCATATATTCTACACACCAACGTGAATAGTCTTTTTGTTGCCACTTCCCCCAATGATTTTAGAAATTCGGATGGAATGTTATCTATCCCTTCTGCCTTATTTGACCGTACGTCCTCCAAAGCTCTTTTAAATTACGATTCTAATACTGGATCCCCTATCTCTTCTAAATCGACTCCTGTTTCTTCTTCTATCACATCAGACAAATCTTCACCCTCATAGAGGCTTTCAATGTATTCTTTCCACCTATCTGCTCTCTCCTCTGCATTTAACAGTGGAATACCCGTTGCACTCTTAATGTTACCACCGTTGCTTTTAATGTCACCAAAGGTTGTTTTGACTTCCCTGTATGCTGAGTCTGTCCTTCCGACAATCATATCTTTTTCGATGTCTTCATATTTTTCCTGCAGCCATTTCGTCTTAGCTTCCCTGCACTTCCTATTTATTTCATTCCTCAGCGACTTGTATTTCTGTATTCCTGATTTTCCCAGAACGTGTTTGTACTTCCTCCTTTCGTCAATCAGCTGAAGTATTTCTTCTTTTACCCATGGTTTCTTCGCAGCTACCTTCTTTGTACCTATGTTTTCCTTCCCAACATCTGCGATGGCCCTTTTTAGAGATGTCCATTCCTCTTCAACTGTACTGCCTACTGCACTATTTCTTATTGCTGTATCTAAAGCGTTAGAGAACTTCAAATGTATCTCGTCATTCCTTAGTACTTACGTATCCCACTTCTTTGCGTATTGATTCTTCCTGACTAATGTCTTGAACTTCAGCCTACTCTTCATCACTACCATATTGTGATCTGAGTCTATATCTGCTCCTGGGTACGCCTTACAATCCAGTATCTGATTTCGGAATCTCTGTCTGACCATGATGTAATCTAACCGAAATCTTCCCGTATCTCCCGGCCTTTCCCAAGTATACCTCCTCCTCTTGTGATTCTTGAACAGGGTATTCGCTATTACTAGCTGAAACTTGTTACAGAACTCAATTAGTCTTTCTCCTCTTTCATTCCTAGTCCCAAGCCCATATTCTCCTGTAACCTTTTCTTCTACTCCTTCGCCTACAATTGCATTCCAGTCGCCCATGACTATTAGATTTTCGTCCCCCTTTATATACTGCATTACCCTTTCAATATCCTCATACACTTTCTCTATCCGTTCATCTTCAGCTTGCGACGTCGGCATGTATACCTGGACTATCGTTGTCGGTGTTGGTCTGCTGTCGACTCTGATTAGAACAACCCGGTCACTGAACTGTTCACAGTAACACACCCTCTCCCCTGCCTTCCTATTCATAACGAATCCTACACCTGTTATACCATTTTCTGCTGCTGTTGATATTACCCGATACTCACCTGACCAGAAATCCTCATCTACTACGAAACGTTCTTTCACTGATTTGCACCATTTCGTGTCGGAAACCGGTAAGAACATAGCTCACTCATGGCAGACAAATCATCAGATTACGACAGACTTCATATGTTCTATACAACACTTCACTCAGATGTTTTGAAAGTTAGAAATGTGTGCAGTCATCGTTGGCGGCAACTTCTTATCTCATAATGTAATCCTTTCACCACACAAACTACAATGTTTCCCATAAAAAAATAATAGTGAATATACTATGCAGACAGACATCCAGCTTCTTTCTCTAATTACAGAACGAAAATAATCCAGCACCACCACACTCTCAAAAATAGGATTTACCGTATGTTTCCTCACACTCCTCCATTTCCCAGCATTTATTCATTTCTTTTTATCTTATGAATATTGTTTACGTTCCTCATATTTCTTGTAGTTACAGTGATAATTCTCTCTTTAAATTGGTTTGTTTATGACTCTCCATGTTTGTCACCTCCTGAAGTAGCCTTGTCAAGCACTAATTTTATTTTATTTCACTGACTTTTTTTATTAACATAAATTGTTCAGTAGCTTGCTGTGAGAGTTTTGTGTTAGTTTTCTTACTGTTTACTCCCATTATGTTTATTTACTATTCAACTTTCTACATTGCATTACCACCACACTGTCAAAAATGTTATTTACTGTACATTTCTGCTTCAATCTCGATGTGTAACTTTTTCTCCAATTTAGTTTACAAACATTGTAACTTCTTTGGTGACAATAGTCAATTAATTTCTGAAGATGGCCTTCAAAGCTGAAAACCGATTATCACAATAAAAGTAATAATGTAGAACAAAGGAAAACTAGTACATTTTTGTTTATTAATTCATAATATTTAAGATGAAGTCGCAGTTTTCTAGCGAAAAAATATTCTCATAGCTGACCCTTGTTTTCTGTGATATGGGGCGACAGCCAGAAGACCTCGTGCAGCCGTTAACTCTCTCGGCAGTGTGTATCACACGACTCCTGTCTATAAATTGATTTTTTATAATATATCAAGCTTTCAGTGGTTATTGCTATCAATAATGTCAAAAGCTTTATAGAAATGAACAAAAACCCACAAATACTTATGAGACGAAATAAGTAGTCTTGAACAATAATTACGAGGCTCAGTCTAAAGGTAAAAATAAATTATGGAAATGAACAAAAACCCACAAATACTTATGAGACGAAATAAGAAGTCTTGAACAATAATTACGAGGCTCAGTCTAAAGGTAAAAATAAATTTATTTACCCAAATTTTTTGTTCGGGACAATGAAAGAAAATTCACTTTACAAGATATTTTGATAATTTAGCTATTTTTCACGTAATTGCTTTTCAAATTTAACGTTTATCGGAGCGAACCATAAGCTTTCCTATGCCTTCTGCAGACTCACTTTTCGCCAAGTTGTTGAACACGTCACTAATGTCCTTTTCCACTTCTTTCTCATTTCCGTAGTGCTTTCTCCACAAAAAAATCCTTCAATTTTGGAAAAAAGCCATAATTAGTCGGGTCTATAAGGCGGCTGTTCAGAGACCGATCACTTTAGCTACGAAGCAAATCCTTTGTGAACCCAGCAGAATGCAGGCTGGCCTTACCGTAAAGAAGCTCAATGCGGTTGGACGACTGTCGACGCCATTTGTATTGACCGGCGCGGCCTGATCGGTGTAGAATATGACAGTGTGACGCTTCGTTCCTGGTTTCTCCTCTAGGTATGTAGTCGATGAGCGCGATGTCCTTTAGAACCCAAACCAATGTGGCCGTAACAGTTTTGTTTCGCTGTTTTTGGTTATGTTGGGGATCGGGAGTGAAACACTTCCACTGACTGGAGATAGTTTTATAGACTTCCGAGCGAAACCTAGAGCTCGTCGTCAGTAAGTATGCGGTTGAAATACTCCTCACCATCGTGCTCGTAGAGAGTGGGAGAAGTCAGTGGAGCTCCCATTCTTAGTTTTTTTTTTGTGTTCATTTGTCAAAACTCGAAGAACCCACTTCCCATACGGTTTTTTGTACGCTAAATCCCCGCCAACAAACTGTAGAAGACCTGATGGTGAAATTTCAGAAAAGCACTGGCCCAGTCCATCAAGAGACCCATCACGTTGAATGTAATACTTCATGTTTACTATGAGTTCGTCACTCACAACTGAAGATCGGACTCACCGTTCATCAACACGAATATTCGTTCGGCCGCTATCAAACAAGGTGCTTCGTTTGGAACGGAATCTTGGTTCGTTACATTTTCGTAAATCTCCGTTGTCAGTAAATTTCGATATATGGTGGACCTTTCTTGCATTCAGAAACAGTATTACCCTATGAGCATCACAATTGGTGGGGTCGTTAATTTTATCACACATCTTGAACCCGCACAAATAAACAGTAAACTACCGTCCGTGCTCTCTATTAGCTTCATAGCGGCGCTGACGATTAGGAAGATCTATGAAACCACGGCGGGGGTGGGCTGAAATTGCGTGACCCATCAGTTCAAAACGTTCGATACTTTTAGACTGGCCCATGCAGTTAAAGGAGCTGAACATTTCATAAACAAGGAAAGTACTACGCAAGGCAGGCACGAGGCTTATATAGAGGACCGGCACAGGACGCTGACGACGAAGTTATACGTTTCTAAGTCTGATCAATGACTTCCAAATTTCTCTGCCCCCGAAGACGACGCCTTCTGATGGAGCTCATGACGGTGTCGATCCTTGAAATTATCCACTTTTCAATTCGTGAAACTCTTCGTTAGAACTTCGCTGTGCCTGTGCTTTGGTCCCTATGCTGTGTGGCAGCGTCCCTGGAAGCTGTTGTCCAGGAGAGACAGGCAGCTCAGCTCTGTTCATAGACTATCGCTTCCCTCCTTATCGATGGATTTGAAACGAGAGCTAGGAATCAAAATATCTTACAATTAAATGAACACCCTTACCTGCTTACAGGCGTTGACATACGTCGACGGGGACAGATGAAAATGTGTGCCCCGACCGGGAGTCGAACCCGGGATCTCCTGCTTACATGGTAGACGCCCTATCCATCTTTCTTTTTTTTTTTTTTTTTTTTTTAACCAATGTCAGGTTTACCACCTTTGCTGACAGACATTTTGTTGTACTATTGCATAAATAGTGTCTACAAAGCCCATATATGTTGACAAATAGTGGCTAATTAGAAAATTAATTAATTAAGGAAATGAATAAAACTGAAAATGCCCAAATGAAAGACATGAAGACATTGCGGATAGTACAAATACAAAAGAAACATGCTCCTGTAGCAATGAAATGAAATTCGTGTCGGGGGCGACACCTGCTCACGACCCGACGTTCGATAGAGCAAGAGAGCCATCTATCGACTCGTTCTCCAGACGTTGGTGTAAGACTGGGTCGTCTTCTCGAAATTAACTAAGGGTCCGTAAGTGTGATCGATGTCTATCTCGGCTTCTTCGTCTATCTCATCTCTCACCCGTCACACCCCATCTGGCCGGCTGGTCGGTAAATGTAAGTCGCATCCATCTGAGCCACCAAAGACACAGAGGTTAGCGCGACTGCAGGGATTTATCTCTGGCACGCCTCCTGCGAAACCCACATTCTCAACGTATTGTCCCGCACTACATTCGTAGTGCCCCCGCCCATTATACTCATTACGCGCGGCGCGTTTCCGATTTCGGACATGTCCGAAAGAACAGATACCATCTTAGTATATATATCAAAATATCTCTTTTTTTTTCCTCTGTCTACTTCGTTTCTCCTGAAAGACAGCTTCGAATGTAGCATTACAGGTAACAGTCAAAAATTTAAGAAAACGGTGTAAGCCTGCAACGCAGAAAGTAATTTTAATTCATCCTGACTGAGTGTCAGTACATTTACGTTATTTAGGAGAGCTTTGCCAGAGAACGCATGGCGGCGATGTTGGACAAAATTAGGGTTTTGAAATTTCGCAATTGACGATGTTAGTAACGGAAGCAAAAGATCAGATACAAGAAAGACAGGGAAGAAAATCCGCCATGTACATTTGAAAAAGAACAATTCCGACGTTGTTCTTAATGTATTTGGGAAATTTCTGGTCGGGACTGATACTTGGACGTCGCTCTTCGGATGCTGTTCCAGTGTCTTAGCCACTACCCAGATTCTTTCGGGTAAATGAGTAATGAAACTATGAAAGTAATGACAAGAATTCAGTGAAATGTTAGAGTATCGGTCATTTATGCAAGTTCGGTTAAATTGAATTTCTGTCAGCTTTGATACTGTTCGTTATTGTAACAAAATGTTTGACGATGGAACGTGTGAACGGTTCCACGCACACAGTATCATATATTTGTTGCTTTGTTTATGTATTTACTGTTGCACGGTTGTAAATATTGCGGTGGCATAATATTACAGAAAGGACTCGCACCATCGAAATTCATAACCGCTAATAGCAGTAGATCCTGTTTTTAGAGTATAACAGTGCTGTGTACGCGCCAGTGCAAATCGAGAGCGGTTGCTGCCTCGATAGCAGAGAATTGTTAACGCTGTCACGTTTATGAACGTAATATTGATGATAAATATTCACACACAGTACTAATTAATGCTATTATGGCACGCATTATTGTCTTTTATGTTGTTTGGTCAAAAAAATTATTTTTGTTCAAATCTAAGGTACAATTGTTTTTGCCGTTCAAGTGGCAGTCACCCAAGAGACCTTGAGCTCCAATTAGAATAGAATTGAAACAATGACAGTTGTTCTGAACTGAAGAGAAATTGAAACTTCCTGGCAGATTAAAACTCTGTGCCCGACCGAGACTCGAAATCGGGACCTTTGCCTTTCGCGGGCAAGTGCTCTACCAACTGAGCTACCGAAGCACGACTCACGCCCGGTACTCACAGCTTTACTTCTGCCAGTATCTCGTCTCCTACCTTCCAAACTTTACAGAAGCTCTTCTGCGAACCTTCCAGAACTAGCACTCCTGAAAGAAAGGATACTGCGGAGACATGGCTTAGCCACAGCCTGGGGGATGTTTCCAGAATGAGATTTTCACTCTGCAGCTGAGTGTGCGCTGATATGAAACTTCCTGGCAGATTAACACTGTGTGCCCAACCGAGACTCGAAATCGGGACCTTTGCCTTTCGCGGGGAAGTGCTCTACCAACTGAGCTACCGAAGCACGACTCACGCCCGGTACTCACAGCTCTACTTCTCCCAGTATCTCGTCTCCTACCTTCCAAACTTTATAGAAGCTCTTCTGCGAACCTTGCAGAACTAGCACTCCTGAAAGAAAGGATACTGCGGAGACATGGCTTAGCCACAGCCTGGGGGATGTTTCCAGAATGAGATTTTCACTCTGCAGCGGAGTGTGCGCTGATATGAAACTTCCTGGCAGATTAAAACTGTGTGCCCAACCGAGACTCGAAATCGGGACCTTTGCCTTTCGCGGGCAAGTGCTCTACCAACTGAGCTACCGAAGCACGACTCACGCCCGGTACTCACAGCTCTACTTCTGCCAGTACCTCGTCTCCTACCTTCCAAACTTTATAGAAGCTCTTCTGCGAACCTTGCAGAACTAGCACTCCTGAACGAAAGGATACTGCGGAGACATGGCTTAGCCACAGCCTGGGGGATGTTTCCAGAATGATATTTTCACTCTGCAGCGGAGTGTGCGCTGATATGAAACTTCCTGGCAGATTAAAACTGTGTGCCCGACCGAGACTCGAACTATGGACCTTTGCCTTTCGCGGGCAAGTGCTCTACCAACTGAGCTACCGAAGCGCGACTCACGCCCGGTACTCACAGCTTTACTTCTGCCAGTATCTCGTCTCCTACCTTCCAAACTTTACAGAAGCTCTTCTGCGAAACTTGCAGAACTAGCACTCCTAAAAGAAAGGATACTGCGGAGACATGGCTTAGCCACAGCCTGGGGGATGTTTCCAGAATGAGATTTTCACTCTGCAGTGGAGTGTGCGTTGATATGAAACTTCCTGGCAGATTCAAACTGTGTGCCCCACCGAGACTCCGCAGTATCCTTTCTTTCAGCAGTGCTAGTTCTGCAAGGTTCGCAGAAGAGCTTCTGTAAAGTTTGGAAAGTAGCAGACGAGATACTGGCAGAAGTAAAGCTGTGAGTACCGGGCGTGAGTCGTGCTTCGGTAGCTCAGTTGGTAGAGCACTTGCCCGCGAGAGGCAAAGGTCCCGAGTTCATACGTTTGTTCACCGGAAGAGGATAGAGATCAGTTACAGATTAACCAGAGAAAGCTGAAGTACCACGTACATAGATTATTTAATTCGTGCCAACAAAAGTTCTACATCTAAGGCAGATTTGTCTCTAGAAATGATTATAAACCAATCTAATTTTCACTGTTAAAAATTTTACTTCTCTTTGCTTTTATGAGCATTACGTTAGGCAAAATGTTTTAAAAATATTTCTGAAAATTTAAAAGTGCAAGTTGTTATTCGTGACCACATGACAGTGTTTCCACTCACTGTCGTGATACTAGCATTGGTACTACCTTATCACCTACGCCTTTAGATAATTAACCTGTATCGGTATGTAGTGGCCCAATGACGACTGTAAGTTATTACTTGTTATCCAAGGCTCTTTCACTAACGCAAAATTATGGCCCCACAGACTTCAGAACTGTAGTAGAATAGTGACACTGTAATTTAATTTTGTGACCGGGTAAAATCCTTATGTAATGAAAGTCAAAGTTACCATAAGTTTTTTTTGTTTATTAAAAATTCTCACACGAAGCGATTGCATTAGTTACACTGAAGTGTAACACGAGCACGTTTAATAACATTCTATTCATTGGCAAATTATCATAACATGAAACAGTTACTTGTAACTGAAGTTGGCTGAGATTCATGACAAGGAAACTATAGGTAGGTTACTACATTATTAGCACACTTATCCGCTTCGGCGATTTGATGACAGTGATTGCCAAAATTTAAGTTCGTAAAATTATACGTGCCAGAAGAGTGTCTTCCTTCTACTCATTAACACTCTAATGTTTATTGAGCACATTGTAACGTGTACTCGCCGAAGCCGAATGCAGACCTTACCATTTTTGTAATAGCCTCCTTGTGTTGTCCGCAGTGCTAGTGTCGGCTATGTTGGATGATGCCTGTGAATCCCGTAAAACTATTTGACGCAAACCTTAAGTGATGCTCCAGTTGGAACTCCAAGGCGAGACGACTACGCCTCACAAAGGATTCTGAGAGCTAAATTCGAAGTGGTTCTCTCATTAGCAGCAGACTAAGTGTCACCTTAGTTCCTCCTGTCTTCCCTCGTAGCATTCGCCCCTTCTTCGGAAGCCGATCCAAGCCTCTCACGGGCAGTCATCCAGTGACAAGAGTTAGTTCTTCTGGAGTGGGCTCCCAGTTCTCAATAATTTTCCAAACTACTACCTCAAACCAGACTGGCCAATGAAATACCCGCACTTAAGTGCCCAGAGGCTTACAGCTAAAGAAAGTAATAAGTCTTAGCTTTGTCCTGTAGGTGCCTCAAAGGAGCGCGTTAAAATGTTCTTTCCTATGGCCCTCCTAAGATTCCTATCTGCTTTATATTTGTGAGTGTGCAGCGACAGGTATTTTTGGGACGAGAAAGTTGCAGTCTGATACTTATAAGAGTCCTCACACCTCGACTGCTGTGTTCTGGTGACAGCATAGAACAAAAAATACCTGTAGCTTTCACGGAACCTGCACAGTGTCCACTGGTATACTGCCTCCCTATCGGCAGACGGGTGCCTTCTCCGCCAAATGCTCATTATTACCCGTCTGTCGGGACCTTTACTGTCCTTTAAAATGTACTCATAGCAGAAAAACGCTTCAGGGATGTGGGAGAGGCGGTCATCTCGTGGAGAAGTCCAGCAACTCTGCAGCTATCCCGACAGGATTGAATTCAGTGACATTATCATGTCAGATACAGGACTTTAAACCAGTGGGGAGATCTTGGCAGCCCAAAAAAAGGTGGGAATCGTAACAGATCGCGAATAGCCTAATATGGATACTTCAAAAGAAGAGAAAGTGATTCCTCACTGACAAGATAAATGATCCGTAAATAAGTGGAATTAATAAATAATTCATGTAGAAACATCGATGTGGTGCAGTTGCTACAGCCATTGTAAGTGACCAATCCGTCGGACCAGACCCGTTGCAACCGAATGGGCTTCAGCCACTTCTGATCCTAGCCATCGTGCTTGTTTTTTATGACACATTAGGTGTCTCGTTTGGTTGTGATGTTAACTTCGTTTTACGGTGGCAAACGCTAAGGGAGGTGTCGCGCGGGGTAGCCGCATTGTCTATAACACATTGCCACGGTTCACGCGGCTACCCACGCCGGAGGTTCGAGTCCTCTCTCGGGCATGGGGGTGTGTGTTGTCCTTAGCGTAAGTTAGTTTCAGTTAGGACCGAAGACCTCAGCAGTTTGTTCCCATAGGTAATTACTACAAATTTCCAAAAACTAAGGATGGTGGCTTGATCTTCGCGTCACAAGTTCTCCAGCAAGTGGCACGGCGAAAGGAAAGTGCCCCCTGCACATGGCCAAGAAGTGTGGGGAAGTCATACCGACAAACCTCAACCAGGCCATTTATAATTCGGTTATTTGGCCCATTTTGGATGTTGAGGCTGCTGCGTCGGCGTCAGCTGATACATCAACAAGCAACTGCGACTTGTCTTGGAGTGGGGATGGATGATGACGATAGTGTGACGTCGGGGCTGTGTTGTTATTTACAATCGGTCGCGGTTTCCCGGGGACGAAGATAAAGGCACGCATGCCGCACCATATCCAACAAATATACTTATTACTGATACAGTTCTCTTCTCGTCAGCAGCGCTTACGTGAAAACGTCTGTGGCCTTCAGTAAAGTGTACATGTTGCGAGGAAATTGGGAATAGATAGTAGAAATACTGACAATATTCGGCCACTTCACCGTACACTGCTCCACGTTGACAGACGACAAATTACGTCTGTGACACTAATCCACATTCAGCCTCATGGACAATGATATGCTCTTTGGATCTATGATGGTGATTCAACTGCCGCTAACGCTCTCGTTTTAAGCAACTCGCTATGATACATCTGACATTCACAAATCTCGCTCGCTACGATCAGACTATCAGTCCTACAGAAAAAATGAACAGGCTGACGATCAGACTATCAGTCCTACAGAAAAAAATGAACAGGCTGTTTTCTGTTGGAAATTTAATGTAGTTAAATTTTGCAGAAGGATGCGTTTTCGCTAAAGACTGAACAACGCTCCCATCCTCCCACACAGTATCCACCGGTCAGGATTTCTAGTATGTTGCTCATAGCACTCCCTCATAGAACTGTATCAAAATTTACGACAGCACGAATTGTTTCCAACTTTCAACTTTTTTTATCTTCGTTGATTGGTCTTATTACACCACCAGCTTAATTGTAAAATTAACGTTATTTTGAATTTTACGTAAAAAGTTTTGTTAATTTTAACAGTATAAAATAAACTACTACATCTTTGTATTCGTCAGGTCCTCTGACTCCGAAGATGCTGTGGTTGCGAGGGTTAAGTTTGGATCGAATTGTCAACGTTACTAGTTTTAGCGTAACGTTTGCAAAAGTCGTTTTTCTTTAATCCCTCTCTTTGGCCGGTTTACATTAACGATGTTAACGAAATAGCGGATTATTCTGGTGGAGTAACAGCCCAATCAATGGAGACAAAAAAAAAATTCGAGTTTCGAGAATAGTTCGTGCAATCCGAAAAATTTTAACAGTCGTAGAGGGAATGTCGCGAAGTACATTCTTGAAATGTGAGTGGTTTGGAATGAGCGTGGGAGTGTAGACGCCTTTAAAGGTCACTGTTCTACATTTTTCTTGGGTAACTCGAAAACCGTGGCCTCCACCAAAAAATTACACCATTACACAATTTAACTACATTAAATTTCCTACAGAAAAGGTCCTACTCACTTTTATGTATAATATTTCAGGTGCAGCGAGCGAGAGAACATGAAAATCTCGTGCTTGGTTTTCGTGTGCTAGATATAACATTACAGGTTGTATAAAAAGACAGCGGTAGGGACAACTGACTCATTCTGTGTAATTATAGACTTAAACATGTGCGGCTGATGGCCATGCGCAGGACTGGGGTTCGATTTCCGGTATCGCCAAGGATTTTTCCTTGGTGAGAGGGCTGAAACGGGGTGCACTCAGCCTCGTGAGGTCAATTGAGGAGCCACTCGATTGAGTAGCAGTGGCTTCGGGTCAAGAAAGCACAACGGTTGGGAGGGCTGTGTGCTGATCCCATGTTCCTCCATACGGCGCCCAATGATGCCATTGGGAGAGGTTGACACAGCGGTCAGTCTGTAGCTTTGGGCCACCAAGGCCTGAGACCGAAAATTACGACACATGCGCACTCGTAACGTGACAGATGCCTTCTAGAATTGTTGCTGTCGACACTGAGACACCCTGTTCATCACCTGAACTAAGCCATAATCGAGAAGAGAGATATTACATATTTTTTATAAATAGAAATCAGCGCTAAAAGGTGCTATTATCTGTGTTTCTCTTCTCGATATTTGGTCAGTGTAGATATATGCTGATATCCCGCCGCCCCCCTCCTCCCCCCCCCCCCCCCCACGCAAATCTCTCCGAAAGAAAAGGTATTCTGATAATGTGAAATATCCATATTTGGCGATATTAGTAATCAGTGATAAATGCCACATTAATTTAAAACCATCAACACGCGTAGTAGGAGCTGTCGAAGAATGTGCATCATTGCATTATTTGAGATGTGAGGGATAGTTACTAAGATCCATTATCAATTTTTTTTGTTTGGTTGCTGCTAATTGTCTGCAGCCCTGGTATACACATGAATTCCCACCCCACAGAGCCATCATACACAGCTTGGGGAGCCAAAACTAAATGGCGGAGCCGTAATTCATTTTCTGCATCTGTACGGAAATAGTGTTCCAACAATCCGTGCTGAGTTGGTGAAGGTTTGCGGCAACAATGCATCATGAGATTACATAATGGTTACATAGTGCGGATGAATCCAGTGTGATCGACCAAGTGTGAATGAGGAAGGACGACGTGGCAGACAATAGTTCCGTGAAGACCTATGGATTATAAAACAACTGCAGGTCCTCGTTTCCCAACACCGGGGTGTCTTAGTCGATGCAATAGGCCTAAAAGGAAAAATTACTCACGTATTAGTTATGCAATATCTTGGGCGACATTTTGAACGTGACGAACGTCACTGCCCGCAGTTTCCATGACAGCGTACATGCCCATTCAAAATGCCTGCCAAACTGAGGCAGCAGCGGAAATGTTAACAACTGCGTCAGGCCAGTCCATATGACTTGTTTAGCCGTGTAATCATCATGGACGGTTTCTGGGTGTGCCACTATGATCCATAAAAAGGAGCAAAGCTAGTGGTGGAAGCAATCTGCATCTACGCCGAAAAAGGCGAAGACCGATAACCATCACGGGGCATTAATGATGTTTTTTTGTTGTCTTTTATTTGGGGGGGGGGGATACCATGGTTTGGAAGGAACAAACTATGACATGAACATATTTCCGCAGTGTCTTGACGAGGTTAAGAGAGAGTTTCAAGACGAAATAACGCAGGAAGCTGTTCCTTACAGGGTATTTCTGTTGCACGACAACGCCCCAGCAACTTCTGCACATGAGAAAGTCACACATGCTGTTTCATCAGGCGATCAATTCTAGCTAGAGTTGTATTGTTATCAGGAGGTCGGGCAAAGAGCCGGATTGTAAGATCCTGTGGAACGCAGTGGCGTTAGTGAAACATCATTCAATTCACAGCCATTTATTGGCGAGACTTTAAAAATCGCTCCGGCTTCTTCCCGGCGCTGCCTGGCAGCGACCGTGCTTACTCCAACTGCGTGAAAGCGCGAGGTGGCGCCTCAGTTCCCGGCCAGACCTGCTGAACGCAAGTCCAGGCACTGTCTGTGCTGAGTGCTGCAGCCCGTACTAGGCTGCGACAGCCCTGCATCTCCGCAGCCCAGATTGGCTGTGGACTTCTGTCCGAGCCTCAGCGCTCTCAATGAGTGAAGCTGGGGTTAGCCATGGTCCCTCAATATTGCATACCCCTGTAGCCGGTTGCCCAGATGGCACAAAGATGAAAGACTCAACAGCAGCAAGGGCAGAGCAAATGGCAACCCCAGTCGGTAGCACAGTACTGTCCCACAGTGGCGACACAGTTGCCCAGCGCCCAGATTGAACAGTTTGCAGATGGGCAGGTCGGTTCTTCATCCATGCAAGATCGGCATGGCCCCCGTCCCCAGTTAATCACCATCGTGGCCAGCAGGACTGCGGCTTGCGTATCATAAGTATCCTTCACCGCTGTGGAGTTGTAGCAGTGGGCTCAAAGTTGATAGCAGCTTGTAAACACTTGTTGAATTCATCAGAGCGTCTTGCAACCTAACAAAGCTAATCTTCCATCGGTGTAGATGGAATGTCCTCACTCTGAGAATGAGCGTGAGGAGGTCGGAGGTTTTATAGAAGGCCATGACGTGATTACACCCTCCCCCTCCCTCCCCCCCCCCCCTCCTACACACACACTGGTGACTGAATGTGCTGTAGTTTTCTGAGCCTGTCAGCGTTCTCAGTGGCTCTACTATTTAATATCTAGATTTCAGAGCGTTCGTGAATGCGAAGTTTGCATCCTGAAAGCCGTTCTCACGACATCTCTAAGTGAAGTTACTGCATTTAGCCTCGTTACAATAGAGCGTTTGGTCTGCTCCGTACTGTTGTCAATCTGTGGGTTCCCTCTCCCTGACAATACGAGCTCATAGCTTGTTCGTACTTTTGGCCTCCAGTATTGACATTCTCTTACAACACTGTTGCGGAACGGGCAGATGCGCCCCACTTAAAAATGTTTATTCTTGCTCTTACTTATTCATCTATTGTGCAGCAATATTTTTACAACATAGTGAATATTTGTCCTACTGTAAAAAACCATACGCAACAACAATGTCAGTAAAAGTGGTTCAAATGGCTCTCAACACTATGGGACTTAACATCTGAGGTCATCAGTCCCCTAGAACTTAGAACTACTTACACCTAACTAACCTAAGGACATCACACACATCCATGCCTGAGGCAGGATTCGAACCTGCGACCGTAACGGTCGTGCGCTTCCAGACTATAGCAGCTAGAACCGCTCGGCCCCTCCGGCAGACACAATGTCTGTAAGCTCACACAGCTATTATCAAGTTCGTCATGTGAAAGGATATTTAAAAACTACGTAAAATTTCTTGCAAAAGAATTAAATAGTACATTAGCTGAACCACACCTCTGTTTCAAATCAGGATTGAGGACCACAACAACAACACATCGTGTGTGGTAAAAGTGTCTCTTCTTCAATATCAGACTGACACTTCCACGATCTAAGGGCTTCATTAAAGAACGCTACAACAACGAATTCCCTCAGTAGATTAACGCAACAAGTTAACGACTTGGAAAGCGAGTGTCTGAATTGTAAATTTGTACGAGCATCACTAACATGACTCAATACTCGACATTCACGTCTACGATGCCGTAATTACTTCAGCTTGAAGTCTCTGCTACACTGCAACGCTTTTCATACAAATAAAGCTGAAAATGGTCTGTTTTAATTCGTGGCAATAGAAGAATATAAAGTCTGAATTCAAGGACAAATATTTATTATTTGATTTCATATCCTGAAAACAGATCACAATAGATACATAAAACGTACGACAGTATCTAGTCCTTTTCAGCACGGAACTTTCTAGTCTTATTAATAACTGCACAATGCATGCCCTCAGGTTTCGTAGCGTTCATGCGACATTGTTTACCCAGAGGTTCATTTCCTTGGTCTGTCCTCCTGATCATATTTTTGCTGTCCGATTATTCCTCTCCAATGTCAGTTTATAAATTTCTGACCGCCAAAACCATTACAGGTTTATCTTTCACTTTTTCATCAAAACCACTGTGCGGGTAGAACAATTGTTCAAATGGTTCAAATGGCTCTGAGCACTATGGGACTTAACTGTTGTGCTCATCAGTCCCCTAGAACGTAGAACTACTTAAACCTAACTAACCTAAGGACATTAAACACAACGATGCCCGAGGCAGGATTTGTACCTGCGACCATAGCGGTCGCGCGGTTCCGGACTGTAGCGCCTAGAACCGCTCGGTCGCTCTGACCGATCAACAAATGTTCACACCACGTATTCACTACATACACGACTCGCCCGCTCCAAAAATTTCCAAAGTATCCATTTCGACATAAGTGGTATCAGTTTCCACCAGTGAAAATGTCCTGCCTAACCATTTGTTTTATTACGTTACATAAACTCAAGACATTTCAGGTCTCTCGCAGTCGCGTGGTCACGGGCGGCTTCCCACGGTTCGTGCGGTTCCCCCCACCGGAGGTTCGAGTCCCTCGGGCATGGGTGTGTGAGTTGTCCTTAGAGTAAGTGAGTTTAAGTTAGATTAAATTAGATTATGGAATATATAAGCCAAGGGACCGATGACCTGAGTTGTTTCATCGCATAGGAGCTTACCCCAAATTTCTAATTCTCTCGGTCTCTTTTATGCAAAGAATGGTTTCCAGTATGTACTCATAAATTTAACATTCAGACAGTAACAATTATAATGGATTCTTACAGAACTGTATAAGAAAGATACGTCCATCTCCGATTACCATTTAGATTACTAGTTGGCGTTATAACAGTTCAAAAAAAAAAAAGGGTTCAAATGACTCTGAGCACTATGGGACTTAACTTTTTTGGTCATCAGTCCCCTAGAACTTAGAACTACTGAAATCTAACTAACTTAATGACATCACACACACGCATGCCCGAGGCAGGATTCGAACCTGCGGCCGTAGAGGTCGCGCGGTTCCGGACTGTAGCGCCTAGAACCGCTCGGCCACTTTGGCCGGCTATAACAGTTCAATTTCGTGGGCGCTTGCTATAGCTATAGTATTACTCTAAGCAAAAGTCGTATCTCCTTGCATTTGCCCACAGTCTTGCAAAGCATTAGTTTAAAAAAAAAGATCACAGGTGTCTCTTGCATATAATCTAAGCCGCTGTAGCTCTCACTTAAACGTTTTATACGTCACATTCTACGTCTGTAAGGTCTGCGCCAAGCCATCCATCTTTGGGACTGTTGTGTTGTATTGTAGCCTACATATACTACTGGCCATTAAAATTGCTACACCAAGAAGAAATACAGATGTAAACGGGTATTCTTTCGACAAATATATTATACTAGAATTGACATGTGATTTACATTTTCACGCAATTTGGGTGCATAGATCATGAGAAATCACTACCCAGAATAAACACCTGTGTCCTTAATAACGGCCTTGATACGCCTGGGCATTGAGTCAAACAGAGCTTGGATGGCGTGTACAGGTACAGCTGCCCATGCAGCTTCAACACGATACCACTGTCCATCAAGCGTAGTGATTGGCGTATTGTGACGAGTCAGTTGCTCGGCCGCCATTGACCAGACGTTTTCAGTTGGTAAGAGATCTGGAGAATGTGCTGGCCAGGTCAGCAGTCGAACATTTTCTGTATCCAGAAAGGCCCGTTCAGGACCTGCAACATGCTGTCATGAATTATCCTGCTGAAGTGTAGGGTTTCGCAGGGATCAAATGAAGGGTAGATCCACGGGTCGTAACACATCTGAAATGTAACTTCCACTGTTCAAAGTGCCGTCAGTGCGAACAAGAGGTGACAGAGACGTGTAACCAATGGCACCCCATACCATCACGCCGGGTGATACGCCAGTATGGCGATGACGAATACACGCTTCCAATTGGCGTTCACCGCGATGTCACCAAACAAGGATGCGACCATCATGATGCTATAAACAGAAATTGGATGCAATAGAAAAAAATGACGTTTTGCCATTCGTGCCCCCAGGTTCGTCGTTGAGTACACCATCGCAGGCGCCCCTAGCTGTGATGCAACGTCAAGGGTAACCGCAGCCACGGTCTCCGAGCTGATAGTCCATGCTGCTGCATACGTCGTCGAACTGTTCGTGCAGATGGTTGTTGTCTTGCAAACGTCGCCATCTGTTGACTCAGGGATCGAGACGTGGCTGCACAATCCGTTGCAGCCATGCGGATAAGATGCCAGTCATCTCGACTGCTAGTGATACGAGGCCGTTGGGATCCAGCACGGCGTTCCGTATTACCCTCCTGAACCCACTGATTCCATATTCTGATAACGAGGGTGATTGGGTCTCGACCAAAGCGAGCAGCAATGTCGCGATACGATAAACCGCAATCGCGATTGGCTACAATCCGACCTTTATCAAAGTCCTCCTCCTTACATGAGGCATCAGAACAATGTTTCACCAGGCAATGCCGGTCAACTGCTGTGTGTGTATGTGAAATTGGTTGGAAACTTTCCTCATGTCAGCACGTTGTAGGTGTCGCCACCGGCGCCAACCTTGTGTGAATGCTCTGAAAAGCTAATCATTTGCATATCACAGCATCTTCTTCCAGTCGGTTAAATTTCGCGTCTGTGGCACGTCATCTTCGTCGGGTGGCAATTTTAACGGCCAGTAGTGTATGTAGAGAGGGACCAACGCCGTCATCTGATTCCATGTTCGTAGCTTGTTTTTCTTCGAGGTTTTTATGCCTCTGACGTCGATGTAGGTCTTGGCGGCAGACGAGTGCGCCAGCAGTCGGTCAGAGCCAGCGCGCTCGCTACAGTGGCTGGGGCTATGCTCGCATTCCAGCGGGGCTGTCGCTACTACACCCCGCTGGCTGCGGCGTATGGACCGGACGTCCCCAGTGTAATACGCCGCGGCAAACGCAATATGAGTGGCCGTTCGCAGTGCAGCGGTCGAGAAATAAAACCACGCACGCTTTCAATCGTTCCGGCTGGAATTCAATAGCCGCTAGCCGCAAAGCGGCCGATGGCGGCTCGCATATTTTCAGTATGCCGGGGGCACGCGTACTGCGGCACTACGTGTCCACAGTGAAATTATTAGAGCCTTTTTCTAAATTAGCGTCTGAGAAGGTCACTTGCAACAAATTATTGTTACAATACAGTGCACTCAAACAGCTTGCATTTTGTTACGGACAATTTGTTACCGATTTCACTGTTACAGATTTATTTACAAGCCAAACAAAACGATAACTGTCTACTAACAAGGGAACCTTGTGCTCCCTGCCGCCGTTGGATAAGCAGCTGCAGCAGCAAGTCGTATACTCCTAGCTCACTCATTTGTTACATAGTTTAATTCTTAATTTCTTTGCGTGTTTTTGGTACTTGCATTGTTTAATTCATAAATTTCGGGCGTATTATAGTATTTGAGAGTTGTAGCATCGCGTTTTAGTACCTGAATAGTGTAAATTCGCGTAGTCGTTTGTCTTCTGTTTTTGTTTTGAACGGCCAGTGTCGGTTGGTCACAGTCAGTGTGCTCCCTGCCGCCGTTGGATAAGCAGCTGCAGCAGCAAGTCGTATACTCCTAGCTCACTCATTTGTTACATAGTTTAATTCTTAATTTCTTTGCGTGTTTTTGGTACTTGCATTGTTTAATTCATAAATTTCGGGCGTATTATAGTATTTGAGAGTGTAGGATCGCGTTTTAGTACCTGAATAGTGTAAATTCGCGTAGTCTCCTTCCGCCGCCGAGCAGTGTCAGCAGTGCGCAAGTAGCAGCATTACTCCATTTACTAGACAATCTTGTATTTTAATAACCGTTTAAATTTTGTCGATTTGTTTGCGCTCTGTGTAGATTAGTTCAGACGTTCGTTGCAAAACAGTTTTTAGCATGGATAGGGACTGCAACTGCTGTGTTCGGATGCAGGTTGAGTTGGCATCCCTTCGCTCCCAGCTTCAGGCAGTGTTGGCTTCGGTCTCACAGCTTGAGGCTGTTGCCAATGGGCATCACTGTGGGGGTCCGGATGGGGGTTTGTCGGGGACGGCCAGCTCGTCCCACGCACCTGTGGTGGAGTGGGAGGTCATTTCAAGGTGTGGCAGGGGGCGAAAGACATTCCGGAGGGCTGAACGGAAGGCCTCTCCAGTTTGTCTGACGAACTGGTTTCAGGCTCTGTCTCAGGCTGATACTGATCTTCGGCCTGACATGGCTGCTTGTCCTGTTCTAGAGGTTGCCCCTGAGTCTGCAAGATCCGGGCGGTCGCAGAGGGTGGGCTTACTGGTAGTTGGGAGCTCCAACGTCAGGCGCGTAATGGGGCCCCTTAGGGAAATGGCAGCAAGAGAGGGGAAGAAAACCAATGTGCACTCCGTGTGCATACCGGGGGGAGTCATTCCAGATGTGGAAAGGGTCCTTCCGGATGCTATGAAGGGTACAGGGTGCACCCATCTGCAGGTGGTCGCTCATGTCGGCACCAATGATGTGTGTCGCTATGGATCGGAGGAAATCCTCTCTGACTTCCGGCGGCTATCTGATTTGGTGAAGACTGCCAGTCTCGCTAGCGGGATGAAAGCAGAGCTTACCATCTGCAGCATCGTCGACAGGACTGATTGCGGACCTTTGGTACAGAGCCGAGTGGAGGGTCTGAATCAGAGGCTGAGACGGTTCTGCGACCGTGTGGGCTGCATATTCCTCGACTTGCGCCATAGGGTGGTGGGGTTTCCGGTTCCGCTGGATAGGTCAGGAGTCCACTACACGCAACAAGCGGCTACACTGGTAGCAGGGGTTGTGTGGCGTGGGCTGGGCGGTTTTTTAGGTTAGATGGCCTTGGGCAAGTACAGAAAGGACAACAGCCTCAACGGGTGCGGGGCAAAGTCAGGACATGCGGGGACCAAGCAGCAATCGGTATTGTAATTGTCAACTGTCGAAGCTGCGTTGGTAAAGTACCAGAACTTCAAGCGCTGATAGAAAGCACCGAAGCTGAAATCGTTATAGGTACAGAAAGCTGGCTTAAGCCAGAGATAAATTCTGCCGAAATTTTTACAAAGGTACAGACGGTGTTTAGAAAGAATTGATTGCAGCAACCGGTGGTGGAGTGTTCGTCGCTGTTAGTAGTAGTTTATCCTGCAGTGAAGTAGAAGTGGATAGTTCCTGTGAATTATTATGGGTGGAGGTTACACTCAACAACCGAGCTAGGTTAATAATTGGCTCCTTTTATCGACCTCCCGATTCAGCAGCATTAGTGGCAGAACAACTGAGAGAAAATTTGGAATACATTTCACATAAATTTTCTCTGCATGTTATAGTCTTAGGTGGAGATTTCAATTTACCAGATATAGACTGGGACACTCAGATGTTTAGGACGGGTGGTAGGGACAGAGCATCGAGTGACATTATACTGAGTGCACTATCCGAAAATTACCTCGAGCTATCAAACAGAGAACCGACTCGTGGAGATAACATCTTGGACCTACTGATAAAAAACAGACCCGAACTTTTCGACTCTTTAAGTGCAGAACAGGGAATCAGTGATCATAAGGCCATTGCAGCATCCCTGAATATGGAAGTTAATAGGAATATAAAAAAAGGGAGGAAGGTTTATCTGTTTAGCAAGAGTAATAGAAGGCAGATTTCAGACTACCTAACAGATCAAAACGAAAATTTCTGTTCCGACACTGACAATGTTGAGTGTTTATGGAAAAAGTTCAAGGTAATCGTAAAATGCGTTTTAGACAGGTACATGCCGAGTAAAACTGTGAGGGACGGGAAAAACAGCCAAAACCTCTCAGACAAACAGAAGCTAAACGATGTCAAAGTCAGCGTAAGGAGGGCTATGCGTGAAGCGTTCAGTGAATTCGAAAGTAAAATTCTATGTTACGACTTGACAGAAAATCCTAGCAAGTTCTGGTCTTACGTTAAATCAGTAAGTGGCTCGAAACAGCATATCCAGACACTCCGGGATGATGATGGCATTGAAACAGAGGATGACACGCGTAAAGCTGAAATACTAAACACCTTTTTTCCAAAGCTGTTTCACAGAGGAAGACAGCACTGCAGTTCCTTCTCTAAATCCTCGCACAAACGAAAAAATGGCTGACATCGAAATAAGTGTCCAAGGAATAGAAAATCAACTGGAATCACTCAATAGAGGAAAGTCCACTGGACCTGACGGGATACCAATTCGATTCTACACAGAGAACGCGAAAGAACTTGCCCCCCCTTCTAACAGCCGTGTACCGCAAGTCTCTAGAGGAACGGAGGGTTCCAAATGATTGGAAAAGAGCACAGGTAGTCCCAGTCTTCAAGAAGGGTCGTCGAGCAGATGCGCAAAACTATAGACCTATATCTCTGACGTCCATCTGTTGTAGAATTTTAGAACATGGTTTTTGCTCGAGTATCATGTCGTTTTTGGAAACCCAGAATCTACTTTGTAGGAATCAACATGGATTCCGGAAACAGCGATCGTGTGACACCCAACTCGCTTTATTTGTTCATGAGACCCAGAAAATATTATATACAGGCCCCCAGGTAGATGCTATTTTTCTTGACTTCCGGAAGGCGTTCGATACAGTTCCGCACTGTCGCCTGATAAACAAAGTAAGAGCCTACGGAATATCAGACCAGCTGTGTGGCTGGATTGAAGAGTTTTTAGCAAACAGAACACAGCATGTTGTTATCAATGGAGAGACGTCTACAGACGTTAAAGTAACCTCTGGCGTGCCACAGGGGAGTGTTATGGGACCATTGCTTTTCACAATATATATAAATGACCTAGTAGATAGTGTCGGAAGTTCCATGCGGCTTTTCGCGGATGATGCTGTAGTATACAGAGAAGTTGCAGCGTTAGAAAATTGTAGCGAAATGCAGGAAGATCTGCAGCGGATAGGCACATGGTGCAGGGAGTGGCAACTGTCCCTTAACATAGACAAATGTAATGTATTGCGAATACATAGAAAGAAGGATCCTTTATTGTATGATTATATGATAGCGGGACAAACACTGGTAGCAGTTACTTCTGTAAAATATCTGGGAGTATGCGGGCGGAACGATTTGAAGTGGAATGATCATATAAAATTAATTGTTGGTAAGGCGGGTACCAGGTTGAGATTCATTGGGAGAGTGCTTAGAAAATGTAGTCCATCAACAAAGGAGGTGGCTAACAAAACACTCGTTCGACCTATACTTTAGTATTGCTCATCAGTGTGGGATCCGTACCAGATCGGTTTGACGGAGGACATAGAGAAGATCCAAAGAAGAGCGGCGCGTTTCGTCACAGGGTTATTTGGTAACCGTGATAGCGTTACGGAGATGTTTAATAAACTCAAGTGGCAGACTCTGCAAGAGAGGCGCTCTGCATCGCGGTGTAGCTTGCACGCCAGGTTTCGAGAGGGTGCGTTTCTGGATGAGGTATCGAATATATTGCTTCCCCCCACTTATACCTCCCGAGGAGATCACGAATGTAAAATTAGAGAGATTAGAGCGCGCACGGAGGCTTTCAGACAGTCGTTCTTCCCGCGAACCATACGCGACTGGAACAGGAAAGGGAGGTAATGACAGTGGCACGTAAAGTGCCCTCCGCCACACACCGTTGGGTGGCTTGCGGAGTATAAATGTAAATGTAGATGTAGATGTAGAACCTCCCCATCGCACCCCCTTCAGATTTAGTTATAAGTTGGCACAGTGCATAGGCCTTGAAAAACTGAACACAGATCAATCGAGAAAACAGGAAGAAGTTGTGTGAGACTGTGAAAAAAATAATCAAAATATAAAAACTGAGTAGTCCATGCGCGAGATAGGCAATATCAAGGACAGTGTGAGCTCCGGAACGCCGTGGTCCCGTGGTTAGCGTGAGAAGCTGCGGAACGAGAGGTCCTTGGTTCAAGTCTTTCCTTGAGTGAAAAGTTTAATTATTTTTATTTTCAGACTATTGTTATCTGTCCGTCCGATACGAGGTAACTACGCCGTAGTATGGGGACGCCACACCTAAACACTTCTTTGGGAGTGATTATCACATCCACAAGAAAACCTAAATCGGGCAAGGTAGAAGAATTTTTTTAACCATTCGCCAAGTGTACAAGTTAGGTGGGTCGACAACATATTCCTGTCGTGTGACGCACATGCCGTCACCAGTGTCGTATAGAATATATCAGACGTGTTTTCCTGTGGAGGAATCTGTTGACCTATGACCTTGCGATCAAATGTTTTCGGTTCCCATTGAAGAGGCACGTCCTTTCGTCTACTAATCGCACAGCTTTGCGGTGCTGTCGCAAAACACAGACACTAAACTTACTACAGTGAACAGAGATGTCAATGAACGAACGGACAGATAATAAATTTGCGAAAATAAACTTTACACTCGAGGGAAGACTCGAACCAAGAACCTCTCGTTCCGCAGCTACTCACGCTAACCACGGGACCACGGCGCTCCTGACCTCACATTTTCCTTAATGTTGCCTATCTTGCGCATGGATTACTCAGTTTGTATATTTTGCTTATTTTTTTCATGGTTCCACACAACTTCTTCCCGTTTTTTTCGATTGATCTTGGTTCAGTTTTCCAAGGCCTATCCACTGTGCCAACTTATAACTAAATCCGAGAGGGGTGCGATGGGGAGGTTCCCTTGTAAGTGCCACAGTGGTGTAGAAGAAGTCGAGAGCAAGAATTTGATGGGAGACGCTTGTGGTCTGCCAAGTCGGGAAACTATCTAAAACTGGCCTACAAAAGACGCCTGTCGCAGGCGCAGCACATGCGCGTCGCGTGAGGTTTTTAATTTTTGCTGGCCCTCTTACGTCACTGGCTTTGTCTGTCAGATTTTTCAAATAGTGTCTTTCATTGTTTTTTGTTACGTTTATAATTGGATCGAAACTTAAGCGTTCCAAACACAGCAGTCTCATAATAACAGTGCCAGAGAAACAAAACGTTTTAATTGGTACGTTTGCGCTATTAAAATTCACAAAATTTTGAGTTATATTTAACACAAACGTCAATTCACAAATTGGCGCGACGCGCATGCGTTGTAGCTTAGTTGGTTTCTGAAGGGCAAGTTCTGGTAATTTCTCGGTGTAATAGATCACAAGTGTTCCGTATCAAATTGTTTGTCTTCAGTTCTCCAACATTACTGTTACACCTTGTGTAAAAGACTGAATATGTTGCTGCTGTTCTTCAACCAAGCGACGGTATCAAAAGTCAACAAGGTTCAAAATCGTTCAAATGGCTCTGAGCACTATGGGACTTAAAATCTGACGTTATCAGTCCACTAGAACATCGAAGTACTTAAACCTAACTAACCTAAGGATATCACACACATCCATGCTCGCGGCAGGATTCGAACCTGCGACCGTAGCAGTCGTGCGGTTCCGGACTGAAGGGCCTAGAACCGCTCGGCCACGGCGGCGGGCAGTCGGCAAGGGAGAGGTAAGTTTCAGCAAGTTCCGCTGTAGAACAAGCAACCGAGGGAGGAGTGTTTCATATCTTCGCATCTCAGAGTGTTTAATACCTAAGCGCATGCGGATGATGTGAAACAGAGAAGAGTGAATCAGAAGTGTTCTAATTTGACAAAAAAAAACGATGGAAATGAGCGTTGGCATTGTAGGCCGGGAGGCTTCATCTGGGGAAATTCGGCCACCTAGTGCAAGACTTATTTCAGACGACGCGACTGTGGGCAACTTGCGCGCCGGTGATGCGGAGGAAATGATGATGACAGAACAACACCCATTCCCCGAGTGGAGAAAATCGCTAACCCGACTGGGAATCGAACCTGGGCCCCCCTTGCATGAGAGGCGAGCACGTTAGCAGCCAGCTAAGCAGGCTGACACCACTTTGCCAGAAAGTTTCAAAGTAGTGCGTACACGGTTGACAAGTGAAAATTTCATTTTGCAAACAATCCGCTTGTCTTTTACTAAGCCATTTCTCAGCAATTTCCTTTTTTCAAAGTGTGCTGGTCCCGAAATCGATGCAGGTTAATTTCTGTGATCTTTGGGAGAAAAGATAGAGGTACTGGCAGAAGTAAAATAATGAGGGTGGGTCGTGAATTAGGCCTGAATGGCCCCTAGGTAGAGCACTTTCTGTCAGAGGCACATGTTCCAGGTCTGATTCCGGTCCCACAGAGAGCTTTAATCTGCTAAGATATTTCAAGTCAGTGTACACTACGCTGCAGAGCAAAAAATTCATTTTGAGAAAAGGGTAAGTAAGTAAATTTGTAATCTACTCAGAAGAATTTTTGATAATAATTGTAATATTGTGGGGTAAGCTTAGACATTCAGACGCAGAGCTCTCGCCCACTGCCACGCTATTTGCTGGTTGTAACTCTCTCTCACCCTGAGAGTCACACCATATCTTCCCTTACCGGAACTTACGCCCCCACCCAATATCTCACACAAGAGTCATTTCTCTCCAAAAGCTATTTCATTTCACTCCATTTTTTTCATCAAGTGAAAATACTATCGTATTATTAATTCATAAATACATGAAGGTGTAAATTACTAGCTACTTACCCTGGGATCACATGGGTAACTCTAAATAACTACGCCAGATGACTTATCTTGCTTACTTTTATTTCTTTATTGTCATTTCACTCCCCAAAAAGGGGCAGGTTGGGAGAAGCACAATACGCCACTTTTCAGCCAAGAGAGTCACAGCGAAAACATAGTCTAATGAGAAAATAACACATAACATAGAAAGTTATAAAATGATCAATTAACAAGAACAAAAAGAGATGAGTCGAAACAGTAGATTTAAAAACAACATAGACTAGAGCAATACACACATGCGGATAATGAACACTGTGAGTCAACACGAAAACAAAGAAACACCACAGTGGGAACACAAATGAATGACGCTGGCAACACTGCTGGTGCTGATGGAACGTAGCACTGCACAGGGCACTGGAGTAACACTGACACCGCAATGAAAACGTTAAAACTCACTGCACTTAAGGGGACCTACCACCAATTGAGGGGAGGAGGGGGGAAGAAAAAGGGTGGGGAGGGACGGTAGGGGGAAACCGAAAGGGGGTTAGGAGGGGGCAGTGGAGGGGAGAAGGAAAGGAGCTGGAAGCCCGGGAGGGGGGGAGGGAAGCAAAAAGATGATCGGCAGGGGAAAATGAGGAAGACGGGAAGGGAGAGAGGGAGAGATCTCTGCTAACTCTTAATGTGTAACTTATATACAGGCCTACAAACCTTCCCCGTGAATCATTCAATCTATTAATGAAGACCACATTAAAATCCTTCCAGTGGCACTCAGATTAGCCTTTGCATACATACAGACAGCAAAACACGGCAAAGGACTTTAATTTATAATGTATAGTGTAGTTATATATAGATGTATAGATTCAAACTTCACTGCTCTCTGCAGTTTAGGCGACAGTTAACTTTACTGCTTTCCCCACCAGACAGCACCTCCTCTGCAGCCGACTAGCTTGTAGCTCCCATCATTGCTATGAGATGTCGCTCCAAACGCCAATTAAATATGGATTAGATAACAATACATGTATCACACACTCATCATTACTGTAAGTACAAACTATATACAGAAACCTCACACGTGAATCAGTAAGTGCATTATCGAAAATCGTATGAAAATCGCTTCAGTGGTTCCAGAGATTATCCACTGCATGCAAATTGAAAAACGTGGTGGGGAATTGTTATTCATATGTATAGACACATTTACCATAAGAGGTATAAAAATTGTTGCTAGAAATTTGAACACACACTATACTTATAACTTGGAAAAGTAATTTTCAGTATTTATAAAACACGCAAACAATTTTAATTGAAACTGAATACAATAATTTTATTTTGTTTCGCCTACTGTGTAAACGTCATTAATATGACATTCAGTCGTTAAGTACGTCTTAGAGTCAGAAACAAAAGTGTATCATATCAATAATATAGCAGAGCGATAAATATGCAAGATTATTTGAGGTATGTCAATGTTAAATTTTCTTACATGAACACATCGTGGCCAGATGAAGGGTCACTGTCACCTCCGTCAACATGTTTGTTATCCAATAGGTGGATCACAGGATGCTGGGCTGTGATGTTATCCGTGCGTCTGGGTAAGACTACGCATTAACACGTTCCATCAGGTGACAGATAGTGGACGAAACGCGAATGAGGGTAGCAATTTGAAGAGTAGAGGGGAAAAAAGTGCCAAGGCTCGTGCCATGGGAAAAAAAACCTCTGCGACAGTGGGATGGGTAGCAAGAGCAGTAGTGGCTTACTGGCTGTGATAGTTCATGCAAGGTTGAGTTTGTTAGTATGGTTATCTTGCATCATTACCGTGGCAAGCGATGGCTATGTTTCCGAGTTTGCTGCAGCCGCTGCATTCCTGGAAGATTCAGGATCGTTATATATTAGTAGGAGATGGGCCATAGATCATCACACTATCTGGGTGGGGGAGGGAGGGGGATGGAGCTCGTCTGCATGTAGTCTACGGTACGGCTTCCCTGTGTGGTGCCAGTTATTCGGCAAGTGTGTTCCAGCTGGATATCCAGTAATGGTGGCTGATTGACAGGGGCTCACCTGTAGCGTTGTGTTTGCGTGTACTTGGCCATAGATGTTAGGTCCTTAGAAGTATATCTTTTGGTTTTTTATGTTTACATCTATGGTTGTGGTCGTAGTTCCCCAGAGTCAGAATAAACGGGTTCTGCGAATGTCTGGAGTTTCAGTATAGTCTTGTGGTGAGATTGTGGATTACCTCCGTGAGAGTCTCAAGTCGGTATTCCCGGTGAAGGTCCACGATGTGTGTGTATCGTGCAGCATTGCTTATGGTTTTGAGTACTTAGTTCTGTACGATCTGCAGACGGCGCAGGCGTGTGGGCGCAAAGTATCCCCGGACAGGGGCTGCGTACGTCATCAGGGGTCGAATAAGTGTCATGTACAGTCGTGGACAAAACGAGCGAGAGTCCTCGCCTTTTCGTTATGCTGATCTGCACAGCTTTGAAGGCTGCTACACAGCATAACAGGCAAGGCGGCGAAGTGCTACGAACATACTATGCACAGGCGTGTAATTGAAAAACTATCCGTACTGTCAGACTGTTTTCAATCACGTGTAAGTCTATATTAACGCTGAATAGTGTGTTAAACATAACACGTAAATATAAAATATAAATGAAAGAAGAAACGCTAACTAGTATGAACTGTACTAATAAAAAAGAATTCCAGCTTATCGAGATAACATAACTGTTTTAGCAAGACAAAGTATCCCACATCGTTACGAATTAGCAAAATATTACGCGCATTCGGCGACGAAACGGTCTGTGTCATCGTTCAGACCAGTCACACACGATTACCGTTGCTGACCTACCATGAAAGTGTGCTGCAGATTTAGCAATGCGTGAAGATTCATAACGAAATTTTGTTAATGGTGACAAGGGTTTTAGCGGGTGCTGTGGCCGAGCGGTCTAGGCGCTTCAGTCATAGGTTGGAATCCTATCTCGGGCATGGATGTGTAAGAGGCCCTTAGCTTAGCTAGGTTTAAGTAGTTATAGGTCTAGGGGACTGATGGCTTAAGCAATTTTGTCACATAGTTCCTAGAGCCATTTTTTTACCTTTCGCGTAAATTTTCTTTACATAAACTGTCGTATCTTTAGATTGCGTTGATATAGCTCACCTTTCTTATACCACCAAGGGACCGTATACCGCAGGAAGTGCGACAAATTTCCGCTTATTATGTCTACCCGTACTCGAGGTAAACGGGTTTCAATGGTTGGGTAGACAGATAGACGGTCAAGAAAGTGAGTTTAGTAGGGTTCCATTTATACCGATGTAGGTGACGAAATCCTAACAAGGAATGAATAATTCACCCTACTCTTTATTCGAAATGTTATAGTTGTAGTAAATACAGGGTGTTTCAAAAATGACCGGTATATTTGAAACGGCAATAGAAACTAAACGAGCAGCGATAGAAATACACCGTTTGTTGCAATATACTTGGGACAACAGTACATTTTCAGGCAGACAAACTTTCGAAATTACAGTAGTTACAATTTTCAACAACAGATGGCGCTACGGTCTGGGAAACTCTATAGTACGATATCTTCCACATATCCACAATGCGTAGCCATAATATGGCGCAGTCTCTGAATGAAATTACCCGAAACCTTTGACAACGTGACTGGCGGAATGGCTTCACATGCAGATGAGATGTACTGCTTCAGCAGTTCAATTGTTTCTGGATTCTGGCGGTACACCTGGTCTTTCAAGTGTCCCCACAGAAAGAAGTCACAGGGGTTCATGTCTGGCAAATAGGGAGGCCAATCCACGCCGCCTCCTGTATGTTTCGGATAGCCCAAAGCAATCACACGATCATCGAAATATTCATTCAGGAAATTAAAGACGTCGGCCGTGCGATGTGGCCGGGCACTATCTTGCATAAACCACGAGGTGTTCGCAGTGTCGTCTAAGGCAGTTTGTACCGCCACAAATTCACGAAGAATGTCCAGATAGCGTGATGCAGTAATCGTTTCGGATCTGAAAAATGGGCCAATGATTCCTTTGGAAGAAATGGCGGCCCAGACCAGTACTTTTTGAGGATGCAGGGACGATGGGACTGCAACATGGGGCTTTTCGGTTCCCCATATGCGCCAGTTCTGTTTATTGACGAAGCCGTCCAGGTAAAAATAAGCTTCGTCAGTAAACCAAATGCTGCCCACATGTACATCGCCGTCATCAATCCTGTGCACTATATCGTTAGCGAATGTCTCTCGTGCAGCAATGGTAGCGGTGCTGAGGGGTTGCCGCGTTTGAATTTTGTATGGATAGAGGTGTAAACTCTGGCGCATGAGACGATACGTGGACGTTGGCGTCATTTGGACAGCAGCTGCAACACGGCGAACGGAAATCCGAGGCCGCTGTTGGATCACCTGCTGCACTAGCTGCGCATTGCCCTCTGTGGTTGCCATACGCGGTCGCCCTACCTTTCCAGCACGTTCATCCGTCACGTTCCCAGTCCGTTGAAATTTTTCAAACAGATCCTTTATTGTATCGCTTTTCGGTCCTTTGGTTACATTAAACCTCCGTTGAAAATTCGTCTTGTTGCAACAACACTGTGTTCTAGGCGGTGGAATTCCAACACCAGAAAAATCCTCTGTTCTAAGGAATAAACCGTGTTGTCTACAGCACACTTGCATGTTGTGAACAGCACACGCTTACAGCAGAAAGACGACGTACAGAATGGCGCACCCACAGACTGCGTTGTCTTCTATATCTTTCACATCACTTGCAGCGCCATCTGTTGTTGAAAATTGTAACTACGGTAATTTCGAAAGTTTGTCCGCCTGAAACTGTACTGTTGTCCCAAGCATATTGCAACAAACGGTGTATTTATATCGCTGCTCGTTTAGTTTTTATTGCCATTTCAAATATACCGGTCATTTTTGAAACACCCTGTACATCAGCATATTAATCGTAGTTACGCTTTCGATCCAAATCACGTTTACAGGAATGCAAATAAAATCCATTTGCCTATACACGTGGTAATTCAGTTCTCATTATTAATGCCACCGCGTTTTAGAAGTGAGAGCATTCCCATTGCTAGCTAGCTTAAGAAACACGTCCTGTAATGAACGTTTTCTAGCTGGTGTGAGTCTAATGAAGAATTCGAAACATTGTAGAATATGTTTGGCAGCTGTGGCGCCGTTTATTTCCTGGGGTGGTGCAGAATTATCCTACTAAATTTATTCGCTAATAACAGTGTTTTGTTATTTCCATAAACATCCCGAATGATCGCCACATAAGAGGTGACATAACGGCAGAAAATTAATTTTTTTGAGTCCAGAAATCTCTATGCAACAAAAACTGCAGATCATTTTGCCATTTTCATTGCGAAATTGCCGGCTTATTCACGCCTGGGGTAATAATAGAGGACTGTTTGCCTGGGTTGTCTGCTAGTTTAGTGAAAGGTATTAGCTACTGCAAGGGAGGTCTGGTTTGTTTTCGGTTCTAATCTCGATGGAGACAGATGGAGTATCAGTAAAGCCATTTTAAGAAATTCTCGCGCCCCCAATGCGTTTTATTGCTACCTTTATTCTGAACCAGCGCCTTGTGGATATTGATATAAAACCCTTGTAGAATTTCATACTTGTTACTGCCTACTTTTTCCGCTTCTGTCAATAACTGAATTGACTTAAGTGTGACAACGAATGACTTTTAAAAGAATTTCGTTATGGATCTTTATGCTTTGCTATATTTGCACACTTTCATGGTAGGTCAGCAACGGTAATCCAGTGTGACTGGTTTGAACGATGACACACATTGTTTCGTGACCGAATGCGCGTAATATTTTGCTGATTCGTAACGATGTGGGTGTAGGGAAGCAGCCTGCTCACGCTGTATAAAATTCACATCAGTCTTTCCAATGTGTGCCAGCCTAGTCCGCTGTAACTAGCTCTGACGTCATAAATGTTGCGCAATACTTTAAAAATCAAGTAAATAACCTGAAACGTTTCTAGCATGTCAGGAGTAATACTAAATCAACATGTGTTGAATGTCAGTTCAATAACTTTAACCATTTTCGAAATTTGGACGTTTTTCTGTAAAAACCATTGGCGCAACAGAAAAGAGCTAGAAACTTACAAATTTATATTTAGATTCCTTTTTCATAATAATTTACTAGAAACAATCTTCTGGACCTCACAAATTAAAATTTTAGTTGAAATTCATGATTTTCTGGTTTTTGTCTTAAAAATTAAGGAAGCAAGATAGATTAAGTAGGCTAGTAAATAAGGCTAGGATGTTTGTATTTAAGTAGAATGGATATCCGCTATAACCATAAAGATGTGAGAAGTTTCATTTGAATAACTATAAAACTATAGCGATAGCGTATTTCCAAAGGGCAAGTTCAGAGCTCGTCTACTGCGTGCAGTGTAATTAAATTAATTCTCTCGCCCAAAATATTTTACTTAGCCACGTCAGACTTTTATTATGATTACTTACCTGTGTGTTGAATGCACATTTAAATTGAGAGCTTATCAGCCATCAGCAGAGGAAGCCATGATTTATTCAATAACTTAATGTGGTGCATTACTAGCCCAGCGGGTAGTCGGGAGAGCCGATTTGATCAGGCGTTCCCTTAGCCATCCGCACCGCGGCTTTATATATAAGAACGCTGCTCGAGGAAGAAAGGCACCAGTTCTCTCCAGACGCTAAGTAGCACATCACCTGTGTCGGGAGTCGCGTCTTGTCGGCATAATTGCTATAAACAGCCTCGGATGCCGTATTAAGTTACTCGGGTTACGCGTAACCATGAAATCATTTTCAAGTGAAGTGTTAATTCTGGGATGACTTTAATGATCTATCTTCAGTTTGCGTACGTCGTATTTTCACGTGCCGTCGTGGGACAAACATTCTACCATTATTTAGCGTGGCGTTTGATGAACATTATCATCAAATTATGGCGAGCATTCACTTAAACATTTAATTTGGACAGTTATAGTTGCATCAACGCATTAGACTCTGAACTGCTCTGTTAGTCAGATTGTGTGGATTCTTTTTTTTTCATCTGTGACTTTCAGAATATAGCGAACGTTTTTTCACGATCGTTTTTGATTATGAATCCCAGACAATCTCCTAGTTCCTCAGAGCTATAAGCTGTAGCTATAAGTGTATTTCTCAGATGAAGTGGGCACTAGGAATTCTAATTACAGGCTTCACGTTTTGCTAATCACTTTCTGGTTGCCAAAATTGTAGTTAGAGAGCCAGTGTTGAGAACGGCAAAAGACAGCATAATTAATAGGAACATTTATATAACAATTAATTCCACCCGCCGCCCCACATATGGTTAAACGGCAGGGAAATGCATTCTTTTCTACATTACATTACAAACCAAACATTAAATAAGCAGCAAAATTCCAACCAGCCGCCCCACATATGGTTAATCGGCTGGGAAAAACAAACAAAACATTCTACATTTAGATAACAGCAACCTAAAATTCCAACCAGCCGCCCCACATGGGGTACTTTGTCTTACTAAAACAAATATGGTACCTCGATAAGCTGAATTTCATTTTTATTAGTACAGTTCATACTGATTAGAGTTTCTTCTTTCATTTATATCTTATATTTACATGTTTAACACAGTAATCAGCGTTAATATAGTCTTACACATGATTAAAAACAGTCTGACCAAGTTGGTTCAAATGGCTCTGAGCACTAAGCGACTTAACTTGTGAGGTCATCAGTCGCCTAGAACTTAGAACTAATTAAACCTAACTAACCTAAGGACATCACACACATCCATGCCCGAGGCAGGATTCGAATCTGCGACCGTAGCAGTCGCTCGGCTCCAGACTATAGCGCCTAGAACTACAAGGCCACACCGGCCGTCTCTGACCTAGTTCAGATAGTTTTTCAATTTCACGTCTGTGTATAGTATGTTGGTAGCACTTCGTCACCTTACCTGTTTTGCTGTGTAGCAGACTTCAAAGCTGTGCAGATCAGCATAACGCAAAGGCTAGGGGTCTCGCTCGTTTTGTCCACGACTGTACATGGACCTCGACACCATTCTGTTCAGTGTGCTACGCCTGTTGAGCATCCCTGATTCCAAACAATCGATAGGCACATCCCCTATGTCTATGGCTTACACTTAAGAGGTGACCTTTTGCTACAAGTCCTACACCGTCATCAGTATTTTGCTTTTGTGGCGTAACGAACTTTTCGTCAGCCGAGTTCGCTCGGTGTTGCACTGAAAAATATTGCCACGCCGCCCTCAGCTATCGGCCAGTGCAGGCAGATAGCAGCCCTATAGCGGAATCGCTTGTGAGTGCGGCAAGGCGGTTTC
Source organism: Schistocerca americana (assembly GCF_021461395.2). Classification (NCBI taxonomy): domain Eukaryota; kingdom Metazoa; phylum Arthropoda; class Insecta; order Orthoptera; family Acrididae; genus Schistocerca; species Schistocerca americana. Next base: position 63,404,550 of record NC_060120.1, read on the forward strand.
CGAAGCAGAAGAGCGGCAGGCACTTGGCGCTCGCCCTACATCCGCTGAATGCGTGGCGGCCGCACGTGGCCACGTGGGAGCCGGCGCCGCCCCGGAGAGCCGGAGAACGCGGCCCCTGGGAGTCGTCGCGGCGCCGCCGTCGCCTGACGCCCCCGCGGCCCCCACCCCCCGCTGCTGTGCTCCAGGTCAGTGGCGCCGCGCTGCGGTCGTAAGCCGCACGTGGGCCCTCGCCGGCGCCGCCGGCAAAAAAGTAAAGAAAGGCCGAGGCGCCTCGCAGTGTCGCGGATATTGTTTCCGCTGCAAGCGCCGAGGCGACACTCCGGCCCTTGTCTGCCTCGTGGAGCACTCTACCTTGTAGTCGCGCACGTTCAGAGAGTAAACCGAGAGATACAGTATATGCTCCCGCGGGCGAAGGCAGACTAGTGCTGGAGAAGATCGCAGTTTGAATCACGCTCTCGCGATTCTTTCGCTGGTATCCTCCGCGTCTCACAAGGAAACCTCCCCATCGCACCCCCTCAGATTTAGTTATAAGTTGGCACAGTGGATAGGCCTTGAAAAACTGAACACAGATCAATCGAGAAAACAGGAAGAAGTTGTCTGGAACTATGAAAAAAAAAAGTAAAATACACAAACTGAGTAGTCCATGCGAAGATAGACAACATCAAGGACAGTGAGAGTGAAGGAGCGCCGTGGTCCCGTGGTTAGCGAGAGCAGCTACGGAACGAGAGGTTCTAGGTTCAAGTCTTCCCTCGAGTGAAAAGTTTAATTTTTTATTTTCAGTTTATGTGACAAACTCTTATGTTTTCATCACTTTTTTGGGAGTAATTATCACATCGACAAGAAAACTTACATCGGGCAAGGTAGAAGAATCTTTTTACCCATTCGCTAAGTGTACAAGTTAGGTGGGTCGACAGCATATTCCTGTCATGTGTCGCACATGCCGTCACCAGTGTCGTATAGAATATATCAGACGTGTTATCCTGTGGAGGAATTTGTTGACCTATGACCTTGAGATCAAATGTTTTCGGTTCCCATTGGAGAGGCACGTCCTTTCGTCTACTAATCGCACGGTTTTGCGGTGCTGTCGCAAAACACAGACACTAAACTTATTACAGTGAACAGAGACGTCGATGAACGAACGGACAGATCAGAACTTTACGAAAATAAAGAAAGTAAAATTTTCAGTCGAGGGAGGACTTGGACCAAGGACCTCTCGTTCCGCAGCTACTCACGCTAACCACAGGACCAAGCCGCTCTTGAGCTCGCAATATTCTTGATGTTGCCTATCTTAGCATGGATTACTCAGTTTGTATATTTTGCTTATTTTTTTCATAGTTCCACACAACTTCTTCCTGTTTTCTCGATTGATCTGTGTTCAGTTTTTCAAGGCATATCCATTGCGCCAACTTATAACTAAATCTGAGGTGGCGCGATGGCGAGATTCCCTTGTCAGTATCACCCTAGCGGAAAAGTACGACGGTTCCACAAGAAAAATAGCGTCCGATTACTTTTTCTCTCTGTGAATTTACGAGGGTCACTCCAAAAGAAATGCACACTATCTTTGTGTGAAAGTTTTACAGTGTGTAGATACACCCTTCCCTCTTTTTTCAAACTTAGTTCAACCTGTTCACGTGAGTGGCGCTGTCACAGTACGTCTTAAAGTTGGCTGCTGCACTTGACGCTCGTCAGAAGCAACGTGCTATCGTACAATTCCTGTGCAGTGAAAACGGGACAGTGGGAAACACCCACAAGACGTTCAAAAAGGTGTATGGAGATGATGCTGTCGACCGCAGTACAGTTAGTCGGTCGGCAAGCGGGTTACGTGATGAAAGCTGGCACGGTAATATTGAGGATTGTCCTCGCAGCGGCAGGCCTCGTACTGCACGCACTCCAGACAATGTGCAGAGAGTCAACGAATTGGTGACTGCTGATAGACGCATCGCAGTGAACGAATTGTCACGCTACGTTGGGATATGCGAAGTAAGTGTTTGCAGAATACTCCCGGCCGGTGTGGCCCAGCGGTTCTAGCCGCTTCAGTCTGGAACAGGTCGCAGGTTCGAATCCTGTCTCAGGCATGGATGTGTGTGATGTCCTTAGGTTAGTTAGGTTTAAGTAGTTCTAAGTTCTAGGGGACTCATGACCTCAGATGTTAAGACCCATAGTGCTCAGAGCCATTTGAACCATTTTTTTAATTTAATTTTTTTTTTGTAGAATACGGCAAGCGCTGGCGTTAAAAAAGGTTTGTGCCAGGTGGTTTCCCAGGATGTTGACAGTGGCCAACAAAGCAACAAGAAAAACTGTATGCAGCGATCTTTTGGAACAGTACCACAATGGTAGAGATGAATTTCTTGGAATAATTGTGGCAGGTAATGAAACATGACTCCATCATTTTTCACCAGAGACGAAGAGGCAATCAATGCAGTGGCATCATGCAAATTCAAAGAAAAAATTCAAAACCACACCTTCTGCAGGAAAAGTTATGGCTACGGTGTTTCCAGATTGCGAAAGATTCTTGCTAGTGGACATCATGCCAAGTGGAACCATCACATATTCTGATGCATATGTGACGACACTGAAGAAACTTCAAGCTCGACTGTGTCGTGTTCGACCACATCGGCAAAAGCAGGATTTTTTGTTGTTGCACGACAATGCACGGTCACGCGGCAGTCAACAAACCATGGAAGCGATCACAAAACTCGGATGGACAACAATGAAACATCCGCCTTATAGTCCTGACCTGGCTCCATGTGAGTATCATTTCTTTTTGAAACTGAAAGACTCTCATCGTGGAACAAGGTTTGACGATGATGACTCCCTTGTCAACGCTGCCAAACAGTCGCTCCAACAGGTTGGTCCAGAAATTTACCGTGCGGGTATACAGGCGCTGGTTCCGACGTGGCCTAAGGCAGTTGAGAGTGATGGAAATTATGTGGAGAAATGAAAATATTGTTGCTAATGGATGCATCTACACACTGTAAAACTTTCAAACATGTAGAATAAAAGATGGATTTAAAAAAATAGTGTGCATTTCTTTTGGAGTGACCCTCATATTAGAATGATTCTATGCTTCCTGCAACGTGTAACTACCCCTTTCCCAATCTGCCTACTGGATTGCAATAATACTGATCATGATCGCATTTGCTAAATTAAATTTTTCAGTGAATAAGGCTACCGTTAACGAAGGAAAATAACATCGGTTAGCTGGAGGAAAGTGTACAACAAACCCTTGTGAAGGAAGCCCTCGTGAAGGAAGAATCTACTCTAAACCTAATCTAAACACTGATGAGAATTTTGAAATGAGTGCAATCACTAACCACACGGAGCGGTGTGCGGGGGGGGGGGGGGGGGGGGGTACCACGTAATAATCACTGGCTCACTGGCGTGGTAACAGAAGGTTGTCACGCCGTTCCACGTGAAAATAGTTCCACAGTTCACGTGAAAATAAATCAACCAGAAAGCACTGAGTTTGCAGTTACTTATTCTGGGATACTAAATTTTGAAAGTAAAGTTAAATGAAGTTACTGGTTAAATAAATGTAACTAAAATTTTTGTTACGTTAAAAAAAGCTTTGTCATCTCAGTGTAACGTAATGCAAAATTTAGGAAAAGGCAAGCAATTTACTTTTGATTATTGAGAGCAGCTGATTTTACTTTTAATGTAATAACAATAAAATACATGCTATTTTGTCTAAAACTGACGTAGTGAGACCGTGACTGTGTACAACTAATGTAGGTTAATTCTTACAAAGAAGAAGACAGCAACCAGCCACTATTAATACTGCTATTTATTTAGGTAAATATGGCCGTAACCGGTTTCGAACGGCAAGTTCATCATCAGACGGCTGTTCACATGATTTGCAAGATACACTTTACATAATCGTCAGTTTTCGATTTTTATTCTCTTATGTAAAGTGTATCTTGCAAATCATGTGAACAGCTATCTGATGATGAATTTGCCAGTTCGAAACCGGTTACGGTGCTATTTTACCAAAATAAATAGCAGTATTAATAGTGACCGGTTACTGTCTTCTTCCTTGTAAGACTTAACCTACATTAGTAAAACACATACCAAGCCAGTAGAAGTCGCTCGCTAAGCTAAATACAGAGTAAATGAAATTGTGCACTCTTAATTTGTGCTGTATCTTATTAGTTTTGCCAGTGATATTTTACAATAATTTTAGTGAATGAAGTTCCTACTCAAAATTACAAATTAGTTAAGCTTCTGCCACGTGGGATTAACCGAGCGGTCTGGGCGCTGCAGTCTTGGATTGTGCGGCTGATCCCGGCGGAGGTTCGAGTCCTCCCTCGGGCATGGGTGGGTGTGTTTCTCCTTAGGATAATTTCGGTTAAGTAGTGTGTAAGCTTAGGGACTGATGACCTAAGCAGTTAAGTCCCATAAGATTTCACACACATTTTTTGAGTTAAGTCTCTGATATGCAGTACATGAATGAACAGTTACTGAGACAGAAAATTTAGAATGTAACTGGTCATTACCAAACATACAAAATTGTCAATAAATAGTTAATCAGTTTTCATAATTTTACCACACTCGGTGATTGCCTGGAAAGGAAAGGAAACGAACCCTGCTTGGTAATAGTGTCTGAGGACAATGACAACGCAGGTGCCTTCCGAGTTCAACTTTTGCAGGTTACTATTCAAGTTAGTCACACTTTGTAAAAGAAATGCCTCTGGTTAATGCCTGTATAAGCTCATAATTTTGGACTTAACAGTCTTATGATGTAGTAGCTGTACGGATGACGAAGAATGTAGCCGAGCGCCCAACAAACACATCCGCTCTCTTTCATGACACAAGCTGCTCTGCCTCCTCTCTGCTCGCTACGGCCGGCCGGAGTGGCCGAGCGGTTGAAGGCGCTACAGTCTGGAACCGTATGACCACTACGGTCGCAGGTTCGAATCCTGCCTCGGGCTTGGATGTGTGTGATGTCCTTAGGTTAGTTAGGTTTAAGTAGTTCTAAGTTCTAGGGGACTTATGACCACAGCAGTTGAGTCCCATAGTGCTCAGAGCCATTTTTTTGCTCTCCATATGCAAAGATAAACAACGTTACCGCTAGTGTCATTTTGTTGTTGCTATCGATACGTTCAAGTAAAGTTCCCTTGGTTATTACCCAGTAATTTACAATATTTTACAAAATTGTTAAGGCTTTCGTGGCCACTTGTTGACAAACTGCCTATTGGCTTCTTTCTCGGGTTCTTCGGCCGACGTTTACCTGATGATTTTACTGACGCAAGTTCTGGCTGTAGAGAAGCACTATCACACCCGCTTGTTCAGAGAAGCCGTAGGAACACAAAAACATGCGAACAGCTTCATCAAGAAATAGGAAAGCCTTAAGATAAACGGATCCCGGCTTCCCGTACTGCAGCGAACGACCGTCGCAGGTAGCAAGAGGAGAACCGCAAGAGGAGAACCGCACCCTCGAACGTTGGCGCGCCAGGTACATACAGTCTGCGGCCGCGAGCTCGGCTCCAGCTCACCACCGGCAATGGTGGGTGAAGCTTTGACAATGCGAGCTACTCGTGCTGGCGAAACGTCAGTAAAATCGTCAGATGAACATCGGCCGAAGATCCCGATACAGAAGCGAATAGGCAGTTTGTTACAATATTTTCTTCATAATTACAACCAGTTATATACAGTCAGAAACAAATACACTATTACGTCGATTACGTGTTAAATATAGTTTCTGTAATAAAACTTAGAGATTGGGAATCAGAAGTACAGTACAATTTATCAACGGATATTTAAGTGGGAAAAATTTTGGATGGTGCAGAAGATATTTTATCTGTATTTTAGGTGTTACAAACTGTTCGGTTCAGTTTATTTCAGTACGCTTGTGCAGTTTCGGCTTTAGGATATTTAATAGTAGCCTCTTCAATTACTTTTTGCGGTTTCGTGCCACATTTTGTAAAAACATAATCCGTACAGGATCTCTTTGTTGTTCGTCCGTCTGTCTGTCTATCTATCACAATGTTAAGAAACCTCTTTGTTAGGAACGAGTAGACGTATCAAGTTGATATTTATGTCACTAAAGCCCCTGGCGGTGTAAAAAGCTTAACCCTCTAAGTCAGTTCAGTGAAAAGACAGTGCCATTAATGTCACACATTTTGATACTGGCTCTTTCATCAAAACCTATAGGTTACTTCCCGTTGACCTACAATTATGAAATTTGAAAGGAAGCAAAATTTCACAATACAAGTAACGGGAAAAATCTGCAATTGTTCATTTGTAGTTATATCACACGAAATATCATTTCTTTTGTCATCTAACGTCAGATTTGAAATTAAAACGTTCTCGAAAACCTTGATATACCTGTGAGCTATTTTTTGCCGGTATAAGCAGCATCGATAGTAAGCAAAAATCGTCAGTATCCTAGATCCCCGGAATGGCTAAACTATCTATATACACAATTAACTTTCCACAGAACTCTCAGTGCGCGAGTCCTAGATAGAATCAGAGATTAGACAGTGTATAAGTTATCCTAAGGAAAGCGCCAAGAACGAGAGGACGAAGCGAAATAAGATTTCACGGGTTGAGAGGTTATATGATGTTACTTCAGCGATTACAGTGCACTCGCTATGGACCGGATGAGCGTCCTGATTCGTTTGCGAAGAGTATCATAAAGTCGATGTGTCCCCTCCCGAGACAAGCTGGTCTACAACTGTTGTAACTGGTCCCTGATATCCCTCACTATCGCTCCGTCACTGCGACGGAGCTGACATCCGGTATTGTGTTACACATGACCTGCAGGGGATCTTGCTGGCCGTGGGAGTGCCTCAGCATTGTGGACACAGTTCATAAACATACGGGACATGTCTGGGTGAGTACTGTCCTGTTGAAAAATGGCACCACGATACTGCTACACGAGACGCAAAACAGGAAGTCTTAGGATGTCCGTGACGTACCTTTACGTCGTCGTGGAACTCTAATCCAGTACCAGCTGAGCCTTGACATCATACGTGACGGCTCCGTTCGTCATGATTCCAGGTGTAACACCACTGTTCCTCTCCAAGATACGCCGTCGGAGGTTCGAGTCCTCCTTTGGGCATGGGTGTGTTTGTTGTCCACAGCGCAAATTAGTTTAAGATAGATTAAGTAGTGTGCAGGCTTAGGGACCGCTGACCTCAGCAGTTTGGTGCCATACGACCTTACCATAAATTTCCCAATTTCTCCAAGATATTGGAAAAATGGGATCTCTCCTCAAGTCGACGACATACTCACCTACGATCGTCATCCGAGGGTAGTGCGGATCCGCGATTCGTGGCTGAAAACAGTGCGGTGCCATTCAGCTGCAGTCCTTGTTTCCCGGTTGCGACACCGCTCGAAACGCCGTTCTTTGTGTAGTGGTGTTAACGGCTCCACACATGGGAAGATTATTCCCTAGTGTGGCTGTTGCTAGTCTCCGACCAACAGTGTCGGGCGACACAGAATGTGGCACGCTGTACACTAGTAGTTCCTGATGGCGTGCAAGCCATACGAATGGATTACGATGTGAAACTTCCTGGCAGATTAAAACTCTCTGTCGGACCGAGACTCGAACTCGGGACCTTTGCCTTTCGCGGGCAAGTGCTGCCATCTGAGCTACCCAAGCATGACTAACGCCCCGTCCTCACAGCTTTACTTCTGCCAGTACCTCGTGTCCAACCTTCCAAACTTTTCAGAAGCTCTCCTGCGAACCTTGCAGAATTAGCACTCCTGAAAGAGCTTATGTAAAGTTTGGATGGTAGGAGACGAGGTACTGGCAGAAGTAAAGCTGTGAGGACGGGGCGTGAGTCGTGCTTGGGTAGCTCAGATGGTAGAGCACTTGCCCGCGAAAGGCAAAGTTCCCGAATTCGAGTCTCGCTCCGTCACACAGTTTTAATCTCCCAGGAAGTTTCATATCAGCGCACACTCCGCTGCAGAGTGAAAATCTTATTCCGGCTTAAATGGCTGGCTCTGAGCACTATGCGACTTGAATTCTGAGGTCATCATTCGCCTAGAACTTAGAACTAATTAAACCCAACTAACCTAAGGACATCACACACATCCATGCCCGAGGCAGGATTCGAACCTGCGACCGTAGCGGTCGCTCGGCTCCAGACTGTAGCGCCTAGAACCGCACGCCCACTCTGGCCGGCCGTTCTGGCTTACGATGTACTTGAAGGATAACATGGTGCTCCTCCCTTGTGGTGGCCAGAGGTGGTCCACCGATACCTTGACTATAAGTGTCACCGCTTTCAGAAAGGAAGGAAAGAAGATCAGAGTTTGAAGTTCCGTCGACAGCGCGGTCATTAGAGACGGAGCATAAGCTCAGATTGGAAAGTAAAAACAACCATTCCGCTTTGCACAGGAACCATGCCACCGTTCGCCTGGAGCGTTTTAAGAAAATTACGAAGTACCTAAATCTGGATCTACATCTACATCATACTCCGCAAGCCACCTAATGGTGTATGGTGGAGGGTACTTTCGGTACCACTATCTGGTCCCTCCAACCCTGTTCCACTCGCGAATAGTGTGTGGGAAAAATGATTGTCAGTAAGCCTCTATATTGGCTGTAAATTCTCGAATTTCTTCCTTGTGGTCAATGTGCGACGTATATGTGAGGGGAAGTAATATGTTCTCCGCCTCCTCCTGAAAAGTGCTGTATCGCAATTACAATAGTAAATTGGTCCGTGATAGACAACATCTCTCTTGTAACGTCTGCCAGTAGAGTTCGTTTAGCATCTCTCGCCAGCTAAACGATCTCTTGGCGAAACGCGCCGCTCTTCGTTTGATCTTCTCTGTCGCTTCTATCAGTCCTACCTGATAGGGATCCCAGATAGATGAACAGTAGTCAAGTGTCGGGCGAACAAGCGCCTTATAAGCCTACTAATTCGTGGATGAATTACATTTTCTTAAAATTTTTCCGATGAATCTGAGTCTAGTATCAGCTTTTCCCACTTTCTCTGTCTCCAGCTGTTTGTCATCAGTAGTGTAGCATATAGTAGTGGATTTCGTTTCCTATATATGCGCAATATGTTACATTTATTTACGTTCAGGGTCAAGTGCCAGAGCTTGCACCATTCATCAATTCTCTACAGGTCGTTCTGCAAAATCTTACCATCTCCTGGAGTTGCTACTTTGTTATAGACAACTGCATCATCTGCGAATATCCTTAAAGAGCATTCGATGCTTTCTACTATCATTTATATAAATTGTAAACAGCAACTGTCATATCACTCTTCCCAGTGGTACTCCGGATATTACCTTTACATCTGTAGATTTTGTTCCAGTAAGAGCGACGTGTTGAGTTCTGTCTTGAATCCAATCGGAAGTCTGCTCCGATACTCCGTAAGCTCATTTTTTTTCATTAAACGGCAGTGCGGGTCGGTGTCAAATGCCTCACTGAATTCAAGGAATCCGGCATCAACCTGAGCGCCGTTGTCCACTCCGCTGTGGATCTCGTGGAGGAACAGAGCGACCTGACTTTCGCAGGGTCTCTGTTTGCAGAATCCACGTTCATTTTTATAGAGAAGATGTTCATTTTCCAAAAAGTCATAATTCTTGAGCATAAAACATGTTCCTTCATACTGAAACGCGGCTGGTCCCGGCGGAGTTGCGAATCCTCCCTCGAGAATGGGTGTGTGTGTTTCTCCTTAGGATAATTTAGGTTACGTAGTGCGTAAGCTTACGGACTGATGACCTTAGCAGTTAAGTCCCATAAAATTTCACACACATTTGAACATTTTTTGAATACTGAAACAGATTGAGGTCGGATATACAGGTCCATAATTGTGTGGATCTGTCTGACGGCCTTTCTTAAAAACGGGAATGACCTGCGCTTTTCTCCAGTCGTTAGGTAACTTTCGTAAATTACTGCTAGAAGGGGAGCAGTTTCTTTCGCGTAATCGTTATAGAATAATATAGGAAAGGTCAGATTTGATCAGTGTGACCAGTGTGTAGTGTATGAAGCCACACTGACATCAGACCAAGTCTTCTGAGTGCTTCGCTTTTTTGGTCAAGCAGTGACTTTGCTAACTATTTCACCTTCAATACCTATCAGTGATGGCAAATGTGGTCAATTCAGGGGAAAGTACTGAAATGACACAATGTCACAGACTTTACTGGTCTCTTGTAGATGTGATTTTATGCATATAGACTGAACCTGCCAGTGAAAATGTATGCTAAGGTCGGGAAACGAACCCAGGTCTCCTGCTTACTAGCAGGTGCGTTAACCACTTTTTTTTTTCGTCGCTGCGGACCCACATGCCATCCATTGAAGTTCGTTGTTGATACCTTCACTCAGTTTCTTATTACTGAGACCAGCCAACTCTCTGACCGAAAACGTTGAGCTACTGTGTCCGCGTCACTAAGCCACCCTGGAACAACGTTTTACACAACTGCATGGGGACCAGCAACCTCTCTGAAATTGTGTCATTTCATTCCTAAGAGTACCTGCACCGGGCCTTCAGGCTGGATCCCCCATTTACGTTCGACGCCGAGGTGCTATTCCGGAACATGGAGAGCCTCGGCAATTCTATTCGTGTGTAAGGGGGAATTTAAAGTAGACTGGGGCGGCAGCAAGAATTTGGGTCGAGGAGGGAGGCGTGACAGGGTAGTCCGCGCAGTTGTGTGAACTAGGCGTCTGATATATCGATATTTTAAAAAAATATCATTATCGGCGACCGAAATATCGTAAAAGCTATCTATATATTGACGGAAAAATATCGACTACGGATCTATAAAAATATCGGTTGCACATGGTATATATGGTGCCGTTTTTAGAGTTGTATATTTAACTATCGATTTATTGTTAGATGTTCTTTACAACAACAAGCTAGAGCCTGCTTATCCCCCGGAGAGCAAGAACTGAAAGGAAAACGAAGTGCGTTAACGCTTGGCGGTAGCCACTTTGTTTACAGAGGTAACAACATGATAGTGGCACAACAAAAGGTGTCCTATGGGTCCTTCGTTAGGTTTCGTAACCTATCGGGTTTGTCTGGAACACTTCGTGTCGAACCCCTGCTTTCAGATTTTTACAAACGCCAGCGACCCATGAGTCGTACATCAAAATTGCATAGTGAAGTTAAACGTCGCAGATTCAGTTACTAGCATCGAGCGCCGATTACGTCAACATTCCTTCTAATACGTCGCCGCCCACCGCAAAGACCAGTCTCGTCATTTAGGTTTTTGTTTATCAGTTTCAGCAACTGTTTCTGAAGAATGACGATTTGAAGAAGTAGCACACTAGTTGCGTTAAAAATTGTTTTTAAAACAACTGGTGTGCCATTTCTTCACATAGGAAATCTTGTTATTCTATCCACACCGCGTCACAACCCCCTTTCCCCACACCCCGCCCAGTGCAATCGGACTTCTTCGTCACCTACGCTTGCTAAATACAGTCAAAGAGAAGAACTGGACGTGACGAAAGCTGAAGAAGTTGCAAGACTCCTTCATACAGTGAAAGTAAAATTTTGTTCTACTACTATTTCAAAAGAAAAATTTGAAATATTTACCTAAAATTGGGAAAAAGTATGATATAAAATAAAAATATCGGCATCCGATATTGCCGTTTCGATATCCATATATAGGGAAAAAATATCGGCGTTTGATGTCCATATATCTTTTGGAAAAGATGATATTTTATCAACAGCCCTTGTCTGAACACCTATGTCAAGGTGGCTTAGTGGCTAATGCACCTGCCTAGTACACAGGAGACCTGGGTTCGACTCCTGACCTTGGTACAAATTTTGACTCGTAGCTTCAGTTTATATACATAAAATCAGGAGGAGTTGTTGTTGCAAAAAGTAACAGGGTAATTTCAGGAGAGACTGACCACCACCTTTTTATGCGATTCTAGTCACATTATAACAAAAAGACACACAGTTGTCTAAAATAAATTTTTTTTACAATATTCATAGAAAAGTTTCTGAAAATTGTAAACTAGGTCGCCAGAAAAAGAAAAAGAAGAAAAGAAAAGAGTTACTTGTCCATCTAACCTGGACCATCCGCGTGAGACGGATCCGTGATCACTAGGTGAATTTGTGCAATGTTTTATTGTTTACAACACTAAATAAGTCTTGGTAGACATTTGGAAGTAAAGCAATAAGCGTTTAGTCACTGTCAAAAGTCATTCCAATGCCTTTTGCCGTTCAAACTGGTAACATTTACAAATTATGAAACTCAGCCAAATCGAAGATTTGTTTCGTACCTCTTTTTTCACTTCCCAAATTTACCACATACGTTACAAGTGTTATAGAATTCTGTGCAGCTTTCATGCAACCAACGGCTGCAGATACCACATTTAAGCCAATCAGCTTAGCTAGTTGGGCAACAGGAGTCCTCCTCAGAGCCCGCACAACCGTTCTCGTCACAGTATTCACTGTCATCCAGGTAGGGATCAGAGTCTTCTCAGTTAGAGGTGTCGCTCCTACTCTTCTTCGCTGGTGGAGCTTTTGGTTGTTCTCTTTTTGCGTATTTATCTCTTCGTTTTTTCCCCTTAGGTCTTTTGCAGTTTGATTCACCCAGCATTTAAAATTCTAGCACAATTGGAGAGATTTTAGTCAGGACTTCCGTTGGTGATTGAACTAAGTCAGACGGCCGTTGTGGCCGAGTGGTTCTAGGCGCTTCAGTCCGGAACCGCGAGGCTGCTACGGTCGCAGGTTCGAATCCTGCCTCGGGCATGGATGTGTGTGATGTCCTTAGGTTAGTTAGGTTTAAGTAGTTCTAAGTTCTAGGGGATTGATGACCTCAGCAGTTAAGTCCCATAGTGCTCAGAGCCATTTTTGAACTTCAAGAAACACTGGTCAAGAGGATGCAGGAACTGGGTCGTATGACTTGGCAGAATAAACAGTATAATGTCTTTAGCCTCTGCATACACTAACATGTCCTCTATTGAACAATGAGAGGAATGCCCATCCAAAATAAGGACTTTTCCAGCTGATTTCCTCGGAAGAAAATGATTTCTGAGCCAAGCAAAAACTATGTCAGAACTGACACAGACTGACTTCTCATTCATCACAACTTGTTATCCAGGTGGCATTCCTTCAGTAAACTTTTGTTTCATGTTCTACCCTTTGAAAATGCAATACTGAAACAAGTGATAACGGGGAAATTGTTTCACCTTTTTCACTGCTAGTATTAGTGATCACATTTTTTTGAGTCCCTCTTCGCGATTTCTTGCCCGGGTTTATATTCAGCTGTAAATCAATCTCACCTACACTAAAAATGTGATCTGGCAACCCGACTAAATCGTTGTCCCAGGGGATTCTCTCCAGCATGATGAAACAGTTCTCTGCGGTGTTTTCTTATTCATCCTTGCAGCTCTGTTTATCGGTACACATGCAAAAAAAAAAAAAAAGAAAAAGTTAAAAAGCACAAGGCTCTCTTATCTTATCTGCCACGCTGCTGCAAGGCTGCCGTTGCCGGGTTCAGGAGCTTTAGTTCGAAACTAACGAGCTGATCCATCTCACACAGTGGACCATCTCTCCCGGAATAGCCCTGTCATTAATGCGCAGCTTATTTACAAAAATAGCACATTCTTATGCCATTGATATTCTATATCTATCTTATATCGTGCATGTAAGGCTATAAGCGTTGGATGAATTCTTGTTTGTTGTTGGGATTCTCCAAAAACCGATTCAAGTCAAACTTCGAGTCAGAAGAATATCATGTGCCGGAATACATAAGCAATTTCTTCTCACTGACACTACAGGCATACTTTAAACACAGTGCGACTGATTTAACTCAACATAATCTCGATGTTGTTGCAATATCGTCGGCCGCGGCGGCCGTACGGTTCTGGCGCTGCAGTCCAGAACCGCGAGGCTGCTACGGTCGCAGGTTCGAATCCTGCCTCGGGCATGGGTGTGTGTGATGTCCTTAGGTTAGTTAGGTTTAAGTAGTTCTAAGTTCTAGGGGACTTATGACCTAAGATGTTGAGTCCCATAGCGCTCAGAGCCATTTGAACCATTTTTTTTTGCAATATCGTCTCGGTTATGTTCAAACAAACACCTCAATACGTTTGCATCTCAATAGCACTCTGGAGCGTCGGCCAGCTGGTTCTGATTCAAATATTACGCCCCACGAGTGCATTATAAAAACAGTAATAGTCGCACTTGAAACATAATCAGCGGGAACAAATTACTTTTGCATTTAACCAGCTGTTTCTACTTGAACATTCATAGCCAATATGATGCTAAACTAAAGAACAATATTTTAAAAATTCAAAAATGTTCAGTTGTACGTTATATGATGTTTGAGAATATACGATTAAAATCCTCATTGTACACCACGTTGTTGTAGCTGGCGTAACTTGTGTACTGTTTATTCAGTGTTCTAAAGTGTAACTAAAAATGATGTACTAAAGACGTATATTCCTTTATTAAAAAAACTGTTGAGAGGTTATTAGAAATGACCTAAGGGCGAAATGATACAGAGGTGCAAAAATGAATTAAAAGTCAGCGACGTGCAGGCAGCATGGTGAAACGGGGGATGTTGAAATGAATTCTGAGCAGGGTCGTCAGGCAAAAGGTTGGTGATTAATTGAATTTATTTCAACTACTGGTGACCGGAAAATATCCTGAACAGGCGCCAATTAAAAGGGAGTGTTTAAAACGAATTTGGCTCCGACTGACCGTAAGGGACCCAAGTGGGTGATATAAAATAAATGGGGATATTTTAATTCTCATATGTTCGCACCACATCATCTACGTATCATTTAGCTTGCGTTTAATATCAAACAGGCCCGCTAATATCTTTACCATCGATGTTTTGCCTAATGGAAAACTTTCATTAGTGCAAGAGCTCAAAAATACGTGGTAGTGCACAGAGTAATGCATTCCAGTAATTAATTTCACCTCTTTTCTGAATATTCATTACATTCTTCTAGAAGGTTAAACTCCGAGGAGGGAAGTAGTTTGCATCTGTACGAGGTGTTACTAATGGATGATAGGTCAGTGATCACAAAGAAGACCATTTATTAGATCTTAACGCACACGATTGTCATCGATTTTCAGAAAAGGCAAATAGGAACAGCTTCGATCAATGAAACACAAGATGAAATAACTTAACTATATGATCCCTTAACATAATTGATAACAAACACATTCATGAATATGTGGATGTTACTGAAGATATAGCTTGTTTTATGTACGCCGTAGACAAGGAGGTAGTGATCAACAAAGGCAAATGAAACAATTGAAACTACCACCAATCGACGTGGTAGGTTTCAGTGGTAGATCTACTGGGGATCTATGACTGTTTAACTGTTACAATTAAATCCCCTGGGATAAACGCAGGATAGGTACAAGCATGTCACCAATCAGATACCAGTGAGTGAAAATCACGTTAAATTCTACGAATTAAAATACGTTTAGAAACTCGTCATACGTCGGTACTCGTTCCTTCTGCAATTTTACGTACTACAATATGAAACACTGTGTTGCTTTCCGAGAGCAAGGTAAAGGTCACGTGGCAGGTCCTCCCTATGACAAATATGTTCAGCGTTAAACGATAACCCCTTAAAACCGATAGAACCATCATGGTGAGGCGGCCGCGCAGTAATTAAATGCGATAGCTTAAGTCTATGATTCAATCTGAGTGATATACGTAACTCTCTTGGAATTTCCGAGGGACACGTCGTGTGAAACGAAACTGACATTGGAATCGCTAAAAAAAATCACAGAAACTGTGGACCCAGGATCGACGGAAAATAGTCTTGGAATTGTTTACCATACCAAAGAGGGTTGTTTTTAGTAGTAAAACAAACTGTATGAATCTCAAAAGAGTGGAATATACATCACCGCAAGGCTGAGTGCTATGAATAGTGCGGTGCTTCTGAGGTAAAACTTGATAGTTGTTTCTTCCTCCTCTCGTAGTACCACTTTGACTTTTAAAATGCCACAGATTTTTGTCAGTAGTAGAGACCTCAAAATGTTGATAAATTGCCAAGTCCTTCCATAAACTGTATGAAGCAGAAGATATGAGGTTAGTTCTGTGAGACCCAACTAAAAGCTAATTAGTTTTAGATAATTATTTGACTGCTTCATTTCACGCATTTTGGCCGTTACAGTTTAAAAGCTCCCAATAACATGACAGTTTGGTGCGGTGGATCGCCCTTTCACACGTGTACATGAATTATGTGAAAAATGCCGAGTAGCACCGCGATCCGCTGACTGCCTTAAGTTGTACAATAAAGATCCAAAGAAACTGGTACACCTGCCGAATACCGTGTAAGGTCCTCGCGAACACGCAGAAGTGCCGCACCACGACGTGGCATGGACTCCATTAACGTCTGAAGTAGTGCTAGAGCGAATTGACACCATGAATCCTGCAGGGCTGTCCTTAAACCCGCAAGAGTACGGGAGGGGGGGGGGGAGGGAGGTGGTGACCTCTTCTGAACAGCACCTTTGCAAGCCAGCCCAGATATGCTCAATAATGTTCATGTCTGAGGAGTTAGGCGGCCAGCGGAAGTGTTTAAACTCAGGAGGGCTTTCCTGGACCCACTCTGTAGTAACTCTGGACGTGTGGGATGTCGCATTGTCCTGCTGGAATTGCCCATGTTCGTCGGAATTGGCAATGTACGTGAACGGATGCAGGTGGTCAGACAGGATGCTTACATACGTGTCGCCTGTCAGAGTCGCATCTAGACGTATCAGGGGTCCCATATCACTCCACCTGCACGCGCCCTACACCACTCCAGTGCCTCCACCCGCTTGAACAGTCCCCTGCTGACACGCAGTGTCCATGGATTCACGAGGTTGTCTCCATATCCATACACGCCCATGCACTCGGTACAATTTGAAACGAGACTCACCCGACCAGGCAACATGTTTCCAGTCATCAACAGTCCTATGTCGCTCTGGACGGGCCCATGCGAGGCGTAAATATTTGTGTTGTGCAGTCGTCAAGGGTACACGAGTGGGCCTTCGGCACCGAAAGCCCATGTCGATGTGTTTCGTTGAATGGTTCGCAAGCTCACACTTGTTGATTGCCCAGGATTGAAATCTGCAGCAGTTTGCGGAAGGCTTGCACTTTAGGCATGTTTAACGATTCTCTTCAGTCGTCGTTGGTCCCGTTATTGCAGGATCTTTTTCCGGCCGTGGCGATGTCGGAGGTTTTATGTTTCACATGATTCCTGATTTTCACGGTACACTCGTGAAATGATCGCACTGGAAAATCCGCTCTTCATCACTACATCGGAGATACTGTGTCCCATCGCTCGTGCGCCGACTATAACACCAGGTTCAAACACAGTTAAAGCTTGATAATCTGCCAATTTAGCAGCAGTAACCGATCTAACAACTGCGCCAAATACTTGTTGTCCTATATAGGTGTAGTCGACCACAGCGCAGTATTCTGCCTGTTTACATATCTCTGTATTTGAATTCGCGTGCCTATGCCAGTTTGTTTGGCCTTGATAAATTAGCTGTTATTATATTCTTGTAGGCTGTATAGTGCGCAGTAATACAATTATATAAAATTAAGGTACTGAACCTGATCGGTTGTTTTATCACTTATGCTGTTACATACCTGTGTATCGAAATGAAAATAACTCAAATCAATCAACACACAATATAATTATAAATCTTCCACGACATCGATACTACACCACAAACATGATTTAAGTGCAAAATGTTATTTGATTTGTTTTCTTTTGAAATATTTCTTTAGGTCATTTCTTTGTATTCAGCAACCACCTTCCATTGTTGTGAAACTGGCTATTGTATCGTATTCTGTGATCTGCAAGAATAGAACTGTAATATAGCAGACCGGTAGGCATTGATCAGAGTTCCAGAGGTTATTTAAAACATTATTTCTCAGTTTACCCACAATTAGTAGGTGAGACACGCGATCTATAGCTATGTGATCACAGTTGCAATAAATTAGACGGAAGCAGAGCGTAATCGAATGAAGTTGAGAAGTGTATTCAGTGTAATTAAAAGAGGCGCCTATGGTGGAAAAGATACGTTGAAGACGTCGTTCTACAACAAGACGAAGACGTATTAGCTCCCTCCAATTGCAAACGTTATCTTCAGCAAATGTGCTCTCGGTTGACTTACAATCTATGCCTTTTAAGAAGCCTTCGGGTTAACAGGTGCTCCTATCGTTGGATAGAGATCAGAGATAAGGAACGATTGCAGCGTTCCCTTCATGTTAAAGCTCTGATCCACGTTTGTTGTTCATTTACCAAACATATAGTTCCGACTGTGGCCAAGTAGCTAGACTAAATGTTGCGTCGAAAGACACACACACACACAGAACAGACCTATTCATGACGTAGCCTGCTGTCATTTCACGCCCGGTCCGCCCCCGGTAGCTGAGTGGTCAGCGCGACAGACTGTCAATCCTAAGGGCTCGGGTTCGATTGCCGGCTGGGTCGGAGATTTTCTCCACTCAGGGACTGGGTGTTGTGTTGTCCTAATCATCATTATTTCATCCCCATCGACGCGCAAGTCACCGAAGTGGCGTCAAATCGAAAGACTTGCACCCGCCGAACGGTCTACCCGACGGGAGGCGCTAGTTACACGTCATAATTATTATTTCACGTCCGAACTGCTTAAATTTACTGCGCCACGAAGTCTCGCAGGCCCTGGACATTTCGACAACTTTGCCGACTGATAGTATTGTCGCTCTTTGTAAGACAGTCGACGTTTCCTGCAGTCTGACTCTCTTCTCGATACATCCACACCGTATTCTTTGTTATATTCGCGCCGTGACTTCCCACGTGCCGCAGGAGAGGTTGACAGCCGTGATAATCTGCAGAGACTTCACACCCAGAATATATGCCGGAAACTACCCGCACAGACAGACCGTCAGCGATATACCTTTCACTTGCACAAATTATACGAGGTGTTTTGAAAAAAAATCATCTAATTTGAGAAGACTCTTTCTCTATTTTAGTGACACTATAAACTCTGTGTAAATTTTAACCTATGAATAGCATTACATAGTATGTATTTTCAAACGAACCATCCGATTTAACGGAAGTATATATTTTACGTGAGTGCACACAGGCTTCGGATGCTTTTTATAATTATCTTTGCGACCAAAGTTTACATTTACCTTTCAGTTGCCATACGGCCTCGCGGTTCACCCAAAGTTTTAATTACAGCAGAGTCCACAGCTATTATAAACTTCTTGAAAGAACTTAGTTTCCTGCATTCGCTGTTTTTATATTCATTTTGTTTTTATTTTTTATCCTACGACATTTCGTCTGTTCAGTGCTCCATCACACCAATAAATGCCTAGGCTGTGTGCTACTATTTACACAGAGACAGATATCATGGATGTAGCTCTCAATCCCGGCCAACCACGGACTGCTCATGAAATAATACTGCAACCCAAAAGATATGTTTTACGATTTAAGCATTTTGCTTGAATATTACTTCACAACTAAAACTTTGAAGTACCAAAATAACAATAAAATTAATATAAAAGTAACCAATGAAGGAAACCAATTTCTTTCAGGAAATTTCAGTTGTGAGACGACGTTATAATATGAGTCCATACATCGCGTGCGGCCGACGGTCGGATGGTTGTTTGTATGCATGTACAGGATATATCTTTGCTAAATCGATACCTTGCGGGTACCAGTACAAATGTACTTTGTATTGTTGAAACATTAAATTTTCGGCATGGTCCTGTAATTGTGATGAAATCAAGATCTACACGTCCAGGTACGTGATTCATATAATCGTCTTTTCCTTCTAAAAGAAAGGGTCGTAAGTCTTCACTCGGTAAACGACATTGTGGTGATTCATCACTGAACTCTAAATTTGAAAGGAAATTATCTTCCACCTCCACGCTCAGAATGAATACACTTAACTCCACGTTTTTTTAAGGAAACAAACTAATCACACAGGTGTGTAGAGTGTACCATCTGACTTTCGGAAGATTATCATCCACACTAGTCCGAAGATTGCAAGAGCCGACAAATGTGATAATTATCGTACAATCAGCTTAACAGCTCATACATCCAATATGATGACAAGAACAACATACGGAAGTTTGGCTTCAGGAAATTTGAAGGCGCCAGAGATGCAATTCTGAAGTTGCGGTTGATAATTGGAAGCAAGGTTAAAGAAAAATGAAAGACACGTTTTTAGGATTTGTTGACCCGGAAAAAGCGTTCGAAAATGTGAAATGGTGCAAAATATTCGAAATTCTAAGAAAAATTGGGGTAAACTATAGGGTAGGACGGGTAATGTATAACTCGTACAAGAGCCAAGAGGGAACAATAAGAGTGAAAGACCAAGAAAGACGAGTGAAAATTTGTACTACTGCCAGGACTCGAACCTGGGTCTCCTGCTTACTAGACAGGCGTGTTAGCCACTAAGCCGCCCTGACGGGCCTTAGCGCTAATTTTCACCCGCTGCTACAGTCTAAGTACATGAAATCATGTCTGTATGAGACCAGTAAAGTCTCTGAAATAGTTTCATTTTATTTCAACTTGAAAGTAATTTTTCTTTTTTTTTTTTTTTTTTTGTCTTTCGAAATTTATCCTTGATGTTCTTTATTGTCTACTTAAAGTACAGTAGTCTATAGTTTAAATAACATGGCAATGGGTTTCAAGCCCGCGTAACTGCATTACATAGTACTGCCTCCGTTTTATTCCACTCGATTCGTAGAACAAGTCTGGTTGCAGATAAATGTTCGGTGTCTGTATTTTATGGCTCCTTTTCTGGGATAGTTTGGCCCTAAGTTTCAATTTCTGTTTAGCAATGCTAGTGCTGCACGTGGCAAGTGCCAGCTTGTCGGAAAGTATTGCTCTTTCATAAATTGTGCAGGGTAGGGGCATTACCGCTAACAACGTATACGGACAGAATACGAAATTTGTTGACGTTTAAGGGAATAAACTTCAGCGCAACCCCAAATTTAGACACCGACGTGGCTGCCTAATTCTTCTTGACATTAACTAATTCTCGAACTATGCACCGATAGAGAATGCAGTACATTTAAAATTACTTGGCATCTGACTTTTAAGGTCCGAAGTTCTGCAGTTGTCTCGATAAGTGACAGCCACCACAGCTCTCCGCGGGAATAGGAAATTGCTGTGAAGTCCGTATCGCCCACACAAATCATGCAAAACCCTGGAAGCTTATGTATGTAATAGACTCTATAGCATCACTAATCATGTCAAAAATATTTTATTTTTCCTACTTAGGGCAGTTTGATGGCATTTCTGCAGCCAGCGTTTCCAATAGTGGTATATAAGCACCGACATGTAGTGCGGCGGCGCGGTTCTTTCCGTCCCTTTACGACAAACCTGCACGTACCTGTGAACATTGTCTCAGCAGATCATCAGTAGGAAAGTCGAGCGAAACCTACTGTACTTCGATGTGAACCAGGCTGCAATTTGAGTCACTAATCTACGTTTCGGGAGAAAGTTTTCACACAAATGAAAGGTTGGAAATTTTGTCCTCAGTTTATTTATTCTGAAACTTCGGTGAACAAGTATCACTGCCAAGCCCGTGCTAGTCTCAACACAGTCACTCACAATCCCTTTAACTCAACGTTAGCAAGTTTATGGTACTACATTTCCCGAAAACGTAATAGCTATAAAAATACGGATTGTTTTTGATTGGGAATGCTCGCCAAATATTAAGTCTGTCGGTACCAAATGCAGTCACAGTTTTTAACCATCGACCTGCTCAATACGCCACGCGAAATATAAGTCTTTTCTCGTCACAAAATTCACTTAAAAATTCCGAAATTTCTACACACCCATCGGAATAATTATGTCGTGACTTTACCACACTTTTGATGTATGAAACACCGATAGATCCGGCAACTTATCATTTCCATCGGATCTACTACTACACACGTCCGAACTGTTTCATGGCTAGGCTCCGACTCTTCTCTAGAATACTCTCAGTCTTCTCTACCAGCAGAGAAAGGCGCGCGAAGAGTATTGCTTTACCGTTGGTCAGTTTACTCAACAGCCAATAGCGAAACAACATTCTCCCGCGTCAGTCCGCGCTTTTCATCCATAACCAATCGCAAAATGGTAAACCTCACGACTGCACTTTTGACCGACGGAACTATCTAATAAGCTGAAGTTTTGCTTATTCATAAAGTTATTTACTATTGTTATTTATACCTGAATTAACTTTTCCTTTTGCCATAAACTTACTTTACAAATCTATTCTACAAAAATCCCCTTTGTCCATATCCATACTTGTTCGAAATGTTCCCACACTAAATCCTACCACATAACTCGTTGAACAATTATCTTCATATTTACCTTAAACCACACTCACGCATCATTCATACTGCTAAAACACATTTACAACATTTTACATACACAAAAAGACATAATAACACTTTATGAAAATACTAGAACAGTTTATGAAAAACATTCTATTACTTTAGTGCACTCTAGTGGGCACAATCGAAACTAAAATCACAGTCCCCCTATCCAATACTGTCCTCTAACGGCTGATACATAAACTACATGCGCGAAAAGTCTCGCGTCACCATTTATCGCTACCCAGCTCTGAGACACATCTCCCACTTAACCGCCTCCAAGGCAGGATCGTTATACGGCGCTACGCCTCAGTAGGTAAGGAGTTAGTGTAGCATTCGTGTCTTTCGACGTGCGTGTGTTAAATGCGGAGACGTGAACTATGGCGACGTTATTACCTAATGCGTCCATACAGGACCAACGTGCCGTTATGCTTTTCTTGGCTGCCGAAGGCATCCACATGGTAGGCACCCAGCAGGGAATGAAGACTGTGTGTGGCCAGCATGTCAGTCGAAAACCATTTGTTGTGAAATGGTGAGCCAAATTCCGTGCTGCTGATTCGTGATAAAGCACATCCCCATATGGCAAATGTGTAACATAGAAGTTACGCCAACACAAATGGGAGGCACTCGCGCACCAATCCTATAGTCCTGGTATCTCCCCATTCGATTATCATGCCTTAGGCCCCATAGAAAAGACCTTCAAGGGCCGACGATTGCTGTCGGACGAGGATGTGTAGTAGGCAGTTACGGATTTCTTAACGCAGCAATACACAGTGTTTTATAAAATGGGTACCTTCAATCCGGTACGTCGATTGGGTAATCGCCTCAATGCTCTAGGATTGACATACCGATTCTGTACTGTACAGCCTTGCAAAGAGAATTTTTTGATCGCTCCTTACAAAATATGTTTCACCATGGTATGCACAGCTATCCTGGCTGCGTGCCGACAAGCGCTCATAATTTCCATACCATCTGCCTTCACTGCTGTCTTATCAATGAACACTGTGCCTCATATTTTTCCTTGGCGTTAAAGTTTTTAACTGATCACGGCAGGTACGCCCGTTCCCATCAGAGTAATATCCATTCTGTAACACTCCATCCTTCAGCTACTTTCTCGAATGTCTTCTCAGCAACAGGAGTTGGACTCTGGAAAAGCCTCCTGCATTATACCTTCTAAGGCAACAATAAGGATTATTATTGTCCCAATACGGACTCGTTAACGTGATATTCTTCACAAGATATTTCCTCTCTTCCCGGTATTCTTAGATGATGTAGTCTCCTTAATTTTTTCCCCAGAACTCGCTATATCAGAAAACATCCATCTTGTACACCTTTGAATTCTTTCTGCCACTATCATTATTATTATTATTTCTTTCCTTTCTCAGACGTTACGTCTGGTTAAAAATGGAAAGTGACACGGACCTTGATCAAGCGTGACTTCCTTTTAACTGTACGGTATATGTTACATTGCATTTAGGAACTTTCGGGTAATTGAACATGTATCAGAAATTACGGATTTCTGTAGTTGTATATATAAGTTTGGATGTAGCTGTATTGCATTGATGTACTGGTGGATATTGTGTGGTATGACTCCTGTAGTTGATAGTATAATTGGTATAATGTCAACTTTATCCTGATGCCACATGTCCTTGACTTCCTCAGCCAGTTGGATGTATTTTTCAATTTTTTCTCCTGTTTTCTTTCGTAGATTTTTTGAATTGGGTATGGATATTTCGATTAGTTGTGTTAATTTCTTCTTTTTATTGGTGAGTATGATGTCAGGTTTGTTATGTGGTGTTGTTTTATCTGTTATAATGGTTCTGTTCCAGTATAATTTGTATTCATCATTCTCCAGTACATTTTGTGGTGCATACTTGTATGTCGGAACGTGTTGTTTTATTAGTTTATGTTGTATGGCAAGTTGTTGATGTATTATTTTTGCTACATTGTCATGTCTTCTGGGGTATTCTGTATTTGCAAGTATTGTACATCCGCTTGTGATGTGATCTACTGTTTCTATTTGTTGTTTGCAAAGTCTGCATTTATCTGTTGTGGTTTTGGGATCTTTAATAATATGCTTGATGTAATATCTGGTGTTTATTGTTTGATCCTGTATTGCAATCATGAATCCTTCCGTCTCATTGTATATTATTATTATTATTATTATTATTATTATTATTATTATTATTATTATTATTAGTGGCAGCATTAATTTTATTAGTTCGAGTCAATATTATTCACTCATATTGGCACTTTACTTATAACATTCTAATGCTTCTTGACAAGTTAAAATTGTTATTTATTGAGAAACTAAAATGTAGAAAAGGCACCGTATGTATGAAATACTCACCTGATGTAAAAGAGGGCCTGGTGACCCTAATCAGATCACATGCCGGCCGCAGTGGCCATGCGGCTCTAGGCGCTTCAGTCTGGAACCGTGCGACCGCTACGGTCGCAGGTTCGAATCCTGCCTCGGGCATGGATGTGTGTGATGTCCTTAGGTTAGTTAGGTTTAATTAGTTCTAAGTTCTAGGGGACTGATGACCTAAGATGTTAAGACCCATAGTGCTTAGAGCCTTTTTTTTCAGATCACATCAAATACACAAATAAATAAAATATTTTGCTCGTCAATGAATCTTTCCAAAAGTTGGGTATCGCGTTGCGTTTCCTGTGTTAAAATTTCGGAAAACTACGTCTTTTCTCCCATCCTGTTTATATTTGAGAGACAGAATGCACGCAAAAAATTGTTCCATGCCTGTGTAGGCAGCGTAATGGGGGAGAGTAAAGCGGTTGTGGTGGCCGATCCCTTTAGAACGATCACCATGCACCAGAGCAGATGCATTTAAACGGCTGCAGTGTACGCACAAACTCATTATCTCGCCCAGTTGTCAGGACGAAAATACGTTTCCGCACTGAGGGCGCATTATGTTGCACTAGCTGTAACAAGAATGAGGTCTGTATTTGGTATTAAAAAAAAAAACACGTAAATATTCTGAAACGTAGGTATGTTAAAGACCCCTACAGTGTTGTTGTCTTCAGTCCGAAGACTGATTTTATGCAGCTCTCCTCACGAGACGATCCTGCGCAAGCCTGAAACGTTTCTCCTCGTCCTGCCCACGGAGCTTCTGTAGCCTCTGGCGTTCTTGGGCAGAGTGCATGAACTCGTCTCACCATACTGTGCACGGGACAAATGACAGTACGTATCGCTCCGTGGACTTCCTCCGAACCGTTTCATGCAGAATCTAGATAATCTCTGTACATAGCTGCATATATCTAAGAGGGCAGTCAAAATGTTTCCGTTCGAAGGGCGTACGGTCCAGAATCAGTATGGAAAATGGTTCAAATGGCTCTAAGCACTTTGGGAATTAACATCTAAGGTCATCAGTCCCCTAGACTGAGAATTACTTAAACCTAACTAACCTAAGGAGATCACACACATCCATGCCTGAGGAAGGATTCGAACCTGAGACCGTAGCAGCAGCGAGGTTCTAGACTAATCAGTATGCAAGTCAATCAAAATCACCGTGAGCATTTAGGAATCATCTGTCGCACCAAAGTATTAAAAACCCGTTTGGTAAGAGGAAGTCGGTAACAGCCTGGTGCACATGCTAGTTCGGCAGGAATCATCGACCCTTCAGCGTCTCTTTGAAGGGACCAAAGGCGTGGTATTCGCATGAAGAGAGAATGGGAGTATGGTGCAGGTGCTGGAATGTCTCTCACTTGTTTCCAGCAGAGGCTGGCCTCTCAGATCGGCAGGCGTCTTGGGTCGAATCACGAACAGCATGGAACTTGGCGCACCGTTCCACAAAGCTGACTGTCGACAGGCATGCTGCCCCATACACCCCTCACTGTCTGAAAGGTGTCTACCTGTGTTTGCCCTTCAGTAGTCAACAACAGTAACAGTACATTGGTCCTTTTTGGAGTATTTGGCAATAACATCACTATAATTCACGTTTCCGCATTTACTGCTCACATGACGGATGGACACGGACGCCACACTGTTCCCTTGCTTACATGTGGGTGGCTGCTATACCCACATTGGAGTCGAAATATGTTGCATGTACACTGCACCAACTTCCTCAAACTACTGTCACAATAAATAAGTCGCCAGGCTCGCTTTGAACAGCAACATGGGGTTAAAATAGTCATTTGTTTTACACTGCTGATCAGCGTCTCGTAGCAGTCAAACTAAAAACTAAACTAAAAAGTAAACTCCGTCCGAACAGGCCTTGGAAGGTCCAACGGTACTGACCACCCGCCGTGCCATACTCAGCCCACAGGCGACACTGGATGCCGATATGGAGGGGCAAGTGGTAAGCACACCGCTCTCCTGGCCACATGCAGTTTACGAGACCAGAGCCGCTACTTGCCAATCAAATAGCTCCTCAGTTTGCCTCACAAGTGCTGAGTGCACACCGCTTGCCAACAACGCTCGGCAGACCAGATGGTCACCCATCCAAGTGCTAGCCCAGCCCGACAGCGCTTAACTTGGGTGATCTGGCAGGAACGGGTGTTACCACTGCAGCAGGGCCGTTGGTGTAGCAGTCAGAGTAGTGTCACAAAACTCTCTGTCCTGACTACTGGATTAGACAAGACACACTGCAGTCACTACACTATCACCATCCGGTTTCCGCCGTCTCCCCAGTAATCAACACTGGATTGCAGTCTAAAGTCAGATAGCATAAGGACGTACACAAGAACTACACACTTCAAATATACATTGAAATATCGTTCGTTAAACAAGATTAACTAGTTGCTCTACGCTCGACTAGACAGCCTCTTCCGAAGCAGTATTTTTGCACTCCTTAACATCAAGACTCACCTTGTAAATGGACAACTGACTGAGACTTTTAGCACACCCGCGCACACAGGCGTTTCTGAATACTTTCTAAACGTACCACATTATTTGTCGCTACGTACTGACTTCCGATACATACGCCAACACTCCCTCCCCCCTCCAACCCACTGAGCTACAACCTAGTCCCATGCACCCCACGACGAGTGACAGCCGACATCCTGACTTGGTCTGTTCCCAGCCGCTCCACAAAATTACTCTGTAAGCTTGCACAGGATAGAGTAGCATGGAGAGCTGCATCAAACCAGTCTCAGGACTGAAGACCACAACAACAACAACAAGACGAAAAAGCAAAATAAAGGAAACGACGCACTCAAAAGGAATTATCCAAATGGCGGAGGGGGGGGGGGGGGGGGGGAAATCTGCACAGACAAACAAATGACTACAGTATGAGAAAAAAATTCATTATTTATTCAAGAGAAGAAGTTTCACAAATTGAGCAACCTACCAACGCATTATTTCATCTCTGGCCCTTATGGAAGCAGTTATTAGGCTTGGTATTGATTGATAGAGTTGTTCCATGTCCTGCTGAGGAATATTGTGCCAAATTCTGTCCAATTAGTGCATTAGAGACGGTTGAAGGGCCCTGCCCACAATGGAGACAGACCCAATATCGGGGGAAGGTGCAGAAGGGGAAAATGCAATGTGCAGATTTCGCAAATACCCGCAACTTCTCTGCCTGAGTGTCAAAGCTTACACAGTTAGCAGTGGCGCCTTCCAGCATTACAACCTCCCGTGACACACGCAATCTTTCTGGCCAGTTTAGGGTTTGGCAAGTACAGGGACAAGTAGCAAAAACTCTCGCCATGTGTGTGTGGGAATTATCGTGCTTTAATGTAAGCTTGTCACGAAGGCCAGCAAAGAGGGGGGCCCCCGTCGGAGGTTAGAATCCTCCCTCAAGCATGGGTGTGTGTGTGTGTGTGTGTGTGTGTGTGTGTGTGTGTGTGTGTGTGTGTTGTTCTTAGCGTAAGTTAGTTTAAGTTAGATTAAGTATTGTGAAGCCTAGGGGCCGATGACCTCAGCAGTTTGGTCCCATAGTCCTTACCACAAATCTCCAAAGAGGGAGGGGGTGGAATGTCGTCGAAATATTGCGGATGACAATTAAATGTGTCTTTCTATGAAAAAAATGGCATCCGAGACCATCCGTCATGGTTGTCGGGCCATATGGCAAGCGACAGTCAGGTTGGTATCCCATTGATGTCTGAGGAGTCTCCAGACACGTTTTCGCCATGGAATCTCACTGATTAGGACATAATTGTCTTCAGTGATGATTCCCGCTTCTAACTGAGCCCCGATGATGAGCGAAGAAGTGTCTGGAGACACCACAGACAGTGATGGGATACCAACCCAACTGTCGCCCGCCACTTTTCATTAGTGGTTGCTCAGTGTACACACTGAATAACATCTGGGATATGTTAATATATCACACTATTCTCGAGCTCTGCTCACATTCACATCCTTCAACTCGTCTGCTTTCAGTACGTTATATGTTCAAGTCGTAAATAACCTTTTGCTGCCTGTATTGTATCCCTGCTGCCTTCAGAATTTCAAATGGTGTCTTCCCGTGAACATTGTCACAAGCTTTATCAGAATCTGTAAGAGCTGTCACACTTGAATCCCTCTCGTTGGCCTCAGAGGGTCCAACCAGCGACGTGCTGCAGACTGGAACGCTAGCGCCCCAACTGCTGTTGGATGTAACAGGTGGTGTGACACGCCCCACCGTCCAGGAGAACTGTCACACTGAATGCCTTGTTAGTGAACTGGTGCCTATTTGTACACGGCTGTGCGCCTCTGTTTTGCTAGCACGCCGCTCCGAGTCAAGTACTCACAACACCTTGGTAGGCCAGTGGGACTCTTCTGCTTGTAACTTGCGCCATGCAAACAGCTGTGTTTACTCTTTTCAGCACTTCTACGGCCCTATGGGCTCCATTCTACTTTGCAACCGCTGGTAGCGTAACTTACGGTCAACAGGCCTGTGCCTGGCTGTAACTTGTGCACTCAGAAATATTGCACTGAAGCTAATCTTATCCCATCTTAAACGATGGTGCCGATACAACAGGTTCGTCTTCTTCACACTGTCGTCTATGGTAAGCCGTAGGGTCCACGTGTCCTTCCCACATTTTGATTTCTACCATTTTCTCCTTTCTACTGTAAATAATTGTTGTGAATTTTTTAAAAGCATTACTTATTAAACTGATAGTCCCGTCAAAATCACAAATGCCAGCACTTGCCTTATTTGGATCTGGAATTACTACATTCTTCTTGAAGTCTAAGATTATTTCACCTGTGTCTTATATCTTCTAGATCTTTAAACTTGTAAAAAATAAGTTCTCCATTGTAATCGGCCCAGGAATTATATTTTTCTTGTAGTAAGCTAAAGTTTCGCATCCGAAAAAGTTTCGAACGTGAGAACTGAATGCCACAAATGGTTCAAAAATGGCTCTAAGCACTATGGGACTTAACATCTGAAGTCATCAGTCCCCTAGACTTAGAACTACTTAAACCTAACTAACATAAGGACACAACACACATCCATGCCTGAGGCAGGATTCGAACCTGCGACCACAGAAACAGCACGGTTCCGGACTGAAGAGCCTAGAACCGCTCACCCATAGCGGCCGGCTTGAAAGCCACAATGCTTTTCGCTGCAGAAGTGGCAACACAGTGGGAGCCGATGCTGCCAGTCTCCTAGCTGTGTGCTGGCGGCAGTAGCAATCCCTACCGCTGACAGAACGCCAAGTGTTACACGTTGCTGGGCTAATCCAGTGGCTACCGGCGCTGGCTCGGCCACGTGGGCCGGACGCTCCCCGGCGCTCGGCTGGCACTCACGTGCCCCCATTGATCTTCAAGGCGTCAAGTAAAAATTTCATCAGCCCCAGCGCGCGACCCGGCGTCGATCATCGTTTTAATTAAAACCTCGCACGGCCCGGCTGCCCATCCTCTTTTTTATTGGAGGACAGAGCTGCGCCGCCGGACTGACGGTTTTATTCTGGGCGCTGCCCACCGACCTACCAATTATTAGCGCTAGGTGGGCGGGGCCATGTGCCACATCTGCCCCAAAGATAACTCTTATGCTCCCACTGTCCCTCTAATCATTTAATCGTATGAACTAAAATCTGTTTCAGACCAGCTTCGTACACCCATACGATACTTTTCAACAAGATGTCTATATCTACAACTACTCCATAAGTCGCCTTACGATGTATGGCGAATCTTACTTCTGGTGCCACTTCTCGGTTTCATTTGCGAATCGCCCGGGAAGAGATTGACTGGCAGTAAACCTCCTTGTTAACCCAAATTTCTTCGACTTTTCCGCGACTTATGTGGAAGGAAGTAATATGTTGCTCTCCTCTTTCTGGAATGTTCTCTCTCATTCCAGCAGCAAACCTCTCGGTAGTGAACAAAAGATTTACTTTGGCGTGTGTCACTGGAGTTCGTTCAGCATCCTTGCAATGATCCCTTTATGACACACTCATTGGATGTTGTCTACCTCTTCTATCAATACAACTTCATATTGGTCCCACACACATGAGCAGTCGGTCGAACAAGTGTTATACAAACCACTTCTTTAGTGACTGAATTAAATTTCTTTCAATGAATCCCAGCCTGTTACTTCATTGTCCTACAATTTATGTCATGTGCTAATTCCACTTTCCGACGCTCCGCATTGATAGTCCTAGGTGTTTTACGACAGTTGCTGTTTCCCAACAGCCGGCCGAAGTGGCCGTGCGGTTAAAGGCGCTGCAGTCTGGAACCGCAAGACCGCTACGATCGCAGGTTCGAATCCTGCCTCGGGCATGGATGTTTGTGAAGTCCTTAGGTTAGTTAGGTTTAACTAGTTCTAAGTTCTAGGAAACTAATGACCTCAGCAGTTGAGTCCCATAGTGCTCAGAGCCATTTGAGTACATCAATGCAATACAGCTATATCCAAACATATACGTATATACAACTACAGAAATCCGTAATTATTGATACATGTTCAATTACCCGAAAGTTCCTAAATGCAATATAACACATACCGTACAGTTAAAAGGAAGTGACACTTGATCAAGGTCCGCGTCACTCCATTTTTAACCGGACTTAACGTCTGAGAAAGTGAAGATAATAATAATAATAATATACAATGAGACGGAAGGATTCATGATTGCAATACAGGATCAAACAATAAACACCAGATATTACATCAAGCATATTATCAAAGATCCCAATACCACAACAGATAAATGCAGACTTTGCAAACAACAAATAGAAACAGTAGATCACATCACAAGCGGATGTACAATACTTGCAAATACAGAATACCCCAGAAGACATGACCATGTAGCAAAAATAATACATCAACAGCTTGCCTTACAACATAAACTTGTAAAACAACACGTTCCCACACACAAGTATGCACCACAAAATGTACTGGAGAATGATGAATACGAATTATACTGGAACAGAACCATTATAACAGATAAAACAACACCAAATAACAAACCTGACATCATACTCACCAATAAAAAGAAGAAATTAACACAACTAATCGAAATATCCATACCCAATTCAAAAAATATACGAAAGAAAACAGGAGAAAAAATTGAAAAATACATCCAACTGGCTGAGGAAGTCAAGGACATGTGGCATCAGGATAAAGTTGACATTATACCAATTATACTATCAACTACAGGAGTCATACCACACAATATCCACCAGTACGTCAATGCAATACAGCTACATCCAAACTTATATATACAACTACAGAAATCCGTAATTACTGATACATGTTCAATTACCCGAAAGTTCCTAAATGCAATGTAACATATAACGTACAGTTAAAAGGAAGTCACGCTTGATCAAGGTCCGCGTCACTTTCCATTTTTGACCAGATATAACGTCTGAGAAAAGAAAGAAATAATAATAATAATAATAATAATAATAATTTTTTGTTTCCCAACATTTCACTGTTTCACCGACATAATAACAACACAGCAGATGATTTCATCACGTATTCGTGCAGAATATATTGCATTTAGTTCAAGGTAACAAGTCCCTGCACCAGTAATCAATCCCTACAGGGTTTCTTGCAGTTCGTTGCAGTGTACTGGGGTCGGTGCCTTCTTATAGACCTGCACTTCAAATGTTATCTACCAGATCATTTATCTACACGGGTATCAGGGGCTCTGTGGCGTGGACTGGGCGGTTTTTTAGGTTAGAGGTTCTTGGAAAAACCCGAAAAGGGCTTCAGTCACAAAGGCTGCAGGCTGAACGTAGGAAGAACGTTGATACAGGAACCATTGATGAATTACTATTAGAAGGGGAGCAACTTCCTTAGCATAATATCTGTATAATCCAGGCACGCAGCAGCAACCGTCCGAAAAAGAGGCAGCATCAGGGAAGTAACCGATATTGTGATTTTTACGAGTTCACTGATTGTGGTCGATGTAGAGAGGATATAAAATGTAGACTGGAAATGGCAAGGAATGCGTTTCTGAAGAAGAGAAATTTGTTAACATCGAGTATAGATTTTTGTCAGGAAGTCGTTTCTGAAAGTATTTGTATGGAGTGTAGCCATGTATGGAAGTGAAACATGGACGCCGGCCGTTGTGGCCAAGCGGTTCTAGGCGCTTCAGTCCGGAACCGCGTGACTGCTACGGTTGCAGGTTCGAATCCTGCCTCGGGCATGGACGTGTGTGATGTCCTTAGGTTAGTTAGGTTTAAGTAGTTCTGAGTTCTAGGGGACTGATGACCTCAGATGTTAAGTCCCATAGTACTCAGAACCATTTGAACCATTTGAAACATGGACGATAAATAGTTTGGACAAGAAGAGAATAAGAGCTTTCGAAATGTGGTGCTACAGAAGGATGCAGAAGATTAGATGGGTATATCACATAACTAATGAGGAGGTATTGGATAGGATTGGGGAGAAGAGGAGTTTGTGGCACAACTTGACTAGAAGAAGGGCTCGGTTGGTAGGACATGTTCTGAGGCATCAAGGGATCACCAATTTAGTATTGGAGGGCAGCGTGGAGGGTAAAAATCGTAGAGAGAGACCAAGAGATGAATACACTAAGCAGATTCAGAAAGATGTAGGGTGTAGTAGTTACTGCGAGATGAAGAAGCTTGCACAGGATAGAGTAGCATGGAGAGCTGCATGAAACCAGTCTCAAGACTGGAGATCACAAAACAACAACAACAACAACAACAAAGAGTGAATTGTATTATTTCATCCGTAAGCTTTGAGAGTTTTGTTTCTTGAGTTTCTGCATGTTAATTCAATATCTAATAGCCACAGTTTTCGCCTTTTCGTTTGCGTCGGAAAGTAAACCGATTTTGTGACATTACAAATTCTTAATCAGTGGCGAATTATTTTTTTCACCTCAGTGTTTCGGTAGTTAGGTTTTCTAATCACTGTGTATTAATCTAGTTTATTAGACACAGTTCCTACGTTTTCATCAGGGCGTATAGTAGAGATCTGCAGCATGTGTCGATAGTACGCTTATCTTGGTAGTTTAGTTTTTCACGGTCTTTATTATTGATAGGGACTGCAATTGTTGTGTGCGGATGCTAGCCAAGTTGCTGACACTTCGCTCTCAGCTCCAGGCTGTGACGGCTTCACTTACACAGCTTGAAGCTGCAGTGGATGGGCAGCAATGTTGTGTGGGGATACAACGGACGTCCATCACGTCCGAGTCCTCTGATTGGTCATCACCAGCGCCCAGCCCAGCTACTCCTCGCATTGAGGTTGGCCCATAGAGGATAGGGATGTCGCCCTGGGGAGTGGCAGACAGCGAAAGACTTCCTATGGAGTCGCACGTAGGGCCTCCCCAATTAGTTTGACAAACTGTTTCCAGGTGCTGTCTGTACCTGATACTGTCGATCAGACAGATGCAGTTGCCTGTCCCATTTCAGAGGAAACCTCTCAGCCTGCAAGATCTGGGCAGTCACAGAGTATGGGATTATTGATAGTTGGAAGCTACAACGTTACGTGTGTTATGGGGCCTCTTAGGGACATGGCTGCCAAGAAGGGGAAGAAAGCCAATGTGCACTCCATGTGCATACTGGGTGGAGTCATTCCAGATGTGTAACAGGGGCTTCCAGTTGTCGTTAAGAGCTCAGGGTGCAGCAAACTGCAGGTGGAGGCCCACGTCGGTACCAATGATGTGTGCCACTTTGGATTGGAAGAGATTCTCTCTGGTTTCAAGCGGATAACAGAAGTGGTAAGGGCTGCCAGTCTTGCTTGCGAGATGAAAGCATTGCAGACATTTGCAGCATACTCAACAGGACCGATTTCTGGGCTCTTGTACAGAGACGAGTGGAGGATCTGAAACAGAGGCTCAGACGGATCTGTGATAGTGATGGCTGCAGATCCCTCAACTTCCGCCATAGGGTCGTTGGGTTTCGGGTTCTGCTGAATGGGTTCAGGAGTCCACTACACGCAGGAGGCGGCTACGCGGGTAGCAGGGGCTGTGTGGCGTGGACTGAGCGGTTGTTTAGGTTATAGGTTCTCGGGAAAACACAATAAGGGCTTCAGTCACAAAGGGTGCTGGCCGAACGCAGGAGGAACGTAAATATAGGAACCATTGTAAACTGTCGTAGCTATGTTGGGAAAGTACCAGATCTCCATGCGCTAAGAGAAAGCACTGATGCTCGAATCGTTATAGGCACTGACAACTGGTTAAAGCCGGAGTCAAGTTCAGCCGAAATTTTGGCGAAGAACCTAACGGTGTTCTGAAAGGATAGGTAAACACAGTTGGCAGTGGCGTGTTTGTTGCTGTTGGACGTAGTTTATCGTGTCGCGAAATGGGAGTAGATAGTTCCTGTGAGTTAGTGTGGGCAGAGGTCGTTGGTGGCAACCGGAATACAAAAAAATGGATTCTTTTACCGACTTCCCACTTCAGATGATACTAATGCTGAAAAGTTCAAAGAAAACTTTAGTTTGATTTCAATTATGTACCCGACTAAAACAGTTATAGTTGGTCGTGACTTTAACTTACCCTCGATACGTTGGCGAAAATACATGTTTAATTCCATAGGTATGCATAAAACATCATTCGAAATTGTCCTAAACGTCTTCCCTGAAAATTATTTCGAGCAGTTAGTTCATGAGCCCGCGGGAATACTTAAAGGTTTTGAAAAAACACTTGTCCTCTTAGCAACAAATAATCCTGAGTTAATAAAGAGGATCAACATAATTACGTGGATTAGTAAACAGAGAGTTGTCATAGCGAGACTGAAAATTGTAACCCGCAAATCCTCCAAAAATATACCAAAAATATACCTATTCAAAAAAGCAGATAAAAATTCACTTGACGCCTTCCTAAGAGACAATCTCCACTCCTTACAAATTAAAAATGTAAGTGTAGACACGATGTGCCGTGTATTCAAAGAAATGGTATCGGTATCAATTGAGAAATTTATACCAAATAAATTAACAAACGACGGAGTTGATCCCCCATGTTACAGAAAACCGGTCACAGCAATGTTGCAGAAACAACTAAAAACATGCCAAATTTAAACAGACGCAAAATCCATAGATTGGCGATGTTTTGCAGGAGCTCGAAATTAAGCTTGAACTTCAGTGCGAGATGCTTATAAAAGTTTCCACAACGAAACTTTGTCTGGAAAACCTGGCAGAAAATCCAAAGAGATTTTGGTTATAAGTGAAGTATGCTAGCGGTAAGACACAATCATGCCTTCTCTGTGCGATGGAAAGGAGATACTATCGACGACAGTGCTGCCAAAGCAGAGTGAATAAAAACAGCCTTCCGAAATTCTTTCAACAAAAAAGACGAAGTAAATATTCCAGAATTCGAATCAAGAACAGCTGCCAACATGAAGAACATAGAAGAAGATAACCTCGGAGTAGTTAAGCAACTATAAACACTTAATAAAAGCAAGTCTTCTGGTTCAGATTGTATACCAGTTCGCTTCCTTTCAAAGTATCCTGATGCAGTAGCTCCATACTTAACAATCATATACAACCGCATTCTCGACGAAAGATCCGTACCCAAAGACTGGATAGTTGCACACGTCACTCCAATATTCAAGAAAGGTAGTAAGAGTAATCCTCCAAATGACAGATCGTATCATTAATGTCGATATGCAGCAGGGTTTTGGAGCGTATATTTTGTTCGAACATTAAGAGTTACCTCGAAGGAAATGCT
This sequence comes from Schistocerca americana, assembly GCF_021461395.2. Classification (NCBI taxonomy): domain Eukaryota; kingdom Metazoa; phylum Arthropoda; class Insecta; order Orthoptera; family Acrididae; genus Schistocerca; species Schistocerca americana. The sequence goes on from NC_060120.1 coordinate 63,440,772, forward strand.
CAGTTGACTCACAGTGAACACGGATTTAGAAAACATCGTTCTTGTGAAACACAACTAGTTCTTAACTCACACGAAGTGTTGAGTGCTATTGACAAGGGATTTCAAATTGATTCCGTATTTCTGGATTTCCGGTAGTCTTTTGACACTGTACCACACACTGCAGTGAAATTGCGTGCTTGCGGAATGTCGTCTCAATTATGTGATTGAATTCATGATTTCCTGTCGGAGACGTCACAGTTCGTAGTAACTGATGGAAATTCATCGAGTGAAATAAGAGTAGAAGTGATTTCTGACGTTCCCCAAGGCAGTATTGTAGGCCCTTTGCTGTTACTATATATAAACGATTTGGGAGACAATCGGAAGAGTCGTCATAGATTGTTTGCAGATGACGCTGTCGTTTATAGACTAGTAAAGTCATCAGAAGATCAAAACAAATTGCAAAACGGTTTAGAAAAGATATTTGTATGGTGTGAAAATGGGAGTTGAACCTAAATGACGAAAAGTGTAGGGTCATCCACATGAACGCTCAAAGGAATTCGTTAAACTTCGGCTACTCGATAAATCAGTCAAATCGAAAGGCTCTAAATTCAACGAAATACCTCGGAATTACAATTACAAACAACTTAAATTGGTAAAGAACACACAGATAATGTTGTGTGGAAGGGCAAGATACTCAGAAAATGTAACAGATCTACTAAAGAGACTGCCTACACTACGCTTGTCCGTCCTTTTTTAGAATAGTGCTGCGCGGTATGGGCTCCTTACCAGATAGGAGTGACGGAGTACATCGAAAAAGTTCAAAGAGGGGCAACACGTTTTGTATTATCGGGAAATAGGGGAGAGAGTGGCAGTGAAATGATACAATATTTGGGATGTACATCATTAGAAGAAAGGCTTTTTCGTTGCGGAGGAATCTTCTCACGAAATTCCAATCACCAACTTTCTCCTCCGAACGCGAAAATATTTTGTTGACGCCGACCTACATAGGGATAAACGATCTCCATGATAAAAGTAAGGGAAATCAGAGCTCGTACGGAAATATATTGATGTTTGTTCTTTCCGCATTCTGTACGAGGTTGGAATAATAGGTAAATATGAAGATGGTTCGATGAACCCTCTGCCAGACACTTAAATGTGATTTTCAGAGTATCCATGTAGATGTAGATGCAGATCTTACAGGCTTCGCACGTGGCGCCGATGCTCTTCCACTATTAAGCATTCGTAGTTGCTTTTCTTCGGCAGTATCTGACGTTTCGGCGTTCTTACGACGATTGAAAGAAGGAACTGTGCTACGATCTAAGACAGGTACAGTTTTGAAAGACCTAATTCAATATTTCGGTCTTCTGTCTCTCATCAGTCTGTCATCATCTGTTCAGTGGCTGTATGGTCACAGAGCGATTGATGCGCTTCTGACTTTAATGTTGTTGTTGTTGTTGTGGTCTTCAGTCCTGAGACTGGTTTGATGCAGCTCTCCATGCTACTCTATCCTGTGGAAGCTTCTTCATCTCTCAGTACCTACTGCAACCTACATCCTTCTGAATCTGCTTAGTGTATTCATCTCTTGGTCTCCCTCTACGATTTTTACCCTCCACGCTGCCCTCCAATGCTAAATTTGTGATCCCTTGATGCCTCAAAACATGTCCTACCAACCCATCCCTTCTTCTAGTCAAGTTGTGCCACAAACTTCTCTTCTCCCCAATCCTATTCAATACCTCCTCATAAGTTACGTGATCTGCCCACCTTATCTTCAGCATTCTTCTGTAGCACCACATTTCGAAACCTTTTATTCTCTTCTTGTCCAAACTAGTTATCGTCCATGTTTCACTTCCATACATGGCTACACTCCATACAAATACGTTCAGAAACGACTTCCTGACACTTAAATCTATACTCGACGTTAACAAATTTCTCTTCTTCAGAAACTCTTTCCTTGCCATTGCCAGTCTACATTTTATATCCTCTCTACTTCGACCATCATCACTTATTTTACTCCCTAAATAGCAAAACTCCTTTACTACTTTAAGTGTCTCATTTCCTAATCTAATTCCCTCAGCATCACCCGATTTAATTTTACTACATTCCATTATCCTCGTTTTGCTTTTGTTGATGTTCATCTTATATCCTCCTTTCAAGACACTGTCCATTCCGTTCAACTGCTCTTCCAAGTCCTTTGCTGTCTCTGACAGAATTACAATGTCATCGGCGAACCTCAAAGTTTTTACTTCTTCTCCATGAATTTTAATACCTACTCCGAATTTTTCTTTTGTTTCCTTTACTGTTTGCTCAATATACAGATTGAATAACATCGGGGAGAGGCTACAACCCTGTCTCACTCCTTTCCCAACCACTGCTTCCCTTTCATGCCCCTCGACTCTTATAACTGCCATCTGGTTTCTGTACAAATTGTAAATAGCCTTTCGCTCCCTGTATTTTACCCCTGCCACCTTCAGAATTTGAAAGAGAGTGTTCCAGTTAACATTGTCAAAAGCTTTCTCTAAGTCTACTAATGCTAGAAACGTAGGTTTGCCTTTTCTTAATCTTTCTTCTAAGATAAGTCGTAAGGTTAGTATTGCCTCACGTGTTCCAACCTTTCTACGGAATCAAAACTGATCTTCCCCGAGGTCCGCCTCTACCAGTTTTTCCATTCGTCTGTAAAGAATTCGCGTTAGTATTTTGCAGCTGTGACTTATTAAACTGATAAATCGGTAATTTTCACATCTGTCAACACCTGCTTTCTTTGGGATTGGAATTATTATATTCTTCTTGAAGTCTGAGGGTATTTAGCCTGTCTCATACATCTTGCTCACCAGATGGTAGAGTTTTGTCATGACTGGCTCTCCCAAGGCCATCAGTAGATCTAATGGAATGTTGTCTACTCCCGGGGCCTTGTTTCGACTCAGGTCTTTCAGTGCTCTGTCAAACTCTTCACGCAGTATCTTATCTCCCATTTCGTCTTCATCTACATCCTCTTCCATTTCCATAATATTGTCCTCAAGCACATCGCCCTTGTATAAACCCTCTATATACTCCTTCCACCTTTCTGCCTTCCCTTCTTTGCTTAGAACTGGGTTGCTATCTGAGCTCTTGATATTCGTACAAGTGGTTCTCTTCTCTCCAAAGGTCTCTTTAATTTTCCTGTAGGCAGTATCTATCTTACCCCTAGTGAGACAAGCCTCTACATCCTTACATTTGTCCTCTAGCCACCCCTGCTTAGCCATTTTGCACTTCCTGTCGATCTCATTTTTGAGACGTTTGTATTCCTTTTTGCCTACTTCATTTACTGCATTTTTATATTTTCTCCTTTCATCAATTAAATTCAATATTTCTTCTGTTACCCAAGGATTTCTATTAGCCCTCGTCTTTTTACCTACTTGATCGTCTGCCGCCTTCACTACTTCATCCCTCAGAGCTACCCATTCTTCTTCTACTGTATTTCTTTCCCCCATTCCTGTCAATTGTTCCCTTATGCTCTCCCTGAAACTCTCTACAACCTCTGGTTCTTTCAGTTTATCCAGGTCCCATCTCCTTAAATTCCCACCTTTTTGCAGTTTCTTCAGTTTCAATCTGCAGTTCATAACCAATAGATTGTGGTCAGAATCCACATCTGCCCCTGGAAATGTCTTACAATTTAAAACCTGGTTCCTAAATCTCTGTCTTACCATTATATAATCTATCTGATACCTCTTAGTATCTCCAGGATTCTTCCAGGCATACAACCTTCTTTTATGATTCTTGAACCAAGTGTTAGCTATGATTAAGTCATGCTCTGTGCAAAATTCTACAAGGCGGCTTCCTCTTTCATTTCTTCCCCCCAATCCACATTCACCTACTACGTTTCCTTCTCTCCCTTTTCCTACTGACGAATTGCAGTCACCCATGACTATTAAATTTTCGTCTCCCTTCACTACCTGAATAATTTCTTTTATCTCGTCATACATTTTATCTATTTCTTCATCATCTGCAGAGCTAGTTGGGATAAACTTGTACTGCTGTAGTAGGCATGGGCTTTGTGTCTATCTTGGCCACAATAATGCGTTCACTATGCTGTTTGTAGTAGCTAACGCGCACTCCTATTTTCTTATTCATTATTAAACCTACTCCTGCATTACCCCTATTTGATTTTGTATTTATAACCCTATAATCACCTGACCAAAAGTCTTGTTCCTCCTGCCACCGAACGTCACTAATTCCCACTATATCTAACTTTAACCTATCCATTTCCCTTTTTAAATTGTCTAACCTACCTGCCCAATTAAGGGATCTGACATTCCACGCTCCGATCCGTAGAACACCAGTTTTCTTTCTCCTAATAACGACGTCCTCTTGAGTAGTCCCCGCCCGGAGATTCGAATGGGGGACTATTTTCTGACTTTCAGAAATTTTGTCTTTATAGATAGATCGGTTGACAATTTTTTTTTTTTTCATGTTCGTTGAATACCTATCCTTACGGTCATTTTTTCTTCGGTAAGCTTTTGTTCTTCACCCAGTCTTTGATCACTTTTAAATCAATGCTGAAGCTTTCTTGTCGCTTTGCTTCCGTAGCGCCACGAAACCGGTAATCATACAGTAATAAATGGCCAAATACCGTTGAAGCGGTTATTGATACCCAAGATGAATACTCATAGCTGTGGTTGCCCCACCTACAAGGTTGTCTGCATTGCACCCACTGTTCACATCTAAACTCTGCACGGTCACTGCCTGCAGATTCGAAACAGAGAACGCACAGACATTTGGTCGCCCTCTGTATGAACATATTGTACCCTGGTGTCACTGGACACAGTCCTTTAGGATGTTGCACTTTTTGTGGCAGTTCATGATTTGCATCGCATAGCATAATTCACCTGCTCCCCGAAATAAATATTAGTATCTCAATCAGCAACAGGACATACTAGGAAAAAAACCACAGTATCGCCCTATTTTTGGCATCAGTCTTCTGACTGGTTTGGTGGGGCCCGCCACGAATTCCACTCCTGTGCCAAACTCTTCATTTGAGAGTAGCACTTGCAACCCACGTCACAATTATTTGCTGACTGTATTCCAGTCTCTGTCTTCCTTTACAGTTTTTGCCCTCTACAGCTCCCTCTACTACAATGGAAGTCATTCCCTCATGTCTTAACAGATGTCCTATCATCCTATCCCTTCTGCTTATCAGTGTTTCGCACATGTTCCTTTCGTCTCTGATTCTGCACAGAACTTCCTCATTCCTTACCTTATCAGTCCACCTAATTTTCAACATTCGTCTGTAGCACCACATCTGAAATGCTTCGATTCTCGTATGTTCCGGTTTTCCCACAGTCCATGTTTCACTACCGTACAATGCTGTACTGCAGACGTACAATCTCAAAAATTTCTTTCTTAAATTAAGGCCAATATTAAATATTAGTAGACGTCTCCTGGCCAATAATGCCCTTTCTGCCATTGCTAGTCTGTTTTTTATGTCCTTGCTCCGTCCATCATTGGATACTTTACTGCCTAGATAGCCGAATTCTTTAACTTCATCTACTTCGTGACCATCAATCCTGATCTTAAGATTCTCGCTGTTCTCATTTCTACTAGTTCTCATTACCTTCGTCTTTCTTCGATTTACTATCAATCTATACTCTATACTCATTAGGATGTTCATTCCGTTCAGCAGATCATGTAATTCTTCTTCACTTTCACTTAAGATGGCAATGTCATCTGCGAATCGTATCATTGATATCCTTTCACCTTGAATTTTAATTCCACTCCTGAATCTTTCTTTTATTTCCATAATTCCTTCTTCGATGTACAGATTGAACAGTAGAGGCGAAAAGCTTCATCCTTGTCATACACCCTTTTTAATCCGAGCACTTCGTTCTTGGTCGTCCACTCTTATTATTCCCTCTTGGCTGTTGTACGTATTGTATGTAACCCACCTCTCCCTATAACTCACCCCTGATTTTTTCAGAATTTCGAACATCTTACACCATTTTATACTGTCGAACACTTTTTCCACGTCGACAAATCCTATGAACGTGTCTTGATTTTTCTTTAGCCTTGATTTTTCTATTGTCTTGCTTCCATTATAAACTGCAACATCATAATTGCTTCTCTAGTGCCTTTACCTTTCCTAAAGCCAAACTGATGGTGATCTAGCGCATTCTCAATTTCCTTTTCGATTCTTCTGTATATTATTCTAATAATCAACTTGGATGCATGAGTTGTTAAGCTGATAGTGCGAAAATTCTTGCATTTGTCAGCTGTTGCCGTCATCGGAATTGTGTGGATGATGCTTTTGGAAAAGTCAGATGGTATGTCGACAGACTCATGCATTCTACACACCAACATGAATAGTCCTTCTGTTGCCACTTCCCCCAATGATTTTAGAAATTCTGATGGAATGTTATCTAGCCCTTCTGCCTTATTTGACCTAAAGTTCTCCAAAGCCCTTTTATATTCTGATTCTAATACTGGATCTCCTATCTCTTCTAAATCGACTCCTGTTTCCTCTTTTATCGCATCAGACAAATTTTCCCCCTCATAGTGGCTTTCAATGTATTCTTTCCACCTATCCGCTCTCTCCTCTGCATTTAACATTGGAATTCCCGTTTTACTCTTAATGTCATCACCCTTGCTTTTAATGTCGCCGAAGGTTGTCTTGACTTTTTATTTTTCGATGTCTTCGCATTTTTCCTGCAGCCATTTCGTTTTAGCTACCCTGCAGTTCCTATTTATTTCATTCCTCAACGACTTGTATTTCCGTATTCCTGAGTTCCCCGGAACATTTTTGTACTTCCTCCTTTCACAGATCAATTGAAGTATTTCTTCTGTTACTCGTGGTTTCTTTACAGTTGCCTTCTTTATAGCTATGTTTTCCTTCCCAAATTCTGTGATGGCCCATTTTATAGATTTCCATTCCTCTTCAACTGTACTGCCTACTGATCTATTCCTTATTGATGTATTACAGCTTTACAGAACTTCAACCGTGTCTCGTCATTCCTTAGTACATCCGTATCCCACTTCTTTGCGCATTGATTCTTCCAGACTAATGTCTTGCACTCCAGCCTACTCTTCATCACTACTCTATTGTGATCTGAGTCTATATATGCTCCTGGGTGCACCTTACAATCCATTGTCTGATTTCTGAATCTCTGTCTGACCATGATGGTAATCTAACTGAAATCATCCCGTATCACCTGGCCTTTTCCTAGCATACCTCCTCCTTTTGTGATTGTTGAACAGGGTATCATACGTTATTCAAATGTCCGGTCTTAGCATTTGTCACAGTAATTTGCCTGTTGGAAGAGTAGATTTCCTGGAAAATTTTAACGTCTAAAGCCACGTTAATAAAAAAATACATTATGCGATGTAGGTTGTATTGTGCTTTATTACAATCGCACTATTACCTACTTTCGGCGTTGAGCCATTAACAAGCTCATTTGTTATTTCATTTAATACATGTCGTGCTCATCATATTCTTTTATGTCACATACATAAAACCAGAAGACCTTCTCCATCGTAACATACTTTAGGTGTTGCAGCCTGACAAGTTTTCCTCTGACTGCAACTGTAAATGATCACTGCTGCCACCATCACTTTTGTTAAATATGCGTATAAAAACTGCAGGAAGGTAGTTTTCCAGGAGGGGAGTGGGTACCTCCTTGGTTTGGCCACGGACGTGGGATCACCTAAGTACGATTCTGCATAATCTGGCTTCACGAGTACCCTATATGATCAAAAGTGTTTGGACACCTATTAGTGAACATTAATTTTATGTGTGTCTACACTTAGGATTTATGATGCCTTGAACTCTGCTGGGTGCACTTTCCACGAAGTTTCTGAATGTTTGTGAAGATTGTGAAGGAATGGCAGCCCATTGACCCTCAAAAGCCGAAACCAGAGAAGGTACGGATGTTTGACACTGGGACCTGGAGCAAAGTCGACGTTGTAACTCGTCCCAAAGGTTTTACTTTGGGTTAAGGTCGGAACTCTAGGCAGCCCAGTCCTTCTTAGGAATGTTATTGCCCACAAACGATTGTCTCACAGATGCTACTTTGACAGTATGCATTACCATGCTGACAGAAACAGTTGTCTTTGAACCGTTCCTCTACTGTACACAGTACACAGTCGTGTAAAGTTTGTCACATCTTTCCCAATACCGTACAATGCCTACCCGATACTTCACTGATGGCACTACACATCATCAGGGCGGGTTCGAGATCACTTTTCCACACAAGTGCCTAGTCATTTGACCCCTTCTGCTGCCATCCTTTTCCCTCGTACAGTGCAACTCATGTCAGCTTTCGCCACTAATTGTGAAACGAATTCCATACAAATTTCACCGTGACACCGCTAATAATTGCGATACGTCCTGTAAATAAATGTTACGCATGTAGCCCATCTGGCGCAGCTCTGAGCTAGGCACACCAAGCGTCAGCTTGTGTAGCTTCTGCCTTAAAACGGTACTGTTCATGACACAGGTGACGTTCTCCAGACATTTAGAAAAGACAAACCCTTCCAACGGATTTGGTGAAGACATCCGCAACTCAATTTCATAGTAAAATCACATAATTAATTGCCTGAATTGTAAATAGTTGCCGGCCGGTGTGGCCGTGCGGTTCTAGGCGCTTCAGTCTGGAACCGCGTGACCGCTACGGTCGCAGGTTCGAATCCTGCCTCGGGCATGGATGTGTGAGATGTCCTTAGGTTAGTTAGGTTTAAGTAGTTCTAAGTTCTACGGGACTGATGACCACAGATGTTAAGTGCCATAGTGCTCAGAGCCATTTGAACCATTTGTAAATAGTTTTATGAGTTGAAATCATGACCGATTTCGGTCAATTATAAGCCACGAGCCACACAGTCCTTCTACATCTGGAGATAAGATTATAATTGTCCAAAATTGCTCATGAGTTTCAACTAAGAAAACAGTTTACAACTGATGTGCTTAACTGACTAATTCTAACCTCCTTTGTGTTGCTAGAGGGCAGGGCCGGCCACGGGGTGGCAAACTTCACGTATGCAAGGTGTGCGGGCCCGAGATTGGTACTTGAGCTTGCTACTTATCGAAAGTACCCGGGACAGTGTGACATTTTATTGAGACCCACGGTGAGGCATTTAGTTGTCGGGAGAACTCAACACAGTTTGGTAGAACCCTGGTGTCAGCGCTCTTTACCTTTCACTATTTGTTCGCAGTTCCAGCGGCTTTTTGTGCAGAGAGGGCTAGTCTAGTAATCTATCGTCACAAGCTTACAAAAATCAATAGGAACGACAGAAGAAGCGGTTCTAGGCGCTTCAGTCTGAAACCGCGTGGCTGCTACGGTCGCAGGTTCAAATGCTGCCTCGGGCATGGATGTGTGTGATGTCCTTAGGTTAGGTAGGTTTAATTAGTTCTAAGTTCTAGGGGACTGATGACCTCAGATGTTAAATCCCATAGTGCTCTGAGCCATTTGAACCATTTGAACAGAAGACAGGTATGAACATTTTCAGTATACGTTACGCAGTCGCATGAGCAACGGATACTGCAAATTTGGAAAGAGTGAAGTAACTGGTGGTACAAACACTGAAATATATGAAGTCCCAACATTTTCCATAGAACTAAACAAGGAGTGTGGAGACTTCTGTATTTCTGCAAAGTACTGTCCTTAAGTCGAGGTGCATGGCTGGAACGATTTTTCGATTTGAAACTCGCTTCTGTTGAATTTATCTAGGACAAAGAACAGCAGGAAAAAAATTAGAACACCTGGAATGCAGACATCGCGTTTTAAGTGAATTGCGCTGAACACTACCCACAGTAAGACATTGCAAGGTGAGAAAAAACTTCTTTCAGGTTTGAAGGGGATGAATTTGAAAAGAAAATCCTGTTGTAGAAGGGACACATTGTGACACAGTCCAGTTGCCTTAGCTCACTGGCATTTATGAAAATGTGAGATTTTCAAGAATTCATTGTACCTCTTAAAGAACTAGAAGGATAGTTTCCTACACGTTATGACTACACTGCCACCCTTACATCTGTTATCGAGCTGTTTTCTAGACAGTTTGCCATTTCAGTTGAAAGCATGTGCAAGTGCATGTGCAGATGTAAGATTGACGTGCAAGGTAATTCCCGTTTTAGAGACAAATTCCTTTAACGTTAAAAGTATGCAAGACATCTACAGTGCTTTCCTCAGGCATAGTTTCCATATCTCCATAATGGGGTTGCCAAAGTGCAACATACGTGTGTTTTAAACGTTTATTCGATTATTAAAGTAAATAAGTGAAGATAACATGGTAACGCGAGTGGGAAAATCGTGAGACTGTCCGTGCGTGTCCTTATGACAACAGTTTGTACGAGATAAAAGTTATATTATGTCTTCAGAGTGCCAAAAATAATTTTATAAAACTGCATATTTATCTTGGTTTTGATCTATGTTATTGAAAAATGTGAAATATAAAACCAAATCGAATGCAGTGTGACTGAATTGCCATTTAAATGCGGCGTGTTTGCAATTCTCCCGACCTTTCACCGTTACGGCCAGTGAACGTAGCGTGGTAGCGGGGAAAACGTACTAATTAGGCTGAGCGCTATGGTATTCGTGCCAGGGTACAGCCAGCGAGCCGAATTCTTGGCCATCGGTACTCTAGCGTACAGCATGATGCCACGATCGAAGTCACTGACATATCCTGTCCTACCAATCCTGCTGTTACTGGTTCCATACTGGCGGTAAACCTCGTATTCTAACGCTACTGGCCATTAAAATTACTACACCAAGAAGAAATGCAGATGATTAACGGGTATTCATTGGACAAATATATTATACTAGAACTGACATGTGATTTGATTTTTACGCAATTCGGGTGCATAGATCCTGAGAAATCAGTACCCAGAACAACCACCTCTGTCCGTAATAACGGCCTTGATACGCCTGGGCATTGAGTCAAACAGAGCTTGGATGGTGTGTACAGGTACAGCTGCCCATGCAGCTTCAACACGATACCACAGTTCATCAAGAGTAGTGACTGGCGTATTGTGACGAGCCAATTGCTCGGCCACCATTGACCAGACGTTTTCAATTAGTGAGAGATTTGGAGAATGTGCTGGCCAGGGCAGCAGTCGAACATTTTCTGTGTCCATAAAGGCCTGTACAGGCCCTGCAACATGCGGTCGTACATTATCCTGCTGAAATGTAGGGTTTCGCAGGGATCGAATGAAGGGTAGAGCAACGGGTCGTAGCACATCTGAAATGTAACGTCCACTGTTCAAAGTGTCGTCAATGCGAACAAGTGGTGACCGAGACGTGTAACCCATACCATCACGCCGGCTCATACGCCAGTATGGCGATGACGAATACACGCTTCCAATGAGCGTTCACCGCGATGACGCCAAACGCGGATGCGCCCATCATTATGCTTTAAACAGAACCTGTATTCGTCCGAAAAAAATGACGATTTACCATTCGTGCACCCAGGTTCGTCGTTGAGTACACCATCGCAGGCCTCCTGTGTGTGATGCAGCGTCAAGGGTAACCACATCCATTGTCTCCTCGCAGATAGTCCATGCTGCTGCAAACGTCGTCGAACTGTTCGTGCAGATGGTTGTTGTCTTGCAAACGTCCCTATCTGTTGACTCGTGGATCGAGACGTGGCTGCACGATCCGTTACAGCCATGCGGATAAGATGCCTGTTATCTCGACCGCTAGTGACACGAGGCCGTTGGGATCCAGCACGGCGTTCCTTATTACCCTCCTAAACCCACCGATTCCATATTCTTCTAACAGTCATTGGATGTCGACCGGCGCGAGCAGCAATATCGCGATACGATAAACTGGAATCGCGATAGGCTACAATCCGACCTTTATCAAAGTCGGAAACGTGGTGGTACGCATTTCTCCTCCTTACACGAGGCATGAGAACAACGTTTCACAAGCCAACGCCGGTCAACTGCTGTTTGTGTATGAGAAATCGGTTGGAAACTTTCCTCATGTCAGCACGTTGTAATGTCTCTTGCAGCGGTCTGTCCGCGATATTTTCAGAAATTTTTGTAAATTATATAACTCAGTACGTATCTCGAAATATCTCTTCTTATCTTACCGATTCCTAAACTTTAATATACGATGATTATCAATGCAAAGTAGTTTCAAGCCCTATTATTCCTTGGAGCGTGCATTTACTCCATGGAATAGCTTCTCTGCTATCTATGATTTCTCTTATGAAAAGAAGGATTCAGATCATGCCGATTAGCCGTGAAAGAACGAAGATGTATATGTATGTATTGTTGAGCTAGTCGCCGTCTTGATGAGATTCTGTATGAGAAGGAATTTAATACATGAACTAAACTAAAGTAAGTGTGTTCGCGTAGTATTTGAATGATTATTATTGACTGTGTATGTTTTCTACGCTGTGTTGCACGGGATCAGTGGGGAACGTCTGATTTACACTGGACGAACCTGCCGTTTTGTACGCTCAAGATATCCAGTTTATTACTTTCAATAAATGGGCTAACACGGTCTTACCAGCTGTTCTCCGGTCTTCCCCATGTGATCACCGAAAGTTAATAATGATTAGAAATGTTTTCAGGAGATCGACTGACAATTTTCGTCGCACCGAGACTTTGAAATTGCTTCACTGCCTTATGCAATTTAAGTTAAGCTCAGCTTAATCAGGACAGAAAAGTACTGAACTGTGTGAATGTGATAAGCCTGCTTTGTGAATGGAAATTCCGTTAATATACGCATGTTTTTTACTATCCTGATCAGTGAAGCTAAATCAGGCCGATGTGAGAGAGGTTTTTAAATTTCAGATCCCACAAAAATAATAAAACGTTGTAGGTGTCGTCACAAGCCCCAAGCTTGTGTGAATGCTCTGAAAAGCTAATCATTTGCATATCACAGCATCTTCTTCCTTTTGGTTAAATTTTGCGTCTGTAGCACGTCATCTTCGTAGTGTAGCAATTTTAATGGCCAGTAGTTTATATAATAGCGGGGCCAGCTCTCGTGGCAAAGGGGTTTTCCTTAACCTTCTGATCAAATAGCGTAGATAAGTAGAAGCAGACATAATATCTAGACGTCAGATGATGGAGTACGTAGTGTTATATCGTTATGAGAATGCAGAAATCGGTAAAAGAAAACTTCGCTACTATCGGGAGTGTGAGCCGTGAGGCGAGTATGGTTTTGAAAAAGCAGGCTATAACGGATATTTCCGTCGAGGACGTCGCCTTATCACCTCACGTGTCGCGTCGGACAGCCGGTCCGTTGTGACGGCCATCAGAGCGCTGTCTGGCACTCACGTCTGCCATTACCGGCGGCTCCCGGCGCGTCCTCGTTAGGGGGCTGCGACGCCATCGTTCGACAACAGCGCCACCGCCGCCGCTGCCGCAAACCTCCCTCTGCCAGCAGGCGGCGGCTGCCGAACGGCGACGCAGAGGCGAGCTCGTTTGCGGGCTTTATTTCGCCGCCCTCGCGTTAGTTCCACTCTATTAATCCGCTCGCCGGCCACCGGGGACTTGGCCGCGGCGCCACCTCGTTATCTCGCGGCCGGCCTCTCGCCGCCAGCTCGGCCCCTCTTATTTTCCGTGAGAGAGCGAGCGCCCGCCGCTCGCAGGTGTGCGCCGGGCTGCGTCCTGGGGACAGCAGGGGAACAAACAAACAAACAGTGCTCCCATCCACTGTGCGGAGTAACTTCCGCTCGGAATCTAGGAACCGTTTCGTTTCTGAGCGAATATGACTTTTATTACACCGAATTGGGGAAGCCATTTCGTGTGGTGATAAGTTTAAATTGCTTTACGTAGGAAAGACATTTTTTTCAGTCTTCTGTCTTTTCTAGCTGGACTGATGCGAGCTGCCACTAATTCCTCTCTTGTGCCACTCTTCTCATCTCACAGTTGCACTTGCAACCCTCGTCTTCAATTATTTGCTGGATGTATTCCAATCTGCTTTCCTCTACAGTTTTTTTGCTCTACAGCTCCATTTACTACCATGAAAGTTATTCCCTGGCGTCTTAACACATAACATATCCTCTTGTCCCTTCTTCTTGTCAGTGTCTTTTGGACGTTGCTTTCCAAGCCAATTCTTTGGAGAACCTCCTTATTCCCTACCATATCAGTCTACCTAATTTTCAACACTCTTCTGTAGCACCACAGCTCAAATGCTTCGATTGTCTTCCGTTCCGGTTTTCAAACACTCCATGTTTCGCTACCATACAATGCTGTGTTCCAAACGTAAATTCTCAAAAGTTTCTTCCCATAATTAAGGCCTACATTTGATACTAGGAGACTTCTCTTGGCCAGGAACGCCCCTTTCGCCAGTGCTGCTTGTCTGCTTTTTACGTCCCCCTTGCTCCGTCCATCATGAGTTATTTTTCTGTCTAGGTAGAAGAATTCCGTAACTTCGTCTACTTTGCGATAACCAATTACGAAATTAAGTTTCTTCCTGTTCTCCTTTCTGCTACTACTCATTACTTTCGTTGTTCTTCGATTTACTGTCAGTCCATATTTTGTACTAATTAGATTACTGATTCCATTCTACAGATCCTGTAATTCTTGACTTTTACTGACGATAGCAATGTCGTCAGCGAATCTTAACAATGATATCCTTTCACCTTGAACATTTCTTTTATTTACTTCATTGCTTCTTTGCCGGTCGGAGTGGCCGTGCGGTTCTAGGCGCTACAGTCTGGAACCGCGCGAATGCTAGGGTCGCAGCTGTGAATCCTGCCTCGGGCATGGATGTGTGTTATGTCCTTAGGTCAGTTAGGTTTAAGAAGTTCTAAGTTCTAGGGGACTGATGACCTTAGAAGTTAAGCCCCCTAGTGCTCAGAGCCATTTGAACCATTGCTTCTTTGTCGTATAGATTGAATAGTGGGGGCGAAAGACTACATTTCAGTCTCACATCCTTAATCCGTGTACTTCACTTTTGGTCTTGCGCTCGTATTATTTACCCTTGTTTCTTGTACAGATATTATATTACGGCTCTTTCCCTGTAGCTTACCCCTATTTTTCTCAGGATTTCGAACATCTTGCACCATTTCACATTGTCGAAAACTCTTTCCTGTTCCACAAATCGTATGATTGTGTCTTGATTTTTCTTCAGTCTTGGTTGCATTAACAACCGAAACGTTAGAACTGCCTCTCTGGTGCCCTTACCTTTCCTAAAGTCAGACTGATCCGTCATCTAACAAATCCTCAGTTTTTATTTCCATTCTTCTGTATATTACTCTTGTCAGCAATATGAATGTAGGAGCTGTTAAGCTGATGGTGCATTAATCCTCGCAGTTGTGGACTCTTGTAATCTTGGGGATTCTGTCGGTTATATTTTTCCGCAAGCCTGATGGTATATCGCCAGCCTCATACATTCTACTCACCATCGTCAATAACCATTTTGTTTCAATTCCCCAGAGTGGTTTTAAAAATTCCGATGGAATGCTACGTACCCCTTCTGCCATATTTGATTGTAAGCCCTGCACAGTACTTCTACATCCAGAATCTAATACAGGATGTCCTATCTATTCCCTATAGACTCTTGTTCCTCCTTGTATCACATCATCAGATAACATCTTCCCCACCACGAAGGCCATTAATGTATTCTTTCCATCTGTCTGCTTTGTCCTATGCATTGAACAATGAAATTCTCATTGCACTAGGATGCACGTATTCTACCTGCGAAGGACTGAAACTATACTGGATATTTCCGTCTTTTATTCGGAGAACACAACTTACCATCTTTACTGCCTATAGATTTTGTTTGCTTTGTGTTGCAATGAATTCGGTAAATGGCTTTAACAGTGACATGCTGTGTCATTTGAGAGATACAGAGGGGAACGAGTGTGCCAGGACTTACCCCAGTTCACTGTTAGTAGCGCCACGTCACCACAATACGTATGTGCGTAGCACACATGTGTTACACCATAATTTAAGAGTGAAATTAAAAGTTAAAGTTGCTTTTCCCTACTTTGTGCTTTAGTATATTAATGTTTAAACTGTCAAATCTCAGACTGATCTGACGAATATCTTTCCCTAAATAAATGGTTTTAAGAAAAAATAAGTGGTGCTAAAAAATAAAGCTAGGAACCCAAAAATTGCTCAGAATGTGCAGATGCATGTAAAAATTAACTGGTGAAAGTCTCAACACGATTAAAGCAAAATTTTGGTCAGAATCTATATTTTCAAGAAAAATTGAAGGCGCTAAAATATTACACTTACAAATATGAAAATTTGTATTAAGCTTCGGTTCAACTTAAAAAAGTAACTACGTGAATCCATTGAGCTACCTCTAATAATTTTCGAGTAATTTACTGAAAACTAAATTTGCAATGAAAAATGTCCTTATTTGTAGTAGATTAAGTATCTGCTATATTAATGCTAGAAAATTCTTATTACAGCACGAGATGAAACCTATCAAATAATAGAGCTATGACAAGTTTCAAAACCTTGGTGTTAATAACAACCAATACGAGGTCTCTTAAAGTTGTAGTTCAGAGGTCATGTTTTACCGTCCGTTCTGCTCTAAAAATTCTAGACGCCAAAGTTAATATGTAGGAAAGCTAAAAAATTTTCTTTGATTTTATCCAACTTAACAACAACCATACAAAAATTATTAAGATACTAAATTAATACACAACAGTGGTATAAAATATTATGTGTCCGAGAAAGCGGCCGTTTACAGGCTACTACCGGGGGCATAGAGCGGATAACAGCAAGTGTTCCCTTGGCCGTCCGCTGCGCCCTTACATAAATACGGCCTGAGAGGGAACACTTCACTTCACACCCAGCCACCGTACAATCCGCGTGTCAAACGCCGGAGTACGCACTGCCTCAGATTACGTCACAAGCAGGCTGTTTGTAAACGCATATTTTCAGTAACAATAGAAAGTGAACTCGAGAGGACTGTACGCCGTCCTGGATCGCTTACACCTCGCGGTAGGTTAGTGTACCGCCCGTAATGTTAACAAATCCGCGTGGCAAGTGTTGACAATCATTACCCACTTTTGTGGCGAGCAATTATTTTTATTATCAGAAGTCAAGGCGAAAGACCATTTAATGGGAACGTACCACAGAGGTCGCATCTGAACTGTCATAATGCTGTTTAGCTTAGAGAGACTTACTAACAGTATTACCATCATGAACATTACGATATTGTGCGCTGAACAACCGTTGCTCAGACAGGGTCTGGAAAACACATCCCTCGAGTGATCTATTATTTATTGTGTTAACTAACGATGAGTTTTGTGTTAACTAACGGTAGGTTGGAAATTTGTAGTGGATTAAATATCAGTGATGGTTTTATTTTTGTGTTGATTGAGGATTCTTCTTTTACTGGTAAGGGAATAATATCAAAAACACTTATTTACCAGTGATTTTCGATATTTCCTGACAATGACCGATTAAAAGGAACGTGTGAAGGAAATTACCTGCGGTTGCAGAATGGGCAATAGGCAGCTATAGCGAAACTAAGGTCGTAATAAAGGTAAAAATCTGATCTACAAATTTTAAATTTAGCAGATATCTGCATAGAAACCTTTTCTCCCAAAAACCTTCTCAGAATGCCTATGATCAAAAGAATGCTTAATTCTGAGAATTTTGCACATTTCCACAGTGAAGGACTTCACCATCTGCACTGTGTGATCAAAAGTATCCGGACACCCCCAAAAAACATACGTTTCTCATATTAGGTGCACTGTAATGCTACCTACTGCCAGGTACTCCATTATCAGCGACCTCAGTAGTCATTAGACATCTTGAGAGAGCATAATGGGGCGCTACGATGAATTCATGTACATCGAACGTGGTCAGGTGATTGGGTGCCTCTTGTGTCATACGTCTGCACGCCACATTTTCACACTACTAAACATCCCTAGGTCCACTGTTTCTGATGTGATAGTGAAGAGCAAACGTGAAGGGACACGTACAGCACAAAAGCGTACAGGCCGATTTCGTCTGTTGACTGACAGGGACCGCCGACAGTTGAAGAGTGCCGTAATGTGTAATAGGCAGACATCTATCAAGACCATCACACAGGAATTCCAGACTGCATCAGGATCCACTGCAAATACTATGACAGTTGGACGGGAGGTGAGAAAACTTGGGTTTCACGATCGAGCGGCTGCTCATAAGCCACACATTACGCCGGTAAATGCCAAACGACGCCTCACTTGGTGTATGGAGTGTAAACATCGGACGATTGAACAGCGGAAAGACGTTATATGGAGTGACGAATCACGGTACACAATGTGGCGATCCGATGGCAGGGTGTGGGCATGGCGAATGACCGGTGAACGTCATCTGCCAGCGTGTGTAGTGCCAACAGTAAAATTCGGAGGCGGTGGTGTTATGGTGTGATCGTTTTTTTCATGGAGGGACTTGCACCCCTTGTTGTTTTGCGTGACACTATGACAGCACATGATGTTTTAAGCCCCTTCTTGCTTCCCACTGTTGAAGAGCAATTCGGGGATGCCGATTGCATCTCTCAGCACTATCGAGCACCTGTTCTTAATGCACGGTTTGTGGCGGAGTG
This sequence comes from Schistocerca americana, assembly GCF_021461395.2. Lineage (NCBI taxonomy): Eukaryota > Metazoa > Arthropoda > Insecta > Orthoptera > Acrididae > Schistocerca > Schistocerca americana. Next base: position 63,459,215 of record NC_060120.1, read on the forward strand.
GTTACAGGACAATAACATCCCTGTAATGGACTGCCCTGCACAAAGTCTTGACATGAATCCTATAGAACAACTTTGGGATGTTTTGGAACTCCGACTTCGTTCCAGGCCCCACTGACTGACATCGATACCTCTCCTCAGTGGAGCACTCAGTGAAGAATGGGCTGCCATTCCCCAAGAAACCTTCCAGTACCCGATTGAACGTATGCCTGCGACAGTGGAAGCTGTCGTGAAGGCTAAGTGGACCAACACCAAATTGAATTCCAGCATTACCAATGGAGGGCGCCACGAACTTGTAAGTCATTTTCAGCAATGTATAAGTATACTTTTGGTCACATAGTGTATCTCTCCACGTTCTTACATTTACCTTATTTCTCCTACTTCTGCTCTACACTCTCTGTTTGTCTCCTCGTCTTGTTCCTTTATGATTTTGTGCTTAGGTATCTCGACTCAGCCGGCCGCGGTGGTCTCGCGGTTCTAGGCGCGCAGTCCGGAACCGTGCGACTGCTACGGTCGCGGGTTCGAATCCTGCCTCGGGCATGGATGTGTGTGGTGTTTTTAGATTTAAGTAGTTCTAAGTTCTAGGGGACTAATGACCACAGCAGTTGAGTCCCATAGTGCTCAGAGCCATTTGAACCATTTGTATCTCGACTCGTTTCACACCGCCACCACTCTCTTTAGTGCGGCTGGCAAAAATAAAATCCTATGTGTTTTGATCGTCAGTTTCTGGCAGGCTTTCCATCGTGAAGCAATAGGGTTTTACGTACATATATCATCATTTCAGTACCTATAAATTAATCTTATTTTTTCCATATTCTATTGTCACAGTTTCACTGACAATTTAGATTGACTTATTTAGAACTTCTCCGTTCAGTATGGAAACATTACCTACGTTAGTCAAAATGTATAACCCAAATATGTAAGCACATAAATAGTTTTCCAGCTCAGTTATAAGCATGTCATCAGTTAGTGCTGCTGCGAATTCCGCTAAGAGGTGATATCGTGTATAGGAGGCACTTGCATTAAGAGCATAGAATTTTCGAGGTTGAACAGTATTGAACAGCTCAAAACACGCAAATATTTTTCGTTAATCTTTCAGAACAATTCAGGTTCAAAAATGGTTCTAAGCACTATGCGACTATGAGGTCATTAGTCCCCTAGCCTTAGAACTACTTAAACCTAACTAACCTAAGGAAATCACACACATCCGTGCCCGAGGCAGGATTCGAACCTGCGACCGTAGCAGCAGCGCGGTTCCGTACTGAAGCGCCTAGAACCGCTCGGCCACAGCGGCCGGCGAACAACTCAGGCATCTTCTATCCTTTATAATGCACTATTATGGTTTAAACATACTGAGTACCAAAAAACTGATTATCTAGCAGTTCAGTATTTGTATTTTACGTTTTCCCTAAGATTCACTTTTAACGTAGACGATAATGAATAGACACACTCCAAACTGTTTACCAATAACCCAAATCGTCAGTGCAACTGAGACAGAGCAGTAAGACGTTATAACGCTGAACACAGTTACTGATCCTTTGGCAACCGAACGTTCGAATTCCAGAGAAAATAAATGTTACAAGTTTGACTTTTTGAATAGAATAAAACAGATAAAATTTTAATCAATTTAATCTATGGCGAGATGAACATGAGATGAAATGGTGTAACTGGTTTGAACCTGTCTGCCAGGTTAAAAGTGTGTACCGAACCAGAGCTCGAACCTAGGACCCGATCCGGCACACAGTTTTTACTGTGCATACTCCGCTGCAGACTTAAAATTCATTCTGTTTTAAAGCTGTTGTGTAGAACCCAGAAACGGGAGGAGCGCCTGTAGAAATCGTATCCTCAATGAAAAATTTCTCATCGAAAAAGAGTAACTCCATTTTCTATGGAAGGAGTGAATTGCAAATCAATAAAAAATATCATTAAATATAATTGCCTGAAGCTATGTATCCTGACAGCTAGGTAGTAAATGGAAAAAAAGTTGGATAATTATTTGAGCGCTCTTTAACAGTCACATAATATAGTGAGAAACTATTCACCCCCCTCTCCCCTACACACACACACACACACACACACACACACACACACACCAGTTCCACTCACGCACTTTAAGAGTAATAAAATGTATATCGATAGCGAGACTATGAGAAGCAAGGAGTATCTAAGCAGATTGGTGGCAAAGCTGTAATTCAGACATTTGCCTTTACCAAAATATTAACTGACAACGTAAATACCTCTGTGATTGGTCCACGCCTCCATGGGTCTGTTTATAGCTGTTTTCCCTCCACAGTCCCTCTCCCCACACCATCTGCCCCTTTGCTCGGGAATAATCAGCATAATGTTAGGTGATACTACTTTGCAAACGGTGCTACCGGCTAGCGATGAGTAAGGAACGGTTGTTTTCATGTACAGACAAGAAAAATATTTTTCTGACAAGGAACGCTTAAATCATTGACAGCAATGTGAGTGTTGCTGCTATGGGACCGACAGTTGACGTGATGGTCTCTGAATGTCACAGAGACCATAACGCAGAAATACTTCAGTAGCAGGAACAAAAGATCTCAGTGGGACCATCTTGGGTTTAATGAATCGGACATGGAAACGGTGATATAAATCGTAAACACTATAATTATTCTCGTGTTCTTTTTTGATTGGGGCGCTGGATTTCTATTGTGTATGAAGGTAATCGGACTTCGGTGGGAATTAATTAAAGCTCTGCCTTTCGCCTCATTCTTTGCAGCGGGAAACAGACGGACAGGCTTTGCTCTCCCGATGGTGCTAAGATTAAAACAGATAAAGGATAAGTATGTTTGATATGTCAATTATTATTTTATTGTTTTTTAAGAGATGTGTCTCAGCATAATGTTAATACACAGCCTAATGTGAGAACAGTTTATTACGTCTCACCCCTACCATGTCACAGAGACGAGAAAAAAAATTAGCTCAGAATCTCTTGTTTGTTGCTAAACAAGTTAAGTAGATTTTCGCAAATACCTCTGGAAAATTATTATGATGCCAGCTGAGGACAATTCTGCTTACGTATTTGCGCATTGTACATAAAATGAAAGTAATTAATAATAGCAAATAGACGCTAGGGAACGTTACATGTTTCTTGAAAGGACGTCATTGGCGAGCAGGTGTGAAAGTGAAACATCCTGGCAGATTAAAACTGTGTGCCGGACCGAGACTGAACTCGGGACCTTTGCCTTTCGCGGGCAGGTGCTCTACCATCTGAGCTACCCAAGCACCACTCACGGCCCGTCCTCACAGCTTTACTTCTGCCGGTACCTCGTCTCCTACCTTCCAAACTTTACAGAAGCTCTCCTGCGAACCTTGCAGAACTAGAACTTCTGAAAGAAAGGATATTGCGGAGATATGGCTTAGCCACAGCCGGGGGGATGTTTCCAGAATGCGTTTTTCGCTCTGCAGCGGAGTGTGCGCACACTCCGCTGCAGAGTGAAAATCGCATTTAGATTTCAAAGTGTTTAAACTGTTTTAATTTTCCTTGTAGACGAATAAGTCAGCTATTGACGGCATATCAATGAAAATCGGTGTGTCCGATTAGTACTTCCGATCCGATTATTGATAAGCGGTGATAACGTTTTCAGTTGCACTATCCAGTGTCGACATACTTCTGTTGACACGTCGTCACCGTACTATCAAAAACAGCAGCGTTCTGAATTTGTTGTTCTATTGCAAATGTTCTGCTACAAGTTGCTTGTAATGCTATACTTTAGTTAAGAATAAGAGCATGTCAGGAATATTTTGTGTTGTATTTTTCGGCTGTGGACAAAATAATGTTTTTCTGTATGATATGTTGCGGACTCCTTGTGTTCATAATTATCCGTAGTATATCTTCTATCTCGGGATATGGCACAAGTCGCCGAATGTGAAAGTATTGTATTGTGATTACTGCCACGGAATTAATGTCGAAGACATATTGAACTGGAACTCGACTGTGTCGTACAGACACATAAGCAGGTTTTAATCTATAAACAAACTTTAATTTCCGTGTCTCCGGTGAAGTAGATACAGTTATAAATGTCGAAACATTTGGAAAGCGTATGGTATCTGGAAAATAACGATCTTCAGTGCAAACAACAGCGTCGGTCGAGGAGAGGCTTAGGTCCTGAAAGAGAGGCACAGTTGCGTAATCCCCCACCATCTGCGGCTGCGCCATTCATCACGGGAGCGCTTGTTAAGGCCGAATTAACATTAGCTGTAATCCGTTGATAAAGAACCAATTAAGCGGCCCGAGAGAAGGCGGCAGCCAGAGCTGGAATTTCCGCAGGCCAGGCTTGGGAGGAGACGTCTGCTGCCCCTGTGGGTAGCGATCCCGCTAATTACCGGGACTCCAAAATCAGAATCATAAACAAATACGGAATCACAACTGAACCAGCAATGTCGAGGCGTGGCCGTGCCAGTACCGCTAAAACACCACACACACACACACACACACACACACACACACACACACACGCACACACACTGTAACGTCCTTCGGATCTTCGGTTTAGGCTAACACTCAGCGGCAGAGCAATGAGATTGTTATTTCTTATGTATCAGTGTACCTGAAGGTGGCAGGTATAAAATACAGGGAGCGAAAGGCTATTTACAATTTGTACAGAAATCAGATGGCAGTTATATGAGTCGAGGGGCATGAAAGGGAAGCAGTGGTTGGGAAAGGAGTGAGACAGGGTTGTAGCCTCTCCCCGATGTTATTCAATCTGTATATTGAGCAAGCAGTAAAGGAAAAAAAAAAGAAAAATTCGGAGTAGGTATTAAAATTCACGGAGAAGAAGTAAAAACTTTGAGGTTCGCCGATGACATTGTAATTCTGTCAGAGACAGCAAAGGACTTGGAAGAGCAGTTGAACGGAATGGACAGTGTCTTGAAAGGAGGATATAAGATGAATATCAACAAAAGCAAAACGAGGATAATGGAATGTAGTCAAATTAAATCGGGTGATGCTGAGGGAATTAGATTACGAAATGAGACACTTAAAGTAGTAAAGGAGTTTTGCTATTTAGGGAGTAAAATAACTGATGATGGTCGAAGTAGAGAGGATATAAAATGTAGACTGGCAATGGCAAGGAAATCGTTTCTGAAGAAGAGACATTTGTTAACGTCGAGTATAGATTTAAGTGTCAGAAAGTCGTTTCTGAAAGTTTTTGTATGGAGTGTAGCCATGTATGTAAGTGAAACATGGACGATAACTAGTTTGGACAAGAAGAGAGTAGAAGCTTTCGAAATGTGGTGCCACAGAAGAATGCTGAAGATAAGGTGGGTAGATCACGTAACTAATGAGGAGGTATTGAATAGGATTGGGGAGAAGAGAAGTTTGTGGCACAACTTGACTAGAAGAAGGGATCGGTTGGTAGGGCATGTTTTGAGGCATCAAGGGATCACAAATTTAGCATTGGAGGGCAGCGTGGAGGGTAAAAATCGTAGAGGGAGACCAAGAGATGAATGCACTAAGCAGATTCAGAAGGATGTAGGTTGCAGTAGGTACTGGGAGATGAAGAAGCTTTCACAGGATAGAGTAGCATGGAGAGCTGCATCAAACCAGTCTCAGGACTGAAGACCACAACAACAACAACAATGTATCAGTATCGACGTTACAAAAAGAACATTGGTGAACTGAACTCGCGACATGTGCAAGATATTTACTTCACCAAATTTCGTAATTAAATCGTTTATAATCGATGGTTTATCAGTTGCTATTTAAATATTAATGATAAGTTCAAATTAGTTCCAGCGACACCAAATTTTCTATAGACAACTTATAATCTCAAATCTATAATCAGTCGTAACAGCGTTATTAATTCCTAACGTCAAGGAGTTCCTATATAAGCGCCGAGCGCTTCAGTCAAATAATATCGCAGCACGTTATCTCTATAAATAATATTGTAAGACTTAAATGATAAATGCATGAATTGACACTATATGCTGGTTTATTACACAATATTAGTCACTTCCTAACAGAGCCATGAGGAAGAAGCTTTCCCAGGTGTTGGGGGAAATTATATGGCTCAAATGGCTCTGAGCACTATGCGACTTAACTTCTGAGGTCATCAGCCGCCTAGAACTTAGAACTAATTAAACCTAACTAACCTAAGGACATCACACACATCCATGCCCGAGGCAGGTTCAAATGGTTCAAATGGCTCTGAGCACTATGGGACTTAACATCTGTGGTTATCAGTCCCCTAGAACTTAGAACTACTTAAACCTAACTAACCTAAGGACAGCGCACACATCCATGCCCGAGGCAGGATTCGAACCAGCGACCGCAACGGTGGCGCGGTTCCAGACTGTAGCGCCTAGAACCGCTCGGCCACCCCGGCCGGCCGAGCGAATGCAATAACGAGTCACAACATACGTGATCAATTTTCACCACCGACTTTTCGGATATTGTTATCTTATGCGTGGTCTGCATCAAAATTAATTCCCGAAAAAAAAAAGTTTTTAAAAGTAAACTTAATTTGTTTTCGTTCTTGTGTGTTCCTTCCTAAATAGTGTTAACGTCAGGTTATCTAATTAAAAGTCACTTCTGTCTAATATATGCAAGTCCTCTATCTGAATTCTAAATAACGTAATATTTGAAGTAAAAGCATCGTTTCACTGCGTCATAGTAGATCGCAATAATCAATTCTGGAAAAACAATCTAACTGCGCCTAGATACACGAGCATTCAAAAGTATGACCTGCTTCGGCTAACCCTCGTAACGTGGTGACAATGGATTGAATTATCCTTAGCCATTACTCACGAATGTCAAAGAGTATTCACATGTAGTATTCTTTGGGAACGTTGGTTCTACTTTGCGAATTTTAATTATAATGATTTTGCGATTTACTATGATTTTGAATTTTGAGTTTGATTTTACTGCAGTCCTATCTTTGTTTCGTATGTTAATAAATTACTAAGTATTACATTCCTGATTCAATTACTGGTTAATATCCAAATAAAATGTTAACTGGAAATTTGTGTGCTTGTTCATTTTTTCATGGAATTTGGAACTTGTTTTGGGGAAATGTTTTGGAATTTTGGAGCTAATTTTTGATTTTCATTTCTCGATTTCTCTTCCGAGGAAGTGGCATTACAACACGCACACACACACCAACACACACACACACACACACCAACACACACACACACACACACACACACATACATACACACACACACACACACACACAGTGATTTACACTACTCAGACGAATTAGGGAAACATGACGAAGGGAGTCTGCCATACTATATTGAACAATAATTGAGTGCTGGCTATGTTACTTCAAATGTTCAAATGTGTGTGAAATTTTATGGGACTTAACTGCTAAGGTCATCAGTCCCCAAGCTTACACACTACTTAACCTAAATTATCCTAAGGAAAAACACACACACCCATGCCCGAGGGAGGACTCGAACCTCCGCCGGGACCAGCCGCACAGTCCATGACTGCAGCGCCTTACACCGCTCGGCTAATTCCGCGCTGCGCTATGTTTCTAAATTATACCTTAAAACATAGTGATATCTCCGTTCATTTACATAACAACAATTGTGATATGAGACATTTGTCCCGAGCAAAGTGGAAACAATCGTTCTTCTCGTCAGCCTGCTGCTTTTCATTAGACTTCGAAAGCTTTAGTAACATGTATGCCCCCCGTTAGCGGGGAACATCGCTTGACCCCTACGTGACATGGTCCGTGTAAGTCTATGGAGAATACCCTGTGTTATCCGTTCCCTTTCTGAAGTCGGGGGCCATAAGAGTTCGTGGAGAGTCCGTGGTGGAACGGGACGATCAGAACACGCCCATCAAGCGTGTCTCACATATGCACGACGGGGTGTAGTTCGGGACTCATCGCCGGCTATCCCACTACTTCACTATCCAGGCTTCACACGACACCCTTGCTGACGCCCGACACACGGGTCCTGCATTATCTGACATGATAAGGAATTCAGCGTACGCAGCACCCACCACATGGTACAACAGAATCTGCTCGATGTTCTGCCTGGCGGACAGGAGACCATGGACAAAACGACAACATCCGCATGGCTATAAAAACTGATGCCTCTCCAGATCACAGTCCCTTAGAAATCTGTCGATTATCTGGACAACATTTGGAAGGTACTGCTCACAATGAGTCTACACACAACAGCACGCCCGTCTCTTTGCTTCAGAGGATATACCGACTCGTCTCTGAATAACACATTTCGCCAGTGACGAAGTTGCCAGTTGACATGGGAACGACCGTACTGAAGGCGAGCTGCAACTTTTCGTTTCAAGTGGGGTACGTCTTAGATTCCACTCTACTAACCTGATCTTTATAGTCTGATCGGACACAGCTGCTACAGTGGCCATTCGGAGATCGTTGTCCATTGCTCTGACGGTAAACGAATAACCCCGCAACGCAGAGATGGCCGGATATAGCTCATCACGTGCGGTTGTAATGCGTCAGTAACGTTGTCCAACTCGCCTTGTGTACTGATCTGTCTCCCTGTAGCGCGACCACAACATTGCCATCTGCAGCAGCACGACCGAAAGTCCTTGCTTCTTGGATCAAACAGACTGCCGTAGCAAATTGCAGTGGATTAAGATATCGCATTGCTTGTGCTTGGCTGAATACACCCCTCCGCAAATGACAACTCCCATCTGTGTACCTTCTACATCTACATTTATACTCTGCAAGCCACCTAACGCTGTGTGGCGGAGGGCACTTTACTTGTCACGGTCATTACCTCCCTTTCCTGTTCCAGTCGCGTACGGTTCGCGGGAAGAACGACTACCGGTAAGCCTCCGTGCGCGCTCGAATCTCTCAAATTTTTTATTCGTGATCTTCTCGGAAGATATAAGTAGGGGGAAGCAATATATTCGATACCTCTTCCAGAAATACACCCTCTCGAAATCTGGGCAGCAAGCTACACCGCGACGCAGAGCGCCTCTCTTGCAGAGTCTGCCACTTGAGTTTGCTAAACATCTCCGTAACGCCATCACGCTTACTAAATAACCCTGTGACGAAACGCGCAGCTCTTTTTTGGATCCTCCCTATCTCCTCCGTCAACCCGACCTGGTACAGATCCCACACTGAAGAGCAATACTCAAGGATAGGTCGATCGAGTGTTATACCAACCACCACAACTGTTTATAACCTATAGCCACAATGACAAAAATGTAAATAAAATGGCTAACATATGTAAATATTTCAGGCCACCGATGATGCCTCGCAGAAAATAAAGGCGAAACGCGTATGGCACTAAAATTGTGTTTTATTCAGTTGCTGTCAGACGGTCCGTAAGTAAAAATTATTAATATGCCGTAATAACTGTTACCAGTGTTTGTTCCGCTATCATATAATCATACAATAAAGGATCCTTCTTTCTACGTATTCGCAATACATTACATTTGTCTATGTTAAGGGTCAGTTGCCACTCCCTGCACCAAGTGCTTATCCTCTGCAGATCTTCCTGCATTTCGCTGCAATTTTCTAATGCTGTAACTTCTCTGTATACTACAGCATCATCCGCATGAAACTTCCGACACTATGTACTAGGTCATTTATATATATTGTGAAAAGCAATGGTCCCATAACACTCCCCTGTGGCACGCCAGAGATTACTTTAACATTTGAGAACAACATGCTGTGTTCTGTTTGCTAAAAACTCTTCAATCCAGCCACACAGCTGGTGTGATATTCCGTAGGCTCTTACTTTGTTTATCAGGCGATAGTGTGGAACTGTATCGAACGCCTTCCGGAAGTCAAGGAAAATGGCATCTACCTGGGAGCCTGTATCTAATATTTCCTGGGTCTCATGAACAAATAAAGCGAGTTGGGTCTCACACGATCGCTGTTTCCGGAATCCATGTTGATTCATACAGAGTAGATTCTGGATTTCCAGATATAACATGATACGCGAGCAAAAAACGTTTTCTAAAATTCTACAACAGATCGATGTCAGAGATATAGGCTTATAGTTCAGCGCATCTGCTCGACAACCCTTCTTGGAAACTGGAACTACCGGTGATCTTTTCCAATCTAGAAAACGCTGGGTTTTGGAGTCACTTCCTTCTTAGCGGTGGCCTGCCACTGCAATGCTTGATACAGCCAACAGATGGAAAATGACTATAATTCTTGCCGACATTGAAAAAGAAGCTCTCAAGCCGTAAGATCACAGGTACCGCCTGTATCAGAGTAGATCTAACTTATCGGACATTGATTCCCGTGTTACCGTAATTCTTTCAAACAGTGTACTATAAGGACTGGCAGGTACGAGACAGAGCTTGTAGGTGTTCATTACAGTACAATATTATCATCGGACGTATATAGGGTACTTATCCCGCTTCTTTCCATGTAATATTTAATGATTTGATAGGGGCGCCAATACCTCTCCAAAGTTAATCATCTCTCTGTGTTTGGAAACTCTTACTGCTACTGTTTCCTGATCACGAATTAAATTTGATTTTTAACAACTCCTCATTTTTCCAAAACGGAATGTATTCGTTATCGAAACATATTACGACATACATTTATCATATTTAGTTGGTCTCGTTTTATTTCCGAAACTTACACTTCATGCAGGTTCAGAAATAAATAGAGATCCACTGATGGTGACACATAGGTGTCGAAACGTATTTTGGTAAATTCAAAGAGGAACAACAACTGTTTTGAAGATGGTGGCGTTTTAAGAACGCAGATTTTCTGAAACTGACAGGAAGCGATGTTAATTTTTATAGAAGGCTGTTAATTTGGAAATTTCTTTTTATAAGTTTAACTGAAGAAATTATGTGCCTCTGTGCTGTCGAAACTGTATACAGGTTGCCACGTCCATAATATCCCAATTTCATTATGTTCAAGAATCAAAACACTCAGCCAAAAAGGCTCCAAAACTTGTTTGCATAAACAAACAAATGTTTGTTGGAATATTCAAAAAATGAGATCCGAATGCAATATGGACAGACTGCAGGTCTGGCGCCATTGCTAGTTGGACTTACTCAGCCTCTGGATGGTTTGTATTTTTGTTTTCAATAGGTCATAAAATCCTGAACCGCGATTTCTCGAAGACGCTTGAAAACAGTATCGCACAACGACAGCAGTTATTGTATCTAAGTGTGTAGTACAGTCCTGCGAAAGGTATGCAACATTGCTGAGCAATTTGGTGTATCCTTTTCTTGTCAGCTGTTGTTGAGGACTATCCATCCAGTTATTAGACATCTTTTTCAGTCTGTATAATTCATGACGAAACATATACGTATTGCCTGTAACTACAATTATGTTGAATACAGAAGTCACGCAGCAGCTTATTGTGTGTGATTTTGTTCCACGACAATTTCCAATCATATATATTACTTAAATGTAATACGAACACCTAAAAATTCTGTTGATTCCGATGTCGCTATTAAAATGGTACAACGTAAGAAATATCCATCACAAAAACATTTACTAGGCGGTTATCTTAGAGTGCAAAACGGTTAATGAGGTATGGAACTTACTTTCGAACTTGAATCTCTGACACCCAAACTGCTATAGGATTAATGAAGATGGGGTTGCTGTTTTGCTTTGTTTTTAAGACATAATCCTTGCAACTCAGTGCTGTTAAAATTATTTTACTATATATTTATTATGATGCATTTGAGATGAGTAATATGCATCGGAATAAATATAATGGCATATAATTTTTGACAGCGGTAGCTGTTAGGAAATGGACATATCTAAGAATTCCAAAAATAGTGTAGAACCACATTAGACAAATGAATTCAAATATTATTTTTACATTTCTCCAATCTCTCCTCTAGGATACATACCAGAATGCGAACATCACCTGAAAATATTTTTAAATTTATTTTCTCGGTGCTTATTAAATAACTATTGAAAACAGTTAGAAGCAACGGGATAAACCAGAAACTCTTAAACTGGCTGATTATTTAATTAAATTCAATTGTTATTAAAGTTATTAACATACTGAGTAGCTCAATGAAAGCTAAAGTCGTTTTGCACACACACAAACTTGGACTGCCAAAATTACTCATAGGCTATGCTTAATGCTTTCGTTATCAGTTTGAAAAACGTCATTCTGCTTCCAGATCAACTAGTCGTCGTTCTTGCTGTTACAAACTGTTCTTCTCTGCATCGCAAGAGAGGTAGCACTAACTGGCTTCGTTTCCCCCACCAAGCTTATTTTCTCTCATTGCTGCGTTAATTATTACAAGTTTCGAGACTAACTTATGATGTCAGTGATAACTTCCGAGTTCAACATGTAAGAACTGCACTGCAGCTTTTCTCCGTCGTTTATCTTCCGTGTAATTAATCATAATGTTACTTTTGGTCATAGTCTGGTCATCAAGAAAGGCCGCTCAGTCATAGGCATCTTTCATTTCCCGGACCTGGATGAGCTCGCTTGGTGGCGTTAAGGCTTACCTTCGCTCAGTTACTAATACGAAAAGGAGCGCAGGCCTCATCACTTCTATGAGCAACAGCTCTCGTTTCCTCTGTTAACCCTTTTAACACCACTAACATAAAAAACGTCATTTTAAAAAATTTCACAAATTTTATCTTCACCATCTATCAAGTCACTAATACAATAAGACACCGGCAAAAAGTAAGCGGTCAATTATTTTAAGGAGATGGTTTCACTTCGGAATGTAAAGTTTAAATTTTTCACAAAATTAACCTTTATTCTCGTAATGAGCATTGAAAACGAGAGTAAATTGTCAAAAACTAAACAATAAATTGTGTTGAGGAGGTAGCTTCACTTTTGGAACCACTGGGAGATACGTGTACAGTTGTCAACCACACATCATTTCATGAGAGAGATTTGAAAGCAATTTCTCATTTACCTAGACACAATCCCACATCTCGAAAATCTATGAACTCATAGTCCTAAATAACAACGGACCTAAAATTTAATAAATTTACATCAAAGTACATACTGTTCCAATGTTTTCATTTAGAAACGATTAACGAAAACAGTAGTACAAACTCGGGTTACAATAACTTGAAATATATTTATTCCTCAGTATGAATACTAAAAAAAGAAGCAGTATAAATGTAGTTCATTGTACCACTAGATATCTCTCTCTTGCGGAAGCATCGCTGGTTTCACGCAAAAGACACTGGTACTGGTACTCAAAGGGTTAAAGACTCCGAATGCCTTCTCTAATTCGACGTAATATAATCTCGAATGGTTTGAATTACTTTATTTTATCGTGTTGTTTCGTGATTATATCACAGAAAGATGGTCGGTTAGCAAATCAATTTGACGCTCCAGCGGTGTCTGTAAGACGTGATGAATACTCTCTGGATGCATGTTTCTAGGCTACCCCATGTGTTGGATTATACTCGTTTTTTATTCCTCCTGGCAACTCAGCAGCCGCCAACAGCCGGGAGCGAAACGATTGTTCACGCCAACTTGCTGTCCTGCATATCCCCACCTCCTTAGCGACCCTGCACTGATGGAGGGGGTCGTTATGCCAGCCAGACGGACAAGGCCTCGGCGAGTAGGTAGATGGCGTTAATTTTTCTACGTCAAACTTCTTCCGTTATAGGCGAAAGTTCGCTGTACTTCAGCATGCAGAAGCGTTCGCGTGCGCGAAAAGTTTCTCGTTGATGGATCGCTGACCCACCGATGCGGCTAACAAGGGACAGCTTGCACCTTACTCTGCTCGCCGGAGTGTGACAGAGCTCATTGTTTTCAAGTGACACAAAAATTTATAGCGTACCACGTTTCACAACCATCCCGATGATATACGAAATGTTGTTATTGTTTGGCGTTCGGGCCTCTGAACGTCGAGCTGTCACTGTCCGAATAAAATTGTCTTTGGATGAAAGCTTATGAAACAAGCAACATTTTTGCGTTCAGTGTGTATTACAGACAGCTTGTCATGAAATGATATAAACCAACTTACAACCCAATGAAACAAGAAAGAGTATCATAGGCAACATCGTCCCTGCTAATAGGTTTGTCATCTCTTTCAACTCTGATTTTGTAAACCGGTGACTTTGTGTAACCACGTAGGTACGAGGGGCGTTTGAAAAGTCCATGCAAAAATAAAAACTACTTACGTGTTGGGGTAAACATTTTTTTTTGTTTTTCGCCATAGTCTCCTTTTAGACTTACATACTTCGTCCAATGCTGTTCTAGTTTGTTGATGCCTTCCGAATAATAGGAATTGTCCAACTCTGCAAAATAGCTATTAGTTGCTCCAATCACCTCCTCGTTTGAATAAAACCTTTGTCCCGCCAGCCATTTCTTCAAATTGGGGAAAAATACTAATCCGAGCTAGACAAGTCTGGAGAGGAGGGGGGATATGAAACGAGTTGGAATCCTATATCCAATAATTTAGCGACCACAACTGCTGAGGTGTGTGCTGGCGCATTGTCATGATGGAAAAGGACGCTTTTGCGGTCCAATCACAGTCGTTTTTGTTGCAGCTCGGTTTTAAAACGGCCCAGAAAAGATGAATAATGTGCACCTGTAATAGTTTTACCCTTTTCCAAATAGTCGATGAGTATCATCCCTTGCGCACCCCAAAAGACAATCGCCATAACCATTCCAGCCGAAGGAATGGTCATTGTTGTGGTTGGCAGGAGAGCCAACACCGGGTTACTAGAGGAGGCCGAAATGCACGGCCGGCCAGTGTGGCCGCGCGGTTTAGACGCTTCAGTCTGGAACCGCGTGACCGCTACGGTCGCAGGTTCGAATCCTGCCTCGGGCATGGATGTGTGTGATGTCCTTAGGTTAGTTAGGTTTAATTAGTTCTAAGTTCTCGGCGACTGATGACCTCAGAAGTTAAGTCGCATAGTGCTCAGAACCATTTGAACCGAAATGCACGCGTTTTAGCTCACGCAGGCTGGTGTGAGGTCTGGAACAGGACAAGGAAATTAGAATTTAGAAGAACGGACGTAGCTGGTGGAATACTTAACTTTAATCCATTAATAATGAACGTCGGTCTTGACGGTGCATGATTCACAATATGAATAGTAACTGATGATGGCACCTTGCTAGGTCGTAGCAAATGACGTAGCTGAAGGCTATGCTAAACTATCGTCTCGGCAAATGAGAACGTAAGTAGGCAGTGAACCATCGCTAGCAAAGTCGGCTGTACAACTGGGGCGAGTGCTAGGAAGTCTCTCTAGACATGCCGTGTGACGGCGCTCGGTCTGCAATCGCTGATAGTGGCGACACGCGGGTCCGACGTATACTAACGGACCGCGGCCGATTTAAAGGCTACCACCTACCAAGTGTGGTGTCTGGCGGTGACACCACATTCCTCCCCCGCAAATCGGCGTACGGTTGTGGCATAAGGCTTCCGAGGCGAGGCTGTGCCACCCGCACCCTGCCATTCGGACCGCGAGGAGCTAGGAAACGCCTGAAAATCTGCTCCAGGGTGCACGCCAACATGCGGTGTATGCGTCCGCAGAGAGACAGGAGGGGCCGAAGGGTCGACCTCCATCGGGCCGGGGCACCCGACGGGCGAAGACGACACATGGTCCGGAGCGGGCAAGAGTTCCATGTCGGAGGACAACTGGTCCCGGGAAGCGATCGGCGGCGCGTGACCCAGGGAGGCGCCCGGCGGCTGCAGCGAAGCGTCCACTGCGGGCGTCGCCGGCGGGAGAACAGGCGGCGGCGGCGGCGGCGCGTCGCCATGGGTCAAAGTGGGAGGCAGCGTCGGTAACACCTGGGGCTGAGGCGAGCCAGTAGATGGGTCTCCAGGGCGCTGACCGGACGGCACCGTCGCTGAAAGCAGACGGCGAGTGGCAGATCCCGTGCGACGACAGGGGCGCAGCTGGTTGAGATGCCGGCGCACTTCACCAGAGGCCCCCAAAACCAGATACATAGCGCGTCCGAGGCAGCGAAGAATGCGCCCTTCGAGCCAACGCCGTGAACCTCGGTAATGGCGGTAGTAGACAACGTCGCCTGGGGCAAAAGCAGGTGTCTTCCGCTGCACAAGAACTTGATGCGGCGGATGTAGCAAAGACGTCAAGGTCCGATGAGGGCGACCGTGGAGCAACTCAGCCGGCGAGCGACCACCTCGAGGCTGAGAGCGATACGAGGACAAAAATAGCAATAACGCGGTCTCCCCAGAAAGCGACTCTTTTAACTTCAACATCTGTGACTTGAAAGTCCTGACCAATCGTTCAGCGGCACCGTTTGACTGTGGCGAAAACGGCGCGGACGTCAGATGTTGAATACCAGTGGCCTTAGAGAATGACTGAAATTCTGCGGACATGAATTGTAGGCCATTGTCGGAAACAATAGTCTGTGGATGACCTTCAATGCAAAAGATAGCAGATAACGCTTGGATGGTGGCAGATGACGTCGTGGAAGACATCCGGACAACAAAAGGAAAATTACTGAATGAATCTACCACAACCTACCATCGAGCATTCCAGAATGGACCAGCAAAATCGATGTGTAAGCGTTTCCAAGGGGAAGTGGCTTTCGGCCATGCAAAGAATTTCCGCGGTGGTGCTGATTGTTGTTCGGCACACACCATGCAAGAAGAGCACATGCCGGCCGAAGTGGCCGTGCGGTTAAAGGCGCTGCAGTCTGGAACCGCAAGACCGCTACGGTCTCAGGTTCGAATCCTGCCTCGGGCATGGATGTTTGTGATGTCCTTAGGTTAGTTAGGTTTAACTAGTTCTAAGTTCTAGGGGACTAATGACCTCAGCAGTTGAGTCCCATAGTGCTCAGAGCCATTTGAACCATTTTGAAGAGCACATATTCGTAATCGCGGCATCGATTCCGAACCAAGTACAGTGCTGACGAGCAATTTGTTTCGTTTTCAGTATACCCCAATGTCCTTGGTGGAGAAGCTGTAAGACAGAGGACTATAACGAACGTGGGACCACGACCCTGGACTGATCATTATCAGAACGCAACAGCAAAACACCACGTCGTACAAAAAGTGTCTCCTGGTGAGCAAAAAATCGGCGAACCAACGGATCCCCGATCTGTGACTTTGACAGGGGCCATTGCGTAGCAACAAAACGCAGAACGGTAGCAAGGACAGGGTCGGCAGCTGTGGCTGTAGCTACACGACGAAAATCAATCGGAAACGATTCGACCACGTCATCGGTTTCCGCATCAATGAACATGCAAGCAAGTTCGGAGGAATCGAATGCCCTATCCTCAGCAACAGGCAAACGGGACAACGCATCGGCGTTTCCGTGCTTAGCAGTGGACCGATACAAGATATCGTAGCGGTACTGCGAGAGGAAAATAGACCAGCGAATGAATTTCTGCGCTGTATGTGGAGGTACGGGCTTGGTCGGATGAAAAAGCGATGTCTAAGGTTTGTGGTCTGTGATTATGGTAAAGTGACGACCATACAAGAAATCATGAAACTTTGTAACACCAAATACGAAAGCCAATGCTTCTTTCTCGATCTGTGAATAATTTCTTTGCGCAGACGAGAGCAATTTGGACGCAGAGGCAATAGAGCGATCGTGCGATCCATCTTTGTGCGCAAGCACAGCACCGATCCCGAAATCCGACTGCATCCACCATCAACAAAAGGGCTTCTGGGGATCGAATGGCGTAAGGTAAGTATTGGAAAGCAGCGCTGATTTCAACTGGCGAAAGGCGCGTTCGCATTCCGTCGTCCAGACGAACGGAACACCTTTACGGCGTAAGCGATGAAGCGGAGCTGAAATGGACGAGGCATGCTGAACATAGTTGTTATAATAATTAATTTTTCCCAGCACACTCTGCAGCTGCTTCAAATTCTGCGGCGAAGGCAAGTCTTGTATGGCACGAAGGTGTGTGGGACTCGGATGTATGCCTTGCGCATTGAGTACATGTCTCAGGTATGGCAAGTCATGAGCAAAAAACACACATTTGTCCTTCCGCAAGCGAAGACCATTTTGTCGCAAGACCTGAAATAATGTTCTGAGTTTGGCTGAATCTTCTTCTTCCGTCTTTCCGGAGATCACAATATCGTCCAGATAATTTGCTGTAGTAGGGACCGACGCACAAACAGTTTGTAGATATTGCTGAAACAATGTGGGGGCGGATGCACACCAGAATGGCAGTCGTTTGAATTGATACAACCCAATATGCGTGTTAACCGCCGAAACGCGCTGGTATTCTTCGTCCACCGATCTTTGCAAGTACGCATCTGCTAGGTCCAACTTCGAAAAATATTTACCCGGGCACAGTTTGTCAAAAAGATCTTCCGGGTAGGGTAAAGGAAAAGTTGCAATCACTAGTTGCTGATTCACTGTTGCCTTGAAGTCCACACAAAGTCTCAATTTTCCCGAAGGTTTTGGCAAAATTACTAAGGGTGTTGCCCAGAGAGAAGCCTGCACACGTTCAATCACACTTTGTGATTCCAAATCGTGTAATGTTTTTGCGACCTCATCACGCAATGCGTGGGGAACATTAGGCACTCTGAAAAATTTCGGTTGCGCTTTTACTTTCAGTTCCAAATGTGCTTTATAGTTCTTAGCACAACCGAGTCCCGGTGCAAAAATGTCTGCAAATTCTTCACGTAGACGAGAAACACTGTCTGAAGGCACAGTTTGGTTCACTGATGGGACCTGATTTACTATAGACAAGTTAAACAACTGAAATAAATCGAAACCATACAAGTTCACTGCAGAAGAAGAACGAAGGACGTAAAATTACACAAGTCTTGTTTGTCCTTTGTATGTTGCAAGAAGGTTGCACTGTCCTAACACAGGAATCTTTTGACCTGAATAGCTAGTTAACTTAACATTTGTGGTACGCAACTGAGGTGTGCCCAGCAGTTTGTGAGTGTCTTGATTGATCAGTGAAACTGCAGCCCCGGTATCGAGCTGGAATGGTATCACTTTGCCATCAATGTCCAAGGCCACAAAAAGTTTATTGTCCTGCTGGCAACAAGAGCGACTGTCTCATGCAACGTGAACTGACACTGGTACATAATCACTTGCCACTTGGCGGGATTTCCGGCGATGTCGACGCACACTATTTGTGGGACGAACACAGTCACTGTTAGAGAGAGTGGCACTGGGCGGAGTGGAATGAACTACATGAATTTCCATGGGCGAAGTTTCGCGAGGCTGAGTATCCTTGGTTCGATGCCGATTCCGGCGCAAAGCAAAGAGCCTGGAATGGTTATAAGCTTCCGATCTGAGCTTTTTCTGGCAAACACTCTGAACATGTCCTTTTTTATTGCAATAAAAGCAAATAGCTTGGGGTGACGGGCAATTCTCACGCGAATGTTTAGTAGCGCACCGCGGGCAAGATTTGAGCATTGCATTTGCTTGCGGATGCGGGTGCGGCACACGTGGCTGAGAGCATGGCGGCAGCGGCGCGACAGGCATGAGGGCTGTTTACTGCTCCGTGCAGCTCGCCCGGCGGGCCGGCTAACGTGACACACTGCTGTCGAAGTTTCAAATGATTCCTGAGAAAGTCAAGTGTGTCCTGCCGATCCAATATGTCCATCACTTGTTTAAGGGAGGGATTGACTAGTTTCAAAATCTGTTCCCTTATACGAACATCAGAAACGTTCTGTGCAATTGCATCACGTACTGTAGTATCTGAATAAGGGAGTCCACATTGACACTCAAAAGCACAATCCCTAGTAAGGTCTTGCAAGGTTGCAACCCACTCCCTATTAGTCTGACCTGCCGTACGTTTTGTACGAAAGATTGTATACCTTTTCGCAACTACATTGACTGATATCTTGAAATATGCATCTAATGCAGACAAAATTTCTTCGTAGGACAGAGTTGCTACGTCGCGTCAGGGAAATAATTTGACTATCACACGGTACGTTTGTACGCCAACCGATGATAAGAGATAAGGCTGCAGCTCGTTACCTTGAAATCTGTAGGAGGCGAGATGGAATCCAAATTGGCGTGACCACTCCGTCCAGCTTTCCAGTGCAGCATCAAAAGGTCGAAAAGTTGGTGCAACTTCGTGTTGTGGCTGCGTTAGCGGTGGAGCGGCTGCTACCGCATCGTTTTGCATGGCACGTTGACCCTGGATGAGCTGTCCAATGGCATCCACTGATGCCTGCGCCTGCTGATTCCGTAAGCGATTAAATTCGGACAGTACATCTGGAGATTGTGGCGAAGCCATTACACAATCAGGGCAGTTTAGAGAAGAACGCGGTTTTGCCTCGTCGCCAATGTTGTGGTTGGCAGGAGAGCCAACACCGGGTTACTAGAGGAGGCCGAAATGCACGTGTTATAGCTCACGCAGGCTGGTGTGAGGTCTGGAACAGGACAAGGAAATTAGAATTTAGAAAAACGGACGTAGCTGGTGGAATACTTAACTTTAATCCATTAATGATGAACGTCGGCCTTTATGGTACATGATTCACAATATCAATAGTGACTGATAATGGCGCCTTGCTAGGTCGTAGCAAATGACGTAGCTGAAGGCTATGCTAAACTATCGTCTCGGCAAATGAGAACGTAAGTAGGCAGTGAATCATCGCTAGCAAAGTCGACTGTACAACTGGGGCGTGTGCTAGGAAGTCTCTCTACACCTGCCGTGTGGCGGCGCTCGGTCTGCAAGCACTGATAGTGGCGACACGCGGGTCCGACGTATACTACCGGACAGCGGCCGATTTAAAGGCTACCACCTACCAAGTGTGGTGTCTGGCGGTGACACCACAGTCTTCGCGTTTTTAGGTGCAGATTCTCCCTGGGTAACCCATTATTTCGATTGCTATTTGGTCTCAGGATTATAGTAATGCATCCAAGTTTCATCGACAGTGACGAAACGATGCTTAAAGTCCTGCGGATTCTACCTGAAAAGCTATAAATCATCCTTGCAACACTTCACACCATTCCGTTTCTGGTCAAGCGTGAGCAATCGCGGAACCCGTCTTGCGGATAGCTTTCTCATGTCCAAATGTTTACCCAAAATATTATGTACCCACTCATTCGAGATGCCCACAGTACACCTTAACTGTTCTGGCATCCGTCGACGTATCATGGATTTTATCAATGATTTCTGGAGCCGTAACCTCCACAAGAAGTCCAGAACGTTCAGCATCATTTGTGCCCGAAAATTTTGAAACCGCTTATAAACTGTTCTAATCGAAGGTGCAGTCACTGTAATGTTTATCAAGCTTCTCTTTAATCTCCTGAGGCGTTTTGCCTTTCATAAAGTAATGTTTTATCACCACACGAAATTCTTTTTCGTCCATTTTTTGACCATCATTCAACTTCCTTGATTCACACGATTGCCAAGCACAAAGAAATAGACCAATATGGCTGATACTTGGTGTGCGTTCTTTCCAAAGATGCTACTAACTAAACATGACGTCGATACGTGCCGGTGGTGTCATCTCTCGGACTTTGCAAGGACTTTTCAAACGCCCAACGGAAAATAGGGGAAATACCCTCAGACTTAAAGAAGAATATAATAATTCCAATCCCAAAGGAAGCAGGTGTTGACAGATGTGAAAATTACCGAACTATCAGTTTAATAATTCACAGCTGCAAAATACTAACGCGAATTCTTTACAGACGAATGGAAAAACTAGTAAAAGCTGACCTCGGGGAGGATCAGTTTGGATTGCGTAGAAATATCGGAACACGTAAGGCAATATTGACCCTACGACTCACCTTAGAAGCTAGATTAAGGAAAGGCAAACCTACGTTTCTAGCATTTGTAGACTTAGAGAAAGCTTTTGACAATGTTGACTGGAATACCCTATTTCAAATTCTGAAGGTGGCAGGGGTAAAATACAGGAAGCGAAAGGCTATTTACAATTTGTACAGAAACCAGATGGCAATTATAAGGGTCGAGGGACATGAAAGGGAAGCAATGGTTGGGAAGGGAGTGATAAAGGGTTGTAGCCTCTCCCCAATGTTATTCAATCTGTATATTGAGCAAGCAGTGAAGGAAACAAAAGAAAAATTCGGAGTAGGTATTAAAATTCATGGAGAAGAAATAAAAACTTTGAGGTTCGCGGATGACATTGTAATTCTGTCAGAGACAGCAAAGGACTTGGAAGAGCAATTGAACGGAATGGATGGTGTCTTGAAAGGAGGATATAAGATGAACATTAACAAAAGCAAAACGAGGATAATGGAATGTAGACGAATTAAGTCAGGTGATGCTGAGGGAATGAGATTAGGAAATGAGACACTTAAAGTAGTAAAGGAGTTTTGCTATTTGGGGAGCAAAATAACTAATGATGGTCGAAGTAGAGAAGATATAAAATGTAGACTGGCAATGGCAAGGAAAGCGTTTCTGAAGAAGAGAAATTTGTTAACATCCAGTATTTATTTAAGTGTCAGGAAGTCATTTCTGAAAGTATTTGTATGGTGTGTAGCCATGTATGGAAGTGACACATGGACAATAAATACACTCCTGGAAATGGAAAAAAGAACACATTGACACCGGTGTGTCAGACCCACCATACTTGCTCCGGACACTGCGAGAGGGCTGTACAAGCAATGATCACACGCACGGCACAGCGGACACACCAGGAACCGCGGTGTTGGCCGTCGAATGGCGCTAGCTGCGCAGCATTTGTGCACCGCCGCCGTCAGTGTCAGCCAGTTTGCCGTGGCATACGGAGCTCCATCGCAGTCTTTAACACTGGTAGCATGCCGCGACAGCGTGGACGTGAACCGTATGTGCAGTTGACGGACTTTGAGCGAGGGCGTATAGTGGGCATGCGGGAGGCCGGGTGGACGTACCGCCGAATTGCTCAACACGTGGGGCTTGAGGTCTCCACAGTACATCGATGTTGTCGCCAGTGGTCGGCGAAAGGTGCACGTGCCCGTCGACCTGGGACCGGACCGCAGCGACGCACGGATGCACGCCAAGACCGTAGGATCCTACGCAGTGCCGTAGGGGCCCGCACTGCCACTTCCCACCAAATTAGGGACACTGTTGCTCCTGGGGTATCGGCGAGGACCATTCGCAACCGTCTCCATGAAGCTGGGCTACGGTCCCGCACACCGTTAGGCCGTCTTCCGCTCACGCCCCAACGTCGTGCAGCCCGCCTCCAGTGGTGTCGCGACAGGCGTGAATGGAGGGACGAATGGAGACGTGTCGTCTTCAGCGATGAGAGTCGCTTCTGCCTTGGTGCCAATGATGGTCGTATGCGTGTTTGGCGCCGTGCAGGTGAGCGCCACAATCAGGACTGCATACGACCGAGGCACACAGGGCCAACACCCGGCATCATGGTGTGGGGAGCGAACTCCTACACTGGCCGTACACCACTGGTGATCGTCGAGGGGACACTGAATAGTGCACGGTACATCCAAACCGTCATCGAACCCATCGTTCTACCATTCCTAGACCGGCAAGGGAACTTGCTGTTCCAACAGGACAATGCACGCCCGCATGTATCCCGTGCCACCCAACGTGCTCTAGAAGGTGTAAGTCAACTACCCTGGCCAGCAAGATCTCCGGATCTGTCCCCCATTGAGCATGTTTGGGACTGGATGAAGCGTCGTCTCACGCGGTCTGCACGTCCAGCACGAACGCTGGTCCAACTGAGGCGCCAGGTGGAAATGGCATGGCAAGCCGTTCCACAGGACTACATCCAGCATCTCTACGATCGTCTCCATGGGAGAATAGCAGCCTGCATTGCTGCGAAAGGTGGATATACACTGTACTAGTGCCGACATTGTGCATGCTCTGTTGCCTGTGTCTATGTGCCTGTGGTTCTGTCAGTGTGATCATGTGATGTATCTGACCCCAGGAATGTGTCAATAAAGTTTCCCCTTCCTGGGACAATGAATTCACGGTGTTCTTATTTCAATTTCCAGGAGTGTAGTTTGGACAAGAAGAGAATAGAAGCTTTCGAAATGTGGTGCTACAGAAGAATGCTGAAGATTAGATGGGTAGATTACATTACTAATGAGGAGGTACTGAATAGGATTGGGGAGAAGAGAAGCTTGTGGCACAACTTGACTAGAAGAAGGGATCGGTTGGTAGGTCATGTTCTGAGACATCAAGGGATCACCAATTTACTATTGGAGGGCAGCGTGGAGGGTAAAAATCGTAGAGGGAGACCAAGAGATGAATACACTAAGCAGATTCAGAAGGATGTATGCTGCAGTAGGTACTGGGAGATGAAGAAGCTTGCACAGAATAGAGTAGCATGCAGAGGTGCATGAAACCAGTCTCAGGACTGAAGACATATGAGTGAAGTTAACATTCTGCTCTGGTTGCGGAAGAGAAATGTGAAATGACACAATAATTTTTAAATTGATTAGAAGACGCGTTCTATGTCCGCTAGATAGGGATACCATCTGTAACAACGATGAAAGATAGCGAGACCTGAGATGATTATTAAAGAGCAATGCAGAGCGCACTAACTAATTAGTAACGGTCTGTCTGCCTGTGTAGATATCTAAAAGAGACTAGAGGCACGTGTAAGCACCCCAAGTATTATTAACCTTTAGAATGTATTCCGTAAAGATTGTGTGTGAAGATGTATTCAGGACAGTTTCGAAAAATTGATTGAATATTTATTTATTAGTACATCATAATGTTTGGACGATAGTGAGGATCTGCAAGGATGCCAGTAGTAAGGGAGGGAAACATCAACGTGTCATCGCAGCGTTGAAGAGGTATAAAAAATTATTTCAAGAAGAGACATAAGATTTTTAAGTGTTATATATACAGGGTGTTTCAAAAATGACCAGTATATTTGAAACGGCAATAAAAACTCAACGAGCAGCGATAGAAATACACCGTTTGTTGCAATATGCTTGGAACAACAGTACATTTTCAGGCAGACAAACTTTCGAAATTACAGTAGTTACAATTTTCAACAACAGATGGCGCTGCAAGTGATGTGAAAGATATAGAAGACAACGCAGTCTGTGGGTGCGCCATTCTGTACGTCGTCTTTCTGCTGTAAGCGTGTGCTGTTCACAATGTGCAAGTGTGCTGTAGACAACATGGTTTATTCCTTAGAACAGAGGATTTTTCTGGTGTTGGAATTCCACCGCCTAGAACACAGTGTTGTTGCAACAAGACGAAGTTTTCAACGGAGGTTTAATGTAACCAAAGGACCGAAAAGCGATACAATAAAGGATCTGTTTGAAATATTTCAACGGACCGGGAACGTGACGGATGAACGTGCTGGAAAGGTAGGGCGACCGCGTACGGCAACCACAGAGGGCAACGTGCAGCTAGTGCTGCGGCCTCGGGTTTCCATTCGCCATGTTGCAGCTGCGGTCCAAATGACGCCAACGTCCACGTATCGTCTCATGCGCCAGAGTTTACACCTCTATCCATACAAAATTCAAACGCGGCAACCCCTCAGCGCCGCTACCATTGCTGCACGAGAGACATTCGCTAACGATATAGTGCACAGGATTGATGATGGCGATATGCATGTGGGCAGCATTTGGTTTACTGACGAAGCTTATTTTTACCTGGATGGCTTCGTCAATAATCAGAACTGGCGCATATGGGGAACCGAAAAGCCCCATGTTGCAGTCCCATCGTCCCTGCATCCTCAAAAAGTACTGGTCTGGGCCGCCATTTCTTCCAAAGGAATCATTGGCCCATTTTTCAGATCCGAAACGATTACTGCATCACGCTATCTGGACATTCTTCGTGAATTTGTGGCGGTACAAACTGCCTTAGACGACACTGCGAACACCTCGTGGTTTATGCAAGATGGTGCCCGGCCACATCGCACGGCCGACGCCTTTAATTTCCTGAATGAATATTTCGATGATCGTGTGATTGCTTTGGGCTATCCGAAACATACAGGAGGCGGCGTTGATTGGCCTCCCTATTCGCCAGACATGAAGCCCTGTGACTTCTTTCTGTGGGGTCACTTGAAAGACCAGGTGTACCGCCAGAATCCAGAAACAATTGAACAGCTGAAGTAGTACATCTCATCTGCATGTGAAGCCATTCCGCCAGACACGTTGTCAAAGGTTTCGGGTAATTTCATTCAGAGACTACGCCATATTATTGCTACGCGTGGTGGATATGTGGAAAATATCGTACTATAGAGTTTCCCAGACCGCAGCGCCATCTGTTGTTGAAAATTGTAACTACTGTAATTTGGAAAGTTTGTCTGCCTGAAAATGTACTGTTGTCCCAAGCATATTGCAACAAACGGTGTATTTCTATCGCTGGTCGTTTAGTTTTTATTGCCGTTTCAAATATACCGGTCATTTTTGAAACACCCTGTATGTACTCTTATCGAAATCTTATTCTTCAACTTTTCCTTCATCAGCTACGGTAACTGTTCATATAGCCGAAACCCCTCCTTTATCGGATAATATATTCCAGAAATGTCTTAAAAATCATTTACCCCTTTTAAATAGTATCCGCCTTATCATTTCCAAACCCTTTTTCTCAATAACATCCTCTACAGCAATTACCCTTCTTCTCCAACTGCTATGTAATCGTCGTTCAGATGCTCGCAGATACGACACTGATATGTTGAAACCACATCCTCTTGCGGACAAGAAGAGGTACTGCGTCTGTTAATGCTGGCCACACAAATCGAATGCATACGGCAAAGGTAGTGGCGCCGTGGTAAGACAATTGACTGTGGTCAAATCCTGTTAATAGGTACTCCACCTAAACCCTAAACTCAGGCATTTCCTTTTTCGGTTGCAAAGGCTACTGTCGGTATCTTTCCCCAATTCAGCTCTTCCCTAATACTCTCGAGGTCAACGTGATGTTAGTCCCTACATCCCTTCTTTCCCTCAAGCGAATACTAGAGGCTGATAATGCGACAATAGTCCGTTTTGAATAATTCCAGTTCCATAGGCCTAAATATAATCCTTTATGGTATATATCCCTGAGAGTGACGTATGAAGTCCCCATTAGTCCACATAAAATATTTGCAACGTTTGAAAACATCACAGATGAAGGAGCCGCATCAATAATACGAAGTAGTGAAAGCTCGGCACAGCCGTACTCCATTGGATGATCTATTGTTTGTACCAAACCATGGACTCCAAGCCATTAAGTACCCTTGCTTTCATACGATGCATATGGTGGAATTGCAAATGCTAAAGAAGAACGTTTCTAGCTACTACATTAGGTGGCTAAAAATAAAGGGCAGAATTATAAGGTGAACATGGTGTACCTCTCATTCTGGCGCACTGCAACAATTCGTAACTAAGTAAAAATAACTTGAGTCAAAATCTCCATGCATGCTTCAACCAGTTATGTATAGTGCGCAAAGTATCCCAGAGGTTGTTTATGCATTTATAACGTGTAGGTAATTATACAAACTGATTAAAAGAACAGTTTTTTCATATGGTTAAATGTTAAAAAGAATTCTTGCTTACTTATATACAACCGAGAATATTTCCAAGGACTGTGGTTTAAGTTACCCTCCACTTAATTACTTTGTATAATTATTAGTACGTTATGCATGCATGAACGACCTCTATCCTATATACTACTGGCTGAAATATGCACTGCAATTTTGACTCAAGTTATTTTTACATGCTTTTTACTTGTTGCAGTGCAACAGAATGAGAAGTATACCACGATTATATTTTCATTTATATCCTTTGTTTTTAATCTCTTAATTCAGAAGCTATTAATCTATTTTCTTTTAATTTTATTGTAGATTCTGACGATGGCTGTTGCTTAGTCGCAATCGGTAATTCCGTTCAAAAAACTTTTCGATCAAGCCAATTAAATAAACATTAAATCTTTGCGCTGTTTTCTTCGATCTGTGAATTTCCAGGGCCAGTTTGGAGATGCTAATTTTTAATTCTTCTCCCACCAGATCCAACATCATTTCTTGTATTCTATTGTTATGAAGAAACAACTTCATATAGTAGGCAACTGGTGAGAAACGTGCCCTGATGACCCAAATGCTATGTCCACTGTCCACTGCGAGAGTGAGTACCGCGGGGTGGCATTACTCAAACGTGTAATTCGATAAACAAAATACGTAATCGGAGCAGAGACGAATAGGTTATCCTTCTAGCTACGATGCGAGTCTCAAATGGGAAAATCCTCAGATGTAACAACTTAGACATAGGGCATATTATGTTCCGTAGGACCTGCAACAGTTGACATATTTATAAAGACTCGCTACTGTGTGATATTAATTTTTATTTTTACTCTTCCGCTACATGTCTCCAGATGGTCACATGGCACTACCGAGAGGGAAGGCCATTGTGTTCGGCGTAATGCTATCGAGCATCGTGCAACAGAAATTTGAGCAGCAGTTGGCACCACAGTGACACAATGATGTGTTATAAATCGTTTACTTCAAGGACAGCTCCTAGCTGTCATGCATTCCACGCCATTCTCTAGATTGTCGCCCAGATGACAAAATGGTAGATATCGAAATAGATGACAGAGGGATAGAGAAACAATTAAAATCGCTCAAAAGAGGAAAGGCCGCTGGACCTGATGGGATACCAGTTCGATTTTACACAGAGTACGCGAAGAAACTGGCCCCTCTTTTCCAGCGGTGTGCCGCAGGTGTCTAGAAGAGCGTAGCGGCCCAAAGGATTGGAAAAGGGCACAGGTCATCCCCGTTTTCAAGAAGGGAAGTCGAACAGATGTGCAGAACTAAAGGTCTATATCTCTAACGTCGATAAGTTGTAGAATTTTGGAACACGTATTATGTTCGAGTATAATGACATTTCTGGAGACTATAAATCTACTCTGTAGGAATCAGCATGAGTTTCGAAAAAGACGATCGTGTGAAACCCAGCCGGCGCTAATTGTCCACGAGACTGAGATGGCCATAGACACGGGTTCCCAGGTAAATGCCGTGTTTCTTGACTTCCGCAAGGCGTTCGTTACAGTTCCCCACAGTCGTTTAATGAACAAAGTAAGAGCATATGGACTATCAGACCAATTGTGTGATTGCATTGAAGAGTTCCTAGATAACACAACGCAGCATGTCATTCTCAATGGGGAGAATTCTTCAGAAGTAAGAGTGATTTCAGGTGTGCCGCAGGGGAGTGTGTAGGACCGTTCCTATTCACAATATACATAAATAACCTAGTGGATAACATCGCAAGTTCACTGAAGCTTTTTGCGGATGATGCTGTAGTATATCGAGAGGTTGTAACAATGGCAAGTTGTACTGAAATGCAGGAGGATCTGCAACGAATTGACGCATGGTGCAGGGAATGGCAATTCAATCTCAATGTAGACAAGTGTAATGTGCTGCGAATACACAGAAAGAAAGATCATTTATCAATTAGGTACAATATAGCAGGTCAGGAACTGGAAGCAGTTAATTCCATAATTTATCTGGGAGTAGGCATTAGGAGTGATTTAAAATGGAAACATCATATAAAGTTAATCGTCGGTAAAGCGGATGCCAGACTGAGATTCATTGTGAGAACCCTAAGGAAATGCAGTCCGAAAACAAAGGAAGTAGGTTACAGTACACTTGTTCGCCCACTGCTTGAATATTGCTCACAAGTGGGGGATCCGTACCAGGTTGGGTTGATGGAAGAGATAGAGAAGATCCAACGGAGAGCAGCGCGCTTCGTTACAGGATCATTTAGTAATCGCGAAAGCGTTACGGAGATAATAGATTGCAGGAGAGATGCTCAGTAGCTCGGTACGGGCTTTTGTTGAGGTTTCGAGAACATACCTTCACCGAGGAGTCCAGCAGTGTATTACTCCCTCCTATGTATATCTCGCGAAGAGACCATGAGGATAAAATCAGACAGATTAGAGCCCACACAGAGGCATACCGACAATCTTTCTTTCCTCGAACAATAGGTGACTGGAATAGAAGGGAGAACCGATATAGGTATTCAAAGTACCCTCCGCCACACACCGTCAGGTGGCTTGCAGCGTATGGATGTAGATGTAGATGTAGACCCTATACCAGCCCCAACTCAACTGCGAATTCAGTGGTGTCAAGTGAGAGCTCATTGGAGGTCATACTGGAGGTCTGTTGTGTTTTCTGATGGAAGCTGGTTCTGCAAAATGGTTCAAATGGCTCTGAGCACTATGGGACTTAACTTCTGAGGTCATCAGTCCCCTATAACTTGGAAGTACTTAAACCTAACTAACCTAAGGACATCACACACATCCATGCCTGAGGCAAGATTCGAACCTGCGACGTAGCGGTCGCGCGGTTCCAGACTGCAGCGCCTAGAACCGCTCGGCCACACCGGCGGGCGCTGGTTCTGCGTCGATGACAGTGAAGGCCATTTGTTTGTTATTTACCCAATCAGTCTGCATGCAAGACACACTGAACCTACATCTGAACTTATGGGCGAAGGTGAGATTCCGTATAGCAGCAGGACCTTTCTCTTGGTTATCCCACACATCCTAACTGTATACCTGTACGTCAGTCTGGTGATTCGTCCTGTTGTGCTGACATTCATGAACAGCGTTCCAGGGGGCTTTTCCAACGACAATTCCAGCGTCATCCGCAACGAGCACTGACCGACCACGTGCAAGAGGCATGGAACTCCATCCCACAAACTGACTTCCAGCACCTGTACAACACAATGCGTTCATATTTGCATGCTTGCATCCAGTATTCTGGCGGTTACACCGTTTATTAATGTACCAGCACTTCACATTTTGCAATGGCCAATCTCACTCTTACATTAACCTGCGAACTTTCGGTGTCAATTACTTAAATATGTTACCTAGACAAATGTATTCCCGAAATTTCGTTGCTCTACATTAATTGTTTTTGGTGTTGCGATTCTTTTTCCTACAGTGTATTTTGGCTCGTCAGTCTAAGCAGAGAACGAACACCAGTCTCACTCACTTTTCTCATTCAAGACTACGTAACGCTTTAAAAATTCATTTATGGCCATTAGTTCTTACATTCAAAACGCTCCATTCAGTACCCCCTGCTGCCTATATGGTTTCGACCCAAAGGTTTTGCTCAGCTTCTACAGAACAAAGTCTTAAGATTTTAGATTACGAAATATGGTAACTTTAGAAAGAACTACATGGAAAGTACTCACAGTTGAGAATGTGGGCAACCTTAATCTCTATACATGGGATGATGACAACAAAATTTTGTGCCTCACCAGGACTTGAATCCGGATTCCAGCTTATCACCTTATCAATTTCGACTATTCGAGCACTCATCACGGTCAGGCCAAAACGTCCACATGTTTTCGTCCATATATCTGCAACTTGAACTCGTCCATTCATTATGTATCTTCCTGTACAGAGGAGATTATTAAATTGAAAATCACTTGCCCGCTGTCGACGGATAAATACGATATTGCGGTGCATGCATGTCGTAATTCCATTGTACAGCTGAAGGTTGTCGATATTCACAACTGTAAATAATTTTCATGTATTTTCATAACAGCTGTAGTCACCGCAGTGCTTGTTCCTTCCAAAATGCGTGCACTGCGATATCTATCTAGAAGGAAGTGATTACGAACTATCTGGCTCTGGGTAATTGAATAATGTAGAAATGGTCCTAAAACTGCGTGAAATTGCGGTAGGAGACACATACTCATTAGTTCAGTCTGCCGTTCTTCATTTTGTAATGATGATTCAAACTTGCGTGGCAGCCGCAGTATTAAGAGGATTTTGGTTTCGCCCTTCTGTCCAGTCCTTCGCTGTTCCAGCAAGGAGCAGAAAAGCGGAAAATTACTTGGAAAAATCTTGACTGCGCACGTATTTCAGGATCGCTTTGTCGGGTACACTTCTTTTCTTTCCACTTTATACTCTTCACTACAAGCGTCCACACATCTATTTAATTTGCATTTATTTCTCACTGTGTCTAAAGCTTCGTTCAAACATAGTCAGTGCACACACATATGGAGCTGTTTGGAAGGTATTAGGAAATAAACTGGCCATAAATTTGTGATGTATGATTATGCTGCATCCCCGAGAGAGGGACATCGAGGGAAATAGTCATGAATCAAGCAGACGTGTAATTGCCTAAATGAAATATAAGAACTTCCTTTTATCGACGTTTGGTTCCTGAGGTGTGGAATTCAATAAAATCTTTCTTCGTATTAAGCCGTGTCAATTAGAAACACTAAAAAATTTCAGCAAAGCTATCGTCTCTATTGTCTTTGCTGCAGGATTAAATATAGTAATTGATCCTAATGTACGCTAATTCAGTGATGGTGACAGCAGAGTGTCAGTAATGTCAGTATAACAAAGGTCGAATACATACACATACTAGCTGGATTGGTATTTTAACTATCTTTCTACCGAATACCTCTGTGCCACTCACTATGTGAGTTTTAATATTGGAGAATGTTCCATTATGAAACAGATATGGATTGACATCATCTGTCTGCGACACATGGAAGTCTTTGCTGTATTGGGACTCAAACCCGGATTTCTCGCTTATTGCGAGCAGTCGCCGTGACCACTTCGGTTATCCGAGCATACTTCTTGGACCAATCGAAACTTCCATATGTTGTGGAGTCCACAGCCCATATGCTCGCACATTTCGTGATTGCGGCGCAGTAAGAGACAAATATCTTATGACTCATTATCCCATCGAGGCATGGATACATTATTGATTGCTACAATGCCTTGTTTGTACAGTATCTGTATCTCCAGATTGCAATGCCCTTCAGACATGCGCTCATACCAGATGAAGAGAACCCCTCATCATCCCTAGGCGTCCTCGGAGGCCCACGTAGATGTCACCACATCCCATGCTCTGCTCTCCACTCCTACAAGTGCAGCCTGCTTCCAACATCCTCGGTCGCTGACTCCAGCTGGGCCACACCACTGTTGACTGTTCGTGACGCTGCAAAGGCTTCCCAGCCACTTCATGTGGCCAAGGTGCAGGCTTTCATGAGATGTTCCTGGTTGCAAGTGGATCACGTGACTGACTTCGAGCACCTAGCCCATGTGGCTCACCTCGAAGCAGTGCTAGCTGCAGCAAAAACTGTACTGATTGTAACCTACCAGAAACCAACCAAACAGGCTTTGAGCATGCGTGACAACTTCGGAACTGGTCCATCCTTAAAGCCAAACACTTGTTTAAACCCACTTGGCTACTGTCCCCAGATGATGCTGCTAATACGTCACAAATTAAAACTTCTGTACCAGTTCCTGTTTCTTGTAATTCATTCAGCATGAACCCTGCCTCCATATCTTTCACTAACACCAGTAGATCATTAATTTTATAGTCATAATGAATGGCTTTCATCCCATACACATGGCTCCAGAAACGTGGTTTGCCTGTGCAGAATTATACCACTAACTTAAACTCTGAGATGGGCAACTGAATAGTATTTATTTCAGTACTTGAATCTGTCCCTTCTCTTACTATTAACATTACCTGATCACCCATGAGCTGCTGAAGGCTTGTCTGGACGTGCACACAACTGGATACTTTGTAAGTTAATCCTTCCTTGCACTACCGTACTACACTTGGTACATTCCTAGTGACGATATGTGTAACAGCAAATTGGAAAGCGAGACACTATCTCATAGCTTAAAAACTAATTCTATGATCCTACGGGCACCATGCTGGCACAAAGCACAACCATACTCTGCCACCAGTTGTAGTGTGGGATTTGAGTGGAGAGGGGTTAGGGCTAGGAGTTGTACTGGGGTGGGCTTATTTTAGTAATAAACATTTATTAAACACAAACTAGTTTTTCAACAGTTTACAAAAATACAAAATTAACAAGTGTGAACTCAAGAATCTTGCCTGGCCATAGTGCTTGAGTAATTGAGCCAAGGCGCTGGCTTCTGGGTGATGTTCCTGGGAACAAGTAACGCAGGTGACGAATATCCATCACCTCGCGCCATCCCAGCTCACCTCTGCGTGGCGCTAGGGACAACAACAAATCTGCTGAGCGTGGCATCTGGCAAAGGACATGCCCCAGAGCACGGCTACTGAGGCTAACTAAGCAGGGCTGGAGGAATGACGTGCCATGAATTTCAAATTCAAGGCACAAAGAGCATGTGTGTAGCTTCTGACTTGCTGTTTTCGTCATTGAAGAAGTATGTATCAACGAAAGCAACAGGGTAGAAGCTGTATACATCCAGAACTGCATTAACTATATTTCACTTCGGCAACACGGCAAATCGGTGTTGGTCGAACAATAGAAGACTGAGGCAAGAAGGTAAAATTCAGTGGAACTTCCTTATTTGCCAGGCAGCCAGATATGGTGATGAGCAAAATGCTGAAGTAAAATGATTAGAAAGGACGTCTATAATCTTGCACCATCCTGATTGCCAGCCGTCAAACGTTAATAGGGCACACAAGCAACATGAGATGCGAGTATTACCAGAGATAAACTGCTGCTGTGCCACAATAACCCACAAGACGGAAACCGGTATCTACAAAAAATTCACTGTTGACTGCGAATCATAGTTGATATCCCTTGGAAGCACGGACAGCAGATCCTCACTCCCTCCATCACAAGAGAGCAGTCTGTTAAAAATTCCCACTCTTTCCATTTCAGGACACCAATGAAATCGAAGTTTTTATAGGTTATCACGTAATGTAAAGGCTGGTAGAGGTATCATGACTGAATGGCGCCTATGTGTAACAGAACAACAGCAGATCCAGAGGAGGGCCATTGTAATCTGTTGGAGCAAGGGGCCCTTCCAAATATTTGGCCTAAATAATATTTGAGCTTATAATTTTTATGGCTGCGTGGCTTCAAGTATAAACCTATAAAACTAGACTAATACTTGAAATGTTCCATAATATGCCCTTCTTGTTCAGAGAGCCACAAATCACATACATCATCGAAGATTTAATTTTTTGCTGAGCCATAATTCTTGCATCAGAGGCAGCTGTTCTATTGACTACAATGTATCTGATTATATGTTCTAACATTTTGCGATTACGTTAGTTTGGGACATTCGAGCATACATAAAGTTGATTCAGAAGGCCAGAAAATTTTGAAAATAACTCTCAGTAATGGTCGTAATCTCAGCTACGTATCGTTGTTCTACTTATCGTTGTTCTTGTTGTTGTTCTAACAACAATCCATAATATCTAAACCAGACTATCAGTCAAGCCTTAATATCTTTGTTAATAATCACACTAGTAATAAAATGTTCTTATCAAATATTTAGTCAGAGTAGTTTCAGTGTACCTTTATTGTAAACTTTCATCAGTTTTGAATAAGCAGGAGAGCAAAGGGAATTTTTGGCGACAATTTGACGCGGAATTCTTTTTCCCCCTCTTTTCCTCCCTTTCCCACTCCTCACTTACCCTCGCACTTCCCATTCATTCCATCTTGCCTTTTCCTGTACCATATGAACCATCCCTCCCCAACTCTCTCCGTTTGTTGCCAGCTTACTAACCCACACCCCTAACTCTCAATTCACATTTCCTAAGCTGCAGCCCTTCCTTCGAAATAAGCCAATAAGAGAGATTCTAAGCCAGTTGTGTTAAACATATTTAGCTTTCACAGTAAAAGATAAGTAGTTTACTGCCATAAAAATGAAACAAGAAGTAACATTTCTCGAATCCTCCTTAAACCACACCCCTTTCTTGCAAACACTACCATATTATATTACTCGTATGAGTACTGGACAGTTTCTAAGCCAATTTTTAACACTTATTTAAAACTCCCAGTCAGAGTTCCGTATTTTACTGCTAGACAAATGAGCATATCAGCTGCCGACAATTAGGACTGTTAGGAAAAGATATAATTCTCGATCACTTGTAATGGCATTTCTGTAATTGTCTGCCTTGAACATTGGAACACGCATACACACTGCTGGCCACCGTAAATGCAACACCCTGAAGGAAGCATCCGAATCAAGTGAAATTTACACCATGGGTTTTCAGCGATGAGATATGCAACTGATTAGAATTTCAGCGCAGACGCACATCACGCGCGCCTGTGGCGCCACCTCATAGCGCCATTCAAAGCTTGGCGATTTCGACGAATGTACGTTCGGCACATGTGTTTTCCTTGTGGTTGTTTCACAAGACGATCAGTTATGCCTCGTAGACAACAGCGAACATCGTTTGATCAAGTATCCGAGTTCGACAGAGGAAGGATAGTGGCTTACCGAGATTGTAGATTATCATACAGAGAAATCGCTAGTCGTGTTGGACGAAACCAAAAAGCTGTAATGCGGATATGTGACCGTTGGATGCAGGAGGGTACGACGGACCTACGTGGTCGATCGCATTCACCTCGGTGCACCACTGCACGTGCTGATAGGCAAATTGTGCGCATGGCAGTGACGGATCGCTCAGTGACATCCCGAACCATAGCACAGCACATTGCGTCTGTAACGCATCATCCAGTGTCTGCGCGTACCATTCGACGCCGTTTACAGCAGAGTGGTCTGTCCGCAAGACGTCCATTGCTTCGTCTACCATTGACGCAGAACCACAGACGTCTCCGTTGCCAATGGTGTGATGACAGACGGATGTGGACGGCAGAATGGAATGACGTTGTCTTTACTGACGAGGCACGCTTCTGTCTGCAGCACCACGATGGTCGGATTCGAGTGTGGAGACACCGTCGAGAGAGGATGCTGGACAGCTGCATTATGCACAGCCACACTGGTCTTGCACCGGGTATTATGCTATGGGGCGGTATTGGATATTACTCTCGCACGCCTCTAGTACGCATTGCCGGTACTTTAAATAGCCGGCGCTACATATCCGAGGTGCTGGAGCCAGTTGTGCTTCCTTACCTCAGGGCTCGGCCACAGCCATATTTCAACAGGATAACGTGCGACCACACGTGGCACGCATTGTCCAAAGGTTCTTCGTCAATAACCAGATTGAAGTGCTTCCCTGGCCGGCTCGCTCTCCGGATCTTTCGCCGATAGAAAACATGTGGTCCGTGGTTGCTCAACGAGTGACCCAGATTACATCCCCAGCTGCCACACCAGCTTTGGCAACGTGTGGAATCTGCTTGGGCTGCTGTACCCCAGGAACACATCCAACGTCTCTTTGACTCAATGCCGAGACGTGAGGCAGCGGTGATCTCCAACAATGGCGGCTACTCTAGCTACTGATTCTGGCAGGAACCACATGTCACAGACGTCTGTAAACGTAATCATTTGATACTTGGTCAACATGTTATCTACAAAATAAATTTTGTTGTGCTACCTCTTGTCTTTCTTGGTGCTGCATTTACGGTCGCCAGCAGTGTAATTTGCTTGTCTGCAGACAGCCAAGTCCTTACACATGTGTTCTCTGAAAGCTGCCACATGACACAATCTAGACAACTGTGTACATGAATGAAGGTGTAGGAATATTCTGCCAGCCATTTACGTACAGACTGGCATGGTTGGTATGCATCATAATAAAACCACAGTGATACGTAGATCATACGAGTAATATAATATGGTAGAGTTTCATTAGGTAACACATCAATCACATCTTTTCTTCATCTATGACAAGCGTGTTACAATTACATTTTCATAATACACATCTAGCCAATGTGGTACATTTTCAGTATCATAATATATATTTACAACAATTAGCTACAGTTTCACTGCATCACATTCTTACCACATGTCAGTTACACTATTCACTATCATCTCTTACATGTACATAAAATATTGATTACAGTTTCAATACATTAAATTCAGAACTAATTTTTCTGCTAAATCAGTTATAATGAAATCCTGTTGGGCTCACATCTGCTGAGTAGTTATATCCTCTCGAAAATGTCCGCACGCTAGGATGCTCACTTTATCATGAACTTTGAATCACCTTTCACATTTTGTCAGTTGAAGTGGTTTATAGCGGAAACTGAATGTAACTTTGGATCCAGCTGTGTACTGAATAGACGATTTATCTACATCATTTAGTACAGATCCTCAGTAACCATCAATTCTTAATTTCTTAGGTGATGAACAATTCACAGCTTTTGCTCTAAGCTTTGTGTTGTGTTTCTTTGAGAGCTTACTTTCTTACTACCAGTCCTATGAACTCTGTAATAATGTCCTCCAATAATTTATGTGTCACGAAATGCACATTAATTTTACTGTCATACAGGATGTTGTAAGTCGTGTTACCAGATAACCTGCAGTGCTAAAACACCTATACACATCATTTTTAGGAACATCATAAACATTTGAGGTAGCTGCATGATTTATTAAACTATTCGTCTCTGTGTAACACATTTTAACATTT
Organism: Schistocerca americana; assembly: GCF_021461395.2. Taxonomy (NCBI): domain Eukaryota; kingdom Metazoa; phylum Arthropoda; class Insecta; order Orthoptera; family Acrididae; genus Schistocerca; species Schistocerca americana. The sequence goes on from NC_060120.1 coordinate 63,497,172, forward strand.
TTTGTCTCAAATTTCTTCAACATATACCAGTAATGGAACTCTACCAGACGCATCTTAGAAATATCTAAAATAGCCGTTACTGTAACTATTGATTTGTCAAAAAGAATGTTAAGTCTAATGTTTCTTAAATACGAGACTTAAGTTGAAATTCGGTCTCGCAATGATAGCAGCAGCTTCACATGTACCTTCCCAACATGTTACTTGCTTCACATTACCCGTTTTTTGCACATTGTTCATAGTGTTTCAAAAACCGTAAGTCTGAAGAAGTTGTTTTCGGTTTCGTTTTCTGCGGTCTTACATTTCTCATCGTTAGTATCGGTATATGGTGTCGTCCAGCGAGCTGGGTGGAATGTTGGTGGCTGGTGAATTTTGCTCAGAATAAGATTATGATTTGGACATTGTTCTAAATTCTGTAATGGATCATTTTCTCAGTTTGTATGATGTGGAAGTCGCCTTCTAGGTAACTCCTAGCTTGTTGATGTATGTCGGTGGTATCATTTTCTCTGGCGTGATGGTTGACTGAAGTTCATGGATTTTTCTGAAATGTCTAAAATGTAGCCTGTGTCTTAATAATGATGTTTGTCTCTTGTTTAGTTAACACACACTTGTATCTGCTAACTTCTCGATACAGTGTCCACTGATAACGGCAATTCCATATCTGTTTGCGTTCAAAGTTCATATCGTAGACCAGTCGTTGTCGTAATTCAACGTTCAGAGATAATAAATACAATTTCCAATATTGCTTTACCTGATGTCATTTGATGTTACTGATCAAGCGTGTGGACTTTAATAGAACCTCTTCATGTTCGGGTCCGCTTAAACAATGTAAAGGTCGCTTCTGTACGAATGAAATGGATGAAACTTTGAATGAAACGAGGACTGTCGCCTTGAGTGTGTATTGATATGACAGTTGTGGGCTTGTAACAACAGGACAAAGTGCAGCCAGAACGGTGGATTACTAGAGGCTGCGCCATAACAAAAGCTTTTATGTCAGGCGACTCTGGTGCAGAAGACTGTTCACTCAAATCGTACTAACGTTTGTTTGTGTTAAAAAATGATAGCTACTGTAATGGTAGCTGTTACCTAAAAACCTGGAGATTGCCCCAGGCCTACCATGAAATCTGTCGTCTCATATCGCCAGCTGCCACCGGCGTCAGACTTAGATTTAAGAGTAGATCAGCATTTTTGTTAGTGTGTTGGAGCGAGTTATAACTCTAATAACAGTTAATTACATAATTGAGTGAGAATGCCCGGTGCTCTTTGGGTCGGTTGATCTAGATCGGAAGTAGGTAAGCTCTTTATCTTGCATGACGACTGCGGTTGCTGCAGCAGCTACCGATTCGGTCCTGTGTATCAGTACGAAAACTTTATACCTGCTGTCAGACGAGATGGGTCGCTGGCCTCTGGCGAGTGGCCTTTGGTTGCTGTAGGCTGAACGCAGTGATTCCGCTCCGAGGCACGTCTCTGTCACTACCTGATGGAAGACTGATCGAGGCCACGAGCTGTCGCATAACGTCCTTATATCTTATTTTCCCTGTCCATATAAAAACTTCGTTTTCCCTTCCGTCGCACAAGTAAGCCTTGACTTTGATTAGCGTCGTGACTATTAGCTTTCACGATTTCTGCCCGTGATTGTACTAAGATCGTCTCTTCCTCTACTTTTCACAATTACTTCAGCAAATTCTCCTTGGTATTTGTCGTCTAAATGTTGTGGGAATGTCTCACATTGCCGGCCGGTGTGGCCGTGCGGTTCTAGGCGCTTCAGTTTGGAACCGCGTGACCGCTAGGTTTGCAGGTTCGAATCCTGCCTCGGGCATGGATGTGTGTGATGTGCTTAGGTTAGTTAGGTTTAAGTAGTTCCAAGTTCTAGGGGACTGATGACCACAGATGTTAAGTCGCATAGTGCTCAGAGCCATTTGAACCATTTTGTCTCACATTCACATTCCACGTACTTCAAAACAAGCGTTCGTTACCAGTCTCCAGTCACACCATCAGTTCGTCGCTCTCTGCTACGTAATTGAAGCAGCATGCGAACATATTAATGCATGTCTGATAGGAACTCAACGTAAGCCTCCAAATTATGTCGCTCTGTGCAAGTGTGTCGCTGGCGGCCTGACGGACAGCATGTGGTCATTTTTCCGGAATACTAGGCGGGAGGTCGGACTCAACATGTAGAAAAGTCAAACCTACCTTCAGTGGAATTACAAGTAAGGGCCGTAACATTGAGAGTACAGCGGTAATTGACATTGAGAGTGCAGTGGTAATTCCACTGTTAAGAAAGAGCAGATAGGTGGAAAGAGTGCCTTGAGGGCCCCCATGACGGGTTGACGGGGGGGATTACTTGTCTGATGACGTGATAGAAGGAAAAAACAAGAGTCGACAGAGAAGAGGTAGGGGACTCAGTTTAGAATCTCAATTTAAAAGTGCTTTGGACGAGTTAAGATCAAATTAGGCACAAGGGTTAGAGACCACACCAACGGAATTTCTAAAATCATTGAGATAGGTAGCAAAAAGCGGCTATTAACGTTGGTGAGTAAAATGTATGAGAGTGATGATATTCCATCAGTCTTTCGGGAAAACCTCATCCAAACAATTCCAAAGATATCAAGAGCTGACGAATGTGAGAATTATCGCATTATCAGTTTAACAGCTCATGCATCCAAGTTGCTGACAAGAATAATATACAGATGAATGGAAAAGAAAATTGAGGATCCGTTAGGTGGTTATCAGTTTCACTTTAGGAAAGGTAAATACTCCAGAGGGGCAGCTCTGACATAGCGGTTGATTGTGAAAGCAAAACTGAAGAACTCGAGACAGGTTCATTGGATCTGCTGACCTAGAAAAAGCATTCGATAATGTAAAATGTTGCCTGATATTCGAAATTCTGAGAGAAATAGCGGTAAGCTATGGGGAAAGACAGGCAACATACAATACGTGCAAGAACCAAGAGCGAACAATAAGACTGGAAGGCCACGAACGTAGTGCTTAGATAAAAGAAAAAAATGTAAAACAGGGGTGTAGCCCTTTGCCCCTATTGTTCAATCGAAGAAACAATGACAGAAATGAAGGAAACGTTCAAGATGGAATTAAAATGCAAGGTGAAAGGATATTGGTAACAAGATTCGGTAATGGCATTATTCTGGGTGAAAGTGAAGAAAAATTACAGTAGTTGAGTGGAATGAACAGCCTAATGAGAATAGAATATGGATTGAAATTAAATCGAAGCAAGACCGAAGTAATGAGAAATAGCAGAAATGAGAACAGCCTAAAACCTAATACCAGTATTGGGGATCACGAAGTATATGAAGTTCAGGTGTTCTGCTACCTGGGCTACAAAATCACCCACGTTGGACAGAGAAAGGAAGACACCAAAAGCACACTTAGCTCTGGGAAAAAAGCATTACTGACCAAAAGAAGCACTGCTAGTATCAAACAAAGGCCATAATTTGAGAAAGAAATTTCTGAGATTGTACGTTTGGAGCACAGAGTTGTAGGGTAGTGAAACATGCTATTGTGGGAAAACCGGAACAGAAGAGAATCGAAGCATTTGAGATGTGGTTCGACAGAAGTATGTAGAACATTAGGTGGACAGATAACGTAAGGAGGTTCTCTAGAGAATAGGATAGGAAAGGAACATATGGAGATTACAAGCAATGAGAAGGGACACCGTGATATGACATGACTTAAAACATAAAGGTAGAACTTCGGTATTAGTAGAGGGAACTGTAGGAGGTTGAAAATGTAAAAGACAGAGACTGGAATACATCTGACAAATTTAGGGGGTAGGTTGCAATTGCAACTTAGAAAAAAAAATGGTTCAAATGGCTCTGAGCACTACAGAACTTAACATCTGAGGTCGTCAGTCCCATAGTCATTAGAATCACACTACTGGCCATTAAAATTGCTACACCAAGAAGAAATGAAGATGATAAACGGGTATTCGTTGGAAAAATACATTATACTAGAAAAGACATGTGATCACATTTTCACGCAATTTGGGTGCATAGATCCTGAAAAATCAGTATCCAGAACAACCACCTCTGGCCGTAATAACGGCCTTGATACGCCTGAGCATTGAGTCAAACAGTGCTTGGATGGCGTGTACAGGTACAGCTGCCCATGCAGCTTCAACACGATACCACAGTTCATCAAGAATAGTGACTGGCGTATTGTGACGAGCCAGTTGCTCGGCCACCATTGACAGACGTTTTCAGTTGGTGAGAGATCTAGAGAATGTGCTGACCGGAGCAGCAGTCGAACACTTTCTGTATCCAGAAAGGCCCGTACAGGACCTGCAACATGCGGTCGTGCATTATCCTGATGAAATGTAAGGTTTCGCAGGGATCGAATGAAAGGTAGAGCCACGGGTCGTAACACATCTTAAATGTAACTTCCACTGTTCAAAGTGCCGTCAGTACGAACAAGAGGTGACCGAGATGTGTAACCAATGGCACCCCATACCATCACGCCGAGTGATACGCCAGTATGGCGCTGACGAATACACGCTTCCAATGTGTGTTCACCACGATGTCGCCAAACACGGATGCGACCATCATGATGCTGTAAATAGAACGTGGATTCATCCGAAAAAATGACGTTTTGCCATTCGTGCACCCAGGTTCGTTGTTGAGTACACCGTTGCAGCGTCAAGGGTAACCCCAGCCATGGTCTCCGAGTTGATAGTCCATGGTGCTGCAAACGTCGTCGAACTGTTCGTGCAGATGGTTGTTGTCTTGCAAACGTCCCCATCTGTTGACTCAGGGATCGAGACGTCGCTGCACGATCCGTTACAGCCATGTGGATAAGATGCTTGTCATCTTGACTGCTAGTGATACGAGGCCGTTCGGATCCGTATTACCCTCCTGAACCCACCGATTCCATATTCTGCTAACAGTCATTGTATCTCGACTAACGCGAGCAGCAATGTCGCGATACGATAAACCGCAATCGCAATAGGTTACAATCCGACCTTTATGAAAGTCGGAAACGTGATGGTACGCATTTCTCCTCCTTACACGAGTCATCACAACAGCGTTTCACCAGGCAACGCCGGTCAACCGCTGTTTGTGTATAAGAAATCGGTTGGAAACGTTCCTCATGTCAACACGTTGTAGGTGACATCACCGGCGCCAACCTTTTGTGAATGCTCTGTAAAGCTAATAATTTGCATATCACAGCATCTTCTTCCTGTCTGTTAAATTTCGCGTCTTTAGCACGTCATCTTCGTGGTGTAGCAATTTTAATGGCCAGTAGTGTACTTAAACCGAAATAACCTAAGGACATCACACACATCCATGCCCGAGGCAGGATTCGAACCTCCGACCGTTACGGTCGCGCGGTACCAGACTGAAGTGTCTAGAACCGCACGGCGACAACGGCCGGCCTGCAACATTGAGATGAAAAAGTTTGAACATAAGAGGAATTTGTGGTGAGTTGAATCAGACATGTCAGAAGACTGAAGACTAAAAAATAAACTAGCCGGACTTGGCGGTGGTCGCGAATGTCATGGCAGCCTTCCGCGGAAGGCTTGTTTCCGTACTTTGCACTAGCTGCTGAAAAACACGTTTTCTACGTGATGGCCAAGGGGAGTAAAGTACCGCAGACACTTGACACCATTGTGCCGCTGCGCCATCGTTTCTGCGAGTGCCGGGGAGGTAAGCGAACAGACCTCAGGGGGCGCCCGGGGTCGCAGGTGTTTGCGCCACTCGCTAATTGAATCCGGCGAGCGGCGCCTGTCGCCCTGCGTCGTGGGGGCTCGTGTCTCCTCGTCTAACCTGGACTCCAGCTCCTGGAGATTGGGGACGAGGGCCCGCCACGCGTCGCAGGCGGCGGGCTATCCAAACAGACGTCTACCGTCCAGCGTCCACTCAGGAGCTAGCCTTCCACCGCGCCGGCTGGGATTGCTTCTTCGATAAGGCGTCGCCATGATGTCGGCGAACGCGGCTGCAGGGCCAGCGGCGGGCAGCCTGGGGAGAGGAACTGGGGTGGGGGCGTTGGAAGGGGACAGAGAGAGAGGGGTGGTAAGGTCCCCAGGGATCCGCGCTGCCATCGCATCCCGTCGCAGAACGAAGCGGCGGAGCGCAGAAGTAATTCCGGAGAGCCCTAGTAAGTTGGCCGGTGATAAAAAGTTCTTCTCAGGAATCTTCGTCGGCTTTGCTTCCCCCAGAGATTCGCGTCTGTTGCTTGTTTAAATCGATGTGGAAGTTATACAGAAGGCAGCACTCCCAGATGGTTTAGGAACTTTTCCCACCCCGTACTTCCCCGTACTGGTAGTACGTGTAATGGAATTCCGTTTGTCCTCAGAGGACGGCTACCACTACTCGGAAAACCGAATGTAACACGGGCTGCGTCGTTATTTGAGGCGATGCATTTCCAGAAAGCACTACAGAATTGCGCTTATGGGGTGAGTGTAACATGTTTTAGATTTAGTGTTGTGGTGTCTTTAAAACTACAGTATAAAGAAGTATTTGAGTTTCAGCCTTGAGTTTAGTCTCACATTTCGTCATCATAGGCCTTACATATAAAAAAATTATTTTTCTGGAAGCCTCGAAATAATTTTTGTTAATTTCCGAATCGATCTTCGGTTTCTTAGGTAATCGTCTAATGATTGGCGCAACGCTAGATAGAATATCGGCAGCTAGAAAGATTACATATTTCAAAGAAAATATTTGTCGTTAAGTTTTCAATAGATAATTATAACGCCGTTTGCAATACAAGTAATATTTACTGTGGATACACGTTATCTGCCAGCGCAGTGGTTTCCATTGCTTCCTGCTTGCTGATTCTCCTGACCATAGGGACGGTCTACCAGTACAGTTACATAATGTGGCTCGAAGCTGGTGATGGGGAGACTCAATTCATTCTGTTTTTGGCATATAACTGACTTATTCGCTTGTAGTTACACGTATCGGTTGAATTACTAATTAATTCTATTGAGTGAAACTAGTCTTTGGGAGCAACCAAATGAAAACAATCGATTCAGGCGGCTGGACTGCTTATTCACTGTTTCGATGAGACCGGTCTGTGGGAGTAACCGAATGAAAAGATTCGACGCTGTTGTAGCTTTGCATATTGACTGAATTATTTACTCTTTCTTTTCAAGTGAAAACAATCAGTAGTTTCTCTATCACTTGAACAGTGTACTCAATGTTTTAACTGCAACCGTTCTTTAGTGTTTTAGCTGACTGTGTTATCCGTTCATTCTTCTAAATGAAAAGAGCCTGCAATGCTTTAATTAGCTGAACTAAAGCTGCGCTACATTAAACTGACAGAGGGTGGTCCCAAGTGAAGACATATCTCAGGGGTATGCCAAATTTAACAGTATAAAATGATAATTAAATCTAGACCCTAAGCTGTCGACAGGCGTTGATGAACATTAACAGGGGCAGTTGAAAATGTGTGCCCTGACCGGGACTCGAACGCAGGATCTCCTGTTTACATGGCAGACGCTATATCCATCTGAGCCACCGAGGGCACAGAGGATTGTGCGACTGCAGGGATTTATCCCTTGCACGCTCCCCTCAGAACCACATTCCAAACTTAAAGTCCACACACTACATTCGTAGTGCCCCTCCCCATTACACTCATTACTCGCGGCAGACAATCTTACCGAGTCCCGTAAGAGTTAGAAGAAGGTCAATGGCCGGTTAGCCTTAACTATATATGAATAAGGTATCTGTTCGTTGCCGGCCACTGTGGCGGATCGGTTCTAGGCGCTTAAGTCCGGAAGCGCGCTCCTGCTATGGTCGCAGGTTCGAGTCCTGCCTCGGGCATGGATGTGTGTGATGTTCTTAGGTTAGTTAGGTTTAAGTAGTTCCAAGTCTGGGGGACTGATGACCTCAGATGTTAAGTCCTATAGCGCTTAGAGCCATTTGGACCATTTTATCTGTTCTTCCCGACATGTCCGAAATAACAGATACCATCGGTGACCATTCAGCTCTCTTAGAATGAAATGATGATTAAATAAAGACCTTAACCTGTCGACAGGCGTTGGTATACAGGGCTATTACAAATGATTGAAGCGATTTCATAAATTCACTGTAGCTCCATTCATTGACATATGGTCACGACACACTACAGATACGTAGAAAAACTCATAAAGTTTTGTTCGGCTGAAGCCGCACTTCAGGTTTCTGCCGCCAGAGCGCTCGAGAGCGCAGTGAGACAAAATGGCGACAGGAGCCGAGAAAGCGTATGTCGTGCTTGAAATGCACTCACATCAGTCAGTCATAACAGTGCAACGACACTTCAGGACGAAGTTCAACAAAGATCCACCAACTGCTAACTCCATTCGGCGATGATATGCGTAGTTTAAAGCTTCTGGATGCCTCTGTAAGGGGAAATCAACGGGTCGGCTTGCAGTGAGCGAAGAAACGGTTGAACGCGTGCGGGCAAGTTTCACGCATAATGATGTGAAAGATTCAGTGTTTAAACCTCCTCTACTAAGAAACGTGCCAGAACTGCGAGCTCGCATCAACAATGCTTTCGAACTCATTGATGGGGACATTCTGCGCCGAGTGTGGGAGGAACTTGATTATCGGCTTGATGTCTGCCGAATCACTAAAGGGGCACATATCGAACATTTGTGAATGCCTAAAAAAACTTTTTGAGTTTTTGTATGTGTGTGCAAAGCATTGTGAAAATATCTCAAATAATAAAGTTACTGTAGAGCTGTGAAATCGCTTCAATTATTTGTAATAACCCTGTACATCCACGGAGAATCGAACCCGGGATCTCCTGCTTACATGGCAGACACTCTTTCCATCTGAACCACCGAGGGCACAGAGGATAGTCCGACTGCAGGGATTTATCCCTTGCACGCCCCTCGTAAGACCCCACATTCCTAACATAATGTCCACACACTACATTCGTAGAGCCCCTGCCCATTACACTCATTACGCGCGGCAGACAATCTTACGGAGTCCCGTAAGAGTTCGGGCAATGTGTGTGTATCCAGCACAGAAGAAGGAGGTCAATGGCCAGTTAGCATTAACTATATATGAAGACATGTCTGAAAGAACAGATACCATCTTCATGTATAATCAGTATACTTGTTCATTTAATTATGAACTGAATGGAGTAACGTTCCTTTTCATCATTTAAAACTGATGCATATACTGTCGTGGACTAAACTGTTCCAGGTGCCAAAACATGTAATTAATTAACCTGGAATATCACTGGGGTAGACCTGCCGACCCGAGACAAAATCTTCGAAAACACCAGGCATGTGGGTCAAATGGGATTATTTTCCTGGACACAAACAATTTGCAGACCATAAGTTGGCCAATGGCTACGATGTTCTTCCGGGAGCGGTGACATTTGCGGGAGGGGGGATGTTCTCTGGCTTGCGTTTCAGTGCTAACACTACCAGCGGGCGCGCGCCTCCTACCGATCAGCAAATATAAATTATATGTGGGAGTAACAAGGATTTGTGAAAGCGCATCATAGAGAGGTTCACATTCAGACGTAGTACTAATTTGCAGTTAGGAAATGAACGTAAATGAAATCACTTTTATACCGCTCAATTAGTAGAAAGCAAATGACATTTAAGGAGTTCACTTGTCTGGCGGAAGGGACGGCATAGCGGTGTACGCGGTCGCACATTGTCGGCGACTTCTCATTTTCTCAATCAAGTGTGTTCCAAAATTTTCTTTGCTTTGATCACATGTACCGGGTGATCAAAAAGTCAGTATAAATTTGAAAACTTAATAAACCACAAAATAATGCAGATAGAGAGGTAAAAATTGACACACATGCTTGTAATGACATGGGTTTTATTAGAACAAAAAAAAACCAAGTTCACAAAATGTCCGCGTGGAAGACCTCTTGCGCGCTTCGTTTGGTGATGATCGTGTGCTCAGCCGCCACTTTCGTCATGCTTGGCCTCCCGGGTCTCCAGACGTCAGTCCGTGCGATTATTGGCTTTGGGGTTACCTGGAGTCGCAAGTGTATCGTGATCGACCGACATCTCTAGGGATGCTGAAAGACAACATCCGACGCCAATGCCTCACCATAACTCCCGACATGCTTTACAGAGCTGTTCACAACATTATTCCTCGACTAGAGCTATGGATGAGGAATGATGGTGGACATAGTGAGCATTTCCTGTAAAGAACATCATCTTTGCTTTGCCTTGCCGGCCGAAGTGGCCGTGCGGTTAAAGGCGCTGCAGTCTGGAACCGCAAGACCGCTACGGTCGCAGGTTCGAATCCTGCCTCGGGCATGGATGTTTGTGATGTCCTTAGGTTAGTTAGGTTTAACTAGTTCTAAGTTCTAGGGGACTAATGACCTCAGCAGTTGAGTCCCATAGTGCTCAGTGCCATTTGAACCATTTGCTTTGCCTTACTTTGTTACGCTAATTAGTGCTATGCTGATCAGATGGAGCGCCATCTGTCGGACATTTTTTGAACTTTTGTATTTTTTCGGTTCTAATAAAACCCCATGTCATTCCAAGCAGGTGTGTCAATTTGTACCTCTCTATCTTCATTATTCCGTGATTTATTCAGTTTTCAAATTTGTACTGACTTTTTGATCACCCGGTACTTCAGAAATGGCGGTAGGTAGAAAAGCGCGATTTGTGGCATAATGTTCATATACACTTAAGGCTCTAGTAGCCGCTTAACGGAGTTCAGTGTGCTTAGGTGACCATTTTTTCTAGAGACACATTCGGGATACATTAAAAATTTTTGATATTAAAGAAAGTAAATTGAACGTAATAAATGCAAACTATCATTTCAGTTTTTTTTACAAAAAGTACATTAATTTATATTTTGTTAGTACTTTCTAAGATGAAGGAGTGCGAGCAGGCATACAGCATTTATTAGTGCTGCAAATTTTCTTCAGCATGTCTGTAGTCTTCAACCGCCTTATGCAAACATTCAACTCAAGTTTCATTATTATTCACTCTAGTCACTAACATTGCTTTCGTTGTTTCCACAACAAACTGTGATTTGTCACTGCTCGATACATTACTCATTTGTGAAAATATCCTTTCAGTAACAGCATAGCGACACAGATAAAATGAACATACAATTCCAGATGAATCGTTTCATAATTGTTAAATCCGGGACAATTATTTTGAAGAAATTCGGGGCATAGCTAGAAAAATCTTGACTGTCACGAAAAGAGGTGGAGCGGACGACGGATGGTCTCTTTAAATGCATGCATCGTCTGTAGCACACAGGTTATCTGAGCAATATTATAGTTCCATGGCCGGCCTAGAATGGCCTCATTAAAGAGTGCTACTGCTGCTGTGGTTTGAGCTCACAGTTCATGCAAGGCCCGCGAGAAGAAAAAAAATTAATGGGATCCGCAGGTTCTGGGTGTCAGATCTGGGTTGTTCAAACCATTCCACACCTGTCCAACTGCTAGAGAATGGCCAGTAAATAACTAACATGGGACAGAAATAAATATAAAAAAAGACTTAGATGCTGCAAACTGGACCTCCCTAACTATTCCCATTTCTAAAATAAAAGTGATCAAAGTTGTAAAGACAATTTGGGAACATATTGTGTTTGAATGAATAGCGGCTAAGCGTGCTTGCCACTGCATTATTGATTGTCTAAAGCGAAGAAGCTATCTATAGTTAGGTCCTCCTCTTATTAATTTTAACTAAGGTTTATTACAATCTATTTCTAGTTAATAGAATTTCCATAGGCATGAGAAAAGGTCCAGGTTTAGCCCTGACATCTGTCTAAAAATCCGTCGAGCACGCCTCTGTACGCCCTCAAACCTAGGACCAATCCGGGGAAATCCAAACGTATTGCAGCCCTATTCGGGATGGAAAGTTGAACTCAATGGATCTCTTAAGGCTATAAAAAGAAGAAAGGAATCTTGCCTCGTTTTGGCGACTTTAAGCATTCCATTTCAGAGGCAATGTGTGATGACGCCCACAAATAAAATCGTTTGAGTATTCAGCCATTTATTTGTGTGAGAGGTAAATATTTTTCACTGAAACCTACGTCATAGCCTACACATGTACACCCCAAATTTTCAGTTTTACAGATGGTATCATAGCTAATAAAAATTCACAGGCAGAAATTTTCAAGACTATCTGTATGGCGTTAGGAATCTGTACGGAGTTAGGAGAGGCTATTTAATAAGTATTAATTTATTAGTCCGTATTAAAACCGTGTTACATTAAAACGTTTTTCTATTTAAATAGTTGTTTTCTGCTTTTTAGTCTTGTGTGTGTGAAATTTTTCAGTTGATTTCAAACATTTTGATGAGATTACATCAGGGCATGTGGTAAACTTCAGGTTCATTTCACTTTCTCTTCAAATGAGTCAGCCAATATATTGGTCACTCATAGGCATATCTTGCGAGGAGACTGCAAACGCAAAAACTAGAGAGAATCGAGCTGACAAGGAAACTTAGCAGCAGTCATTCTTACTAGCAAAAAATTGGCAACTGGAACAAGAAAACAGGGAAACAGCAGTGGTACATCAAATATATACTCTCTGTAACAACCCAGAAGAGAAAGCGAGTTAATATTGCATTGTCATCCAGTTCTGAGTTTAAAGTTTCAAGTCTGTAGCTTATCGGGAGGTTAGTTTAAAATCAGTTGTAAAAAAATGGTTCAAATGGGTCTGAGCACTATGGGACGTCACGTCTGAGGTCATCAGTCCTCTAGAACTTAGAACTAATTAAACCTAACTAACCTAAGGACATCACACACATCCATGCCCGAGGCAGGATTCGAACCTGCGACCGTTGCGGTCGCGCGGTCCCAGACTGTAGCGCCTAGAACCGCTCGGCCACCCTGGCGGCAATCCGTTGCAAAATTTGTACCAAACAGACAGACCGACCGAGAAACAAAGCACCTTCCACTACACACCAGACTCGAAAACGAATTAGTATTGCAATGTCATCCAGTCCCAACGCTAAGTATCTACTCCCAGCCACACACCTGAAAAGAAAGCCACTTAATATTGTATTCTTACGCAGTCCTGAGCTATGTTGAAAGTTTAAAGTCTCTAGCTTATCTGGAAACTAGTTTAAAATCAACTACAAAATTTGTACTAGAAAAAGACAAGAAACCGACTTAATGAAAACGTGGTACAACTGACTATTCATTTGTATACACACAAATCTACAATGCAGCACTAGATATTAAATTTTTAAAACCAACCAAAAATTGATTCTTTATGCCACAAGTATGAAAATTCGTATTTCAGTAAGTAAATACATACATTTTAATATACTTTAGTTTTATAAGTATACTTCTTATTCACATCTCCTTGAAATAACACACTTTATTTGTCTCTGGAAACGTTTTCAACCCTTGTCATGTTTCATGTATAACCGAAGAGGCTGAAAAAGTATGTAAATAAAATCACTGAAACCCGGTAAGTGAGTGGAAACATCATACAATGGCCGAAACCGACGGAGACTTGAGTCAGTCAATTGCCACTCATTGAGTGACACCACCCAAATCCGATGAGTGAGTGGAAACATTCACATAACTGACTTGACCGCTGAGATTAGTTTCATTAAGTTGTTTTATTCGACTGAAAAAACCAACTAAACGAGAAAATAGTCGACCGAACGATTGTCCCATCACCACGTGAAGTCCTGTTCTCTTCTGCGCCCTTTTTAACAGTGCGTTGCCAGAATGTGGGTGACACCGCATACAGTAATTCTTCGTTCGCCACTGCTGGCGTTTTTTATTCGAAATCGAAGTAATTGCTGCTAAGGTGTCTGATCAAAAATTACGGTGAATAATTTCATTATAAATAAATGAAGAAGCTTAACTGCAGTTATATTTAATCGTCTTCGAAGTACTATCCTAGGCTAACATTGCACTTATCTTCCAGCTTTGGCTTCAACGTTGGGATATCCTAGAAGGTTTCTTTTGGAAGGGTGTTCAGCTGTGTTTTGTCGTGGGCCTCTCAGTGCAGGAATCGCGTCAAAACGTTTTCCTTTAAACATGGTTTTAATTTTCGGGAGGAATCAGAAGTCACATAAAGCTAAATCTGGTGAGTAAGACGGATGTGGACAGACAGGAACACTTTTTCCGGTCGAAACCTCGTGAATTCGTAAATTAAAAGCACGGCGCATCGTCATGATAAGAAGGAAACCAATGGCCCATTTTTCGGTCTCTTTCTTCGTATATCGTTCCGAAACCGTTGCCGTATGCCTTTGTAAAATGAGCCGTTTACAGTTTTTCCCCTTGGAACGAATTCTGGTTGCACTATACTATGAGCATTTCTATGCTATTTTACTTTTATTGACGTGCATTTTAGGGCGGAGAGATTTACTTGTTTTCCCTTGGGAAACATGAATTTTCTTGTCAGAGTCATACCCGTAGACCAAGTTTGATCTCCAGTCCATTTGGGACATGTAGTCCGGATCTAAATGAAGGCGAATCTTCAACTCCGTGGAAACTGACACCCAGGTTTCCTTGTGTTCATGACTGAAAAGTCTGGGAACATATTTTACACTCACTTTTTTCTTTTGCAAATTATCGGTTAATGTGTTTTGCACGGACCCATGCGAGATGCCAAGTTCTTCGGTAATCTCTCGGAAAGCTATTCACCTGTTTGAACGAACAATTTTTGTCACTTTTTGCAAGTTTTCTTCTGTTTCTCAGGTTAATGGACGTCCCGAACTTTGGTCGTATTCTATCGACTCATTTCCGCATTTAAATCGTTGATACCACTTGAAATCAGTCTTCATCTTTACAGTATTATCGCTGTACACTAATTTCATCATTTCATCACTTTCTTGGGCACTTTTTTTGCGACTTGAAACAGAAAAAGTTCACGCGTTGTTCGAAATCCGTGATGGGAGACAGGCACAGTAAACACAATGTCACTCTAGCTACTCCGGACGCTGATTGGCAATCCAGAACGTGTTCCAGCTTGACGCTGCCTGGCTTAACAGATCAGGCTACCGGACAAATTACATCGAAGAGCTGTAGTGTCAGCAGTTGTTACTAAAAAAAAAAATATTCGCCGAGTTTTTTTTAATCACACCATCGTATCTATCACATTCTGATTGGTAATTAAAAACACTGTCTCTAGACTGCTCTGATCAGTAGAGAAGAAAATAGTACTGACAGACGAAAACTCGAATATTGGAAATTGCCCATAGTAGCTGTTCAGTTTAGTACTTACACACAGATGAACAGATAATCGCAAGCAAGTCGAAACAATGAGACTTGAAAATAATTAAAATTCACAGCGATAACAGATTAAACAATTAATACAGCTTCTTCTTCTTCATCATCACCTTCTTCTTCACTTACAGAGTACCCTCCTCACGCGATCTTATCTTAGCCTAGTCATCACTGCTGGTAAAGGACCTCGTTTTCCTTGAGATCTGTAGTACAGTGCTTGCTTTGTTATTCTGCCTTCTTGCGTCCTATGAATAAGTTCTAACCACTTCATCTCATCTGCTTTATGAATACGTTAACTCAATAAATCCAGACGTCAGCCCTGACCCCGCAGACTGTAACCTTGGTGGTGAAACGTTACTGCTTGCGCATCGTCTCTTAGCTCCTGTAGTATATGCTGAATACCCTCTCGAGGCCGCGGCAATACTCCATATACTCTTAACGGCGTGTGGTGCACGAGACGCGATATATTGCTCCGTAGACTGCCCTTGAAACATTCTTTTTCTAAATAAAAGCCGCCTTTTCTTGTTCCAATGTATTTTATTCCTTTCAGACATGTTTCGCCTTTTGCTTTAATAAATATGCAGTGGAATCTGAAATTATACATGTTTTGATATGCGGTATTTGCAGATTATAAAACAGTTGACGTCTAGTTTTTTACGGAAATTAGTGATTACTTACAGTTATTCGCGTTTTTCGGTTGGCGTCTGCGATTCCTCTCATCTGATCACATGCTGGAGGTCGCACTACAACTTCACTTACGAAACGTAAGCACGTTTTCATGGTAGGAACCATTTTTGTTCATAATACTCATATTGTTTGCCTTATTGCTGTGGAGCGCAGTTAGTCTTGTGCCACTAATTGTAGACACTACCACATACAGAAAAACCAAGCACTAATTGTAGATACTACTAAACATGATGTTGTTGTTGTCTTCAGTCCTGAGACTGGTTTGATGCAGCTCTCCATGCTACTCTATCCTGTGCAAGCTTTTTCATCTCCCAGTACTTACTGCAACCTACATCCTTCTGAATCTGCTTAGTGTATTCATCTCTTGGTCTCCCTCTACGATTTTTACCCTCCACACTGCCCTCCAGTGCTAAATTTGTGATCCCTTGATGCCTCAGAACATGTCCTACCAACCGGTCCCTTCTTCTTGTCAAGTTGTGCCACAAACTCCGCATCTCCCCAATTCTATTCAATACCTCCTCATTAGTTATGTGTTCTACCCATCTAATCTTCAGCATTCTTCTGTAGCACCACATTTCGAAAGCTTCTATTCTCTTCTTGTCCAAACTATTTATCGTCCATGTTTTACTTCCATACATGGCTACACTCCATACAAATACTTTCAGATACGACTTCCTGGCACTTAATGATAGATCACACAAAAGTTATCTTGGCAGTTGTTACAAATGATAGTGTCAGGGGCACAGAACGTATTGCAAATTGGGTATTTAACATCGTAGTCAGTAATAAGAGCATGTGAATTTCACAGAAATGATTAACGTTTATCTGCAACAAAATGCAGTGCATTCAGTTTCTGACACGTGCTCTCGCTAAAGGGAAATTTACTCTCCGAAGGTGGTCAAACAGTTCATTGGAATGTCACAGTAAAGATCTTGTGTAGAAACTGAACGCTGCAACCTTCACTACAAGAACGAGTTCCAATGTCTCCGACACTGAAACATGATGGCTTGTTCTCTTTGCTTACCTGCACTCTATTGTATCCTGCTACACTTTGGGGCAATCTGTAAAGTCACCAAGAATATTCATAGCCCACAAGCGGTCCGCGGTCCGAGTGACCTGCGATGTAAGTTAACGAACTTCCGTGTAGACCACTGATTAGGTGTCTCGGAATTGTAACTCTGGAGTCCTGTGCTCCTCTTCCATAATGCAATTTGTTGTTAACCACATTGACTCACTCGGAGTAAACTGCAACATTCGTTCTGTGAACGCTAGACGGATGAACTATATACGCTTGAATAACATTTTTGGAAGTTGTCCTTAAAATATAACAGGGTGACTGGCTCACTCATATACACACACCAAAAAATGTTTTCCATCATCCCGGTTCCAAAAACACTTGAAGATAGACGTTGACTGTGGATATTTTGTCACAGACACAGTCCCTATGACTGTTGAGAGATGTCACTAAACCCGCCCAAAGGTGTAAACGACAATGCATGAGCAGCGCTTATTTGACAGAGGGGGTCCGACAGCCGGTCAGTTCCAGTCATTCCACCAGGCAGGACGTACACGACTCGTGTTGTCTGCAGTTCAACCATGCCTAGACGGTCAATACCGCGGTTCGATCGCGTTCGCATTGCTACTTTGTGAAAGGAAGGGCTCTCAACAAGGGAAGTGTCCAGGCGACTAGGAGTGAACCAAAGCAATGATGTTCGGACATGGAGGAGATACAGAGAGACTGGAACTTTCGATGACATGCCTCGCTCAGGCCGCCCAAGGGCAACTGGAGTGGATGACCGCTACTTACGGATTACGGCTCGGAGAAACCTCGACAGCAACACCACCATGCTGAATAATACTTTTCGTGTTGCCACAGGACGTTGTGTTACGACTCAAACTTCGCGCAACAGGCTGCATGATGCACAACTTCACTCCCAACGTCCATAGCGAGGTCCATCTTTGCAAACACGGCACCATGCAGCGCGGTACATCTGGGCCCAACAACATGCCGAATGGACCGCTCCGGATTCGTCTCACGTTCTCTTCACCGACGAGTGCCGCATATGCCTTCAACCAGACAGTCGTCGGAGACGTGTCTGGAGGCAACCCAGTCAGGCTGACCGCCTTAGACAAACTGTCCAGCGAGTTCAGCAAGGTGGAGGTTGCCTGATGCTTTGGGGTGGCATTATGTGGGGCAGGCGTACGCCACTGGTGGTGATGGAAGGCGCCGTAACGGCTGTTCGATACGTGAATGCCATCCTCTGACCGATAGTGCAACCACATCGGCTGCGTATTGGCGAGGAATTCATCTTCATGGACGACAATTCGCGCCCCCCTCGTGCACATCTGGTGAATGAATTCCTTCAGGATAACGACATTCCTCAACTAGAGTGACCAGCATGTTTTCTAGAGATGAACCCTGTCGAACAGCCTGGGATAGATTGAAAAGGGCTTTTTAAGGCAATGTGACCCACCAACCACTCTGAGGCATCTACGCCGAATCGCCGTTGAGGAGTGGGACAATCTGGAACAACAGTGCCTTGATGAACTTACGGATAATATGCCACGACGAATACAGGCATGCATCATTGCAAGAGGACGTGCTACTGCGTATTAGAGGTACCGGTGTGTACAGCAATCTGGACCACCACCTCTGAAGGTCTCGCTGGATAGTGGTACAAGATGCAATTTTTTTTTTCATGAGCAATAAAAGGGGAGGAAATGATGTTTATGTTGATGTCTATTCCAGTTTTTGGCACAGCTTCCGGAACTCTCGGAATCGCGGTGATGAAAAACTTTTTTTTTTATGTGTGTATTTTGTAAGTGGTCATCCGGTCATATTTCCCTGTGTTGATTTTTTTAAAGCTCCTATGCCGCTTTACTTCTGTTTTAGTTCCAGGTTTAGCACCTTTCATCTTCCATTGTCTTATGGCGTGTGGGAAAGACTGCTTGTGTGGCACAATGCGTGTGAGGAGGGAGTGTGTGAGCGTCATTTTGTAGGTTGACTTCTTAATGTGTGACAACATTTCTAACCATTTTCTTCGCATTCGTTTCTTTTACTACGAGCAGCGCTGAATAAGCAATGTAGCATCTTTTTCCCGGTTAAAAACTGCAGGATTTGCTGAGGAACATTTTTGAATCTTTCTGCTTCGACCTCTACAGTTTCATTAAATTCCGATAGATTGCGGCACTATACGCAGCCTTCAAACTGCCATGTGTAACGGGGGTGCAGTCCAAACAGAGAGCTGTCACTCAGATTCTTTTGGCGGAAAACCAGAGTATCGCAACAAGGTGGGCAAGGTTTCGCAAATATCTCCGATTTCTCTCTGCCGACCGGCGGCACACAGATCTGACTGCCGAGCTGTCGGAGCATGCGGACACTCTCAATAGAAGTGGTCGACGGATGACAAACAAAGACCTCGCTGCTCGACTGGGCGTCTATGCTGGTAGTGGTGACGCACTCGTCTAAGTGTTGCGGTACTCAAAGGTGTGTGCCCGCCAGGTTAGTCGCCGCCTAACAGAAGACGACAAAGAGCAACGAAGAACGACATGTGCGGAGTTGCTTGCGCGTTACGAGGCTGATGGTGACAATTTTTGTCGAAAATCTCCACAGGTGAAGAAGCGTAGGTTCATCGCTTCGAACCAGAACGATGGAGTGGCGCCACACCACCTCTCATCCGAAGATACAGGTTGGGTGGCAGCTTTCAGAGGAGCTCTTTGCGGTGTGGGGGAGTAGCCATGTATGTGAAAAACGGCATCCCATTTGAGTCAATTGATGTTTCAAAGTACTGCACTGAAAAGGTGTTTGAATGTTGTGCAGGTGTGGGTAAATTTAACGGAGCTAAACTTCTAACTGCCGGCCGAAGTGGCCGTGCGGTTAAAGGCGCCGCAGTCTGGAACCGCAAGACCGCTACGGTCGCAGGTTCGAATCCTGCCTCGGGCATGGATGTTTGTGATGTCCTTAGGTTAGTTAGGTTTAACTAGTTCTAAGTTCTAGGGGACTAATGACCTCAGCAGTTGAGTCCCATAGTGCTCAGAGCCATTTTTTTAAACTTCTAACAGTTGTTATTTATAGATCCACAGACTCCGATTTCACAATATTTTTGTTAAAGATAGAGGAGGTTCTTGGTTCACTTTATGGGAAATACAAAAAGTTAGTTATATGTGGTGACTTCAATATTAATTGTATAAGTGATTGTGCAAGGAAGAGGATGCTGGTAGACCTCTTTAATTCATATAATCTTATGCAAACCGTATTCTTTCCAACGAGAGTGCAAGGGAACAGTAGGATAACCATAGACAACATTTTTGTTCATTCCTCATTACTAGAAGGGCATTCTGTTAGCAAAAAGGTGAATGGCCTTTAAGATCATGATGCACAAATTTTTACTTTAAAAGATTTTTGTGCTGCAACACGTGTTAAATATAGTCATCAGCTGTTCAGGAAAACTGATCCAGTTGCTGTAGAGACCTTTGTAAACCTTATAAAGGAACAAGAGTGGCAAGATGTTTATAGCTCTGATACAGTAGACGATAAATATAATTCTTTTCTCAAGACTTTTCTCATGCCCTTTGAAAGTTGCTTTCCGTTAGAACGTTTAAAACAGGGTACTAGCATAAACAGGCAGCCTGGGTGGCTGCCCAAAGGGATAAGAATATCTTGTAGAACAAAGTGGCAATTATGTCAAAACGTTAGAAACAGTCAAAATCTAAATACAGCATCCCATTACAAACAGTATTGTAAGGTGCTTAAAAATGTTATTAGGAAGGGAAAAAGTATGTGGTATGCAGATAGAATAGCTAAGTCTCAGAATAAAATTAAAACCATATGGTCAGTTGTAAAGGAAGTTGCTGGTCTGCAGAGACAGGTCGAGGATATACACTCCTGGAAATGGAAAAAAGAACACATTGACACCGGTGTGTCAGACCCACCATACTTGCTCCGGACACTGCGAGAGGGCTGTACAAGCAATGATCACACGCACGGCACAGCGGACACACCAGGAACCGAGGTGTTGGCCGTCGAATGGCGCTAGCTGCGCAGCATTTGTGCACCGCCGCCGTCAGTGTCAGCCAGTTTGCCGTGGCATACGGAGCTCCATCGCAGTCTTTAACACTGGTAGCATGCCGCGACAGCGTGGACGTGAACCGTATGTGCAGTTGACGGACTTTGAGCGAGGGCGTATAGTGGCCATGCGGGAGGCCGGGTGGACGTACCGCCGAATTGCTCAACACGTGGGGCGTGAGGTCTCCACAGTACATCGATGTTGTCGCCAGTGGTCGGCGGAAGGTGCACGTGCCCGTCGACCTGGGACCGGACCGCAGCGACGCACGGATGCACGCCAAGACCGTAGGATCCTACGCAGTGCCGTAGGGGACCGCACCGCCACTTCCCAGCAAATTAGGAACACTGTTGCTCCTGGGGTATCGGCGAGGACCATTCGCAACCGTCTCCATGAAGCTGGGCTACGGTCCCGCACACCGTTAGGCCGTCTTCCGCTGACGCCCCAACATCGTGCAGCCCGCCTCCAGTGGTGTCGCGACAGGCGTGAATGGAGGGACGAATGGAGACGTGTCGTCTTCAGCGATGAGAGTCGCTTCTGCCTTGGTGCCAATGATGGTCGTATGCGTGTTTGGCGCCGTGCAGGTGAGCGCCACAATCAGGACTGCATACGACCGAGGCACACAGGGCCAACACCCGGCATCATGGTGTGGGGAGCGATCTCCTACACTGGCCGTACACCACTGGTGATCGTCGAGGGGACACTGAATAGTGCACGGTACATCCAAACCGTCATCGAACCCATCGTTCTACCATTCCTAGACCGGCAAGGGAACTTGCTGTTCCAACAGGACAATGCACGTCCGCATGTATCCCGTGCCACCCAACGTGCTCTAGAAGGTGTAAGTCAACTACCCTGGCCAGCAAGATCTCCGGATCTGTCCCCCATTGAGCATGTTTGGGACTGGATGAAGCGTCGTTTCACGCGGTCTGCGCGTCCAGCACGAACGCTGGTCCAACTGAGGCGCCAGGTGGAAATGGCATGGCAAGCCGTTCCACAGGACTACATCCAGCATCTCTACGACCGTCTCCATGGGAGAATAGCAGCCTGCATTGCTGCGAAAGGTGGATATACACTGTACTAGTGCCGACATTGTGCATGCTCTGTTGCCTGTGTCTATGTGCCTGTGGTTCTGTCAGTGTGATCATGTGATGTATCTGACCCCAGGAATGTGTCAATAAAGTTTCCCCTTCCTGGGCCAATGAATTCACGGTGTTCTTATTTCAATTTCCAGGAGTGTAGAATCAGTGCGTAGTGGGAATGTCCGAGTTACTGATAAGTCGCATATATGTACAGTATTTAATAATCACTTTCTGAATATAGCAGGTGAACTAAATAGAAACCTAGTCCCAACAGGGAATCATATAGCGCTCTTAGATAAAAGTGTTCCGAGACTGTTACCTGAAATGCTCCTCCATGATACTGACAAGAGGGAGATTGAGTTAATAATTAAATCACTAAAGACCAAGAACTCTCATGGATATGACGGGGTATCTAGCAGAAACTGAAGTATTGTTCTACGTATGTTAGCCCAGTTCTCAGCCATATCTGTAACTTTTCCTTTAGGAGTGGTCGGTTTCCTGACCGATTAAAGTACTCGGTAGTGAAGCCACTTTATAAAAAGGGAGACATTGATAATGTTGACTATTTTAGACATATTTCTTTGCCATCGGTGGTTGCTAAAGTTATCGAGAAGGTTGTATATACAAGGTTACTGGAGCATTTAAATTCGAATAATTTGCTGTCAAATGTTCAGTTTGGTTTTAGAAATGGTTTAACAACTGAAAATGCTATATTCTCTTTTCTCTGTGAGGTTTTGGATGGATTAAATAAAAGGTTGCGAACGCTAGGTGTTTTCTTTGATTTAACGAAGGCTTTTGACTGTGTTGACCACAAAATATTACTGCAAAAGTTGGACCATTATGGAGTAAGGGGAGTAGCTTACAATTGGTTCGCCTCTTATTTTAAGAACAGAAAGCAGAGGGTAATTCTCCGCATAATTGAGAGTGGTAGTGATGTTCAGTCCCAATGGGGCACTGTTAAGTGGGGCGTTCCCCAAGGGTCGGTGCTGGGGCCACTGCTGTTTCTTATTTATACTGTATAAATGATATGCCTTCTAGTATTACAGGTGATTCAAAAATATTTCTGTTTGCTGATGACACCAGCTTGATAGTGAAGGATCTTGTGTGTAATATTGAAACAGTAACAAATAATGTAGTTCATGAAATAAGTTCGTGGCTTGTGGAAAATAATTTGATGCTAAATCACAGTAAGACTCAGTTTTTACAGTTTCTAACTCACAATTCAACAAGAACCGATATTTTGATCAGACAGAATAGGCATATTATAAGCGAGACGGAACAGTTCAAGTTCCTAGGCGTTCGGATAGATAGTAAGCTGTTGTGGAAAGCCCATGTCCAGGATCTTGTTCAGAAGCTAAATGCTGCTTTATTTACCATTAGAACAGAATCTGAAATAAGTGACACTTCAACAGGAAAAGTAGTCTACTTCGCATTTTTTCATACGCTTATGTCGTATGGTATTATTTTTTGGGGTAATTCTTCTCATTCAAAAAGGGTAATTTTGGCTCAAAAACGGGCTGTTCGAGCTATATGTGGTGTAAGTTCGAGAACGTCTTGTCGACCCCTATTCAAAAATCTGGGAATTCTGACATTGCCCTCACAGTATATATTTTCTTTAATGTCGTTTGTTGTTAGCAATATTAGCCTATTCCCAAAGTTAGCAGCTTTCACTCAGTTAATACTAAGCAGAAATCAAATCTCCATGTAGAATGCACTTCCTTGACTCTTGTGCAGAAAGGAGTGCAGTATTTTGCTGCATCCATTTTCAATAATCTACCACAAGAACTCAAAAATCTTAGCAGTAGCCCAAACTCTTTTAAGACTAAACTGAAGAGTTTCCTCATGGCTTACTCCTATTCTGTCGAGGAGCTCCTGGAAGAGCTAAAAAATTAAGCAAATTCCAGTGTTACATTGTTGATTTTCTTCATTTAAACTTACGACTTGTCACCTGAATATGTTTTTTTATATTTCATTTTATCTATTTCTAATATCGTGTTACAATTTCATGTATTGACTCGTTCCATGACCATGGAGACTTCTCCTTAATTTGGTCCCACGGAACAATAAATAAATAAATAAACAGTTCAAAGCAGCACCCTCATCCGGTAAAATCATGGCGACGGCCTTCTGGGACTCTGGAGAGATATTCTGCCTGATGTCTTTCCCCATGGTGCAGCGATCAACTCTGAAGAGAACTGAGCTACCCTCAGGAAACGGAAGGAACGACTTCAGCGCGTTCGTAACTACGAAAATACAAACAAATTTCTCGTTCCCCATGGTAACGTAAGACGTCACCCAAGTCTAGGCACCCGAGATGAACTCTAAAAACATCATTGAACTGTTCTTCCTGATGGATCCTACAGCCTGTATCTCGCACCTTGCGACTTCCATCTTTTTAGCCCAATCCCAAAGGAGGATGCATTCCGCGGAAAGCAGTACGTGGATGATGGGGAAGTTGTTCATGCAGCAAGAAATGGCTCCGACGTCGGTCAGTAGAGTGTTACCATGCGGGCGTACTGGCCATTCCAATAAGGTGGCGTAAGGCCGTCGCACTGAATGGAGATTATGTTGGAAAATAGGGTTTTGTACGCAAAAGAGTGGAGAATAGTATGGTGCACTGGAATAAAGGAAACCTACTTTCAAAAAAAAAAAAAAAACCGTTGGAGCATTTATTGAGCGCCCCTCGTAGTCGTAAGAATACTGATAATCTCGTCGTTTGGCACCTGTAGGCTCCAATCACACAAACACACTCACACACTCACACATACACACACACACACACACACACACACACACACACTAACATTTTCTTAAACTTTGTAGAGGAAGGTGTGCGCTATTGAACAGGGTTCACTTTCGGTAGCTTACAGGGGAACTGACAAACAAAGGGAGAGAGAGAGGGGTATCTCGTGGTCTTGTGACTGCTTTGCTGATTGTCGACCATGGGGTCCTGGTTTGATTCCCGGCGGGGTTGAGGACTCTCTCCGCACTGAAATTGGTTAGTGCGTTGTTCTGATCTTTATTTTATCATCATCGATGAACTCCCCAGAAGGAGATTACCGGTCAGAAATGCCATAAGCATTGATTTGTTTCCCTGTAATGTGTTGTTTGTTGGTATTATCTCTGCTTTTTCGTGTTTCGTTAATTCCTTAGTGTCTTGTTTATAGGGTTTCTAATGATCACTGTAAAGAACGTACTGAGTCGTTCCATGGCTCAGTAGCTACTGCTCAAGTGGGCCCACACAACATAGTAGATAAATAAATAAATTCTTCAGATGAACGGTGATATTTTCCCCTAGTGTTCTGTGCACATGGTGTCAATTGCGTCTCCGGAAGATAGTTGGATGACGTGCTAATGTCAAATATGATATAACAAGTAATAATAGCCGTATCTATGAAAAGTGATCACTAATTATGGTAAAACCCAAAGTGAGTTCGAATATAACTCTTTTTTCATAGTTAATCGCGTTTTATTTATGGAAATATACGTATTTGCGTGTACCATGGACAGAGTCAGTATCATCTGAATGAAACATTAAGTAATCACCATAAATTCTCTAAAGAAGAACAGGGAACGCTCGAAACCGGTAATGGTTTCAAGATCAATAAACTGAATGCCTAAAGGACACGGTAGGTCTTATTCTAATTAATGGCGAACTGTGTGTAATGCCAGAACTTTCCGTTTAGATAATACGTATACGTGGTATCAGATGAGTCTTTTAAGGAGACAGGTGTGTAGTGAATACGGCAACGCGTCGCCAGTTAACCGGAGATGGCATGAGAATTCTGGTTCCCGATATGAACAGTGTGGAGGATGCACTTCAAAATCGCAGAGGCAGTGTTTCCACAAACGTAAACACGACAAGGAACGACCGCGAATGCCTGACGAATATAAGTCATGTCGACCCCCCCCCCCCCACCCCTTTCAATCATACAGGCTGATCGACGGTCCACTTTCAGACAGAACGCCGCCGGTTTGAATTAGGCCTGTCAAGAACCCTTTACACCAGCACTGTACGCAGACAACTGCACCATATTGTCTTCAGCAGCCGACGATCGACACGGTGCCCTTCAGTAACATTATTCCAAACAGTGGCCCTTTTAGCAGATGACGCCCTCTCAGCCCATCGCGTCCTTGAGTTTACAAGTGTTAGTGACATGACATGGGTCATTTGAAGCTCTTTTCGGAAAAACAACCCACCTTTCATAGAAATTTTCTAAGAATTACTTCCGTTCATAGTTTTACTCCTCCTTTAGTTTCCCTGCCATTGCTGCTGATTTAAATTTCAGTTTTTTACCATTCACTAAGCCACAGAATGGGTGCTTATGACCGTAGCTGTTTTGCGCCCTAAAATCATAAAGAAAAAAAATTAAACGGTGTATCATGTATGTCATAAAGGAAAATCTCACACTCGGCCAAGTGATTCAGTTCATATTTGGCTGGACGCTTGGGTACAGCTTAATATCAAAGTCTATGACATTTTGGCCCAACCACTACCCGTTATTCAAAAAGCACCCCTAAAGTTCAGAATTGACGGTATCGATACATAATTGAAAATCGAGCATTTTTCAACAACATATATGGGACCGAAAAAGCATAATTTCCTGTAAGTCAAGGAAAGAAACGTATTCGGCTGCCGCTTACGTACCCATAAAGTAAGAGCTATTCAACAAAAGCACCTGTGGTGTTACGTCCAAGGCACCTGGCTAAAGAGCGGAAAATCCGTGTTCGATTCCCAGTTGTATTCTGTAGGATTTTCTTTTTTCCGCTTCGCAATTAATAGGTGTACGCGGGCTAATGAGGTAAGAAAAGCAATAACAACTTAGGCAAATAAATTTCTCAGACGATTTGTATTAATCCTGGTTGCATTACAATGACTTCTCATTCATTCTGTTACATCTCCTCAGTTTCCATAGAACATCTAGATTAATGGTATTTCTCATATAAGCATTTGAAGTATATATATTTGCGGCACTAAGAATGTCTAACCTATACAGTCTTGGCGCAAATGCATCTTTCCTTCATAAGATCCCGGGCTCCCGGGTTCGATTCCCGGCGGGGTCAGGGATTTTCTCTGCCTCGTGATGACTGGGTGTTGTGTGATGTCCTTAGGTTATTTAGGTTTAAGTAGTTCTAAGTTCTAGGGGACTGATGACCATAGATGTTGAGTCCCATAGTGCTCTGAACCTTCATCTACATCTACATCTACATCTACATTTATACTCCGCAAGCCACCCAACGGTGTGTGGCGGAGGGCATTTTACGTGCCACTGTCATTACCTCCCTTTCCTGTTCCAGTCGCGTATGGTTCGCGGGAAGAACGACTGTCTGAAAGCCTCCGTGCGCGCTCTAATCTCTCTAATTTTACATTCGTGATCTCCTCGGGATGTATAAGTAGGGGGAAGCAATATATTCCATACCTCACCCAGAAACGCACCCTCTCGAAACCTGGCGAGCAAGCTACACCGCGATGCAGAGCGCCTCTCTTGCAGAGTCTGCCACTTGAGTTTATTAAACATCTCCGTAACGCTACCACGGTTACCAAATAACCCTGTGACGAAACGCGCCGCTCTTCTTTGCATCTTCTCTATCTCCTCCGTCAAACCGATCTGGTACGGATCCCACACTGATGAGCAATACTCAAGTATAGGTCGAACGAGTGTTTTGTAAGCCACCTCTTTGTTGATGGACTACATTTTGTAAGGACTCTCCCAATGAATCTCAACCTGGTACCCGCCTTACCAACAATTAATTTTATATGATCATACCACTTCAAATCGTTCCGCACGCATACTCCCAGATATTTTACAGAAGTAACTGCTACCAGTGTTTGTTCTCCTATCATATAATCATACAATAAAGGATCCTTCTTTCTATGTATTCGCAATACATTACATTTGTCTTCATAAGAGTCGGACGAAAACAAACTAAGTTCACTTCTAAAAATGTTTATTTTTCGCGAATTAATTTTGATGCAGACCACGCATAAAACAACAATGTCCGAAAAGTCAGTGCTGAAAATTGATGACATATGTTGTGACTCGTTTTTGCATTCGCTCGATTGTGCAATTCCCGCTAGGTTTCCAGAACCAGGCTGTAATTGTGAAGCCTCGAAATAAAGTTTTTAATTTGGCAATAAAGATAAAAATCACAAAGTTGGCACACAGGTCTGCATATTGGGAGTATGAATTACTCCTACGTGCAAGTCGTCTGGTCCTCGTCATTTATTAACAGGCTAACATATCTGACGGTGTCAGTCTGTCCGCCCCAGAAATTCGATGTCAAATAAAACTTGGACTCAGCAACATATGGTTTTTAAAAAAATTGTCAAGAAATGTTTTGTAAATTAAATTCTTCTGTTCCCCGAATTATGAGCAAATAAATTGAACATTGTTCCCGAGTCGGTTAAGCGATTGGCCTCTTCTACACCCCATGGACGAAATTATTCATTAGTTTCTTATAACCACGAGAAAACCGTAGGCAACAATTTTCCAGACGCTGTGATGGATTATTGTCTGGTCTACCAATGCGTCATTTTATATAGACTACTAACTGCGACAAGGGATAGATTTTGTCCATTATGCAACGACGTGCGCCAAAATGCTCATCTTCACAACAATCTTACTCGGAATTGTTTGTATACAGTAAGGCATTAGTTCTTTGAGAAATTTATTTGCTTTGAGAAATTTATATGCCTATTTTGTCATTATTCCTTATCGATTTACTTACCTTACTAACCCTCCTATTCGTATCAGTTTAATGCGGAAAAAATACAAATGAAAAAACTGCACAATGCAACTCTGACTCGAACTTAGGTTCTCTACTTCTGAGCCAAGTACCTTGGTCGCTACGCCAGCGGCGCTTTTGTTTAATAGCGCATATCTTATGGGTACATAAGCGTCAGTCGAAAAAGTTTATTTCGTCGGTTTCTACGAAAACAAGCCTTTGCGGAGATCATATATATTAATGAAAAATGCTAATTTTCACTTGTCTATCGAGCCCATGAATTCTGAGTCGATTGCGTGTCATGAACTGCAGGGGTTGTTTTCTCGAAACGGGGGGAGTGGGGGGGGGGGGGCTTATCCTGTCTCGGGCATGGATGTGTGTGATGTCCTTAGGTTAGTCAGGTTTAAGTAGTTCTAAGTTCTAGGGGACTGGTGACCTAAGATGTTAAGTCCTATAGTGCTCAGAGCCATTTGAACCATTTTTTGGGGGCGGGGGGGGGGGGGGGGGCTTTGAGCCGAAATACCTTAGAATCTTTCATTTTAGGTTGTGCACAAGCGGCTTGCCGAATTGGTTGCCTTGTCAAGACAGTTGTGGATTTCATCTCATCGCCACGGGTGAATTTATTGATACATATGTGCAGTAATTTAAAAAATCCTGTTAATTACTTTCGAAACAAAAGCGTAGTTTTATTTTTCCCTTTTTTGCCATGGTTTACGACAAGAGAATGATAAAACACGTAACACGGATGTGGCATATTTTTCAGTGAAACAGTTGCTGAGGAATGTGTTAAATAACAAATTTCAGCAGTTGTATATGATGAAAATATAAAGATTCAACCTGCATACCGTGAAGAAAGAAAGAAAGAAAATAGAACAAGATTCGAAACGATTTTCAGGAAGGTTGTTTCAGGCAGTGCGACCGATAAAGACTTTACGTTGCTCGTGGGGTGGGTGAGCGTAGCAGACGATTTCATTCGCGTGTGGGTAAGGGGAGGGAAACCTGATAGCATCGCCTAAGTGAGCCGCCGCTAAAGTTTGGAAGCTCTTCGCCGCTTGGTGCAAATGGCAGATAATCTCTGGAGCGCCTCAGCAACGATGTTTCCGCTCTGACACCGTGGTGGAAATGTGTTTCGGATGAAAGATTCTGAACTTTTTTCACTCGGGAATTTTCCTCATATCTATCCTCCTCTGAGTATGTAGGTTCACAACTACATCTTACTGGTCTTTTAAACCCATTACAAAGTGTTTTCCCATTTCTGTTCAGACTTTGCTGTTTTCTGACGAAAAGTTTGGCAGAAGAGAGAAATCCGTGGCGGGCTTCATTAAGTCAGTCAGAAGACTTCGATAGCTTGTAGTAGGCACTTGGTAGACGGACTGTTGTTATGTTACGCAAATAAGGACTGGTAAATTATTGTTTAGTGCTGAAGGTAAGAAGGAAATAGGATAATTAGGGTTGAAAGTCTCCAAGGCTAACATTCTAGCATTAGAGACGGATAGAAGAATCACATCAATGATTATGTTAAAGTAGGCCGACCCTCCTCCTTGGTGTAAAAGCAACAGCATTTTCTGCGACTCTAATATATCCATAATAAACACTCAACGTGAACACACTGATGAAGACAGGAAAGATGAAACAACTGACAGACACTCTCGAAAAATTTCAAATCAAAATATGTGCACTGCAAGAAACACGATTCAGAGACGAAGACCATTTCAACATGGAGAATTTCAGAATATACAAAGGAAAACCATCGAGACAACTGAAAAACCTAAGGCTTTTTGGCACAGGATTTGCAGTACACAGGTCCATCACGGACAGCATAATCGACTTTTCGTCACCAAACGAAAGAATCAGCACCATCACAGTGAAATCAGCCAATAAATCCTACACAATAATCAACGCACATGCACCGACTAATGACTACAACAGGAAAAACCCGGACGAAATTGATGACTTCTGGACGACAATGGAAGAAACTATCAGAAAAATTCCTGCACATAGTCAAAATAATACTGGGAGACTTCAACGCCAAACTCGGAAAAGAAAAGATATACAGACATATCACAGGAAAACATACTCCACACAAGGACACCAACAAAAACGGAAAACATCTGATAGACTTTTGCAGAAGCCACGACCTCGCCATTATGTCAACAAAATTCAAGAAACCAACACGAAAACTTACCACATGGAAATTCCCCAGCGGAAAGCAAGAACTACAAATCGACCACGTAATAGTGCAGAAAGACTCACAAAAAGAAATTTTGAACATAGACACCCGTAAAGGCTACTTCAACTCAGACCACCACCTACTACAGATCAGGATTCGTCTCTTGCCCAATAAAAAGCTCCAGAAGAACAAAATTGTTAGACCAGATCCAGAATACGTTACTTTAAACCAGACACAAATATTACACAAAATTAAAATGGAGAAAACGACAGACTGGACACAACTTTCACGAACAATCCGAGAGGCCATGAAACTAGCACAAGCACCACGAACACGGAAACACCGTTGGTGGAACCACACATGTGACCAAGCTATTGACCAACGAATCAGTGCATGCAAAAATTTAGTTGCCATAAATCCCAAGAGAATTGGATGAACTTCTTGAAAACACAGAAGCAATCAAGCAAAATCATTCGCAGTGAAAAACGACAGTATGACAAACGGCGACTGACAGAGATCGAATCGGACTTCATGAAGAACAATACAAGAAACTTCTACAGAACGTTCGGAGAAAATATGACTGGATATCAACCACCCAACTTGTGCTTCAGAAGACCGGATGGAACCCTAGAAACCAATACCAAAAACAATTGTGACATTCTGGCAAAGTACTTTGAAAAACTGCTCAACACGGACCCCCCCATGGAAGAAATGATGACAGAAACGAGCACATACAATCCTGATAGTGAACCTCCAACTCTAGAAGAAGTTAAAGAAATAATAAAGTCACTCAAGAATCGTAGAGCACCAGGAGAAGATGGCATCATCGCGGAAATCTGGAAGTTACAAGACCCAGAACTCACCAAAGACATCCACAGGATCTTGGAAGACATGTGGAAGATCATGAAAATTCCTGACGACTGGAAAACTGCCCTGATACACCCACTACACAAAAAAGGTGACAAGACTAACCCGAACAACTACAGAGGAATATCCCTACTACCGGTCACATACAAGATCCTCTCTAAAGCCTTACTGAACAGACTATAATGCCAAAACGACCACTTGATTGGGGAATACCAAGCAGGCTTCCGTAAAGGGCGGTCTTGTGCGGAACAAATTTGGAACCTGAAAATGATTTTACAACACAAACAGAACCTGATCATTACCTTTGTTGACTTCAAAAAGGCGTACGACTCTATCGACCGGAAAACTCTCTTCAAAATTCTAGCAGAATACAAAGTGGACAACAAAACACGGGCTATCATAGAGCAAACTTTAACCAACACGACCTCCAAAGTAAAGTTCTGTGTGGAACTATCAGAGCCCTTTGAAATTCGCACAGGTGTCCGACAAGGCGATGGCCTCTCACCTCTCCGTTTCAATCTGGTGTTAGATAAGGTCATAAAACAATGGGAAACATCACAGCAGGGGATAACCTTAGGAAACCTACAAATTAAATGCCTGGCTTTTGCAGATGATTTGGCGATTGTCACGAAAGGTATAAAGGAAACAAAAGACGCTATTGAAAAACTGCACGAAATCGCTTCCAAAACTGGACTACAGATCTCTTACGAAAAGACACAGTTTATGAGCACAAAGAACTTCTCATCTCTGAACACAAAGTATGGCACGATTTACAAAACAGCAAACTTCAAATACCTCGGTGAAACACTACAAATGAGTGGACGTGAGTTTGTTCGTTTAGTAAGCTGAGAAGATTTTGTTGCGTCGACGTAGCGTGCAAACGCACAGGTACACAACAGTATAAATTGCTGAAAACGTAAATAAAATGTTCAAATCTGTGTGAAATCTTATGGGACCTAGCTGCTAAGGTCATCAGTCCCTAAGCTTACACACTACTTAACCTAAATTATCCTAAGACCAAACACACACACCCATGCCCGAGGGAGGACTCGAACCTCCGCCGGGACCAGCCGCACAGTTCATGACTGCAGCGCCTTAGACCGCTTTTTTTTACTTTTTTTCCCCTTTATTAAAACAATCATATGAGCACATAAGCACAAAAATAAAATAATGAAGTACTGGAACCGTATCAATACGAATTGTATCCTACAATAGACTGAAGAACACATTTCAATATAGTGCCATTCGTAAGCTTACGAAACAGAACAAAATGACAATAGCATCTTCAGTCCAGACGGAGACATAGAACCAAAGCGTAAACATACTAAAGAGAATTACAAAATATATATGAGTGTCTTAACTGGAATTGCAGTTCTGTCAATTTATTCACAACCGTCCATAATCTTCACAGAAAGTCATTTGGAGCATACAAACGAATAACAAAGACATGCACAGGCAACATAAATTAAGGAAAACGTCAAATGAAGTTAATAACACCATTGAGAAGTCAGGAGCAGTCCTAGGAACAGGTGTAGCCCCTTATTCGTTGTGTATTGTGTTCGCTACATAGTCTTGCACGTGATTTGTGTCCTTACCGGCGTCGAGAATTACCCTACGCCTTGTTTTTCAAAACATTATGTCTAACATGGTACCAAACATCGTCCTGAAATTTGGGTAACGTTTCATCTTCCAACGTGCCGATCTCATGTAAGCCTCGAAACTAATGAGATTATCTTCACTATTGTGAATGATGATATATGTCACAAACTGTCCTATTAGCCACATCACGGTGTTGTTCTTGGTAGCTGGAAAATGTTTCGTGTCCGGCCAGAGCAGGATGTTGGTGCAGTGGCTGGCTGGGCTGCTGCGGGTAATCAGGCCCAGCCTCTGCTGCACGCACTCAGCTAATACCGCGCGGCTGAAAATGTACTCCCTATGTAGTTAAGTGGATAGTTACGTACTGCTCTTCCAGAACACTCTTCTTATATTATATTTTAAATGCGTAAATAGTGATCTAGTAAGTCTCCCTTGTACATTTGAGTTTTCGAAGCCAATCTTCTACTATACTGTGGCACTGAAGACTGCATGCAATAAAAGTAAAATGGCTAAAGTGTTCATATTCAAACGATCAACATCTTAGTATCTAGATTCTGTATATGGGATGGGAAGGGATTATACACCTGATTTCTCATATAAAAATTGCATCTGGTTGTTGATCGTTTGTAAGAAGTCCGTTAAATGCCTCGTGTAAGAAGTAACACCTACTACGGCATGGAAGGGGCAGGTTGGGGGGGGGGGGGGGGTGAGGCAGAGGTAGGAACTCAACGGCGATTTATCTTGCCCCAATTGCTCTTCGTGATGGTGGACGTCTCACAACTGTTATGCGTATATGCAGTAGATTACTTGGCAGCACCATAACAGATGTACCAGTGTGTGAGGAAGGAACGTTGTTGAATTGCAATCGTCATAATACTACAGGGACAGCACTCGGACACATCATATTCATCTCCGGTGTGCATTTCCGGTAACTAGGTCAACATCATCTGCTACATTTCTGAAGTTTTAAGGTCGGTAGCGTACACTGTCTTCCAACAAGATAATGCAAGATTGCCGTCCGGTGTGGCCGAGCGGTTCTAGGCGCTAGAGTCTGGAACCGCGCAACCGCTACGGTCGCAGGTTCAAATCCTGCCTCGGGCATGGATGTGTGTAATGTCCTTAGGTTAGTTAGGTTTAAGTACTTCTAAGTTCTAGGGGACTGATGACCTTAGCAAGTAAGTCCCATAGTACTCAGAGCCATTCGAACCATTTGAACCATAATGCAAGACTGTATGTTGACCTCACTGCCGTGACATACCTCGATACAGAAGGCGTTGTTCTCCAGATTTCTCACCAGTTAAGACGTCTGGTCACCGTTGCCAAGGGGCAGGCACACCACCACTCACCAGGCGTTAGGTTCGATGAACTCTGGCATAAGAGTTCTAGCAGCGTGGAATGATGTACCCGTATCTGTCACCCAAGCTCAGCTCGACTCACATGCCAGGTGGGTCAGGGCCGTTGGTTCTGCAATAGCTAACAGCTCAGTGTACTGAATTTCACGCCCTGTACATCCTCAGAATCACCTACAAACTTAGTCATCTGTCCTCCGAACTATGCTGTGGACGCACACTTCGTAAAACTTCATTATTTTCTGTCCTTCGTAGGACTGCAGTTTTCACGTATGTTGACTCCGATAAGATGCAACATTGTTTTTCCAAAAACTGAAGGAACAAGGTAGGAAGGAGGGAAGATTGCGGCATAGCGTTCCGATCGCGACGAGGCTTTTGGAGATACAACACATTTAAGGAATGGAAGAGAAGAGGAAGGAATTTTGAGAAGCTGCGGAAAGTCTGTATCAGTATTTCTGGACTGAAATTTGGATGCCAGTGTAGTCTCTTTCATTGGCTCCCTCTCGCGTTAGAGGTGTACCCGAACTTGTTGATATACAGGGTGAGTCACCTAACATTACCGCTGGATATGTTTCGTAAACCACATCAAATTCTGACGAATCAATTCCACAGACCGAACGTGAGGAGAGGGGCTAGTGTAATTGGTTAATACAAACCATACAAAAATGCACGGAAGTATGTTTTTTAACACAAACCTATGTTTTTTTTAAGTGGAACCCCGTTAGTTTTGTTAGCACATCTGAACATATAAACAAATGCGTAATCAGTGCCGTTTGTTGCATTGTAAGATGTTAATTACATCCGGAGATATTGTAACCTAAAGTTGACGCTTGAAACCTCCGACGTTCAGTTGCGTGTTGTAAAAAACACGGGCCACGGTCGGCGAGCAGCATCTGCAGGGACATGTTTACGATGACGACCGTGTTTACGAGTGTGGCTGTAGTGCACTGTTGTGGTTTGGTCTAGCTGTCGCAGTGACCGCATGTAGCGCTTGCTGCTATTGTTATTCTGCATTCGTCTCCGCACGCAGACCAACTGTAGTACACCGTGTTACCAGACGTCTGTGATAGTGTAGTGTTGTAGGAACTGTGACCATGGTGTATTCGAACTCTGAAAAGGCGGAGATGATACTCATCTATGGCGAGTGTCGACGAAATGCAGCTGAAGCCTGCAGGGTGTATGCAGAACGGTACCCGGGCAGAGAGCATCCAACGTGCGTAATATTGCAGAGCGATATGAAGTGGGACAAGCATGTAATGGCAGTTGTGGGGAAGGCGGATAGTCGTCTTCGGTTCATTGGTAGAATTTTGGGAAGATGTGGTTCATCTGGAAAGGAGACCGCTTATAAAACACTGATACGACCTATTCTTGAGTACTGCTCGAGCGTTTGGGATCCGTATCAGGTCGGATTGAGGGAGGACACAGAAGCAATTCAGAGGCGGGCTGCTAGATTTGTTACTGGTAGGTTCGATCATCAAACGAGTGTTACGGAAATGCTTCAGGAACTCGGGTGGGAGTCTCTGGAGGAAAGGAGCCGTTCTTTTCGTGAATCGCTACTGACGAAATTTAGGGACCCAGCATTTGAGGCTGACTGCAGTACAAAGATAAAACCACAAAGACCACAAAGATAAGATAAGAGAGATTAGGGCTCGTACAGAGGCATATAGGCAGTCATTTTTCCCTCGTTCTGTTTGGGAGTGGAACAGGGAGAGAAGATGCTAGTTGTGGTACGACGTACCCTCCGGCACGCAGCGTATGGTGGATTGCGCAGTATGTATGTAGATGTAGATGTAGATGAACTCAGTTGAGCGCTGGTTGGAGATCTGTTCTGTTTTTGATGAAAGCCGCTTTTGCCGTGGGGCCTGTAACGGCGACGTGTTGGTTAGCAAGAGGCCAATTGAAGACCTGCACCCAGCCTGGCTGAGTGCTATACGCACTGGACCTACACCTGGAATCAAGGGTTTCGTGTGAAAACAGGAGGACTCTTGTGATTGTGCCACGCATCCTGACTGCAAAATCGTACGTCAGAATGGCGATTCGACTTGTTGTGCTGCTATTCATGAACAGCATTTCCGTGAGAATAACACACGCTCACAAACCGATGTTGTAGCCCAACGTGCTCTACATAGCTCGACATGTTGCCTTGACCTGTTCGATCACTGGGTCTGTCTCTAATCAAACACATATGGGAAATTATAAGACAACTCCTCTTCTTTGAAGTTAGAGACCCATAATTTTACACGGCGAATGTCAAACAAATGCTGTCGAAATGGCAATGGAAAACTGGTTGACGAAATTGTATTTGTTTCCACAAAACGTTCACCATATTTGTAATCGTTTTCTAAGCTCTATCTGATGCTCCAGAAGCTAGAATATGGCATAGTTCCACATATCATCACTGACTCTGTACCTACACCAAAAAATAATTAATGCAGAGTAATGATATTTCCGGAATACGTTTGTTTGGGTAACATATTTAAGTGATTAACATAGCAAGAGGAGGAGGAGGAGATTACTGTTTAACGTCCCGTCGACAACGAGGTCAATAGAGACGGAGCACAAGCTCGGATTAGGGAAGAACGGGGAAGGAAATCGGCCGTGCCCTTTCTAAGGAACCATCCCGGCATTTGCCTGAAGCGATTTAGGGAAATCACGGAGAACCTCAGTCAGGATGGCCGGACGCTGGATTGAACCGTCATCATCCCGAATACGAGTCCAGTGTGCTAACCACTGCGCCACCTCGAACATAGCAAGAGCACAGGTGAATCGAAGCGCGAGATAAGACATTGCGAATGTGAAATGATGTCGTACACGTCCGTCCAAATGCAACAAATATTGAACAGAAATGACCTGTCTGTGTTCAGTAACGTTCTTCCTATATCTCCTCTAGAGTCGAAAGGCTTGAAACAATGACGTAGTCTGGTACGAGCGCGTTTACAGCGCAATAGCCGATTTCGGCCGACTAGCTTTTCCATTTCAGAACATTTCACGGTTCCCTTTGCGAAGAGTTTCAACCTCAAACTCAACAGGTATTACACCAGTGTACTAGTCTTATGAAGCGCTTTCGGATGCCGTTAAAAGTTGTATCTTTCTATTTAAAAAAAATCATATTTGCTTCAGTATCTCCATCGATACAAGAGTAGTATTCTTTATTACATTCCAAAGTACGTGCCCCTTAGCGTACAATCCTTTGGCGAAAACCTCATCTGCAACCGTTCGCAAAATAAAGGTGGCGTTATGTCTTACATGACTAATCCTGTATACCTTTTAGAGGGAAGTTTGATATTTCATTCACTTAATGTAACAGTTGTTGATCCGACATAAGTTTTATT
Organism: Schistocerca americana; assembly: GCF_021461395.2. NCBI lineage: Eukaryota > Metazoa > Arthropoda > Insecta > Orthoptera > Acrididae > Schistocerca > Schistocerca americana. The sequence goes on from NC_060120.1 coordinate 63,535,162, forward strand.
GAAAGAGGGTATTCCTCGCAACGGCAGTGTACTAGAATCAAACGATCTTCTTAATTCGAGAAAGAAATATCTGAGAACGTAGTTCTGGATAACACCATTGTACGAAGTGAATCACAGACTATCGGACACGCGGTAAATAAGAGACCCGAAGAGTCTGAGTGATATATTGCTAGAGAAGCATACTCAAAATTACAGGTAAGTGGACTGATGAGTTAAGAAATAAGAGGATTAACAGCAAAACCGACGAGGAAAGGAGTTTGTTGTAAGACTGAGACTAGAATACAATTAATTAGCAATCGCGGATGTTAAAATGAAGTGGTCGGCAGTGGAAAAGAAGTCGTGGTGCGGGTAGGAAAAAAATCGGTGTTTTAGTGTTACAACGTAAACGTGGATCTTTATTTGATCACGCGAATATCCCTGGAATATCCACATGGTATGACACTAGCAATTGATATATTATAGACCGTAATTTCTTGTGACAGATTTATGCTGTAGTACAGGGTATACATTCGAAAACAGATTCATACCTTAACATTTCCTTACTAGACATGTAAGGCACTTTAATAGCCGTGTAGCTGCAATAGAAAGATAAGAATGAACTTACCTGAAGTGGATAATAGATTGGTTAAAATACAGATTGAGTTTTTCCCGTGATTTCCGTAAGTCCGTTAAGACGCATACCTGTATAGTTCCGCTGAAAAGGTGACGCCCGATTGCCAATCTCTGTTTGCTTTCGGTTTCTGGTAGACACGTCACAAGTAAGACGTTCAAATGTAATATTTCTATCTTTCCTTTTATGACTCCATGTAAACAAGCCGTTGGGACGCTCCAGTGGAAAAATATCGCTTGTTTAATGCAGAGAAATATCCATCAAAACTAACACACTGAGAAACATCTAAGTGATTAGTGCATATTTAAAGCCTCTTCACGTGCCTTCGTTACATACGTAACAGTTACAATACGCTGTGGTTCATTTGCGATTGCGCTCAAGAGTAATGACATTTAAAAAAATGCATTTCACGACAGAAAAACGTATTATAGGAATACAATGGCCGCAATTCCAACGTATTGCTGAGCGTGTCACGCGTAAGTGAAATTAATGCCCATTCGATAAATTATTGTGTATGATTAAACTCATGCATTCCACGGTTTGCACTTCATTTGAATGAAATACGGCTGTCTCCTAATAAATTGAGGTTACTAGAATAAATTGTCCTGCTAGTCTACTGCATATTATAAATTTTGTTCCCACGCAGTGGAAATGACCGCTGAGTCAGCAGCTAAAATGATTGTGGTGATTTCAGCGACAGTTTATGCTTTATGTTCGACTAGGTGGATGGGGTGGGTGGGTAGCTGGAGGGGGGGAGGGCGATGGAGAAAGGAATGCTGCTGGAGCTGATGTATTTCTCATTACGGTTTCTGTAATTAGTAGACAGTAACGACTACTGGAGCAATAATTCAGTGTTTCCGTGAGTTGAAAGCTCGATTCTTCCCACTGAAAATTATGACACTAATTTACCTTGTTTCAAGATTGTAATTCTGATGGGTGATCAAAGTTTTTTTTAGGTACAAAGTTCCACACTACAGCCAGTAACGCAGCTCATTTTCGGATTCGGCTTATAACACTAGGAAACGGATTCCATTCCACAATGTAAAGTTTCTGTAGTTATTTCAAACAGACTCTTGGGTAAGTTTGAGTCCGTTTTTAAGGCCGTAACTCGTTGTCTGAATGCATTTCAGTGTGCGGTGAAGCCCGGTTACTACGCCTCTTACTTTGCTCGATTCATAATAACTGCCTCCTGAACGCCTTTCTCTCATACTATTTCGTCTTATACAGTGACAGATGAAGTGAACCTCAGCTTACTACGTATATGTATGTGTAACTGAAAACTTTAACATTCCTTTCCAGGACTCACCCGTGCAATGTCATGCAGGTGCTCTCTTCATAACACGCAAACTCTAACGGATATATTGAATTGAGAAGCAAATAGAAATGAAAACACGCCACTGCCTGCAAAATGTAAGCATAATAATTCAGCATTTGGTGAAGGACCACACGGTCACTAAATGAGCTGTTCGTCGACTTACTTTGTCGTGCTGAAAATTAAGATGGTTAAACGACTTAGCTTTTCAGCTGATAATACAAGATATCTGGCGAGGAAATTATAGTCAATGGTAATATACCCTTTTCACTCCCTGTTGCAGGATTGTGATGGCATGGGATAGGTGGTAACTGAAGACGACGCAAGTTAATCTAGCGGACTATTTCTCACATTTGAATTAGTTCTGTTTGAGCTTCCCTGTATTTTACAAAATAAAACTGGTATATAAGGTACACTCGCTGCTTAAAAATACAAGTAATCCTCAAGGAGAATGTGAAACCCTTCTAGCAATTGAGATACTAAGAAATAACAGCGTACGCAACTCACGAAACATCAATACAAGGGACACGGAAATAATAGTATCCACTTTCCACACACGTGGTCTTCAGTTTCACAAAGACATGCAACATTATTCCATGATATTTCAGGCTTCTAGACTGATGTTGAAATTTTGCCACGATATTTCAGTTGACAATCATTCAGCCGCCTTCAGGTGGGTTTTACACCCTCAGCGGGAATATCGCGGACCCGATGTCGACGTCATCCAGCAGCAAGGCTAAAATCTCATGGAATACTCATGACGCCGGGAAAACCTCAAATGTCAAATAAAACAACCATTTTATAACACTGGAAGACATCTTGAACGACAGAAATTTTCAGATTTGTAATTGACTTGAAACTTCCTGGCAGATTAAAACTGTGTGCCCGACCGAGACTCGAACTCGGGACCTTTGCCTTTCGCGGGCAAGTGCTCTACCAACTGAGCTACCGAAGCACGACTCACGCCCGGTACTCACAGCTTTACTTCTGCCAGTACCTCGTCTCCTACCTTCCAAACTTTACAGAAGCTCTCCTGCGAACAATGCAGAACTAGGACTCCTGAAAGAAAGGATATTGCGGAGACATGGCTTAGCCACAGCCTGGGGGATGTTTCCAGAATGAGATTTTCACTCTGCAGCGGAGTGTGCGCTGATATGAAACTTCCTGGCAGATTAAAACTGTGTGCCCGACCGAGACTCGAACTCGGGACCTTTGCCTTTCGCGGGCAAGTGCTCTACCAACTGAGCTACCGAAGCACGACTCACGCCCGGTACTCACAGCTTTACTTCTGCCAGTATCTCGTCTCCTACCTTCCAAACTTTACAGAAGCTCTCCTGCGAACCTTGCAGAACTAGCACTCCTGAAAGAAAGGATATTGCGGAGACATGGCTTAGCCACAGCCTGGGGGATGTTTCCAGAATGAGATTTTCACTCTGCATCGGAGTGTGCGTTGATATGAAACTTCCTGGCAGATTAAAACTGTGTGCCCGACCGAGACTCGAACTCGGAACCTTTGCCTTTCGCGGGCAAGTGCTCTACCAACTGAGCTACCGCAGCACGACTCACGCCCGGTACTCACAGCTTTACTTCTGCCAGTACCTCATCTCCTACCTTCCAAACTTTACAGAAGCTCTCCTGCGAACCTTGCAGAACTAGCACTCCTGAAAGAAAGGATATTGCGGAGACATGGCTTAGCCACAGCCTGGGGGATGTTTCCAGAATGAGATTTTCACTCTGCAGCGGAGTGTGCGCTGATATGAAACTTCCTGGCAGATTAAAACTGTGTGCCCGTTGGTAGAGCACTTGCCCGCGAAAGGCAAAGGTCCCGAGTTCGAGTCGAGGTCGGGCACACAGTTTTAATCTGCCAGGAAGTTTCATATCAGCGCACACTCCGCTGCAGAGTGAAAATCTCATTCTGGAAACATCCCCCAGGCTGTGGCTAAGCCATGTCTCCGCAATATCCTTTCTTTCAGGAGTGCTAGTTCTGCAAGGTTCGCAGGAGAGCTTCTGTAAAGTTTGGAAGGTAGGAGACGAGGTACTGGCAGAAGTAAAGCTGTGAGTACCGGGCGTGAGTCGTGCTTCGGTAGCTCAGTTGGTAGAGCACTTGCCCGCGAAAGGCAAAGGTCCCGAGTTCGAGTCTCGGTCGGGCACACAGTTTTAATCTGCCAGGAAGTTTCATATCAGCGCACACTCCGCTGCAGAGTGAAAATCTCATTCTGTAATTGACTTGTTTCCAGCTATAAGCGGCTGTGTATGGAATATAGAGCCGGTCGTGAAAGACTGAGTGGATATTCTCACTGACATGGGAGCGATGTTCGCCGGTGATCAATTTCCACAGCGAGGGCAATGGACTGCCAAATATGCACACCTCTGGGAATTTCGTTGAGCAATGAAAAAAAGTAAAGCAAGAGCTACCACGTGTCAATACCTGTATCAAAATTCATATTAGTTCATCCGTTTCTACCATGTGTAAAAACGAATTTTACTCATTAGAAACTTAATTGCAATAGATTTCTTGGTTAACTATTATCAGTTTATGTTTTTCTTTAACTATGTAGCAAACATTTGTATTTAAAAACTGAACTTAATAACAGAGTCCCCTCAAACTGACTTCAAAAAAATCAGTGTTGCTTCATCTCCAAACCTATTGAGTCCTATAAAATCACATACACAGAATGTCCGGGAAGTAAGGACGAATTTGAATTTTGCGCAGTTTTCTCGTATGACGATTGGCAGCCGTGACTTTTCATGTTTGTTATCTTCGATCCTTCCCATTAGCAGGCTGATAGTGTTTGTGTGGTGAGCATCGTCGTTTGATGTTTATTTTGGTCATGGAGCAGGTGAAAACTGACCAACGTATCCAAGTGATATAATGTTATTACACAACCAGTGAGGAGGAAGGGAGGGAGGGAGGGAGGAAGGGAAGGAGGGAGGGAGGAAGTCCTATGGCAACCGTTCGTGATTTGCGTGTGACACTCGGAAGTAATGCTGCTTCAACCGCATCAGCAGTTCCGAAGTTGATCCAGGAGTTTGAAACCACGGGTTTTGTTTCAAACGTTAAGAAAACAGGACGACCGCGTTCTGTTCGAAGACAAGAAAACATTGTAGTCGTGCATGACCGTGTCATCGTAAGCCCCAGAAAAGCGATTTGTCGACGAGCTCAACAACTGTACTTATCAACAATTTCACTGCGTGAAATCCTTTCAAAATATCTGAGAATGCATGCGTCCAAGATTCAACTTACACAAGAGCTGAAGCCTGCAGATGGTGGAAAGAGACATCGATTTGCTCAATGGGTCTTGGCTTGACAAGCGGAGAGCGAGAACTTCACAATAAGAATAGTTTTCTCAGATGAGGCGCACTTCCACCTCAGTGGGAACGTCAATAGGCACAACTGCAGAATTTGGGGTAGCGAAAATGTGCGAGTGAGTGTGGAAAATGAGATGCATCCACAACGCACGACAGTGTGGTGTGGATTCTGGGAAGGAGGAGTGATCGGCCTGTATTTGTTTGAAAATGATGAGGCAGCTGCCGTCACTGTGAACGGCGACTGTTCTCGAAACATGTTTTCTGATTGGTTTTTCCCGCATATTGATGAAAATGACGAATTTTCGTTTCAACAAGATGTTGCGACATGACACACATCCCATGAAACGATTGCTTTGCTGAATGAAAGGTACCCTCAAAAAATTATCTCTTTGCGTGGCAACCAGTAATAGCCTACCACATCATACGATCTTATGCCTTGTAACTTTTTTGTGGGGATCTGTGAAATCAAAAGTGTACAAGAACAAACCACAAACAATACACCAATTGAAGGATGAAATTAAAACGGTTATTAACGGCATCCTACAAGATGTTCGTGAACGCATCATCGATAATTTCAATGAACGCCTTGCTCGTTACCGAGCGGCCTTGGGTAGTGATATGGTATTTTTTTGTTCTTCTCTACTACCATTTCTAGGTGTGCTGGTCACAAGTAATTGTGAAAACTTGGGACACAGCTTGTACAGGAAACAGAGACACACGAACCGATACTTGCACAAACTATCAAATCACCACCCGAGCAAGAAAAGAAGCATGATTAATACGCTCGTAACTTGGGTAAGACGATTATGTGATCCGCAGCACTTCAGATGCGATATGCAACACTTGGAAAGTTGTATTAGAAGTGCAACAAGGCCAAACACTCGACGAAGTGACAAATCAGAAAAAAAATGCAGGGTACAGCCTTTCTGCCGTACATTCCCAGTGTGACGGGTAGAATCGGCCGCATATTGCGCAAACACGGCATAAAGACTATTTGCAATCGGACGAAGAAGATTATGTGTCTCAGATCGGCAAAGGATAAAAGGCTCCTATTTGCAACGTCGGGAATATACCGCATATCATGCATATGCGGAAAAGTTTATGTTGGAGTGACTGGACGAGCAATTGACAAAAAAAGAATGGCGCTGAGCACTATGGGACTTAACATCTGAGGTCATCAGTCCCCCAGGACTTAGAACTACTTAAACCTAACTAACCTAAGGACATCACACACATCCATGCTCGAGGCAGGATTCGAACCTGCGACCGTAGCGGTCTCACGATTCCAGATTGAAGCGCTTAGAACCGCTCGGCCACAGCGGCCGGCAGCAATTACCACCTGGATCAAAGAACATAAGCGACATTGCCGGTTGGGGCAGACGGAGAAATCGGCCGTGACAGACCAGGCGCTGTGTGAGGCCGAACACGTAGTAAAATTCGCCTCCACGGAAGTTCTGGCTGTAGAGAAGAACTATCACATTCGGTTGTTCAGGGAAAATATAGAAATACATAAATACGAGAACAGCTTCAACAAGAAAGAAGAATGCCTCAAGGTACACGGATCCTGGCTTCTCCTGCTGTAGCGAACGACCGTCGCAGGTAGCAAGAGAACCGCACTGGGAATGACCGTGGAGAAGCCCTTAGACTTGGGTAGCCAGCTACATATAGTGTGCGGCCGCGAGCTCGGCTCTATTTCACAACCGGCAATGGAGGGTGAAACTTTGACAACGCCAGCCACTCGTGCTGGCAAAACGTCAGAAAAATCGTCATACGAACGTTGGCCGAAGAACACCAGACAGAAGCCATCAGGCAATTCGTCAACAAGTAGCCACGATAGCCTTAACAATTTTGAATCATTTATTTGTCTATACAGGAAAATTACATCTACCGATCTGGAGAATTCGTTCATCGTGCGTCTTAGAGTGTTTTTGTGGAGACCTTGAACTAACCCACAGTGTCTGCAATATTACATTCAGCGAGAGTGACAAAATATTACGATCCTCAGCGCAAAGTTATTTAGATACATTCTATACAGTTTAGAACGTTAACTTCCAAGCATCAAGCTGTACTAAAATGAAGTACCATTTTGTAACATACGACATTTTTTTCCTTATTGTGTTGCCATATTTTCGTTTAAGTGTACCCCATCAAACCGAGCGTGCAATGGTTTGGCTACCTTCGGCGAATTATAGCATTTCTTTGCGACTACGGATGTTTCCGCTGAGTTAACAGTATCATTCAGTTACAACATTCGCAACACCACTGATTCCATAAAACCGACCGACACATTTACACCACTTCACTGCCATGACCTACGTCAGTCACGGAGGGTCCTATACCATCTGGTACCAGTTTTACGTCATATACAGCGCTCTTGGGTGACCTGCATGCTCATTCAGAGGGGGAACAACAGTTTATCCGGTGTACTTAGGTGTTTCTTTCTCCAGCAACGTCGCTGTCAAGAATTTGAAAAACGTAGCAGGTGTAATACAATCCCTTATTTATAGACCATATACTACGAATATATTTCGTTGTAATAACTATGTCATAGTTTAAACAACGTTAAAGTATAGTATGGTAACAGCAAATGCATTATACTCGCAAATAAGTAAGACTTACCTTGCCACGGGGGACTCAGTGTAAGAGTTGGTTTCATTGTTCCTGTATAACCTATTGAAAATGTATTGTCCAGGGTCGTTTTAATGACCAATTTCCTTTGAGACCATTTAAGTTGACAATTGTCATAATTTTTGCCTTACAAGATCGATATTACAAAATTGATCGATATGAATATTAAAAATATATTACAATAAGATTTCATTACCACGAATCCGAAGGGACCGAAAAATCAGGAGTTCCTGTTAAAAAAAATTCGTGTTAAGTGAAAAACGCAGATTTTAATAAGTATACATGTACAGCAGTGCACTAATGTGTTATACACTACACTATCAATCACGTTATTGTAGACTTGTAACACTATAAAGTGATTGTGTGATTATGTACGTTACTTTCATGGAAAAAATTCGGTCATGGTTCGCTGACGTTCACGGGAACGATAATATTTTGCAATTTCACAACCAATTGTAATGATCGCATCCGTAAACCCAGCAGTGACGTCGGATGTTGAAGCGAACCGTTCTAAACAGTCTAAGGCTGTAAACATCTCCTGTCGGGTAGGTGGAATGGTATCTGTATTCTCTTCCTCTTCACGTTCTTCTGATGGCCGTTCTTGCATCTCGTTCACAGCTTTTGGCACATCCGATTCCACAGAAGCACAAACGGCAACATAATCGTCTACACTAATGAATTCTTCGAAACTAATACCAGGGTTCACAACGTCCTGCAGAACTGTCCATTCATCAGGTGAAGTGGCATCTTCTAACTCGTGGACATCTTCAGTGTTGGTATGTCTCCAAGCTCTGTTAAAGCACTTCTCTATATGACGTGGCGATACTGAGTTCCAGGCTGCTGCGATGGCTTTTATTGCGTCAAGCAGATTCCAATTTGGCGTTGCACTATTATTTTCAGCAGCACGAATTGCAGCTATTACACGTCGCTTACTATAAGCTCTCTTTATGAGAGAGATTATGCCTTGGTCCAAAGAGTGAAGGCAGCTTGTGGCGTTGGGTGGAAAAAACTGAACCTTTATGTTGGATAGGTTCAGATCATGAACGTTATGGGCAGTACATCTGTATAATGGAAGAAGAACATGTCTATTTTGAGCAACCATACGACTGTTGAAACGAAGAAGCCACTTGCGAAATGAAGTGCCATCGATCCAAGCTTTCTTGTGGTGAGAGTACATGCAAGGTAAAGTGTCCATATTTATGTTTTTAAAACAACGTGGTTTCTCGGATTTACCGATAACCCAGAAACGAAACATCTCAATGTCGTCAGCATTACAGCACAGTACAACAGTCACACGTTGTTTCCTTCGTGCTCCACCGTGACACTTATCACCTTTTATCCCCAGGGTGTGATTTGGAAAAAGATTGTAGAAAAATCCAGTTTCATCCATGTTAAAGACAGCACACGAGGCATACTTTTCCCTCACTCGGTTGAATTCATGCAACCAGCTGTTCGCACTTTTTTCATCAACTTTATTTGCTTCACCACAAATTTGTACAGATGAAACTGAAGGTCTCTTTTGGAACCGATACAACCAACCAGAGGAACAACGGAAGTGCCGGCCGGGATGGCCGAGCGGTTCTAGGCACTACAGTCTGGAACCGCGCGACCGCTACGGTCGCAGGTTCGAATCCTGCCTCGGGCATGGATGTGTGTGACGTCCTTAGGTTAGTTAGGTTTAAGTAGTTCTAAGTTCTAGGGGACTGATAACCTTAGAAGTTAAGTCCCATAGTGCTCAGAGCCAACAACGGAGGTCTTCGATGCCCATATCTTTAGAAATATCACTTGCTTTTGATTAAATCACAGGGCCAGTTAAAGGGATGTTAGATGCATGCGTATGATTGAACTATTCTAGCAGTAACGTCTCGATGTCTTCATACTTGGCGGTACGAATTCGTTTAGATTTGTTTCTAGAACCTGATGCTGCAGCATTAATAATTTTTTCTCGATTCTTAATAATCGTAGATAAAGTAGATATAGATATTCCAAACTGCTCAGCAATTGCTGTTTTCTTGGTACCACGGTCGACTTCATCTAGAATGTCAAGCTTTAACTGTACATTTATAGCTGTCTGTTTCCTCTTTACCATTTTCGCGTGCTACGGTACCGGTTGTAACTGTAGTTTTTATTCAGTATTCCATCTCGCTACGGCTACGACTAACAGAACACCTGTCAAATCTGGCACTGAGTACGTTCCTAAATGCTGCTGCACACATTATTGAATGTCTTACAACGTGCAGCATAATCGCGGCTACCGACCTACAATACGTTAAAAGCCAGTCAACAGTAAGTATAATTAGCTTTGTAGCTACGTTTCCTACATTCATTTCGGAACAAAAGTACGCTTTAGAATACTCTAAGGTCGGAAGTTTGAGTTACAGTGAAATTTAATTACGCTAGGAACTGAAACAGAGTTCATAATTCGCCTAAACCGAAATTCGTGTTAACCAATAAAACATACCATAAGAACAAATGTATTCCTGACGGGACCAATATTTTTTTCGCGTTAACCGCGAGTTCGTCTTACGCGAGTTCGCGCTAACGAAGTTATACTGTATTAGAAAAAATTGTTTTTTTGTAACCAATGATGTTCAGACATGTCTACAGATGAGGAACGTATAATATAAGCAACAAAAGTCTGGCCAAAATTTATACGGAATCGGTAAAAGCGGTTTACGTGTGAAAGTTCCAAGGAGGTTAGGTGCATTGCGTAGTTCAGATTGTGAATACAGACCACACGGTACAACGTCAATGGGTCGTTAATGGAATGCAGTCTGTACAGTTCGTCCACCTAGGGCAGTCCTGCAAGTAACGGCGTTCGTTATTGATGTAGCAGGAGAGCCGTGGCGATGGTTCGCGACCCGCCTGACCGTCATTAGAGGCGGCGCTGCGCTGACGCTGATTTCCCGCGGGACCGCCTCTTAACCATCTTCTCGCTGCGGCCCCCCGCCGGTCGCAGTCCTCTTAATTGGTGCACGGCGCGCCGTCCTCCTTTATCGTGGTCACCTGGTCTCTCTGCTGAAAAGCCTGAAAATTATGAAACATCTTCTCTAACGATTAATTCGATCAGCGGACAAAGCTCGACATTATCTCGAAAGTGGGAAGCAGAAGGTTGCCCTCTTCTCGCAGCAAACAGTGAAGACTTTTGAATGTGACTCGTGGTCATATAATGGGGAGTGTGCAGCAGGCCTCGGGTCTAGGTCCGTCTCTTTTCTTAATATGCCGGGTGATTGAACTGCTGGTACCTTGTGAGAGCTATGCAACCCGCAACGCCTTCAAAAACATTGTGTGAGACATTCGCTCGCTCGCTACCGTCAGACCTATACACCTATGGAAAAAATGAACAGGATCTTGTAAGAAATTTAATATACACTACTGGCCATTAAAATTGCTACACCACGAAGATGACGTGCTACAGACGTGAAATTTGACCGACAGGAAGATGATGCTGTGATATGAAAATATTTAGTTTTTCACAGCATTCAACCAAGGTTGGCGCCGGTGACGACACATACAACGTGCTGACATGAGGAAAGTTTCCAACCGATTTCTCATACACAAACAGCAGTTGACTGGCGTTGCCTGGTGAAACGTTGTTCTGATGCCTCGTGTAAGGAGGAGAAATGCGTACCATCACGTTTCCGACTTTGATAAAGGTCGGATTGCAGCCTATCGCGATTGCGGTTCATCGTGTCGTGACATTGCTGCTCGCGTTGGTCGAGATCCAATGACTGTTAGCAGAATGTGGAATCGGTCGGTCAAGGAAGATAATACGTAACGCCCTGCTGGATCCCAACGGCCTTGTGTCACTAGCAGTTGAGATGGCATGGCTGTAACGGATCGTGCAGCCACGTCTCGATCCCCGAGTCAACATATGGGGACGTTTGCAAGTCAACAACCATTTTCACGAACAGTTCGACGACGTTTGCAGCAGCATGGACTATCAGCTCGGAGACCATGGCTGCGGTTACCCTTGACGCTGCATCACAGACAGGAGCGCCTGCGATGGTGTACTCAACGACGTACCTGGCTGCACGAATGGCAAAACTTCATTTTTTCGGATGAATCCAAGTTCTGTTTACAGCATCATGGTGGTCGGATCCGTGTTTGGCAACATCGCGGTGAACGCACATTGGAAGCGTGTATTCGTCATCGCCATACTGGCGTATCACCCGGCGTGATGGTATTAGGTGCCGTTGGTTAGACATCTCGGTCACCTCTTGTTCGCATTGACGGCACTTTGAACAGTGGACGTTAAATTTCCGATGTGTTAACACCCGTGGCTGTACCCTTCATTCGATCCCTGCGAAACCCTACATTTCAGCAGGATAATGCACGACCGCATTTTGCAGGTCCTGTACGGGCCTTTCTGGATACAGAAAATGTTGGACTGCTGCCCTGGCCAGCATATCCTCCAGATCTCTCACCAATTGAAAACGTCTGGTCAAAGGTGGCCGAGCAACTGGCTCGTCACAATACGCCAGTCACTACTTTTTATGAACTGTGGTATCGCGTTGAAGCTGCATGGGCAGCTGTACATGTACACGCCATCCAAGCTCTGTTTGACTCAATGCCCAGGCGTATCAAGGCCGTTATTACGGCCAGAGGTGGTTGTTCTGGGTACTGATTTCTCAGGATCTATGCACCCACATTGTGTGAAAATGTAATCACATGTCATTTCTAGTATAATATACTTGTCCAATGAATACTCGTTTATCATCTGCATTTCTTCTTGGTGTAGTAATTTTAATGGCCAGTAGTGTAGTTAAGTTTTGTACTGAGATTTGTTTTAGCTAGAGGACGTGGTTTTCGTGTTATAAGAATAATAATAATAATAAACAAAAATGTCCGAAGTGACCTTCAAAGGTGTTTTTCTGGAGAAGTATTGGATGAACACTATATCCAATGCCTCCAGTGAAGACGTATCCAAATAGGAAATTAAGGTACATTATATTTCCTGCAAGGAGATTCTGTTCATTTCTTCTATAGGCCTGACAGTTTGCACTCAGTGAGGGAGAGAATATGAAAGTCTTCTAACTTTTTTGAAAAAATTTCTGATTCTGTGAGTTGAAAAAAATCCATAGGTAGCGCAGCTAAATCACACTATATACTGATGTTCTATCATTAAACATGAAGGATGACACACAAATTGTTACCTGCAGATGACACAACAATGTGGAACGTAACGTAACTGATGTAGGCAGTAACATCAGTAGTTCTTCAACTTCCACATTTGATGCCCATTGGAGTGTATCATTTGGGTAAGGTTACCACTGCTGTTGAAACACCTCATAAGTTAAATTTGTCAGTTGAAACACGTTCTGCAGTACGGGCTGTTTTGGACTGTGTGATATAATTCAACCGCTTAATCGTGGCATCAGTTTAGCTAATCTTGTAGGTACCAATTGACTAAGCTCGAAATAATAACATTGAAGTTGGGGTAAGACACTTTCAGAGCTTATTAAATGACTTACAATATCTTCGCGAAAATTGGGAAGCCATTCTCCCTTATCTAAAGTAGTTACCAGTGCAATTAATATCTATCCTGAATTTCCGGAGGTGCGCACTAAGATGAGGAAATCATTCCGTGTTAAAGGCGGGAAGGAAGTAGCAGATATGAATTCCGAAGATTTATTAAAGATAAATGAATTTTATGTCATTATTAACGATGTACAGTTTAACTTGAAAACCCAAACGAAACAGTGAAGATTTTAGATGAAATATTTGGTTTTTATGGAAATATTTAAAGATGTGTTACGATCAAGTTACTAAGACATGCAATGAATACCCTTTTGATGTCACGAGAGGTTTAGAAGAAGAAATTAAATACCGGGAAAGAACTCAGACCTCAGACTTCGAATACATTATTTTGGAACCATTAGAACTCTTGAATAACATGCGCGAGCTTAGAATTTTAATCTAGTTTCCTAATGTATGTTACGTATGCGCGTCTTTTAACTGTTCCAGTGAATGTGGTTTAAAAAGAAAGGTCTTTCAGCACTCTGACTTGTGTTCAAAGCTGTCTCAGATCAACTATGCATCAACAGTACCTCTAACTTTGGGTAACCTTGGAAACTGAACATAAGTTGGCAAGGCAACTAGACTTTGATGCTATGATTCAAACATTTTCTGAAGTAAAGGTTCGCAAAGCGCCATTGACAGTGTTGTAGGCAAATAGGTTATACTATGCTCCCCGCTGCATGACTCACAGCGGTTTATATACGAGTGAACTGAAGTCTGTTTACTGAAATGTGTAGGCATACCATGGAACGAGTAGGGACGGAACACTCCATACTGGAGCGTTATTGGTACCAGACCTTTTGCCAATGTACATTTCAGTATAATACTTAGCCTTCTGTTTTAAAATGAAGGGAAAGTAAAGTAAACCATTTTAAAAAATAAAATTACGTGAAGCATACATAAATTTCACAGTAATTCATTACTGTGTAGGACCTTAAGCCGAACTTGTAAGTTTGTAAGTCATATCAGTTTTCTAACTTGGCATGTGGGTCATGTTCGGGATATTATCCAGTTTCCAGTCTGTGGTGTTCTTGGGTTGCTGATAACCGTCTTCGTCACTACTTTTTAAATCAATTTATTACTGTTCTTTCAGTCTCCTTCTCCATGAAAATGTCGTGGCGCTAGTACTCTTTCTCGATGTATTTAACCTTTGCACACTCACTCATGATTCACCTGACTGGTGTATTAGCTTTTCAGAGCCACAGTAGAAATCTGAAGACATGGTTTACGATTTTTTTTGCTTTCCTACAATCCAGATAATTTTGATTGTAATAGATCATTAGACAAGGTGTATCTTAATAGCTATACTAGTTTGTCATCTTGTTGAGATAGGCTGTTCTGCCGGTTGTCTGTGTCTTCATAGCACATTATTTAGACACTCGATGTGTTGGGAAGATGGAAGACGCGGACCACCGACAGAACACCTGGTCTCAAAGAGATGAGAACGAATCGCCGGGAGAGTCTAAGAGATTACTTCACTAGTTTTCTGAAATAATGGAAATCAAACATTTTTCTTAATAAAACAATGTCCAGTAAATCGTCGTCTTGAACTTGCACTGGGATGAAGGAAACTGAGTATGGTAATAAAAGTGCTGGACGGACATAATTGAAAAACGGGTGTAAAATTTAGAACATCGTCTCAGCAGGGGCACATCACCGAGGTGTGATACTGTTTCGTTTCTATTAAATTATTAAATTATTGTAATTAAAGACAATAAAAACTGCTAAAGTATTTTTAAATGTTGTTTAAGTTTGTAGACACCGCAGCCTACTCTAATTCTGATAGAAGATGTGTGTGGAAATCAGAAGTGCGAATGCAGAGTATGTACTTGGAAAAAAATTACTTACAGGAGGCAGTAAATTTAACTATCAGTATCTGGTATGTAATTAGGAAGTCTGTCTTGCCCCACATTTGTAGAAAAACTGTTTTATGTATTTTAAAACGAGAAACTAAGTAAACAAATTTCATAAAAGATATTCTGTGACCAATAATAACAAAGTAACTTCTGCAGTTCATTGTTTCTGTTGTAAGTATGACGCTGAAGCAAAAGCATATAACATCGGAGTGATAAGCACTGGCTTTTGTATAGATGATGAAGCATTCCTAGACACTTTATTATTGATAAGTAATGCTTACATTCTTGTCTTGTACGACAGTAGAGAATGAGTTATTCTGATACTACTGTGTATAAACTTCGCGCTCTGCTTCGGAACACTTCGCTGTGTTTCTTGGGGGAATCCGCTTTCTAAATACAGTGTAATGACGTGTCACACTCTACATAATTTCCTCGGATTTTCACATGTTCCGTATTACAGACTAACACTGCGTGTATCGTGCAACTGAAGTAAATACTGTTAATAGCGGTTCGATGGTACACATGTGTGGGTGCGCTCTGATTCAACCTTTTACACCGTGAACAGTGTTAATTCGCCCGAATTCCGCAGGCAGTATCTATTGCAACGTAAAGTACCATAGTAGAAAGCAGCAGAAAAATTTTCGTCTTGGAGCACAAAAAGGCGAATACGTTACTCTTTGAAAGACTGACAGACAAGTGGGAAACCTGCCGCTTAAACTCCCATTCTGCCATCCTCACCAAAAATTTCGGCGTGCGAACATATTCGTGATCTTTTAATACAGTACATTCTAAATCCGTTAATCCAGTCTCCTTTTGTAGTTAAGCCTCCATACTTAGCATATCGCCTCACTGCCACCGCCTATCTCTCTCTCTCTCTCTCTCTCTCTCTCTCTCTCTCTCTCTCTCTCTCCAACTCTCTCATTTTTCTCCCATTCATTTACACCACATCCCATTGCCACTGTCTCCTCTGTCTCTTTATGTCTTTCTGTCCCACTGCCACAGTCCCCACCATATCTTGGCAGCACAAAAATTCCCGGAGGGAGGGAGGCGGTGGTCCACGTTGCCTTTTCCCCTATAACCATGTGCTTAAAATTTCGTTGCAAAGTGCACCCTTCCCTACACCTATGTGTTAAAGTTCACTGGGATGGGAGGGTTCAAGCCCACGTATGATGTCCACTCATCTCTCTTTTTCATTCCAAATATCTCCTCTTTTCCTCCCACTCTTGCATCTCTCTTTATCTTTTATTGGCACTGTCTGCCACTGACCATCAATATCTCCTCTCTGCTGTTGATATTGACTGCATCCATCCCTCTTTCTCTTTCACTGACACTGTCTCTCTCGCACCATCACTATCTGTCCTCTCTCTCGTTTTTCTCCCACTGCCATTGTCTCCTCTCTGTTCCACCGGCACTGCCCCTCAGCTGTTCTCTTTCAGCACAAAAAGAACAAATATGTTCGCTTGCCGAATCTTTTGGCGAGGAAGTAGGAACGAGAATAGAGGCAGCTGGTTCCCGATTTTTCTATCAGATTCTTTTCAAGAGGAATGTATTCGCCCTTTTGTTACTCCAGCAGGAGCACCTTTCCGCTAGTTCCCCTCTTTTTCTGCTGCTACAGCTACTTATATCAAATGAATCCTATAGGCCAGTAAAATTTTGACAGTTTATTTGTACACTTCGGCACTTATGTACTTGACCAGTGTTATAAACAACAACTAAATGCTCACAATATAGGGATGATATAAAATCGTTTGCTTTCCGTTTCTCTCAATACTTTGCTCATCGTTCGCAATCCATCGCAAACGCCCTACTAATTTGTATCGTAAAAGATTACAACTGATTTATTGAATTTTCCGTCTCTCCAGTTTTAGATAAGTTTTCAAAGTCATTTTAAGTTCTTTTTAGACATGTTAATAACCATTTCAGCCGATTTTTTTGTTTCTGCAATACCATTTTCAGCTTCTTTGTATTGGTGTTAAGCGTTCATTATACAGAGACAGTGCGTCATAAATTTTTAATTGTGAAATAATGCTGACGAAACTCATAGTTTGGTAACCTCCGAGCCCTTGCCATATATGTCCACGTCTGTTAAAACTACATTTACCCCTCAGACTGGATATTACGTACATGTTTTACTGAACTAGTACGACGAATTTGAGCTTCTGGATCTTGATAACGGAAATGACATCATAAAACTTTCAAATTTTCCTGAAAATGTCATCTGAAGAGCACTTGGAAAAATTTTCGATGATGTTCCATGAATAGAAATCATAGAAGTAACCTTCCCCACAATTGGTCTACTTCTCGTAAAAAAAATCGCAGCTCTTCCGGGTTTTCGCAGGACTTACCCATTAACAAATGGTGATTTTATATGCCACCTAAGGTCCACTCTAGACCACACCTGATGCAAAAGAATCAAGCGATCTGCTCAATTTGCCTGGACTGGATAAAGTGTCTAATGCGTAAATTTTGACCCTGTATTGTAATAGAGCTACAGTATAGCAATTCTTCTGATACATATATACATGGTCGTCAGGTAGAGGGCTACCCAAAGCAGTTACGCCTTATCGCTGTGATCAGTAGAATCCGAGATATGACACCTGAAAACTTTTTTGCGTGCAGCATTTTGGAAGATATTGGTACCGTGCACTGTCATGCATGGACCGATTGCAATTGTGAAGGTATACACAGTATTTAATAAGGAACTATATTTATTCTGTATTACATCCCAGTTTCATTTTTTATATATCTACAATATTCCCCGAATTTAAATCATGTCAAATGTTTTTTTTTTTTTTCAAAATAATAAAACTACGTTGCTAAATTTGGAAATGGAACTCAATTACACATTTCGGCCCAAGCCTAGTCCTGATTCTAAGCGTCCCTGCACACAGGTGGTATTTCCGTCTTCTTAAGGCCATAATGAGCTGTTAGCGAGGTACAGATGTCACGCAAATAACTGATTTGTCCACCGTTTAGGGATGCCCCCAATATTTACTTAAGTAGAACACGATAAACGGTAAATTAATAAATTCTATCCATGTCTTTTGAACAATATATACTGACACCAGTAACTCATTACATGTTCTAGCTGATTATTCGTGCACAAAATTAAGATCCGATCGATTGTACCAGGCAACACATCTGTCCACCAAAACTCTCCATTCCGATCTGATTAACACTTTACTGAATTTACATAAAATCGAAACATAACCGTCCGTGTTAGACAAACGTCTGTCTCCCATGACTGCCACTTCCCATGTGAATAATACTTCACTCAATTTACATAAAAACTTAACTATAACTAATCTCGCCAGACAGACAACACGACTGTTTCCCATGACTGCCCCTTCCGATATGCTAGGCGTCTCCGCTACTTCGCTTGGGAGCCAAGTCTAGGCGGAGCTCCGAAGGCACCCGAAGTGTTTTGTCCACCTTTTCGTTTGGCTTTTGCTTTTAGCTTTGTACGTAATTCCGACGTTTGAAATGAGCCGGTGATAGGTTGCTATTTGAAGATAACTGTTCCAGAATGTTAAGCTAGTTCAACGAACCATTAATAAAATATTAATGAAAGGTTGTTAGTGTTTTGGCGCTCATCCTCCGAAATTATCAACCAGTCCCACTGATATATTACAGTTCTTGTGGTCCTTCCCCCCGAGAAAGGCACATTCTGCTACCAGTACCTCACGTCACTGATTACGCCATACGCTTAATGCTGAAACCTATGCTTCTCTGAGGAAAGAATCTTGGATCTGGATATGATAGCTACTAAAGCCCAGGGAGGTGTGCACTATTAAACAGGTTTCATTTTCAATAGGCTTCCAGCAGAAATAAAAAAAAATGAGCGTAACGCGACAAATATTCAATTTCAATATGAAAGGTTTCTTGTGCCACACACTCTCCGTTCTGTACAGGAGTTCCCCGCATTAGCCGAGGATTTATCTCTACTTTGTTTTATTTATACGTAAAACCTTTCTTTCCGTTTTATTAATTGTTTACATTTGTAAATTATAAAATCAACATTCTGTAAACTACGTATTCGCTCGTTCCATGACCAAGCAAGTTTGGCCGCATGGTGCGAAGGGATTCGGTAAATTAGTAAAAAAATAAATATTTAATGCGAAAGGTTCATATACAGGGTGTAAATTTTATGTTGACAAACGAGAATAGCTCGAAAAATAAGCTTCACACGAAAAAATGTGGAGAATCCAAAGTTGATTATTTTCGAGGGCGACATCTGCTGTTGCTAAAATTAGCCCGCCACCCCAGTGCGTGGAAAATGGTAACAGATAAATAAAAAATAATTACTTACTTCGTAAATTTTGATTCGCTGAAACTAAAACTCTCCCTCTCTCCCCATAAGGTGGGGTTTGAGAGAGAGGAATTAGAGTTTTACAAATGTTGACCCAAATATTAATTTTTTCCGCAGATTCGGATGAGTTTTGTTTGTTTCGTAGTCATGAGGCAACACAACATTTAATTATCAAACAAATCATCCGATTAGCTAACTAACTAACCAAACATCCTAATTACTAACGAGTGAACTCATTAACTCACAGAATAAACAAAGTAGAAGTCTCACTGAGGAAAAGACTAACCCACTCAGTAACTAAACATGAACCATTCCCCTTTAAGATTTTCTTGAATTACAGCGCCAACTACCAAGAATCCAAACAAATGCTTAAGACAAAATGTACGTAGTTTTTTATGTAGAATCTGATTGTGCAATAAAAATGTGAGTTCCGATTTGCAATTTTAAAGTTGCTTCACGCCCCACCGCCAGGGGCCTGGGTTGGTGAGCTAATTTTAGCACCTGCAGGTGTCCCCCTCGAAAATAATCAACATTGGATTCTACACATTTTTTTTCGTGTGAAGCTTTTTTTCGAGTTATTCTGGCTTGTCAACTTAAAATTTACACCCTGTATGCAGGATTAGGCAGCTAAGACAGAGTGTAATGTATCTCCTCCTGCTGTTGTCCCTTCCTTACTGGGCATCAGATTTGCCTTTTCTTTGTTGGTGTAATTAATCTTGGACTCTCGCTTAATCAACGTGCTTATAATAAAGTTAGCAACAGAAATTAAGGACAGATTGGAGTGATTACACTGCTACATAAATTAGTCATAGACAGCGTCAGTTGCTGAATATACTTAATTAATTCTTCAGTCCTAGATACACATTGTCTCTTAACGAAATAACGCTGAATTAAGTGCAAATGGTGCATAAACTGATCAGCTCTTACGGGTCGTTGCGTAGGCTGTTATTAGTCGGTGAAAAGAAAATCACTCACAAGAAATAGCACGGAACAAATTAGAGGCGAGTGAGATATACATTTTATCAAATGGTTCTGCGATGGCACCACAACATTAAACATTACCGAAGCAGCAGCATGGGTGCCTTCGTGGTTAGCCTGTGCTCAGAGTTTCGAGCTTATACAGTAGTATCCTGTGCTCCTAGTTTCGAGCTTTTATAGTAGTATCTCTTTATTGAGTCGTCGTGACAAGTGATCAAGATGGTTGAGTAGTTTTTCCGTCGAAAACCAGCAGTCTCCGTTATAGTTTTGAGCCATTAACACTGGGGAACACTGTTACAATATGACATCTAAACTTGATGTCTATATAGTCTGGAGACAAAACATATGGTCCAGTATTTGCCATGGGTGATAGTTAAAAATGTCTCCTCCCAAAGAAAACATTTGACAGGCCAAAAAGACATCAGGTTTCATGGCCAGTAAAACTGTGTTATTTTCAACGGTTTTGGAATGACCACTCCGCAGAGTTAAATTGGCAGCCACTAGCGTCTTCTTACGGTGGTCTTCACCTCGCAGGTGACGATGACGACATGAAATAGCGTATGTCAGTGGCTTGTGTTAGGGTAAGTCCAGTAGTGTGTATCTGGAATCACTGTGTAGCGTATATCACTCCTTAAGGTGAACATTTTGGGACCGTGGTATGACAATAACAATAAAGGCCTGAATCGTCCTTTATCGTTTGGCTTTTTCTTTATGAACTTCGCGCTCGCTCTCAATCGTATGCACGATAAAGTCCAATTTACCGTGGAAATGGAAAAGCAAGAAAGTCTAAGTTTTTTTGTATTTGAAGATAACTGAGGAACGTTCAAGTCTGATTACTGACTATTATCGTAAGCCAACTGCCACGGATACTGTTATCGATTCGCAATCGCGTCACCCGTTCGTTCATAAGCGAGAATACTTTCCCTCGGTGTTCGTTAGAATCGCTGAACTGCAGCTTAGCGGAGACGCTAACAATAAAGAGAACAACATCGTTGTTCTGATTGGACTAACTAATGGTTACACTGAAAAAAAATGGGTCTGAGCACTATGCGACTTAACTTCTGAGGTCATCAGTCGCCTAGAACGTAGAACTAATTAAACCTAACTAACCTAAGGACATCACACACATCCCTGCCCGAGGCAGGATTCGAACCTGCGACTGTAGCGGTCGCTCGGCTCCAGACTGTAGCGCCTAGAACCGCACGGCCACTCTGGCGGGCTTACACTGAAAAATCCATACCTGCAATGGATAGTAAGATTTTGAACGGGGAGAGGTAACAAGCCCTACATATGGGTGAAAGGATTAAATACGTTGCATTGTCTTACTTTGGTCCCTGTTATCGTGGGATAGGTAACTCCTCCATGAAGGCTAATGCAAAAATAAGGTTTCCTACGTGTAAGAATCTTGGTTTGCTCTTGCGTCATTGCCTTGACGACAAGGCAGATAAATTATAGGAAAAAAAGAAACCGAGTGTATAAATCCATTGTGGCTCGCGCAGTAATATCTACGCCGAACAACAGGAAGGGACTTTGGGTCTAGATACAAGGAATATAATTACAAAAACACTAGTCCTCTAGGCTATTACCTACAAAATGAAGGCTACGCTTTGCTGTTATAAATAAGGGCATTAAAGTACGACATGTTGAGATTTAATGGCAAAAGCTCGATATTCTAGAGGAGCTTCAAATTTACATTCATTGCGCAGCAAACCTTTCTATAGTGGTGAGTGAACAGACAGGTTTCCCTCGCCAATAGTTTTTTAGTATTTCCGATAGGTTGTTCGTGGCACAACCTTTGTCTGTTCTGACTACATAGACTTTTCCATTCTTCGTTTCGTTTATCGCTTGTATTTCATGCGCTCGCTTGCCCTTTCATTTCGCCATTGCGATTTTCTTATGCGTGGCATCTTGACATCCAATCTCATCGTCTGAATCTTCCTTTTGCTTATTTTTTGACTATTTTCCCTTTTGTTATGTTTATCATAACAAAATAAATTTTAAAAATAAATTTGTGATATTTGGTATACTACTCTAAGGCCTTACAGCACAAGCTGATTTTAATGTGTCTAGCACTATATTGCTTCACTTTGTGAGTAATTTTGTATAATCAATAAGAGTTTTATTCTTTCTTTTATGACGTTGATCAACATTACCCGATGTGTGAGACTGTGGAACCTATCAGAGTAATGGACGTACACAGACTCCGTCAATCCCGCCTTAAGACTCCATGTTAACTTTAAATTACTCAACGAAATCGCTATCTTGAAATGCCCTAAGATCGAATCGTAAGGTGGTGAATTGCATCAATCCCACTACATAACATCCCGTTTGATCAATATAATAAATCAGTGAAGGGAAGTATGTGCTCCTTCAAATAAAAATAGAAATGAAGGCCAAACCAATATTTATTATATTAAACAATTACAAACCATTGGCATCAACATTCTACGAAAAGCAAAGTTAATTGCTGCCAACAACTAACAAGATCAGCAAGCAGCCCAGCTGCAAATAAAATCATTAATCCTGTACAACCCAATGATTAAGTTAGAATCTGTAATGCTCGAGTGAATATCACATCAAACGATACTAAGGCACGAATCGGGGTTTACGGAACTGTGGCAATGGTAAGCTTTCTATCTAAACATTAATTCCGATCTAATAGCCGTGCTGCTTTAAACTCTCACCAATCAGTTGTGGCGGAAACTCGGAGGACCGTGGTTGTAGTGGAGAATCATAATAGCGCTCGTCGGGTCTATAACACCTCCAAGATCCACGAGGTCTCGAACCTGCGACCTGTCTCCATCCAGAATCAAACCAAGTGTGACCCTTCCTCTTCGAACCACTCCCGACTCGGCAGTTTGCTCCAATCTGACCGAAAACACCAGTCAGGTAAGATGTGTCAATTGCGTGTCAGTGTCAAATTTAACAAATCCCCGCCCTGGAACGTCGTCAATCATGGGCCAATCAGAGCACATCTTCATGGCTAGTTTGTCCTAGAATTTCCTGCCTAGCGCCAGCCGGCGATGGGCGAATCAGAGCGTAGGTTAACACTTCTGAATTCCATGCTAAACCACATTCCCAGATTTGTACTTCACCGCCATAAATTGCCGAGTCCCAGCAAGCCCCTGAAATTGCTGGCCATCTCAAGTGGTGCCACAGGTCGCTAACCCCGACTTAGTGAAAAGGACCCGTAGGTTCCGTGAGCTTCCATCGGTGGCCACTTAACAAGCGCAGACCAGCACAAAACTTTGAGTGCCCATGACACACCTGCCCCATTCAGAGTTGTGTGTGGGCTCTGCATTTCCCACGTATTCACAGAGTGGAACTATTAGCCCCTCTACCGACTAACACCGAAAATTTATGAAATACATTTCCGCGTAAGAAACCAACGTAATGAGACTTTAAATAGATGCAATTGCGCTCTTCTGCCAATCGCCTGTCGTGACAAGGAGCAGATAGATTTAGTATAAACGGAAGGAGGCAGCCGAGACGCTTGTAACCTTCCTGTTGTCCCACTGCCTATGTTTTGTTTGCCGTATCGCTTTGTGATGTTCGTTCATTTTAGCCGTAATCTTTTTTTATTATTACTTTTATTTTCTTTTTCCCATATAAATTATTTTGTTTTTACCGCCCATTATGACCTTCACTTTGACTTTTATGATTTTCGAAGTCAATCATATAAGTACGTTTTTAACATTATGTTGTGCTCTGTCACGTTTTGTACAACGTTAAACATTTATTCTGCTGTTACTTGTATTGTTAGCACAATTGTTTCTTCACACCTCCTGTAGTCATTCGTAAAGTCACTTCACACATGTACTTACCCTGTCTGGAGGTCATTTTTATTAACTTGCTAGCTTGTAATACGCTTCACACTCACCTATCCTCTGGAGCAGTTGGCTCACACGTGACACCGTACTGTGTATGAAGAATCCCACTTGCAAAGAATTCCACCTTTCTTCTTAGGTATGTTCAAAGGTTTGCCCTGTATGATCTAAACAATTGGTAATCTTGATCAATAAAATCTTGACTACCCTGTTGCCTATGAATTTTGTAATCTTTTGACAGATTTTTGTTGATGAATTAATGGGGGTAGGACGTCAAACGGGCCGACTTGGAGCAGTAGAGGCACCACAGGACATTTTAATTTCCACTGTCTATACTTTTACAAGTAAATTCATAAAACTTTGTCAGCATGACCAGGAAGGATTCAGGATTCACATTCCCTATCAGCGGAAGTTCAAAAACATAACAATTTTTTTTTTACATGTGAAATTTCATCATTTTTTCACTTACTATTGGCTGCATTTGTTGCTATAGGTACACTTTTCTTCATAAATAAGAGAGACTGTTTGATGAATTTTGCTTAGCATACAAACCATACTTACAGGTGTCTGAAACTCTAGAATCTATTTAATTTATGAAAAAATGAATGAGCTGTTACGTTTTAAACTTTATGTTTAGAAAAAAAAACAAATTTTGTAGTTAATTACCTGAATTTTTACCACAGTTTTTAATAGACTTGGAAAATTCTAGAGTTTCATACACCTGTAAGTATGGTTTGTATGCTGTGGAAAATTCATCAAAGAATCTTTGTTACTTGTGAAGAAAAACGTACCTATAGCAACAAATGCAGCCAATAGTAAGTGAAAAAATGATGAAATTTCACATGTAAAAAAATTATTTTGTTACGTTTTTGAACTTCCACTGCTATGAGTGTGAATTCCGAATCCTTCCTGGTCATGCTGACAAAGTTTTATGAATTTGTTTGTAAAAGTATAGCCAGTAGAAAATAAAATGTCCTGTGGTGCCTCTCCTGCTCCAAGTCAGCCCGTTTGACGTCCTACGCCCCTTAAAAACGAAACGTGTCAATTAATTAGCATTACTGACCACCAACTGAAAAAATTGATGTAGCAACCTTATCGGCAGTGTTGCAAGTTTTAAAAAATTCCAATTACTTTGGCTCCTTTCACCTAACTGTAAATAAAATTTCTTCAGCTTGTGTGTAGAAAATTTGCTGTTTTGCGTTGATCGAGTATCTGCTTACTTTTAATAGGCATCCAGTAAAATGTTTCCTCGCTAAATATGTTTACACGATTGAATGGAGAAACAAAGACTGTCAATAAGGCCAAAAATTGCAGCTAATTATGGTAATTCATTATTTAACAGTAACTGATCAAATATAGCCTGCTGTTGTTAGCAAATATTACGGCCTAGACTGCTGATTTATTGGTTATTCTTCTTTGTGTATACGATATATCGCATTTATAGTATAAGTTATTTATGGCCTATTGTTCTTTTGTCAGTGTAGCCGTTAATGTGTAATTATTATTGGAAAACACGTATGAGCTCAATCATATAAATGACGGTTGCCGCCTATCTTTTCTAACAGTTGTTGCATGAAACAGTTTTTGTTTTCGTGTAGTTGACTCATAAAAACTATGAATCTAATTTATTCCAAGTAAGAAATGGAAACTTTTATGATGTCAACACCAATCCACGGCACCTCCAAGGAAATCTGTCTGCGCTACCGATCTAATTACATTCTAAAATCTCAAACTAAAAGGCGCTTTGCGACCAATGGTCGCCGTCCCCAGATCAAATGGGCAAGGGGGCAATTTATGTTGACAACACAAAGTTTATACTCAGCATCTGAATGCTCACTCCAGAGATATTACTACTCTATGATACGTAACCACAGATGATTAACATGGCACTACTGGCATTTGTTTTCGATTTAGACTCTGAGCCAGAAGAATAAAGTAAAACGTACCTTCGTTGTTACTTAATGAATTGTAATAGTGCCCTGTTATGATCACACGATTCAGTATTAAAGTTTTTAAAAACACGAAACCTCCAAGAAAGGTAAGTCAGTAACAGAAAAATAACATCTGTTATGAAGCCATCGTAGCACTTTTTCATATATCAGTACCGAGAAAGTTACGTGCCAGTTGTCTAATGTGTTATGTTTTTACAGCAACATGTTTCGGGGCAACTTTATCGCAATCGCAAATGTTGTACTACAACTTGATAATAGGATAACATAGTCCGATAACTTGTTTTGGTAACTGTATCATATATCAGAAATCTGATGTGTTGTACCAGATATTCAAAAACTGATGCGTAGCGTTCTCAATACTATGAATATTCTCAATGCTGAGAATATTCTCAATACTAAGAATATTCTCAATACTGAAAATAATAAGATTCGTGTCACAATTCTAACAATGCTACTACCAGGGGAGAGGCTGTGTGTGATAAACAGTAACGGTAACGTGTTATGGTAATTGTATCTGATATTCGAAAACTCATCGGTAACATTCTCAGTACTGAGAAGAATAAGTTTCATGTCACAGTACTAACAATGCTAATACCAGGGGTGAGGTTGGGCGTGATAGTAATTCCAACATTCATGGCAAGGCATCTTCATGGATCTGAGGATCAGAATTCTGATCCAAAGTACAGTGTTAACACTTTCATTCTGCTTATGGAGGGGATCAATAACACATTAGTTCTATAATCCAGTAACAGACAGATATATGAATTCAGCTGTCGATGACAGCTTTTGAGGACTGCGGTAATGTCTATAAACACCTTCTCATCTTCGGTACCCATTGTCTTGGCACAGAAGTCTGGTTCCTTGGATATAATCCTTGTAAAGGTTCAAGACCTGTAAGTTAAATTATACCTTACACGTTGCATTGTGTTATGCAAATGTCACTTGCAACAAAGGATATATTATTAGGTGTCACTTAACCATGGAAATATGTTATTAGTGCTAGGTCGGCCATAGAGAGTGAAAAATCAGAAACACTGAGTAGGAGCAGGATTCTTTGCCATATTACGTGCATTTTCAAGTTAACTGTAGGAGGTGAGAAGCAAGGTCTACGTGTTTGTAGAGCGTATCAGTTTAAACATTTTACCGCAGTCTTTTGTGATACGCCGAAAAATTAAAGATCAGTCACGAACGAAAGTTGACGAAAGATTTTTTTTATAATATGCCAAGGCACACAAAACTACTACTTTAAGAATAATAACATATATATTGAAATAGCTTTGATAAAACATGCTTGACTCTTTGGATTTATATTGTTGTTTGTTTGTTTGTTGTTGCATATGTAAACTGGCTTCCTATTCTCTAACTGTCTTGAGCGTATGTGCTGTAACGTGAATCTGTACAATGCTTACGTGACGGCTTCTTTGAAATGAATCCTTGAATCCATCTGAAACTGTATTACTGTATTGCAGTTAAATTTTTCTAGAAATAATTACAAAACTTAAAATTGAATACTAGAGAAGATATCCTGCGAAATTCTGTGTTGTACAGTGAAGTAAACTGTGCAACGCTGAGTGATGTCACAGTGCATGGCTTTCGTTTCCGACACAGAAAATAAAAATAAAAATGGTACATAAAATAACAAATATCCGAAATGTTCTTTGGGAAAATTGTCCTGCAAATTTACGTACCAGAAGTGACTAAATAAAAAACCAAATTTTAAATGGCACATAAGCGAACTCTAACACTGCATTGTAAGGATAAGAATGTCTCAGAAACAAATGAAATCTGAACTTCCAAACTATACTGAACCTAATAATAATTTGTAATGAAATGCTTATCTGTGAATGATTTTCCTGTGTCCTGGCTGTGACGATAAACTGTGCCCTTACAATCTTAGGTGACTTAACTTGTGGCGCCGGAAACTAGGTACTTCTCGAAAGTGATCAATATTAACATGCAGTACAGAAGTAAACCAGCAAAAAAAAGTACTAACATGCACACCATGCTTTACTTTGAATGACTGCGTTCCACTGTCAAGGAGACCGTATAAACTTCACGTCGCCGTCTTCATTGATATTGATAGGCTGTATATGGCACTACTAGGACTTCAACATGTGTAGACAGGGTGGTGCAACTGTTCCCGTTTTCGAAAAGACCGAATTTACAAAATTTCACATCTGGTTACATACTTTCGATGGTTGGAAATATTAAAGCAGTCCGCAGCCGAGATAGTAAGCGCGTAGTCCTATATGCGCAAGATCTCTGGATGGATCTTCCTAAAGGTACTTTCAATTCCCACGTGATTCTAATAACAGAATTACTTTGACCGTAAAAATTATCAATATTTAATGATTCATTCATTGTTTAGATAATATTTAGCAATAAAAAGAGAGATAAAACTTTTTTGTTAAGGAGATTGGAAAAAAAGGATATCACTAGAACTTACGGTCAAATCAGTAGACTCAGGTAATTTATAGTACTGCATCTACATTTCTGACGAGTAAAACTTATCAAGTAAGAAGCATTGCACGAATTAGGACGATACTGGTATTTGCATGTGCATTGATGAATTTCTTAGTAAAACCAACTGATTTGTATATAAGTACAACATAACTTCTGCACAATTTCAGTGCAGTAATGTGTTCAATGAAAATTTGTGTGTGTGTGTGTGTGTGTAAGTATAATCTAACTTCTGCACCATTTCAGTGCAGTAATGTGTTCATTGTAAATAAGTATTACAGTAGTTGTATTACATGTTTATTACCTTATAAATAAATAAAAAACGTTTTTTATTTTAAATTCAGTGCAATAGTATTTGTAAAATGACTCTTAGTGTTCATTAAAAATGACGATCATTCCACTTGGGACCTGTGGAATGGTACATTAGTTTATTTGTTTTAGTTGTAAATATTTGTCATGTATTGTTGTTTTTCTGACATGTTCCACATCCAGGAGGACCTCCTCACTACGGATCAATTGGAATGAAAGTAAATCTAATCTAATCTAATCTAATCATGATTTTTCAGTGTGCCTGTCGCAAAAAAATCTTTGTTGTCATTCATAAACGATTCTCGATCTACATACCAGCGATGGTGTACGGCTGATTACATTTTTATTAAACTTCTCTAGAAGCTATCTCTCTCTACTCCGTTCGATGATGTACGAGCAATTTTGTAGTCGTTACATAAGATTCCTTGCAGTTGTGTAAAAATAAACGTCGCAAGGGTGCACCAGTGGAATACATTTTGGAGTGATTCTTTTAATATTGCAGTTTTCCAGAATAACGTGAGAATGACTGAAAAAAGGACCGGTAGAAAGATTCGAGCCAGAGTCTTCGCGCTTCTCAAAGTAACCGCTTATTCGCCCAGTTTCCATTTTTTTTTTTTTTTTTTTTTTTTTTTAGCTTGCGACTATACGAAATATATTAGTAGGCCTGTAATTTTGTAACTCGATTTTGTCGAAAACAGTTGAAATTTGCGTCTTCCTGGAAGTTCTGGTCGCCCTCTGGGCAAACTATCAAAACGATTGAAATCGATGAGGGGGAAGTTCGTACGGTCCCCTTGTCCCCTTGTAGTTGAGAATAACACGGGAATTGAATATCGTATCGACGAAGACTTGTGTTTTAAAAATATCCAGTGTGCAGACACATAGTATGAAACATTGAATAAAAACGGAACGCACAACACTTTCATTTAATACCAAAAATAAGTTAGCAGCCTTCCAAGAGTCAAACACACAAAACATGCTAATTAAAGAAAATATACTCTGCCGTGACAAAAGATATCGTGTCGGAATTTCTTTTCCTCAGTATAGTGGAGCAGCCTTGTGTGAAATGGACTCAAGTTGTTGGGTCGTTAGAGGTCTGATGCAGAAATAATGAGCCGTACTGCGTCTATAGCTGTCCATAATTGCGAAAGTGTTCACGGTGCAGCAGTTTGTGCCCGAAATGACCTCTCGACTATGACCCTTAAATGTTCCATGGGATTCATGTAGAGCGATCTAGGTGGCCAAATCTTTCGCTCGATCTGTCCTCAGAGTTCTTCAAACCAATCGCGAACAATTGTAGCCCGGTGGCATGGCGCATTGCCGTCCATAAAAATCCCATCGTGGTTTGACAACACAAAGTCCATGAATGGCTGCAAATGGTCTCCAAGTAGCCGAACGTAACCGTTTCCTGTCAACGACCCTTTCAGTTGGATCAGAGGACTCAGTCCATTCCATGTAAACACAGCCCAAACCATTATGGAGCCACCACAAGCTTGCAGTGTGCCTTTAAGGCAATTTGGGAGCCGGCCGCGGTGGTCGTGCGGTTCTAGGCGCTCCAGTCCGGAGCCGCGCTGCTGCTACGGTCGCAGGTTCGAATCCTGCCTCGGGAATGGGTGTGTGTGATGTCCGTAGGTTAGTTAGGTTTCAGTCGTTCTAAGTTCTAGGGGACTGATGACCACAGCAGTTGAGTCCCATAGTGCTCAGAGCCGAGCAATTTGGATCCGTGGCTTCGTGGGTTCTGAACCTCCCTCACTCGAACCGTACCATCAGCTCTTTCCAACTGAAATTGGGATTCGTCTGACAAGGCCACGGTGTTCCACTCGTCTAGGGTCAAAAGCCGAGGAGAGGCGCGACACGTGGTGTCGTGCTGTTAGCAAAGGCATTCGCGTCGATCGTCTGCTGCCATAGCCCATTGACGCCAAATTTCGCCGCACTCTTCTAAGGGATACGTTCGTCGTACGTCCCACATTGATTTCTGCTGTTATTTCATGCAGTGCTGCTTGTCTGTTAACAGTGACACCTGTACAGAGCGCGTTGGCTAAGTGGTTAGACACTGGACTCACATTCGGCAGGATGACGGTTCAAACCGCGTCCGCTCGTCATGATTTAGGTTTTCCGTGATTTCCCCAAATCGCTTCAGCAAAATTCCGGGATGGTTCCTTTGAAAGGTCACTGCCGATTTTCTTCCCCATTCTTCCCTGCCCCGATGAGATCGACAATCTCGCTGTTTGGTCCCCCCCCCCCCCCCCAAACCAACCAACCGACCAAACAACAAAGCAACTGAAAACTCTACGCAAACACCGCTGCTCTCGATCGTTGCGAGCCATTGTGGCCGGGCGGTCCGGAACCGCGCTGCTGCTACTGTCACAGGTTCGAATTCTGCTTCGCACATGGATGTGTGTGATGTCCTTAGGTTAGTTAGGTTTGTGTAGTTCTAAGTCTAGGGGACTGATGACCTCAGATGTTAAGTCCCATAGTGCTCAGAGTCATTTGAACTATATTGAGCTCTCGATCGTTAAATGAAGACTGTTGGCCACTGCGTTGTCCGTGGTGAGAGATAATGCCTGAAATTCAGTATTCTCGGCACACTCTTGACACTGTAGATCGCAGAATACTGCGAAATGTAATGTTGCTTTCGTCTGGCTTCAACTACCATTCGGCGTACTGCCATCATCGCGACGGAAGCCTTATGAGAGGAATAATACGCTACTGCCCATTAAAATTGCTACACCGAGACGAAATGCATATGACAAGCTGGTATTCATTGGGCAAATACATTATACTAAAACTGACATGTGATTTCATTTTCGGCAATTTGGGTGCATAGATCCTGAGAAATCAGTACCCGGAACAACCACTTCTGGCCTTAATAACGGCCTTGATACGCCTGTGCATTGAGTCAAACAGAACTTGGATGGCGAGTACAGGTACAGCTGCCCATGCAGCTTCAACAGGATACCACAGTTCATCAAGAGTAGTGACTGGCGTATTGTGGCAAGCCAGTTGCTAGGCCACCATTGGCCAGACGTTTTCAGTTGGTGAGAGATCTGCAGAATGTGCTGGCCAGGGCAGCAGTTAAACATTTTCTGTATCCAGAAAGGCCTGTACAGGACCTGCAACGTGCGGTCGTGCATTATCATGCTGAAATGTAGGGTTTCGCAGGGATCGAATGAAGGGTAGAGCCACGGGTCGTGACACATCTGAAATGTAACATCCACTGTTCAAAGTGTCATCAGTGCGAACAAGAGGTGACCGAGAAATGTAGTCAATGTCACCCCATACCATCACGCCGGGTGATACGCCAGTATGCCGATGACGAATACACGCTTCCAATGTGCGTTCACAGCGATGTTGCCAAACACGGATGCGACCATCACGATGCTGTAAACAGAACCTGGATTGATCCGAAAAAATGACGTTTTGCCATTCGTGCACCCAGGTGCGTCGTTGAGTACACCATCGCAGGCGCTCCTGTCTGTGCTGCAGCGTCAAGGATAACCGCAGCCATGGTCTCCGAGCTAGTAGTCCTTGCTGCTGCAACCGCCGTCGAACTGTTCGTGCAGATGGTTGTTGTCTTGCAGACGTCCCCATCTGTAGACTCAGGGATCGAGACGTGGCTGCACGGTCCGTTACAGCCATGCGGATAAGATACCTGTCATCTCGACTGCTAGTGATACGAGGCCGTTGGGATCCAGCAAGGCGTTCCAAATTAACCTCCTGAACCCGCCGATTCCATATTCTGCTAACAGTCATTGGATCTCGACCAACGCGAGCAGCAATGTCGCGATACGATAAACCGCAATCGCGATAGGCTACAATCCGACCTTTATCAAAGTCGAAAACATGATGGTAAGCATTTCCTTACACGAGGCATCACAACAACGTTTCACCAGGCAACGCCGGTCAACTGCAGTTTGTGTATGAGAAATCGGTTGGAAACGTTCCTCATGTGAGCACCTTGTAGGTGTAGCCACCGGCGGCAACCTAGTGTGAATGCTCTGAAAAGCTAATCATTTGCGTATCACAGCATCTTCTTCGTGTCGGTTAAATTTCGCGTCTGTAGCACGTCATCTTCGTGGTGTAGCAATTTTAATGGCCAGTAGTGTATTTCGGAAACATCAGTCAAAGATTATATGAGATGCAGTTCTTTCTTAGTTTATGCCGTCCCGTAAAGTTTTTTGAGTTATCACAATCCCCACAAAGACTGTTTTGGCACATAACTGAACACTCATTATTATGTTTGGCTCGCCCGCTGAAGAGGCTCGTGTCGGCGCGGGGACTGAGGCGCGCCTGCTTGTGCCCGCAGGAACCCCAGCAAGTCGGAGGACGGGACGTGGACGGCCACCTACTGGCCGGTGCACACGGCGTACGGCCGCGAGTTCCTCACGCTGGCCATCAACTCCAGCGAGACGGGGCGCGGGCCGCGGCTCAAGCAGTGTGCCTTCTGGAAGAAGTACCTACCTCAGCTGATCGCCATGACCAGTGAGTACCCCGCGGCGCCTTCTGGGGAAGCTTTGCATTTCTCTGTTGATTATCTCATTCCTGTGATATGAAAGGGGAGGGCGGGAGGGGAGGGGGAGGCGATCTGCAATCATGTTGCCTGTCTTCAGCCACGCGGCGCTAAAAATTAAAAAAAATTATTTCATTTTGTGACTTTCTATGAAACACACATGGAGACCAATATGGCTTGTACCGAGGTGACGACAGTGATGCTGACAGTAACGATGATGATGATGATGATGATGACACGTTTGGCACATCCGAGAAGGTTCTGTGTCTGCAGGAAGGAATGTAGTATGTAGAGATGTAGGGCAATACAGGTAAATGGCTAGCAGTGTCTGTGATTTGGGTGACTAAATTACGCTAGGGAATGGGATGTATAAATTGAGGGTTGAGTAAGAGAGTGCGTCAGAAAGACAGGGGAAGTACTGCACTCTTAGTCTACATATAGGACACCAGGGGATCCGTGCGATACTTCCGCACATTTATATTTTTAAATAATGACGGTATTTCGAACAAGTGTAGTCTTTGCGATAAGGATCGTTTGTGGGAAGGAAAAGAAAACTGTTGTGGACTGACAAGACAGCCAGTCCACAGTGACGGGTAACCGAAAGGCACGCGCTTAAAACTCACGCAGGCTGAAGGCACAGTCTGGTTCACTGATAGGACCTGATTGACTATAGACAAGTTAAACAACTGAAATAAATCTAAACCAAACAAGTTCGCTGCAGAAGAAGAACGAAGGACGTAAAATGACACAAGTTTTGTTTGTCCCTTGTATGTTGCAAGAAGGCTGCACTGTCCTAACACAGGGATATGCTGTCCTGAATATGTAGTTAGCTTAACATTGGCGGCACGCAAGGGAGGTGTGCCCAGTTGTACGGACGACTTAGCTAGCGATGCAACACTGACGAATCCTCGTTTATTTGCAGAGAAGATAGTTAGAATAGCCTTCAGCTAAGTCAATGGCTACGACCTAGCAAGGCGCCATAGCAATTGATAGTTATCGTATGAAGCATGTCTCATCAAGAACGATGTATGCAAATGATGGATTAAAGTTACGCAGCAGCTACGTACTTTTCTTTATAGCATTCATTACGTATCCTGTTTCAGACCTCACGCCATCCTGCGTGAGCTTATAGCGTGCATTTCGGCTTCCTCTCATTGTGTCTAGGCTGTCTTGTTTAGACACAACAAAAACATCTTCAAAAAAGAATCGATCGACGTGAAATAGTAATCAAGAATTTATGACACATCCTTGTACGTACATGTCCATGTGTCCAAAAATATATGCTGTATTCGAAATGCTCGTAGGGCTGCAGAGATCAGTGACTGTCAGTATGGTCTCATGACCCACAACTTTCACTCCGCAAACAGTTTCAATTACAGTAAGAACGTCTGCAACAAGTAAATAGCAATTCAAGGCCTCAATGAAAAATATGTCTGTCGTTTCGAATTCGTTTAGGAAAGTCAACTTTTACGAGGTGCAGAAATGATGGACTACCACAGCGGTCGTGGTTATTATCTATGACGAATCTGTGTACAAATTATCCAGTTAATAAGTATTTTAAAACAAGAAAACGGTGCTTGTAATAAGATACTATGAAAAGGGAGTCTCTTATTAGTCATTAAGAAATCAGCTTTGTACAATGTAAATATGAATCTTGACATGCATGAAGGTATCCATAAAACACTTTCACCTATTATATTTAAAAGTCTCTTGTATGTTAAAATTTCCCGCATATGATACGTTTTAACGCAAAATTGCTGCGCAGTGTCAGAAGCCTGTTAAAGTATTTATAATAAGACCTGCTTCATCCGTGTACGATTAATATTTGTTGAGGAAACGGAATGTTGACGTGGGAAATAATGTTTTTGATTGAAACTAGTGCTTCGGCCAGTACGTCGCATTCTGTGTCACCAAGAGGTATCCTGTTGAAGTTGTCTTCTAATCGGACATGGTGTGGAGGTGGAAGGAAGGTGGCACATGTTGATACACACATCAAAAAAGGTTATGCATCACCTCGGTTCCGAGAGTTCCGGACCCTGTACAGAAATTTGGAATAGAGATCAACGTAAACATCATTTCCGCCACTTTTATTGCTCATAAAAACCACACATTGCATGTTGTACTACCATACAGCGACACCTTCAGAGGTGGTGGTCCAGATTGCTGTGCACATCGGTACACGTAATACCCAGTAGCACGTCCTCTTGCATTGATACATGCCTGAATTCGTCGTGGCATACTATCCATAAGTTCATCAAGGCACTGTTCGTCCAGATTGTCCCACTCCTCCAAAGCCATTCGGCGTAGATCCCTCAGAGTGGTTGGTGGGTCACGTCGTCCATAAACAGCCCTTTTCAATATATCCCAGGCATGTTCGATATGGTTCATGTCTAGAGAACATGCTGGCCACTCTAGTCGAGCAATTTCGTTATCCTGGAGGAAGTCATTCACAAGACGTGCACGATGGGGGCGTGAATTGTCAACGAAGACAAATTCCTCGCAAATATGCTGCCAATATGGTCGGAGGATGGCATTCACCTGTCGTACAGCCGTTACGGCGCCTTCCATAACCATCGGCTGCGTACGTCGGCCTCACATAATGTCACCCCAAAACAGCAGGGAACCTCCCCCTTGCTGCACTTGTTGTACTGTGTGTCCAAGGCGTTCAGCCTGGCCGGATTCCCTCCAAACAAGTCTCCGACGATTGTCTGGTTGAAGGCATACGCGACACTCATCGGTGAAGAGAACATGATACCAATCCTGAGCGGTCCACTCGGTTGTTGTTGGGCCCATCTTTACCGCGCTAAATGGTGTCGTAGTTGTGAAGATGGACCTCGGCATGGACGTCGGGAGTGAAGTTGCGCATCATGCTGCCTAGTGCGCACATTTTCAGTCGTAACACGACGTCCTGTAGCTGCACAAAAAGCGTTATTCACCATAGTGCCGTTGCTGGCAGGGTCCCTCCGAGCCATAATTCGTAGGTAGCGGTGATCCAAGGCAGTAGTAGCCCTTGGGCGGCCTGAGCGAGGCATGTCATCGACAGTTCCTGTCTCTCTGTATCTCCTCCATGTCCGAACAACATTGATTTGGTTCCCTCCGAGACGCCTGGACACTTTTCTTGTTGAGAGCCCTTCTTGGCATAAAGTAACAATGCGGTCTACATCTACATCTACATCTACATTTATACTCCGCAAGCCACCCAACGGTGTGTGGCGGAGGGCACTTTACGTGCCACTGTCATTACCTCCCATTCCTGTTCCAGTCGCGTATGGTTCGCGGGAAGAACGACTGTCTGAAAGCCTCCGTGCGCGCTCTAATCTCTCTAATTTTACTTTCGTGATCTCCTCGGGAGGTATAAGTAGGGGGAAGCAATATATTCGATACCTCATCCAGAAACGCACCCTCTCGAAACCTGGCGGGCAAGCTACACCGCGATGCAGAGCGCCTCTCTTGCAGAGTCTGCCACTTGAGTTTGTTAAACATCTCCGTAACGCTATCACGGTTACCAAATAACCCTGTGACGAAACGCGCCGCTCTTCTTTGGATCCTTTCTATCTCCTCCGTCAACCCGATCTGGTACGGATCCCACACTGATGAGCAATACTCAAGTATAGGTCGAACGAGTGTTTTGTAAGCCACCTCCTTTGTTGATGGACTACATTTTCTAAGCACTCTCCCAATAAATCTCAACCTGGTACCCGCCTTACCAACAATTAGTTTTATATGATCATTCCACTTCAAATCGTTCCGCACGCATACTCCCAGATATTTTACAGAAGTAACTGCTACCAGTGTTTGTTCCGCTATCATATAATCATACAATAAAGGATCCTTCTTTCTATGTATTCGCAATACATTACATTTGTCTATGTTAAGGGTCAGTTGCCACTGCCTGCACCAAGTGCCTATCCGCTGCAGATCTTCCTGCATTTCGCTACAATTTTCTAATGCTGCAACTTCTCTGTATACTACAGCATCATCCGCGAAAAGCCGCATGGAACTTCCGACTTCGCGATCGAACCGCGGTGTTGACCGTCTAGGCATGGCTGAGCTACAGAAAACACGAGCCGTGTACCTCCTTCCTGGTGGAATGTCTGGAACTGATCGGCTGTCGGACCCCCTCCGTCTAACAACCGCTGCTCATGCATAGTTGTTCACATCTTAGGGTGGGTTTAGTGACATTTCTGAACAGTCAAGGGACTTTGTGATACAATGTTCACAGTCAACGTTTAACTTCAGGAGTTCTGGGAACCAGGGTGAGACAAAACTTTTCTTGATGTGTGTATATGAGCGAAAGCGACATTGTAGACAGTCGAGTTCTTATCATCGCGTTTGTGGTATCTACACGGTTCGTGAAGAGAATCGACGAATTTGAGTAAAGAGGGGAGTTCTATCAAACTGTGGAGAATGTGTTTAAATGGGAGAATGCAAATACGGAAGGAGACGCAGAGTTAACGGCATTCTAGAAGTTAGAAGCGGTGGTAAAGTTTTTGGGGGAGTAGGTTCAAATGGCTCTGAGCACTATGGGACTTAACATCTATGGTCATCAGTCCCCTAGAACTTAGAACTACTTAAACCTAACTAACCTAAGGACAGCACACAACACCCAGTTGGGGGCGTAGGGATCCAGGTTTATGATATCTTCAGTAGGGTATTTTAATGAGCATGGCTTAGATTTTTAAGCTTTAATTCTGATGTTGTTACAGAATATTTCCTACTATCCATGCATTTCTGCTGTAATAGAATCTTTTCTCGTAATATTGTGTATTAGAAGAAAGGTTAAGTACTCTCGTTCTAGGTCGTACAAATGAAAAAAACTTTTTTGGTACTTGGGCTATAGCAAATAACTTTGTCACCACGATAATTAGATGTCACTGTCATGTATCAACACATTAAATGATAATAAATGAATGAAACTTCTTGGCAGATTAAAACTGTGTGCCGGACCGAGACTCGAACTCGGGACCTTTGCCTTTCGCGGCAATTTCCTCTACCATCTGAGCTACCCAAGCACGACTCACGCCCCATCCTCACAGCTTTACTTCCGCCAGTACCTCGTCTCCTACTTTCCAAACCTCACAGAAGCTCTCCTGCGAACCTGCAGAACTAAGACTCCTGGAAGAAAGATGGTAGAGCACTTGCCCGAAATGGTAGAGCACTTGCCTGCGAAAGCCAAAGGTCCCGAGTTCGAGTCTCGGTCCGGCACACAGTTTTAATCTGCCAGGAAGTTTCATATCAGCGCACACTCAGCTGCAGAGTGAAAATGTCATTCTGGTGAATGAATGTTTCATAGTTATACTACTAGTTTTGACACTAAAATACAAGGACAAGGGATATGTATAATTTTTGGTGGTTTTATGTAGCTGTTTACCCATACATTTGACTAATGGGCCTACTGATGTGTGCTGTTTTGTAATTTGAATCTATACATAAAAGTTAATAAAATTATCAGTGCTAGGAGGGAGGGAAGATGGGGGCTAGCGTCCCGTCGACATCGAGGTCCCGTCAATATCGACGTCATTAGAGACAGAGCACAAGCTCGAACTGTATCAAGGATGGGGAAGGAAATCGGCCGTGCTCTTTCAAAGGAACCATCCATGGATTTGCCTGAGCGAGTAAGGAAAAAAAAGGAAAACCTAAATCTGGATGGCCAGACATGGGTTTGAACCGTCGTCCTCCGGAACGCGAGTCTAGAGTGCTAACCACTGCGTTATCAGTAATATTTGGTCAACACTACAACGGAGACGCTCCAGTGTATCTCTGTCTTCAACTTAATGTCAAATCATTCAGTAGATATTGGCAAGGCAATGCAGCAGGTTGTTTACAACCACAAGAACCGTGGAGAGCTATAAACACAATTTACGCACGTTTCACAGAGCATCTTGTCTCGTTGCTTACTTGGATACGACAACTAACAATTTGTAGGAAAATAAAAAGTGAAAACTTCGATATTAATTTTAGTAGCTGTTCAGCAATGACAAAATACCAAATTTTCCGGGTAAAGAGTATCATAAGGTCAGAATCTGTGTTTCAGACGTTTTCTGTATTCATTTAATCTTCTTAATTATTTGTCGTTCTTTCGCCATGGTTGCAACATCTGACCCAGCGTAATCTGCCTGCTTGCAGCCAGGCACACACTGCCGTTGTCCAGAGAGTAGGCGGAATATCCACTGAGTTACTGCCGGTGAGCAGAGGAAACATCACGAATTGTCGTCTTTGGCAGTCGGCCAACGATAGGGGAGGCCGTGAAAGCGGCTCTGATTCGCTGCGTCTGCTAAAGGGCCGACAGCAGCCGTGAATACCGAGCATGAATGTGGCGCTACTGTGGGAGTGGCGGACTCTGCGAAGCTGTTTGCTGATATTCCACCACTCCGACCCCCAGTCCCACCTGTTATGACTGTTTGCTGTATCCTATCATACTGAATGATTCTCCCGTCGCTGTCTTGTAGAACTGTTTCGTATTTATACAGGGCGGGCAAAATACGCTGCATAGCGTTTTTGAAGCCCCGTAATTATTATCCATTGCGTCTTAAATTTTGTAATTTGGCTTAACAGTGTCTTCAGACTTTCTGTGTAGTGATGTATTTAAGCGTTTCACTCTGCAGCGTCACCCTCGAGCTCGGATTCACTTCGAACATCAAGATGTCGACACTTGAGAAAAAAAGGCCAGAGCTCAGAAGCTCATGTAAGGATGAAGATAGGCAATGATGACCTAATGCCACCGTATTTCACAATAATTCTGCCCAACGCCACTGTGGACCTGTCACACGGTGTGAATGTCGTCTCAACCAGTCTCACCCACGTTACACGCCTCCTCTTCAAGCCACCTCGATGGAGATTAGAACTCGACGCCTAGAATTGAAACGAGGTGTTTTTCGTATGTCTGGCCGAGGAAAACGTATCAGACAAAGCGCCTCTCAGAATTGAGACTAGAATTCCTCAGCGGGAGGCACAAAGAGTGTGAATGAAACCATCCTTTCCCTTAAGGCGTCACACACGTTTAGCGGTCGAAAACGATAGTTCGCAGCGCAGTGAGCAAATGGACGATATTCTTGACCATCTTGGACACTGCTAACGTCCCACGTACTATTCAACCCTTTTCTAAAGACATCGTGCTCCAGCATTCACACTGAACGTGATCACACCCCTTTGGAGTGCAGTGCGACCGCAGTTTTTGCGCTGACGTACATTGTGGAACCACGAGGGTACCGTTTGAAACCATTCGAAGAGAACTGAACACGGCCCGAAACAGCTGCGGATTATACACGTATGTATAGAGAGGCAATGGAAATCCACAAACATCAATACAATTTTAATCGTAAATTAAAATTGGATAAGATATGGCGGTCGACATTGCATCAGTCACGTGACAATCGATTGCCTGCAATCGAGAAAACAGACGATAGCCAGAGATAGCTGCACATGGACGCCACGTGACGTGCGGTGGCGCCCCCTACGATATCCATATAAGCAGCGGCCCCAGCTCCTAGCAGCCAGTCGTTGACTCACCTCGGAAGATGTTCTCCGTAGTTGAGAACGAAACGTCGGGGAGAAGAAGTTCTACAGATCGACCACGGCAACTTAGCCCGGAAGTGTTTACTGATGAAGACGCCGGCCGTGAAAGCCTACATGGAATGATTCGACGCCTCTACGGGGAGGAAATGTCAACTAGGGTACGACGACTGGAGAACCTACGCAAAAAGAAAAGTCAACAACTTTGCTCACTCACTTTCCTGCTACGCTGTCGTGATACCGGTATAGTTCCCAAGTTTTTAAAAGTGAGAAGAATGTTTCATTAGGCACAAGCTAACCGTATTTACTCTCGTATGGAACTGGCATTACTACGTGAGCGGATACATCAGACACGACGAGGACTGGCGGTATGTGATGGTCAACTGCTAAATCTTCATTTACTTATTAGCAATACTATGCAGTTTTGTCGTTGGAACAAAGTGGACAGTTTAACATTTAGATCTATGGAGATTAGTGCAGAAGTGTCTTCCAATGCGCAGAAGGAGAAGTTTGATCGTCTACAAGAGGGTCGACAGAAAACACCGATTCCAAACAATTCCCAAACGGTTATTAATTTATCGGAAAAAGAATTGTCTAAGGAAGAACTTTCTGTTCTGTCTAAAGGAGGGAATTTTGCAATAACTCCATCCAAGATTCCTATGGAGGACATTATTGCTGATATAGAGGCAGGAATTCGACAGTTACCATCATATTCTGCTGATGAAATTAGAATGGAAACCTCCAGGATATTACGCAAAGCTAAACCACCCAGCAGCAGTCTGCCTCAAGGGGAAAGGAAGGCATTGCGAGAGATCAATGCAGACAAGAATGTTATTATAGTTGCCGCTGACAAGGGAAATGTTACTGTTTTGATGAATACTGAGGATTATCACAAGAAGATCAGTGATCTCCTGGAACCCAGCACATACAAGAAGTTGAAAAAGGATCCCACAACGAATGTGCTGAATGCCACCAATTGTCTGATAAAACAGTCTTCCATTCCTACAGAAGTTAAAAAGTATCTTTGTAAAACGGAGGCTTATCCTCCGAGATTATATGGATTACCAAAGATACATAAGCCTGATGTTCCTCTGAGACCAATAGTCAGCGCAATTGGAGCTCCTACCCAAGAACTAGCCAGACACCTTGCCTCTTTGTTACAACCTTACATAGGCAAAACTGAGAGTCATATTAAAAATTCTCTACACTTCATTGAGAAATTGAGGGAAATTACTGTCGGTCCTAATGACATCCTTGTCAGTTTTGATATAGTGTCTTTGTTCACGATGGTTCCAGTTGATGAAGCTCTCTCCCATATAGCCGACATGTTCCCTACTGATATAGTAGCCTTGTTCCAACACTGTCTATCCTCGACCTATTTTCAGTACAATGGTGAATTTTATGAACAGATCGATGGAGTAGCCATGGGAAGCCCCCTAAGTCCCGCAATTGCGAATTTATTCATGGAATATTTTTAACATCAAGCACTGCAGTCGGACAAAAAAAGCCCCTCGAAGTGGTATCGGTATGTGGATGATACCTTTGTAATATGGAATCATGAGGAAGAAGACTTGAATGATTTCCTGGTACACTTAAATAGCATCAACCCAAAGATTAAATTTACTGTGGAGAAGGAGAAGAATGGACAACTTAACTTCTTGGATGTATCAGTTATCAAACGGGCGGATGGGACCTTAGGCCATAAGGTCTACAGGAAAGGTACACATACTGATCGCTACCTCCATAAGAACTCAAACCATCACCCTAGGCAAAAGAGGGGGGTCATAAAAACACTAGCGGATAGGGCCAATAATATTTGTGAACCAGGCTACTTACAAGAAGAACTAAATCATTTACGAATGGCCTTTGCGAAAAATGGTTATACGAAAAACGGGATTAACCGAGCACTTCACCCAAATAGAAAAATGCCTAAAAATAGGAGACAGCAACAACCATCAGCTGGAAAAGTGTTTCTTCCGTTCATCCATAATATCACGGATCGCATTGGGATAGTACTAGCCAAGTTTCAGGTAGAGACCATTTTTAGACCTACTAAGAAAATTAGTGAATGCCTAAGATCAACAAAAGATGCTCGTCACCCCCTAGCCACCCCAGAGGTATATAAAATTCCGTGTAGTTGTGGCAGGATTTACATAGGAACTACAAAAAGAAGCATCAATACACGGTTGACGGAGCACAAAAGAAACTGTCGCTTGGGACATATCGACAAATCGGCAGCAGCAGAATATGTTTTTAAGGATGGAGATCACGAAATAAAATTTGGTGAAACAAGCGTGCTAGCGAGGACGTCGCACTATTATACACGTATGTATAGAGAGACAATTGAAATCCACAAACATCAATACAATTTTAATCGTAAAGAAGAAGGATTAAAATTGGATAAGATATGGCGGT
The DNA here is from genome assembly GCF_021461395.2 of Schistocerca americana. Lineage (NCBI taxonomy): Eukaryota > Metazoa > Arthropoda > Insecta > Orthoptera > Acrididae > Schistocerca > Schistocerca americana. The sequence goes on from NC_060120.1 coordinate 63,578,666, forward strand.
CGACATTGCATCAATCACGTGACAATCGATTGCCTGCAATCGAGAGAACAGACGATAGCCAGAGATAGCTGCACATGGACGCCACGTGAAGTGCGGTGGCGCCCTCTATGATATCCATATAAGCGGCGGCCCCAGCTCCTAGCAGCCAGTCGTTGACTCGCCTCGGAAGATGTTTTCCGTAGTTGAGAACGAAACGTCAGGGAGAAGAAGTTCTGCAGATCGACCACGGCAACTTAGCCCGGAAGTGTTTACTGATGAAGACGCCGGCCGTGAAAGCCTACATGGAATGAGCAACGGATGGTTCCGCTATTTCAGCTGTCCTGTTTTGCGCCCTCCTGTGGCGTGATGACGGAAGGGTGCGACATTGACACAAGAGTGAATAAAATACCAAATGGTCCTTCTAAGCCGCCCTCTCCATCCTAGTTTGGCGAGGCACTCAGTGACACCAGTCCACATTTGTTAAGCAGTTTAAAAATGTACATTTACAGAGATAATCTGCTGAAACGCCTGGTTAAATCCGCAGGACAGAACAGGTAGTTGGAATTGTGGAAAGGGGCCAAAAATGAGCAGCTGCCAGTAACACTGGAACACATACAACTTTGTTTAATTTCCCAAACATTACAGCACAAATTTCCGACCTTAACTATGGACTGAATATGTCACACAGTCTTATGGCTTAATGGCACAACCTCTTTAATTTTTAAAACGGCTGAAGGCCCATGATTTAAAACACAACTACAGTAAATTTTCAAAAGGCAGAAAGCGCAAATTTTTATCCAAAAATATCTTAAATGAGGCTGAAGGACCAAACAATCTAAGACTTAACAAGTAAGGAATTCTAATTTTAAGACGGCTGAAAGCACATGATTGAAAATCACAACTTCAATGAATTTTAAAAAGGCAGAAGGCCCGAAGCTTCAACCAAAAAATATTTCAAATGAGGCTGAAGGCGCAAACAAAGCAAGACTTGACTAGTAAGGAACTTTAAATTGTAAAACGGCTGACGGTCCATTATCTAAACCCCAACTAAAAGCATACAAATTCAAACCATCGGCTATGAGCCATTAAAATACACACTGAAACACCAATAACAAAAGGCAGTACAGCAAGCGGCGCTCAGACGTTTCTGGGGGTAAGTCTACACTTGAAATATTAACGTTCGCTTATGAGACACAGGTAGTCGGCCCAACTACACTCTTGGAAATTGAAATAAGAACACCGTGAATTCCTTGTCCCAGGAAGGGGAAACTTTATTGACACATTCCTGGGGTCAGATACATCACATGATCACACTGACAGAACCACAGGCACATAGACACAGGCAACAGAGCATGCACAATGTCGGCACTAGTACAGTGTATATCCACCTTTCGCAGCAATGCAGGCTGCTATTTTCCCATGGAGACGATCGTAGAGATGCTGGATGTAGTCCTGTGGAACGGCTTGCCATGCCATTTCCACCTGGCGCCTCAGTTGGACCAGCGTTCGTGCTGGACGTGCAGACCGCGTGAGACGACGCTTCATCCAGTCCCAAACATGCTCAATGGGGGACAGATCCGGAGATCTTGCTGGCCAGGTTAGTTGACTTACACCTTCTAGAGCACGTTGGGTGGCACGGGATACATGCGGACGTGCATTGTCCTGTTGGAACAGCAAGTTCCCTTGCCGGTCTAGGAATGGTAGAACGATGGGTTCGATGACGGTTTGGATGTACCGTGCACTATTCAGTGTCCCCTCGACGATCACCAGTGGTGTACGGCCAGTGTAGGAGATCGCTCCCCACACCATGATGCCGGGTGTCGGCCCTGTGTGCCTCGGTCGTATGCAGTCCTGATTGTGGCGCTCACCTGCACGGCGCCAAACACGCATACGACCATCATTGGCACCAAGGCAGAAGCGACTCTCATCGCTGAAGACGACACGTCTCCATTCGTCCCTCCATTCACGCCTGTCGCGACACCACTGGAGGCGGGCTGCACGATGTTGGGGCGTGAGCGGAAGACGGCCTAACGGTGTGCGGGACCGTAGCCCAGCTTCATGGAGACGGTTGCGAATGGTCCTCGCCGATACCCCAGGAGCAACAGTGTCCCTAATTTGCTGGGAAGTGGCGGTGCGGTCCCCTACGGCACTGCGTAGGATCCTACGGTCTTGGCGTGCATCCGTGCGTCGCTGCGGTCCGGTCCCAGGTCGACGGGCACGTGCACCTTCCGCCGACCACTGGCGACAACATCGATGTACTGTGGAGACCTCACGCCCCACGTGTTGAGCAATTCGGCGGTACGTCCACCCGGCCTCCCGCATGTCCACTATACGCCATCGCTCAAAGTCCGTCAACTGCACATACGGTTCACGTCCACGCTGTCGCGGCATGCTACCAGTGTTAAAGACTGCGATGGAGCTCCGTATGCCACGGCAAACTGGCTGACACTGACGGCGGCGGTGCACAAATGCTGCGCAGCTAGCGCCATTCGACGGCCAACACCGCGGTTCCTGGCGTGTCCGCTGTGCCGTGCGTGTGATCATTGCTTGTACAGCCCTCTCGCAGTGTCCGGAGCAAGTATGGTGGGTCTGACACACCGGTGTCAATGTGTTCTTTTTTCCATTTCCAGGAGTGTATATACGATCCGCCGGCATCCCAACCAAGAGACAGTCAACGGAACCACCGACAAGACGACTTGCCTTCCACCCGACCAGTACACAAGGAACTCCAATGCCAAAACGAAAAAGGCGTAGGCGCCCACAACCAAGTATGCATGAGCTACACAAACTACACACACGTGTTGGAAAGCGACGACACTGTGAGGAAAGGACAGTGTCTGAATTTTACGTCAGCGGCCAGGGCAGGTAATCGCAACGCTAACGGCCACAAGGCAGAAAATTCCGCTGGTACACTTGGACTCCAAAAAACAAAAATACAGTTAAACTCCACCAGATGGTGGCCAAACTTTCGCCAACTCGAACACTCGCTGTTGCTCACGGGAATACTGCCAACAGCCAACCATGAAAACCAATGGCACAATGTGAAAAGACTGGCTTCGGTAATTAAATCACCACTTAACTTTGATGTCCTGGGTCGGTGAGCCACGTACCTCGTAGCAATCGGAACAGCTCCCACACACTCCGACTCTGCGTAGAGACCGCCAGCGGTCCCGACCCACTGCGCCGCATGGAGATTTCCTGGCTGATCCACACCATCCGACCGACTGCCGCACACCGGTTAGCCGGAAACTATAAGCACCAGACCAAAGATAGTACAAGGTGCGAATATGGATACACAACGCTGCTGCCACGCGTAGAAAGAGGAAGATTCACGGCATAACCGCAATAACCGCGGGAAACCAAACGCAGAGAAACAGCCAAGGTTTAAACCAACGCATAAGCCAGGGCCACACAGCTCACCAGCGACGAGTGTTCTAGGTGCTTGCAGGTAGGCAAGTACGTGAAATCTCTCCTAAAGTATTCAACAAAACGAAGACGGGTGACACTGACAGTATAACCGAAGTTGAGGGTCAAATTCCGTCAGATGGTTTGAACAGTCCATAGTGGTTGCACGCTACACACAAAACAAACAGCTGCGATCGCACTACACTCCTAAATTGTGTAGTTACCTCCAGTGGGCATGTAGCCCCAAAATGTCCTTAGAGAAGGGTTTAATCACCTTTGGGACGTCGGCCATGTCAAAGATTGCCGAGAACGTCGTCCTGTTGCCCATCACACAACGAACTCTCGTTTTCGACGGCAAAATGCGTTGAACTGAACGCCTCAGGGGTTGGCGTGGTTTCATTGACTCCCTTTATGCCACTCCCTGACACCTTTTCGTGTCGATTCTGAGAGACGGCTTTTATGAAACGTTTTTTCCGGGAACACATAAAGAAACAGCGTAATTTCATCTCCGGGCATCACTGTTCTAACCTCCATGCGAAGACTTTAAAAGAAGGGGTAAACTGTGGGTCAGAGTGAGTGAGACGTTCTTTCCATCGTGTAAAAAGTCCATGGGTGCGTTGGGCAGAATTATGGTGAAAGTTGGTGCCAATGTAACGTCATTAACCCACCTTACGCCTCACATGAACTGAGTTCTACCTCTTTCTCGCAGGTGTCGACAGTTTTCAGTTTGAAGCTTCGCCGACCCTGAGGGTGACGTCTGTGCAATAATTACGGAGTTCGATAATGTCGTCATTTAATTGTGTTGCACGTTGTAAAACAGGACAGGAAAATACGAGGGTTGTTCGGAAAATAAGCTCCGGCGGGGTGTGAAATGGAAACCACAGTGAAAATCTGATGCAGATTTGCACAGATGTGTTGGACAGTGTCTCTGGTACGCCCGTCGATAGCGCCAAGTCGCTCTTTTCAGTTCTGAGCACACAGTGCGCACGTAAAAATGCTTACAGCAATAGAGTCTCCCGCCAAGTATGAGGGCCTGATGTGAGATTTCGCCTGATGTTATGCGTTTCCTTTTGCATAACAATTCTCGGCCGCGCTCTGCAGGGGCAATGAAGAAGCTCCTGCAGCGTTTTCGATTAGAAGTGTTTGATCGCCCACAAAAGAGCCCGTAATTGACTCTCCCTGAGTTTCACGTATGCTCACTTGAACCGCTGGCTATGAAGACAATATTCTAATGCCACGACAGATGTCTAAATTGGAGCGGCGACTATGTTGAGAAGTAGCTGGAAGGTGTAGCTAACTGTTGAAAAATAAAACATTTTTGGTTTTCACGATGGTTGCCATTTTGCGATCCATCGGACATTACTTTCCGAATAGGCCTCGTATATCATGTACGAGACTAATCCCAAAAGTAAGGTCTCCTATTTTTTTATAAGTACATAGACCTGTTTATTTCTACAATGGTTTACATCAGTTTACAGCTTGAACATTTAGCTATGTTTCGACATAATCACCATTTCTGTCGATGCATTTTTGTAGACGCTGTGGCAGATGTTAAGAACGTCTTCTTTCACCTTGTCGTCGGAGCTGAATGGCTTTCTGGCGAAATGTTCTTTTAACCTAGGGAACAGGTGATAGTCACTGGGCGCCAAGTCAGGACTATAGGGTGGGTGGGTGATTATGCTCCACTGAAACTGTTGCAGGAGAGCAACGGTTTGTCGAGCAACGTGTGGGCGACCGTTGTCATGGAGAATGTGTACGCCTTTACTCAACATTCCTCTTCTCCAGTTCTGAATTGCACGTTTGAGTTTTTTCAGAGTCTCACAGTGCGTTAATCGTGGTCCCACTGATTCAGCTCCGACGACGAGGTGAAAGAAAAGGTTCATAACTTTCTGAAAAGTATGGCGGCGAGCTGGTATGACATGGGCATACAAAAACTGCCACAGCGTCTAGAAAAATGCATCGACAGAAATGGTGATTATGTAGAAAAATAGCTAAATGTTCAAGCTGTAAACTGATGTAAACCATTGTAGAAATGAACAGGACTATATACTTATAAAAAAAAATTGGAGACCTTACTTTTTGGCCCGCATCTCGTGGTCGTGCGGTAGCGTTCTCGCTTCCCACGCCCGGGTTCCCGGGTTCGATTCCCGGCGGGGTCAGAGATTTTCTCTGCCTCGTGATGGCTGGGTGTTGTGTGCTGTCCTTAGGTTAGTTAGGTTTAAGTAGTTCTAAGTTCTGGGGGACTTATGACCACAGCAGTTGAGTCCCATAGTGCTCAGAGCCATTTGAACCTTACTTTTGGGATTACCCTAGCACCTTAAGATAGGCAACCTAGCATTCATCATCTACATCCAGGTTTATGTTCTGAAGTGGTTTTCGGCTTCTGAGGCCGTCCTGAGACAATAACTGTCATCATTGCAGAGGTCACAACACTCATGGACAACTGTGAAAAAGGTGTTAGAATTAAGAGGAGTAATGAAAAATATAGTATACGTCATATGTGATATTCTAATTGTGTTCAGATTGAACTGTGTAATCTAAACAAAAAATAAATATAAGACGTTCGCAAAAACGCTAAGACTAAACGCTGAAAGCACCGTTCTTTCACATGTGTGTGTACGTGCAAGTATGTGTGTGCGGGGTGGGGGGGGGGGCGGGGGGGCGGGGGGAGAGGCAGAAATGGGAGAGACCGATTAGGGAGGGACAGTACTTACCCTGTTTTAAAGTAAACTACAGTATATATAGAAATTATGTACATACAAGGTGTTTCAGCTGGCCCTATCAGTGGGCCTGAGGCTACCCACAACGCTTTGAAGAAACTACGTCCAAGATTTCAATATTCTCTGGTTTGCTATATTCTTTCCTTTTCTACGTGCCAACTATTAGTCGTACAGAAAAAACGGACAAGGACCTTTTTGTATGATTTTTAATGTAGCTAAATTCTCTACTGGGATACATTTTCGCTGGAGGCCGCGGTTTTAGAGTAGTGCAAGAAAATCCCGTTTGAAGGTTACTTCTGTACGTTTTTCCTGAATAATTCGAAAACTACGGACTCAAGCGAAAACGTATCCCAATACAAATTTTAACTATGTTAAGTTTCCTACAAAGAGGTCCTGTTCAATTTTTTCCGTTGAACTAACAGTTTGTGGGTTGGATGAACCGTTAGGCAAGGACAGCTGGATCACTCTGTTTATAACAACGATCACATTAATGTACGTTCACTACATGTGCACTAGAATACTAATCGACAGAATATTTAGCAATATGGAGTTTTCTTACTGTCAAAATAAAATAAACAATGGGTGACGCGGATGTTAGGACTGGAAGAAACAGTGTATGACCAATGGATAAATGAGGAAAACTAAATGCAGCTGACAAGAAGTATTAAGCTGTTCGTTGATTTCCAGGATTTTCAACAAAGACTCTTTGTTTCCGAAATGGATCTCACGGGACTGTAGCGGGTAGCTGCGACCTGCACTCCTTATATGCTAAGCATATATGGAACCAGAGTTTTCACTCTTGCTCCTAATGAGAAGTCCCTACATGGGGACCAGAATAGGAGACTATTTACCTCCAAAATATTTTATCAAATAGGGTGATAGCTTCATTTAACAATACTGTAGAGCTGCATGTTGTCGCAAATGATAACGACTGCAATTCCCCCTTGCTTTTAATCTTGCCAGTACCAAGTTTGCAAGGATGTGTCAGCTAATGTCCCATAGCTAAACCAGTCAAACACCGACATCTTACTCATTGGGATGCAGAAGTGCGAAATTCTGGTCAGATGCGTACAAACTTCCTCTGTAATGGTCCAAAGGCGCGGCGCCCCGCGACTTCAACCTCGGGATCGACGACGTTTCGAACAGCAAGGTGTCAACACATGATGGAAGCTCAAGAGCTCAGAAGTCGATGCGGGGTGAAAGATGGCTTAATGAAGTCACATTGACAACAAACGTCAACATAATTCTGTCCAAAGCTACAGGTGAACGTATCCCACAACGGCGAGGTCGTCACACTCTCCTTTAAACACACCTCACCAATTCTCTTGATACCACAGCAATGGAGATCAGAACCGTGACACCTAAAAATGAAATATAATTGGTGGCCGAGGAAAACATTTCAGATACACCACCGCTAAAAATCGACACATAAAGGCCTCCGGGCGTGGCATAAAGGCCGTCGATGAAATCATCCCTTCCTTTGGGGCCTTCATTTTTACATACGGGGTGGCCAAAAAGTCTCTCCGCAGTGCCGCGTGATTGTTAGCCGCTCGTGCCGTATGATTGTTCGACGGCCTGGGTTGCTTCCCTTCGTGTGGTCTCTCCCAACATTGCACTTTTTCTTTTATCTCGGCCAGCGTCAGTAGTATCGTTGGTGTGTGTCGTCACAAGTTGACGTGAACCTTCAAGTTTAGTTCCTTTGTTCGTTTGTTTCGTTTTTGTCACCGTTAAAATGCTAACCATTGAAGAACATGTGTTTCTAGTCGAATAAGTGTTCAAAAATGGCGGTAAATAAACAGTTTCAGTTCGTCACACATTTAATTCCGTTTCCCCGGAGACAAGATCCCCGTATCGCGATACTGTGCGAGATCTGATTAACAAATTTCGAAGTACGAGTTCAGTGCCGATGAACCGAGAAGTGGTCGTTCTAGCGTTTTCTCTGAGGATAAACTACTCGATATTTCCGATAAAATGTCCATAATCCCGAAGAAATCAGTAAGAAAACTCGTCCAGGAAAACGATATTATAGTCGGAACGGCCCATACAGCTGTAGGAAAAAAATTAGAACTTTTCCCATACAAAGTGTCAGTCGTACAAGTACTAAAAAATACTGATCATGGCAAGAGACTGCATTATTGTCAACGGTTCTAAAATTTCGTTCAACAAAATGGAAGGAATATTCTTAATGAAACGTTTTTCACTAATGAGGCGTGGTTTCATTAATCCGGATACATGAACTCGCAAAATTCTCGTATGTGGAGTACTGCAAATCCATTGAGTATTCATGAGGAACCACTTCATTCCGGGAAAATAGGAGTTTGGATTGCAATTTCTAAACGTCGGATTTTTCAACGAAACAATAAACGCACAACGATACTGAAGTGATATTCTGTACCCATTAACAGGAAAACTTGTGTTAAGTGAAATACTTAACGGTTATTTTCAACAAGATGGTGCAACCGCGCATACAGCTCGCCTTTCTATGTCACTGTCTGCTGATGTTTTTAGTGTTCGTATAATTTCACAGGGACTTTAGCCTCCACGATCGCCTGACCTAACACCACCTGACTTTTTCTTCTGGGGTGCAGCGAAAGCAACTGTCTATAAAAACGGTCCAAAATCCATCGATGAATTGAAAGCTGCAATATCCACTTTCACTGCTTCTGTTACAGAAGAAATGTTACAGCTTGTGTTTGGAAACATGATTAGACGAATTAAATTGTCTTTTCAACAACAGGGGGACACTTTCAACATTTAATGCGAAAATTTGTAAGTAAAAATGAATATTCAATAAATTAATAACTTGTATTTCACTGAGTTTCACTTCGGTATATTCACTGCGGCATACGGCACGCGCGGCTAACAATCATACGCCACTGCGGAGAGACTTTTTGAACACCCCGTAATTCGACTGCAACAGAACAACGTTCTTGACTACTGACACCCCCGCCCTCCCCCTCCAGACGATTCAACCTTCTATAAGGGATCGTATGGTTGCAACCGTCTTGAACATGTCCTGACCCATTTAGAACGCAGCGCGACCACAATATTTGCTCTCGTAAGATGGAACCATGAGGAACTGTTCAAAACCAGTTAAAGAAATTTGAATATGATAGAAGCAATAAAGTGTGTTAATACTTTTTCAGCCCTCCTGCTTCGCACCCTAATGTTCAGGAATAAAACGGCAAATGATCTGTCTAAGACCCCCAGTTTGACAACACCCTGCATGCCCCCAGCGCACCTTTGTTGAGCACTTAGAAAATGCCGAAAATGTGTAAACACCCTTTGCTGCTTCAGATCAGGTTCAAATTCCGTCGAATAATGAACGATCCCTTTGTGTCCCACACGGTAAACGGGAGCTAAACGTTCGGTCGCACTAGCCTACAAAGCGATGAGATCATGTTCAGTGCAGCTGGAGCCCCACGATGTCCTTAGAGAAGGGTTCAGTCAAGCGGGGCGTGTCACCAGTGTCAGAGGTGGCCAAGAACGTCGTTATATTGCAAGTCGCATGGCAAACTGTCGTTCTCGACCACAAAATGTGTAAAAATCAACAACCTGAAGAAAGCGGTAGCTTCATTTTTGCCCTTTGTGCCGCTTCCTGAAGCCTTTTGGTGTCAATATTGAGCGACGGTGCGTCTAAAACATTTTCCTCGGCCACCCGTAAGAAAACCGCTTGATTTCAAAGCAGGGTGTCGCAGTTCTAACCTCCATGGCAGAGGGGTCAAGAGAGGGGGGTGAATTTTTAAGGAAAGGGGAGGCGGGGCGGACGAGTTTCCCATCATATCACATTAGCGCTATGTGGCGTTGCCCAGAACTGTGGTGAAATTTGGTGTCAGTATGACGTTATTACCTCTTGTTACGCCTCACATCAACTTCTGAGCTCTAACCATTTTGTCGCATGTATCGACACCTTAATGTTTGAAACGTTGCCGATCCCGAGGGTAGTGTTGCAGTGCTCCACGGTTTTGCATCTGTACAGGAGAAGGTTGCAGGGACCTTTCAAACGAATTTCCAACTTCTGCGTCGCAGTGAGCGAAAATAACGGGGTCTCAAAGAGTGACTTTTAATTCTTCTGCGCAGTGTACTGTAAATCATAACATGTCTTGTGTCCATCTCGTACTGATGAAATTTATTGCAGCCCAACATGATGAGTGTTACTGGTAAAATATACTCCGTGAATTTTCGCGTGGATCGCAACAATACAAGGGATTTAATGTATTTCAGCTCCTTATAAACTGTACTCATTATTGCTTGTTCGCCAGGTTCATGTCTTAACTAAACATCTACGTCGCCAAAGCTAACGTGTGCGCCATAGTTATGATTGCCTAGAACTGATGTCATAAGTCTCAATTCCCACTGCCATCAAGACTCCCTCATGGTAAGAGAGAGTCCTCTTGTTTCTCATGCTGCGAAGTAATCTGTATTATCTACTATTGTTGTTATTGCTTTATATACGAGTATAAAAGGTCAATTCTATGGAGGGGGGCGGGGAGGGGGAAGGATGTGGAGGAACGAAATGACATTGTACCTTGACATGGATACAAAGCCAGTGATTTTGGACCTTTAAAAATTGCTCGTAATTCCATATTTAGTAGTTAAATATTTATTTCCCATTGAACAGCGTATACTGCCGTTTCGAAAAACACTAGATAAATCCATCAGAAACTATACAATTGCTGTGAGGACGTTCTGTGCCTCAGGAACGCCATAACATCCCCTGGATGTGGCTGATATTCAGTTACTGGCCAAAAATGCTCACCTTGGAATGGTATTTCCTTACACGTCAGACTTACTGTCTGAATTCGTCTCTTCTGTTATCGAAGCAATGATGTGGTATTATATAAAAAAAGTTCAATAAGGTACGAAACAGAGCTTTATAAATAATTTTCCTTTATAGTTAGAAAGAATATTCCTTCAGCGAAATGAATATCAACCGATTAATAATCAGTGGTTGAATTGCAAAGTTACAGTCTTCGCTTACAGAAGTTCGATTCCCAACGCAAGAGTCAAGACTTCGAAATTCTTTGTAAGGATACGCCCAGTTAAGAGACTTGGTTAAAGTAGCTCCTCTTTATTACGTGAAACTTAGTTTGCATCCTTATAAATACTAATATTGTCCCTTGTATCGTTCAATTGTTTCACACCACAAAATATATCACGGGGAGCGGTGGTGCTCTCGCCTCAACAAACTTGTTTTCCGGATGAAAATGTTTATTAAACCTACGCAAAAACACTAGTAACTTATGTATCAGTCCAATAAATTAGTCAATGAGGCACTGAAAGCAGTAGATGAGTTTCGATATTTCACCGTTAAAATAAGTGTTGTTGGCTGTAGTAGAAATGATTTAAATTGGAGACCGAAAACAGAATGCTAGAAAAAAAAATTGAATAATATACATTTGTTCACGTCGATCTTAAATTTAAATCTTAGGACGTCTTTTCTGAAAGGTACCTGGAGCGAATCTTTCACAGAAGTGAAATAAACAGTTCAGACAAGAAAAGAATATAGCGTGTGGCCTGTATGCTTATAAGGAAAGGACGCGACATTTAATGTTGTTGCGTGAATACGCCATCGATACAAGCATTCTCGAACATGTGATCCTTACCATTTCATAAACAGCGATTAGTCGTATGGCGCTTGCAGTAGGCAGTCAACTTGTGGACGCTACGACGGAAAGAGGAATGTGTGTTACAGTTAGTAGAGTTAAAATCTGTAACACTTGTTCAGCAGCGTGCAAGAAGAGAATGGAACATCGATCTTCCCATAAGTAAATCCAGATATAAGTGTGACAGAATCTTCGAGAAAGGGGAAGTTTGATTTTAAGTGCTGGAAAACTTCTTAAAACGCATTTGAATGAAGAGATCGCTGTAAGTGAGCGCGAACCATTCGCTAGTAGCCCACTTAAATCCATTAGACAAGTTAGTACGGGGCTAGCTGTCCTCCGTTCGGCGGTGTATGACGCTATGCACAAACGTCTCCTGTTGTGTTCTTACAAATTACAAGTTTCTCATCAGATTAAGCCCGGGGATCACCTCAGACGATGTGATTTTGAAATGTTGCATCATACAGATGAAATAAATGGCTGTGGTGTTCAGCGATGAATGTACCTTCCACGTCTGTGGCAAAGCTAAGCGAAGCAGCTGTCAAATATGGGGAAGTGAGACTACAGGAGAAGTAACTGACTACGAAAAGGACGCCCCCAAATTTAATGTGCAGCTGGGATTACATAAACTTGATGTGGTTAGTCCACTTTTACGGAGTCTACTGTGACAGAGCATACGTTTCTCGACATTTTGGCGAACTGTGCAGTTCCAAGGATGCCTCCCGACGTCATTTTCAGCAGCATGCCACCCCACCCCTCTATCAAGGACAGGGAATTGAGCGTTGCATCGAACAGAAGAGAGGAGGTCCCATTTCTTAGTCCTCTCGTTCTCTTCATCTACATTTACATCTATATCCATACTCCGCAGGCCACCTGACGGTGTGTGGCGGAGGGTAGCTTGGCTACCTCTATCGGTTCTCCCTTCTATTCCAGTCTCGTATTGTTCGTGGAAAGAAGGATTGTCGGTATGCCTATGTGTGGGCTCTAATCTCTCTGATTTTATCCCCATGGTCTCTTCGCGAGATATACGTAGCAGGGAGCAATATACTGCTTGCCTCCTCGGTGAAGGTATGTCCTCGAAACTTCAACAAAAGCCCGTACCGAGCTACTGAACGTCTCTCCTGCAGAGTCTTCCACTGGAGTTTATCTATCATCAACGTAACGCTTTCGCGATAATTAAATGATCCTGTAACGAAGCGCGCTGCTCCCCGTTGGATCTTCTCCTATCTCTTCTATCAACCCTATCTGGTACGGATCCCACACTGCAGAGTAGTATTCAAGCAGTGGGCGAACAAGCGTACTGTAACCTACTTCCTTTGTTTTCGGATCGCATTTCCTTAGGATTCTTCCAATGAATCCAGTCTGGCACCTGCTTCACCGACGATCAACTTTATATGATCATTCCATTTTAAATCACTCCTAATGCGTACTCCCAGATAATTTATGGAATTAACTGCTTCCAGTTGCTGACCAGCTATATTGTAGCTAAATGATATGGGATATTTCTTTCTATGTATTCGCAGCACATTACACTTGTCTACATTGAGATTCAATTGCCATGCCCTGCACCGTGCGTCAATTCGCTGCAGATCCTCCTGCATTTCAGTACAATTTTCCCTTGTTACAACCTCTCGATATACTACAGCATCATGCGCAAAAAGCCTCAGTGAACTTCCGATGTCATCCACAAGGTCATTTATGTATACTGTGAATAGCAACGGTCCTACGACAGTCCCCTGCGGCACACCTGAAATCACTCTTACTTTTGAATACTTCTATCCATTGAGAGTGAAACGCTCCGTTCTGTAATCTATGAACTCTTCAATCCAATCACACAATTGGTCTGATAGTCCATATGCTCTTACGTTGTTCATTAAACGACTGTGGGGAACTGTATCAGACACCTTGCGGAAGTCAAGAAACACGGTATCTACCTGGGAACCCGTGTCTATGGACGAATAGCGCGAGCTGTGTTTCACGCGATCGTATTTTTCGAAACCCATGCTGATTCCTACAGAGTAGATTTCTAGTTTCCAGGAAAGTCATTATACTTGAACATAATACGTGTTCCAAAATTCTACAACTGATCGACGTTAGAGATATAGGTCTATAGTTCTGCACATCTGTTCGACGTCCCTTCTTGAAAACGGGGATGACCTTTGCCCTTTTCCAATCCTTTGGAACGCTACGCTCTTCGAGAGACCTACGGTACACCGCTGTAAGAAGGGGGACAAGTTCCTTCGCGTACTCTGTGTAAAATCGAGCTGGTATCCCATCAGGTCCAGCGGCCTTTCCTCTTTTGAGACATTTTAATTGTTTCTCTATACCTCTGTCATCGATTTCGATATCTACCATTTTGTCATCTGTGCGACAATCTAGAGAAGGAACTAAAGTGCAGTCTTCCTCTGTGAAACAGCTTTGGAAAAAGACATTTAGTATTTCGGCCTTCAGTCTGTCATCCTCTGTATCAGTACAATTTTGGTCACAGAGTGTCTGGACATTTTGTTTTGATCCACCTACCGCTTTGACATAAGACCAAAATTTCTTAGGATTTTCTGCCAAGTCAGTATATAGAACTTTACTTTCGAATTCATTGAACGCCTCTCGCATGGCCCTCCTCACATTACATTTCGCTTCGCGTAATTTTTTTTTTTACAAGGCCTGGGCTATGTTTATGTTTGCTGTGAAGTTCCCTTTGCTTACGCAGCAGTTTTCTAACTCGGTTGTTGTACCACGGTGGCTCTTTTCCTTCTCTTACGATCTTGCTTGGCACATACTCATCTAACGCATATTGTACGATGGTTTTGAACTTTGTCCACTGATCCTCAACACTATCTGTACTTAAAACAAAACTTTTGTGTTAAGCCGTCAGGTGCTCTGAAATCCGCTTTTTGTCACTTTTGCTAAACAGAAAAATCTTCCTACCTTTTTTTTTTATTTCTATTTACGGCTGCCTCTGCTGGACTTCAGTGCACGGGGGTTTATGAAGAAAATTGTTTACAAAACAAACCTTTTTGCTTATAAACATGTCGTGAGAAGTGGAGTACCGCTTCGGTATCTGTGACGCTACAAACCGTGCATGTTAAAGCCAAACACACGATATTTTTCTCTTCCTCATTGCGTGCTAATGTTGCTCGATGGTGGAATTATCACAGTTCATCGCATTTACCATTTCTCGAATACACTGACGTGGATCATCGTGGATTAATGCGTTAATGGTGATAGTATGTCAAACGGGCGGACTTGGAGCAGGAGAGGCACCACAGATCATTTTAATTTCCACTGTCTATACTTTTATAAATAAATTCATAAAACATTGTCACCATGACCAGGAAGGATTCGGGATTCACACTGATCGCAGTGGAAGTTCGAAACCATAACAAAATAAAAATTTTTACATGTCAAATTTCATCATTTTTTCACTTACTATTGGCTGCATTTGTTACTGTAGGTACACTTTTCTTCATAACTAAGAGACTCTTCGATGCACAGCATGCAAAGCATACTCAGAGGTGAATGAAACTCCAGAATTTATTTAATAAATGAAAAAATGAATGAGCTGTTACATTTTTAACTTAATGTTTAGAAAAATCTCAAATTTTATAGTTAATTATCTCACTTGTTACCATAGATTTTAATAGATTTGGAAAATGCTAGGGTTTTGCATTAAGGAGTTTGTGTTTCATAAGCATACCAAGTTTGAAAGATATTTATTTTGGGTGTTACATGTACCTACATACAGAAATTTGTGTTTTGCGGAAAATAGCCGTTAAAATTTCTGCTTGTATTTGGATTTCTTTTAGAAGTTTCCAGCACCATAAGCAGGTTCGTTTTCATTTTCTGCATCAGTCCTCTTCCTTTTTACATTGCTATGATGCACTCTTATTGATTTTATCACCTTCAAAAATTATGTATCTGCTTTCACTACACCGTGTCTGTCTATCACATACAAAGCTTTGACGCAGTTGCCTCCGGGTTTATTTCCCATTTTCTCTGAAACATATTTCGTGCTTTGCACACTATCAGTAAAACATGAAGCTGCATCATAAACAGCAATAGCAAGTGCATTTCTTCCTACAAAAATGGTTTTTGGCAATCTTTCCCATACACGTTGGTTAAAACTTTCTTTGGGTATTGGATACCACCATGAAGACATCTCTTGAGTGAGTTTTCATTTGCAAGGTACCTGAATATAGGTTTGATGGCTTGCGTTACAGCAGTTAGTAGAGAATTCCTGTGATGATATTCTTCACTTACGTACGACTCGAAAATGCTGTGCAAAACGGTGTGGCGCTGCATCATGGTACGTTTAATCCAAAATAACGTGCCTTATAATCTCTCAACTATATATGTTTTATACATCAAACTATTCAGGAAGATGCGCTCTACAAAACAGACATATTTCTGGGAAATCAATATTTTTTTAATTTTTGACGTTCTGCTCCCTTAAAAGAACTTGTGACTCCGAAGTTCTTCCAGAACGTGAAGATTGATTAATGTCAAAACGATCCTTCTTAAAACTAGAAAATAGTTTTCTCGCCGTGCGCTATTCAATGGCCTTATCCCCATACAAGGTGCAAATGTTTCCCGCTGCTCTGTTGCTGCCATCCCTCTATTCAACTCAAACGGAAGAAAACTTGGGAATTAATCCTATTTCTCCACTTGGCACTGGATTTTCTAGAGTCCACAGCTCCACACACTATCTCCAAATGACAAAATGACAATATGTAACCTCAAATAGCAACAGTGAACTACAAATAAAAAATGACAATCGACGAATAACCCAACAGCAACCGGACTACACGCAGAAAAAAAAAACAACGATACGTACTTATACAGAAAAACAATAATTTCCTCAGCATCTCCTGATAAAATTTGACTGATCTTCATTACTCTTGTTCAAAACTGTCAACTGCATTCAACTGATCTTTCAAGTGTAACTGCGTAACCTCTTTTGATGCTAGTCAATTGGCAGGATGAGCATTACTGCAAAGGGCATTTGATTCTAAAGCATCATGTCAGGGTGAAAAACACTAAATAAATTACTTTTTCTCTCTTAACAATATGTGGGCAGGGTGGGTTCTTCCTTGGCTCGGGTATGAGGTAGAATGAAACAGCATTTTCACATAAGATAAGTTTTATTGAAAGTTTTGTACAATGGTTTCCTTACTGGAGTGTTCTGGCTGGGAGAGCCTTCTGTTGCGTGGGCGGCGGCGTCTGATTACGCGTGGCAGTGTGTATCTCGCGTCGCCGTCTCGCCCAGTTGACTGGAGACGCGCAGCGCGAGGTGGCCCGTTTAAACATTGGGAGCGAAGTCGTGCATCGGATGGTGATACATTGGATGTGGCGTCCCAGTGTTCTCTTTTCTAAGCGGCCGCGTGTGTTGTGCGTCGGCCAACGGAGCGGCGCGGCGGGGGAAGGCCAGTGTCCCGGACTTGAACAACGGACTCCAGCTTGCCAGTCTTCGGCTGTCAGATCTTTATCACCAGCTCACAGGTGACTCCTGATGCGAGGCCGTCTCCTTCCCTTCCTCACGAGTCACCCGGGTACGTAAAAATCAGACTTCAAATACCTTCTACCTTCTAACTTCTGTCTTCTGGCGGCGAGGCTGCTGCTTGCTGTTCTATTACAGCGGCGGACTTGGTGCTTCTGTGTACGATGTAGTCTATTCCTGCATGACGGTCTTCAGCACCGACTGAACTGTACCGGAACTGAACTGAAAACTACTGTCGGGCCCACTGCATCTCGTGTATTTATTTACTTCAGTTCACTGGAGGTGAGCGACTTCACGGTCATTGCTTCTTCTGCCACGTTGAAAAGCTTGTCGAAGCATCTTTCTTAACGTCGGTCATTGGCTCTTGGAATGTAGGCGAGGGCCTTTGATCATATGTGACATTTGAGAAACACGTGAGCCAGTCGGGCGATGCCCTTGTAAACTCCCCCTCACTTATCGACCTTAATGACAGTGAAAAATGAAACCGCGTGTACCTAATGGGAATTTTGGAAAAGCAATCGTCACCGAAGTTAACCTGTCGGTAAAGAGGGAGGAAAGGGTTACATCTAAATGGAAGGAAAAATGCAAGTGAAACTGATGGAAATTAATTTTGAAATAGGGATAAAGTTAATAAAGAAAGTAAATGTGCGGCCGTTACGTTAACAATCAACTAGCGGTAATAAGATATTTGAGATTTGGGGGAAATTACGGTCGCCAGTCCTATGGACAATTACTATAATAACTGAAAAACTAAGGTTATTACACATATAATTAGCACTAGAAGCGTGGCAACTGAAGGTTGACACGTGTAGTGTGAAAACTGAAAGTTTGTCAGAAGTAATAAATTTCGCTACACTTAATTTAGCAAAAGAATTAATGAAACCGGAAAATCGAAAGTTAATTTAGTGACTGAAGTTAATAGTGAGCTTTCTTTCTGAAGCACATCGAAATACAGTTAGTCTTGGACTACCTCAACAATCATTTCTAAAGCTACTTGAATCTACGCAATTTAGAAAGAAGAGATTTAACTTTGAACTTGAATTAAACGATTCTGAACAATTAACAATAGTAAAATTTAGTACGTACCAAGCTGAGCTGCAGTCACAGGTAAGCTAAAATACGGTAACAAAACTCGCACTCTTAATTTGTGCTTGTGTAATCTAACTATTGTAGCCAGCTATGAATACTTATATTGAACTTTGAAATTAAAGCAGTGAAATGGAATTATGCTGGCGTTTGAATTTCAACGACACTCGGGTTCAGTTCGGAAAAGGAAGGAACCCTGCTTGGCAATGCAATTGGGACAATGAGCAACAAAGGTTCATGCTAAGTTGCTGTAATTTTGCGAGGCAAATGGAACAAATTGGAAAGCTGAGGTCTGCCATACAGTTCTGAAACTTTACGTGCTTTTAGTCTTCCTTGTTGGTTGATTGAAGGTATGAAGCCGTCGATCGAGGAGGTGGCGACAGTCACTAATTGTCGGCCGTCGCTGTTGCAGAAGCTGGATGTTGGCGCGCCTTCTTCTCGACACGGTCACCAGGCGAAACGGGCTCTTGATGTGCGCCAGCTAATGCTTCCCGTCCGCGACACCATGTCAGAAACTATCATCGCGAGTCGAGCGCAATTACATGCTGCCAAACCCCGAAAGCGCGGCAACTCGCGGGAGCGTCACACAACACACCTGCTCCACTCGCTACTCCCGCCAGACTCCTACTTGCTCTGCCCGCGCTCCACGCGGCAGAGTTAACACTACCAAAGATCCTACACACTTTGAGTCTTCCTTCACACGACCTATCGATGTAATCGTTCGATAGCAGTTTTCCCTAGGCAAGACCCAGCGTAAAAATACAAATAATATCTACGAAACAAACCAATTATACATCGACATAAATGCATAAATATATATATATATATATACAAATAGTAAAACAATTACAATATGTAAAGACACAGAAATGTCATATATTCAGGTAACAAAAATAAGGAAAACAAATTATAGTACAATAGATGGAAATAGGAGGATATGCATTTCCGACGTTACACCCTGACGGATGAATCGACAGCTTCCGCGTATGTGGGGAGGGTGATGGCTTCTCCTGAACGTGCCGACCTGCAAGCGCCGTCCGCTGCCACTGTTGTTTTGCCTGCTGTTTGCCAGTGTGTAACTAAACTAAGTTTTTCATTTATTTTCTAATTTCTACTTCACTTCCAATTGATTTCACTAATTTATTTACCTATCTTATGTACCACTCAACACAAGGAAGGAACGCTCACGAATATAACGTTGTAGCATGTAGCTGGGACTACTGAAAACATGGGCAGGTTAGTAGCGGCACCCAGTGGCGCCAAAGAATTCGCTGAGCAGAAGGTGCGGCAGCCGCCTCCCTCAGAGTCTGGAGACGCCTCCGCGCCGCCACAACAACGCGAAATCCTATTAGGAGCGGGCGGGCGGCCGCCGTCGCCTCCTAAACGGCAGAATTAGGGGCGCAGATGAGCGCTGCAGACGGGGCGTAATTTGCCCGCCCCGCTGCCACAGTCGGAGGCTCCGCTGATAGCCCGTTAGTGCCTGCAGCGCGCCTAATTCCCGGGCTTGTTCTGGGACTGTCTGCGACACGCCGCCGCGCCGTCTAATTACCTTCCTGCGCTGCCAGCCAGCTCCTCGAGGAGGCTCCCACACGGCTCGCGGCTGCCGCTGAATAAACAGCGAAAACCCCCGATAATTCCTCGCTCCCGCGCCCGAATCCCACGCGATGTATCACTGAGCCGATTATCACCGGCTCCCCGTCGGAGGAAGAGCTGACGTATAACTAACACGTGGCGGTACTTACGCAGCCGTGTATTGTTTGAGGTCTCGTTCTCGTTAGGATTAAACTGGCGAAACAGCGCCTACGCAGTTCACTAATCCACGAGAAGAGCAGAAGTCAGTTCTCTAGTGTCTCGTACATTCAGGTCTTATCACTGTACTCGTTGGCTTAGTCTTCCTCATAATGGACAAATTAGTTGAAAGACCACCACATTGCACTAGTCGAAACTCAGGCCAAAAATCGTATGAAGAAAGGTTTCACAGCTGATACTTATATCCTTTGCTTATATCTCTTTTTTAGTGTACCGTACCTCTGTCGATAAAAAGGAATACTTAGGGTTCACGTCGTTGTCCGTCTGTCTGACTGTTAAAAACCTTTTTCTCAGGAATGGGTATCACGATGAAATTCATGGTACATACTGAGGTCTGTGATTCCTTGGGGTATAATAAATGTAAGCTTTTAAGTCAATGAAACCAAAAAATACGGCCATTTAGGTCACATACTTTGATACTGGTCAACTCACTCCTCAAAACTTATAGATTACTTCCCGTTGACCCAGAATCATGAAATTTTGCAAAAAGCAAGGTGTCACAGAACAAATAAAGGAAAAATCCGAAAGTTTATAGTCTGTAATTGTATCACATCGAAGAAAATATTTCATTTTTCATTACTTGTCCCACGTCAAAACTGAAATTAAAACAGTCAGTTCTTCTGTATTCTGCTTACTGAGGCGCAATGGAAAAAGTGAAACACCAGGCAAGGAATGACTTTATTGCTCATATGACGTCTTTTGTTACTTATCCATCATCAGACGTCCAGGAGCGATTACAGCAAGTAGAATTTTTATGTCACATACAACTTGAAATGACATATGTAAGTACAGTAATCGCTCCTGAGTATCTGATACATAAATTCCGAAGCATGTCTTAGGAGCAATAAAGTGATTCCTTGCTTGATGTTTGAATTTTACCGTTGTGACTCAGTCAGCCTGAACGGACAACTATTGATTATTATAATAATGATCGCCTGCCTCCTGCATTACTTTCTCACACATAAATTATTGAAATTAAAACATTCTCGAAAGTCTTGCAATCCCTGAGACTGATATCTTGCCAGTATCAACGTCAATAACAGGCAAAATGCTCGAGATTCTCGGTTCCCAGAATGGACAAACTGTGTATATTCATACTTAAGTTGTACAGAACCATCACCGCGCGAGTCATACTCGTACCTGGCATCTTTTCAATTTTTTAAATTTTTTTTTCTTCATTTCCTACTCCTGAGAGTTGGGTGGGCTCTTTTAGAGCTTTGTAGTTTCCAACGTACCGTCCCAGTAGGCTGTGAGTGGGCAGAGGGGGCTTCCATTCGGGATTAGTTTGGAGGGTCTTCTGTTTCTGGTGTTTGCCTAGCGACCGAAAGAAACTTCCCGAAAACCTTGACCGGATCCGGAGACAGTACCTTTTAACACGTTTATATTAGGTCACTTTCTTGTTTGTCTGTTGAGTATAAATGTCTCAGTTGATTTTAAACGAACTTTCCAATGAACTAGAGACTTGAAATTTTATACATTGCAGAGAACTGGATGACAGTGCTATAGTATGGGGCGAAAACCTCGTTCCTGCAAACATTGACGGTGCTGGGGGTTTAAATGTCATGACAAATGGAGCACGACACGGATCACTGCCTGTCCAGCTGTAGTCCCTGCACGACGCCTGTGCTTAGCACATTGCGTCACAGCCCCTGCAGGTGCAATGTCCGTAAATTGCCTGATTTAAAAATTCTGCGATAACTCATTCCATTTACAAAATGGGTCAAATGGCTCTCAGCACTATGGGACTTAACATCTGAGGTCATCAGCCCCTAGACTTAGAACTACGTAAACCTAACTAACCTAAGGACATCACACACATCCATGTTCGAAGCAGGATTCGAACCTGCGACAGTAGCATCAGCGCGGTTCCGGACCGCTCGGCCACAATGGCTCGCAACGATCGAGAGCAGCGATGTTTGCGTTGAGTTTTTAGTTGTTTTGTTGTTTGGTCGGTTGATTGGTTTGGGGGGGGGGGGGGGGGGACCAAACAGCGAGATTGTCGATCTCATCAGGGCAGGGAAGAATGGAGAAGAAAATCGGCAGTGACCTTTCAAAGGAACCATCCCGGAATTTTGCTGAAGCGATTCTGAGGTCATCAGTCCCCTAGAACTTAGAACTACTTAAACCTAACAAACCTAACGACATAACACACATCCATGCCCGAGGCAGGATTCGAACTTACGACCGTAATGGTCGCACGGTACCAGACTGTAGCGCCTAGAACCGCTCGGCCACTATTCCATTTACACATTTGCAACGGATTAAGAAATTTCTACTGAATTGTCCACACATATCAGTTGAAAACTCAATGCCGCACACCCTTAAAGCTGTGTGATATCAAACCGCAACTAAGGGACGCCTGGAGTAATTTCGAGCAAATCTGGTACGTAAGTCATTCATTTTACGACGTGTTTAATTCCTCGCTGTCTTGTTTGTCTGTTCGGTACAAATACTGCAACTGATTTTAAATTCCCTGTGAGGAATTGAACAATTAACACTTTCAACATTGCTCAGAACTGGATGACCATCAATACTAATTCGCATTATTTTGTGGCCATGGGGCTACGGCCTCCTGTTCGGGTAGACAGGTCGCCTGGTGCAAGTCTTTTTAGTTGACGCCCCTTCGGAGTCTTGTGCGTCGATGGGGATGAAATGACGATGATGAAGACAACACCCAGTCCCTGAGCGGAGAAAATCTCCGACTCAGCCGAGAATCGAACCCGGGCCCCTTGGCATAGCATTCCGTTGTGCTGACCACTCAGATATCGAGGCCGACATTCTACTGTGGGGTGTGGTATGGAGTACGTACTTACCACTAAGGTAGAGATTTGAAAAATGGTTCACATTATGTGTGCCATGTAAGAATCAAGAATATTCTCCAGTGTCAATAATCAGGAAAGACATTTGATGTGATTAGCTTCATGTAAAGTGGAGGGTGCCGCAAGGTTCTGTTCTAATTCATTTCTTTTCTTGGTACATATCAATGGTCTGTCACTAAACATAACAGATTACAAACGTTGTTGTCCTTGCCGACGACACAACTGTTACCGTCAAAGACATGAAACTTAATATAAATCGTGTAGACAATAGGCTAGTCAGTAATATCGCCACATGGCTTTCACAGAACAAACCGCAATGCATAGTTTCTCAAATGGAATTCATCTAAAAGAGAAATTTTATTGTCCTAATCAGGTTAGCTTAATTGTTTGACCAGGATTTTATTAGGCAGCTTTCTTGTCTGACTGTCTGTTCGGTAAAAATTTTTCAGTTGGTTTTAAAGTAACTCCACGAAAAGCTAGACAGTTGAAATTTACCGAGCGAGATGGCGCAGTGGTTAGCACACTGCACTCGCATTCGGAAGGACGACGGTTCAATCCTGCGTCCGGCCATCCTGATTTAGGTTTTCCGTGATTTCCCTAAATCTCTCCAGGCAAATGCCGGGATGGTTCCTTTGAAAGGGCACGGCCGACTTCCTTCCCCATCCTTCCCTAATCCGATGAGACCGATGACCTCGCTGTTTGGTCTCTTCCCCCGAACAACCAACCAACCAACTTGAAATTTTAAACATGGTTCAGAACTGAGCTACATGCAATATTAACTCGTTTTTGGCCAACGTTTGGTGGAGAGTGTTTTGTGTAACACTGCCGTTTCCCCATTGTCCTCTTCCAGTCGCGAATAGTTCGCAGGGACAACGGTAATTACAGCTACTAGTAGTATTACGTATTTAGTTTGGTTAGATCCTCCAAGTAAGTGTGTTAAGAGCGAACCATTAATGCTTATTTCCCCCTGGGCAGCAGGTCAGATGCCGACTTGTTGTCGTGTGGATGAAAAACCGTTAGTTTATACTGATAGGCGTATTCCACTTTGTGATGAAGTTGCTACCGTGCAGAGAACATCAGGTAGTAAAGTTTGTGACGTGTTTGTAGGAAGACTGTTCGGCACAGAGACAAAAACAGCGGCTTACGCACCTACAGATACCTGTACGTATTAGTTACCACATATAAAATGTCTACACACACACACACACACACACACACACACACACACATATATATATATATATATATATATATATATATATATATATACACTCCTGGAAATTGAAATAAGAACACCGTGAATTCATTGTCCCAGGAAGGGGAAACTTTATTGACACATTCCTGGGGTCAGATACATCACATGATCACACTGACAGAACCACAGGCACATAGACACAGGCAACAGAGCATGCACAATGTCGGCACTAGTACAGTGTATATCCACCTTTCGCAGCAATGCAGGCTGCTATTCTCCCATGGAGACGATCGTAGAGATGCTGGATGTAGTCCTGTGGAACGGCTTGCCATGCCATTTCCACCTGGCGCCTCAGTTGGACCAGCGTTCGTGCTGGACGTGCAGACCGCGTGAGACGACGCTTCATCCAGTCCCAAACATGCTCAATGGGGGACAGATCCGGAGATCTTGCTGGCCAGGGTAGTTGACTTACACCTTCTAGAGCACGTTGGGTGGCACGGGATACATGTGGACGTGCATTGTCCTGTTGGAACAGCAAGTTCCCTTGGCGGTCTAGGAATGGTAGAACGATGGGTTCGATGACGGTTTGGATGTACCGTGCACTATTCAGTGTCCCCTCGACGATCACCAGTGGTGTACGGCCAGTGTAGGAGATCGCTCCCCACACCATGATGCCGGGTGTTGGCCCTGTGTGCCTCGGTCGTATGCAGTCCTGATTGTGGCGCTCACCTGCACGGCGCCAAACACGCATACGGCCATCATTGGCACCAAGGCAGAAGCGACTCTCATGGCTGAAGACGACACGTCTCCATTCGTCCCTCCATTCACGCCTGTCGCGACACCACTGGAGGCGGGCTGCACGATGTTGGGGCGTGAGCGGAAGACGGCCTAACGGTGTGCGGGACCGTAGCCCAGCTTCATGGAGACGGTTGCGAATGGTCCTCGCCGATACCCCAGGAGCAACAGTGTCCCTAATTTGCTGGGAAGTGGCGGTGCGGTCCCCTACGGCACTGCGTAGGATCCTACGGTCTTGGCGTGCATCCGTGCGTCGCTGCGGTCCTGTCCCAGGTCGACGGGCACGTGCACCTTCCGCCG
This sequence comes from Schistocerca americana, assembly GCF_021461395.2. Classification (NCBI taxonomy): domain Eukaryota; kingdom Metazoa; phylum Arthropoda; class Insecta; order Orthoptera; family Acrididae; genus Schistocerca; species Schistocerca americana. The sequence continues at coordinate 63,603,871 of NC_060120.1, forward strand.
ACCACTGGCGACAACATCGATGTACTGTGGAGACCTCACGCCCCACGTGTTGAGCAATTCGGCGGTACGTCCACCCGGCCTCCCGCATGCCCACTATACGCCCTCGCTCAAAGTCCGTCAACTGCACATACGGTTCACGTCCACGCTGTCGCGGCATGCTACCAGTGTTAAAGACTGCGATGGAGCTCCGTATGCCACGGCAATCTGGCTGACACTGACGGCGGCGGTGCACAAATGCTGCGCAGCTAGCGCCATTCGACGGCCAACACCGCGGTTCCTGGTGTGTCCGCTGTGCCGTGCGTGTGATCATTGCTTGTACAGCCCTCTCGCAGTGTCCGGAGCAAGTATGGTGGGTCTGACACACCGGTGTCAATGTGTTCTTTTTTCCATTTCCAGGAGTATATATATATATATATATATATATATATATATATATATATATATATATATATATATATATAACAATGAAATTCAGTAGTCAATTTCGCAGATATTTTTATTTCTCATCGCTTTTTGTTGAGAAATTAATTTGTCATCTTCAGAAGCCTTCAAAATTAGGGATGTTATAAATCATTAAACCTTGGCCATACATTTATGTAAAGTAGGCCTAACAGAAAATTAGTATTGGTTTAGCAGGTCAGTATCTTCTACACAAAATCATAATGCCATGATACATACAAATATGCACAACTGTGTGTGATTGCTGTAAGCAGAGATTGACAGATTCATAAGTTACAGTAAATGAATCTAATCTATGCACATATCATGGTATAATGATTCTCTGAAGAAGATATTGATATCTGCTAAAACAATACTCAACATGTTTCTCTAATACACTTCTTCTACCTTACATAAATGCATGGTCAAGGTCTAATGATTTATAATATCCCAAATTTTATAGGCTTCTGAAGATGACCAATTCATTTGTCGAAACCGGTAAAGGGAAAATAAAAACCTGTCAACTGACAAGTGAATTTTATTCTGAAATATATATTACAATTGATGAAAAGTAACTGTTATGAATATATATTGTGAACGTTTCGGTCCTTCGATAGGATAATCCCGAAATCACCTTTGCCTCTCATAGCGAGGTAAGCGACGATGTTGAAAAACATGTGTAGTTTTCGAGATACTGGGTAAGTCTTTGAGGATAAAGTCATTGACTGAATGGAGAATGTCTTTACTAACCCTATATTACGCGTTTCGGCGTATGCCATCATCGGATTTCCTGGAACGTCAAGTAAGCAGTCGACATTATAGTTACATGTCGCAGTGGTAACAAACATGAGCAGACTCTATAACATGCAATCATTATGTCGACTCGGTACCCTCATATTCTGTTCATCGAACGGCAGTGCGGAACTGTTTCACATGCCTTCCTGAAGTCATTAATTCCAAACTCATTTAACACTTCTCTCTTCGCTCTCCTTACGCTCATTTTCCTTTGGTTGAGCTTTGGCTCGTCAATTAGGAGCTGGCTTCGCTTAAATTTGTGATTAACCTTCTTTGCCTTCTCAAGAACTTTTTAACACGGTAATTAAACTACGGTGGATCCATCACAACCTTGCTCCGAACACACTTGTCTAAGAACGATGCTATTCAATTTTATCCATTTGTGCTTCACGTCCTCGTCCTAAGAACTGAATATTTCGTGCTGACGGCTCAGATATTCTTCAGTTTGTGTTCTGTAACTCTTACCTGGCAAAAGATATCTTCCCAACCGTGTCAAAATTCCTTGTATTAACCACCGTTATTGATGTTATCATCAAATTACGATCACTGATGCCCTTGTCTTCATTAACTTAATCGTAAGGTTCATTTCTGTTTGTTGCTAGGAGATGCAAGACGTTGTCTTCACGAGTTGGCTCTCTATCTTCTCGAAGTAATTTTCAGTTAAGACATTCACAGTAATGGAATTTTCCTCACTTTCTTGCTCAAGCACTGATGCCCTGAACAATTAACATATCTTTATAATCATTTTCAGGGGGAAACATACTCTCCTATATAGCGTGGAACATCACGGGTAGATAAAGTACTCTCTTGCAGACCTTGCAGAACTACCACTCCTGGAAGAAAGGATATAGCGGAGACACGGCTTAGCCACAGCGTGGGGACCGGCCAGAGTAGCCGAGCGGTTCTAGGCGCTACAGTCTGGAACCGCGAGACCGCTACGGTCGCAGGTTCGAATCCTGCCTCGGGCATGGATGCGTGTGATGTCCTTAGGTTAGTTACGTTTAAGTAGTTCTAAGTTCTAGGGGACTGATGACCTCAGATGTTAAGGCCCATAGTGCTCAGAGCCATTTGAACCATTTTGAACAGCGTGGGGGATGTTTCCAGAACGAAATTTTCACTCTGCAGCTAAGGGTGCGCTGATACGAAACTTTCTGGCAGAGTGAAACTGTGTACCGGACCGAGACTCAAACTCGGGAGCTTTGCCCTTTGTGGCCAAGTGCTCTACCATCTGAACTACCCAAGCACGACTCACTATCCGTCTTCACAGCTCCAATTCCGGCAGTACCTAGCGTCCTACCTTCCAAACTTCAAAGGAGGTCTTTTGCAGACCTAGCAGAACTAGCGCTCCGGGAAGAAAGGATATTGTGGAGACATGGCTTAGTTCTGCAAGGTCTGCAGGAGAGCTCCTGTGAAGTCTGGAAGGTAGAAGACGGGGTTCTGGCGTAATTTGAGCTGTGAGGACGGTCCGTGAGTCGCACTTGGGTAGCTCAGATGCCCGCGAAAGGCAAGCGTCCCGAGTTCGAGTTTCGGTCCGGCACACACTTTAATCTGCCAGGGACAGATACGTCGTATGATAGGGAAGTAGGAGTGTTCTACACTGAGGATGGACAAGTAATACAGGACAGAGCCAACGGTTTTGATAAGACTAAGGCGACTGACTGACTGCATTAATCCACAACAATGTCCGAACGGAGATAAACATAGTACAAAAACAATTGAACTCGTGCAAAAATAACGTAACTTCGCTGACACGAACAGAGCGTGTCATATGTCAGTGACCTGCACGTATTGCCTGGGGAATTTCGTTTTTTAAAGAAATTAAAGAAGGATACATTTTTATAACTATCTGAATAAATATTTTTTAGTTTCTCTTCGTTTTTGAAATTCACCGAATGAGATGATCGTATGGTATTATTGGCGTGGAGACAGCGTCTCAGGTTCTTCGGCAGTCTAGTGCAAGTCCTTTTATTATGCGCTATTTCGGTTACCTGTGCATCCATGAAGATGAGACGAAATGATGAGGACTTTCCTTGAAAGTCTACGTTCAGTATCGCAGAAATGCCCATATCACGCAATATTAGTTGGAGGTGACTTTAACATACCCAGTATAGACTGCAACATCTATGGATTCACTGCAGGTGCTAAGAAAAGACAGTCTAGTGCAGCACTTCTAAACACGTACTCCAAAAATTACGCTGAACAACTACGAGCAACGCAGTGGAAGTATTTGAGACGTAGTAGCAACAAGTGAAGGTGACCTTATCGACTGTGTGAGTAAATAAATAAACTGGGAATAGCGATCATGGTGTCATTATAGCTGTGATAATTACTGAAATTAATAAATCCGGCAAGAAGGTTAGTAGAGAGTTTATGCTAGAAAAAGCAGATAAGCAATCGTTAACAGTCCATTTACACAATGGACATCACGTAGCTCCAATATGACGGAAGTAAAGGGATTATGGGCAAGATTCAAACTGATTGTAAATTGCGCTCTATGTGCCAAGTAAGGACGGAAAGGACCCTCCGTCGTCAGGGATTTTCTCTGCCTCGTGATGACTGGGTGTTGTGTGATGTCCTTAGGTTAGTTAGGTTTAAGTAGTTCTAGGTTCTAGGGGACTGATGACCATAGATGTTAAGTCCCACAGTGCTCAGAGCCATTTGACCCTCCGTGGTTTAATAATAAAATTCTGAAAATGTAAGGAAACAGAGATTGTTGCACTCTCGATTCAAGAAAGAGCACGTAAATGTCGATAGGCAAAAGTTAGTAGAAAATAGCGCTTCCGTAGAAGAGCTATGTGCGAAGCATATGAGAACATACACTGTCATACTTTCGCGAAAAACCATGCCGGAGACCCGACAAAATTATTGTGTTATGTAAAATCACTAAACAGGTCGGAGGCTTCTGTTCGGTCACTCATCGACCAGTCTGGGGTGGCAGTAGAAAACAGAAAAAGGAAAACTAAAGTTTTTATTTTCACGTTAAAGAAACCATTTAAACAAGAGCATACTACAAATATATCTTCTTTTGACTGTCGTTCAGACTCCCGCTTGGAAGGCATCCATGGCCTAGAGAAGCGAGGCAAATAAGTCACCGGTTCCAGAGAGTTTACCAATTCGGTGTTACAGAGACTACTCTGCGGCATTGGCCCCTTACTTAGCCTGCATTTATCGCGAGTCTCTCGCTCAGGGAGAAGTCCCAAGCGAATGGAAAAAGCGTAGGGGATTCCTGTACGTAAGAAAAGTACAGGAACTGTCCCGCGTAATTATAGATCAATATACTTAAAATCGATTTGCTGCAGAATTCATTAACACATTCTGAGTTCGAAAATAATAGATGTGCTTGAAAGAGAGAAGTTTCCGTCCACAAATCAGCACGGATTTGGAAAGCATCGCTTGGGCGATACTCAGTTTGCCCTTTTCTCACGTGATATATTACGAAAAATGGATATAGCGCAACAGGTAGATTTCAAATTTCGAGATTTCCGAATGCCTTTGGCACGGTGCTCCAGTTCAGATTGTTGAGAGAGGTCCGAGCATTCGACTTAAGTTCACAGATATTTGACTGGATAGAAGACCTCGTAAGTAATAGAACGGGAAGTATGTAATCTTCGACGGCGAGAGCTCATCAAGGGCAAGTATAATGTCAGGAGTGTCCCAGGGAAATGTGAGAGTATCGCTTTTATTCTTTATATACATAAATTATCAGTCGGACAGTGTGATGCTGTGCCTTACGGGAAGATGACGTCATTGAGTGAGGGAATGAATATGAAAAATTTCTAGTTCATGTGATGAGTGGCATCTTGCTCTAAATGTAGAAAAATTTAAGTTGATGCAGATGAGTAGGAAAAACAATCCCGTGGTGATCAAATACAGTATAAACGGTTGTGATGCTTGACGCAGTCACATCGATTACATATCTGGGTGGAACATTGCAAAGTAATATGAAATGGAATGTAAGGACTGTAGTAGGGAAGGCAAACTGTCGACTTCGGTTTAATGGGAAGTGTGGTTGGTCTGTAAAGGGGATCGCTTGTAGGATGCTAGTGAGACTCATTCTCGAGTGCTGGTCAACTGTTTGTGATCCCTACCAGGTCGAATTCAAGGAACACAACGAAGCAATTCAGAGCCGGTCTGCTAGGTTTTTTACTGGTAGGTTCGATCAGCACGCAAGTATTACGGCGATGCTTGGTGAAATCAAAAATGATTCAAATGGCTCTGAGCATTATGGGACTCAACTGCTGTGGTCATAAGTCCCCTAGAACTTAGAACTACTTAAACCTAACTAACCTAAGGACATCACACACATCCATGCCCGAGGCAGGAGTCGAACCTGCGACCGTGGCGGTCGTGCGGTTCCAGACTGTAGCGCCTTTAACCGCTCGGCCACTCCGGCCGACTAGGTGAAATCAAATGGGAATCCATGGAGAAATGACGATGGTCTTTGCGCAAGGCGCTGCTGCTCAAATTTAGAGAACCGGCACTTGAGGCTGACTGCACAACGATTCTGCAGCCGCCAACCTACATTTCGCGTAAGGACCACGAAAATACGATGCGGGAAATTGAGCTCTTCTGAAGGTATTTAGACAATCGTTTTTTCCTCGCTCAATTTGCAAGTGGAATTGTTGAGGAAATGAGTGATAGTGGTACAAGGTACCCTCCGCCATGCATCGTGTAGTGCATTGTGGAGTACGCATAGAAATGTAGACAACACAAACGCCCAGTCCCCGACCAGGTCTCGAATCGTTTCCGTGACCCAACAATCCAGAAAAAGCACCGCTACCCACTAGACCACGAGCTTCAGACTTTGTATTTTCACACCAGGCTGCCCTCTTAGTGTATCTTTCCAAAGGTAAGTCTGTATGCTTCATTTTGTTATGTTGACACTGTACAGGTACTTAAAGGTTTCATTAATCTACAACTTTTGCCTTGCCTCCTAAAAAAATGTGTCGTTTACATATAGCCTTGGCTCCTCATTTCATATCAGGCTTTTTTTCATACAACATACAAGACGCTCGTGGCTAAAACACCGTTAAAGGCATTGGTATTTCTCAATTCGTACATTACAAAAAATGGTTAAAATGGCTCTGAGCACTATGGGACTTAACATCTGAGGTCATCAGTCCCCCAGAACTTAGAACTACTTAAACCTAACTACCCTAAGGACATCACACATATTCATGCCCGAGGCAGGATTCGAACCTGCGACCGTAGCAGTCGCGCGGTTTCTGACTGAAGCGCCTAGAACCGCTCAGCCACCGCGGCCGGCCGTACATTACACAAGTCACACAACCACGTGTATGAGCGCTGGATATTTAACGACCGTGTGCCAAAACCCCACGTACCTGGATTCCCTGCGGCTGTCTTCTTGCTTCTCCCAGCGCCAGCTGGAAGCGAAATACCGTTGTTGTTGTTGTGGTCTTCAGACGAGAAGTAATTAATAATGTCGTGTGACGAGGGCCTCCCGTCGGGTAGACGGCTCGCCTAAAGCAAGTCTTTCTATTTGACGCCACTGCGGCGACTTGCGCGTCGATGGGGATGAAATGATGAAGATTAGGACAACACAACACCCAGTCCCTGAGCGGAGAAAATCTCCGACCCAGCCCGGAATCGAACCCGGGCCTTTAGGATTGACAGTTTGTCGCGCTGACCACTCAGCTACCGGGGGCGGACGTCGAAGTAAATCACTCGGTGTACATGCCTAGAGCAGGAAGACACGAAACCCACTGTTCCAACGGAGTGCAATATATGCATAAGACTAACACAGTTATTGTAATTAGTACTAATCCGTTCTTGTGCTGCTATTAGTTGGGTCTACTTTCAGGAGTGTAAGCACTACCGATCGCGGCGCGCCTCCTTGATGATGTGACGGTACGATATCCGGACGAAAAGTACCTATGCTTGTGATATTTAGTCAGCCGCATTATAGGTCTCTCTCTCTCTCTCTCTCTCTCTCTCTCTCTCTCTCTCTCTCGTTCTCTCTCTCATCTAATATTCACATGGTCAATTGTTGATTACACGTTACTTGCCCGCAACCGACCCGACGCGATTGATTGTTGTGTCCACGACACGAAACGCTATTTCGTGAATGTCGTTCTTAAATATATCACCAATTGTGAATCGCCAACACTCATATGAAATTTCTTAAAAGAGATCATAATCGCCGTTGACTGTCTAAAATATTTGTTATTACGATTGCAATTTCGCCCTTATGGCCATTTTCACGCAAAACTGCAAAAGTTTAACAACATATTACGATGTAATAAGTGTCGTACTCATCGTATCTTGTGGGACTCTCACAGTCAAAAGGCTGCATTTTGGCGATGATAGGTTTATATTCTGACAGCATGTAATTTTTGCAGTGTTAGTTGAAAATTGGCATAAGGCCGAAACTGAAATCGTAATAATAAATATTTTAGACAGTCAACGGCGACTATGATGTCTTTTAAGAAATATTACATGACTGTGAATCCCAACCATGAGAAGTTATTCATAGGAAACGCAGAAGTTCCGTAACAAGAATATTAATTTCTTGGACAACGAACTGTAAATAGCGCTCTGCAACCGGGGCACCGGCACTGCATAATACACACATACACTCACAATCAGACACAAACACACACACACACACACACACACACACACACACACACACACACACGCGCATCTTGGAAGCGAAGCCACGGCCCCTACGATCGCGCTCTGAGCTTGCCACAGACGCGACTGTCGATATCCGCATACTCGAAAAATGTGTGTGGAATCTTATGGGACTTAACTGCTAAGGTCATCAGTCCCTAAGCTTACACACAACTTAACTTAAATTATCCTAAGGACAAACACACACACCCACGCCAGAGGGAGGACTCGAACCTCCGCCGGGGCTATCCGCATACTCGATAGACAGCGATACTACATTATGCCTACAGGACGTAAATTTACTCTTTAGTCAAAGAGTAGATTAAAATGGAAAAGAAACTGAACTGCATACTACTGACATTTGATGTACCATTGTTTTACTGGAAAATGGACTTGTTGTTGCCTTTCAAAGCTTTCATTGGAAAATCGAATAGCAACACGCAGTATGTACGTATTTTGAAATGAAAAAGGAAACAACATAAAACTCTGTTTTCTTTACACTGTTTTTCACTACAGCTCTAGACCATAATATGATGCCCATTAATTGTTATTCGATTAATTAGGAATGTTTCGGTAGTGCGCGGAAAGCCGATGGCTAAAGCGTTTCGAGTGCTCGTAACATTTGGAGGGTCGGCCATTTGCTGATAAATACGAGCGATCGTGCCGCGGCAAATCACGAGTGGAGGAAATTACGGGTCCGTGCAAATCACTCTGACGAATGACATTTGGCGTCGATTTACGGCACGGCGTGGCCTCCGGTCGGCCGTTCATCAAAAACAGTCCGGTAGGGCCTCATTAGTCGCCACTGGCGCGGGGGCGGCGGCGGCGGCGGAGGCGGCGGGGGCGGTATTGGCCGCCGCGTGACTGCAGTCGGCGGGCGGCAGCTGCCGGCTGCCATTCAGCGCGGGAGAGCCGAGCCGCGCAGCGCGCGCGCCGCTGCGCCACTTGCCGCACGAGGACGGCCTTCATTTACATCGCTGCGGGAAATCAGCAGATGAAAAGTTGCTCTAGCGGCTGAATGGCTCAAACGAAAACGCTCACGGTCTCTCTATCGCAATCAGCAAGCTCCTGTGCGCAATCAAAATATGGAGCCGAAGATTCATTTCTTTCGCTCCTCTGTCCATCGCGTCAGTTCTATTTTAGAGGGCGAGCATCCAATTTTGTCCTTCGCTCATTACTTAACTGAAACTCAAATATACTCCATTCAGTAGCTCTTATCGCCATGAGCTACCTCACCTAAACTGACTGCCACAATTTTCGTATCCCAGGCGGCCTGAATGAAAACAGCTCGCCCTAGGGATGGGAGAAGCCGACCGGTAAGAAAAGATACAGGTATTTTTGTTTGGCCACGGTTGTAACACGTGTGTTTGTTTTTTACTAAAAAACAGGTAAGAAAAACCGAACTACCAATTAGCTATAGCATCTGTGCTGAAATTTGTCGTTTCGAAACGAATATTTCTTAAAGAACGAGTAATTTTATTCAAAAATTTATATTTCTTTGAAGTATTGCGTTATTACAGAAAATGGGAAATGCGATCAGCGCCATTTTAATAACGATGCCAACAGAAACGAGCAACATACGCATGGCATAAGAACTGGTATAGCATTGCTGGGACAATAATGTACCTGACCTGTTAGACGGTACGGATGTATATGCAATGTGCAAAACTTGCCCACCTGCTGTATACAGGGCGGTCCATTGATAGTGACCGGGCCAAATATCTCACGGAATAAGCATCAGACGAAAAAACTACAAAGAACGAAACTCGTCTAGCTTGAAGGAGTAAACCAGATGGCGCTATGGCAGGCCCTTCTAGATGGCGCTGCCATAAGTCAAACGGATATCAACAGCGGTTTTTCTTAGATAGGAATCCCCATATTTTATTACATATTCCTGTAGCGCGTAAACAAATATGAATGTTTAGGTTGGGTCACTTTTTCCCCTTTGTGATAGATGACGCTGTAATAGTCACAAACGTATAAGTACGTGGTACCACGTAACATTCCGCCAGTGCGTACGGTATTTGCTTCGTGGTACATTACCCGTGTTAAAAGGGACCGTTTAGCAATTGCGGGAAAAGTCGATATCGTGTTGATGTATGGTTATTGTGATCAAAATGCCCAACGGGCGTGTGCTATGTACGCTGCTCGGTATCCTGGACGACATCATCCAAGTGTCCGGACCGTTCGCCGGATAGATACGTTATTTAATGAAACAGGAAGTGTTCAGCCACATGTGAAACGTCAACCACGACCTGCAACAAATGATGATGCCCAAGGAGGTGTTTTAGCTGCTGTCGCGGCTAATCCGCACATCAGTAGCAGACAAATTGCTCGAGAATCGGGAATTTCCTCAAAAACGTCGGTGTTGAGAATGCTACATCAACATCGATTGCACCTGTACCATATTTCTGTGCACCAGGAATTGCACGGCGACGACTTTGAACGTCGTGTACAGTTCTACCACTGGGCACAAGAGAAATTTCGGGACGATGACAGATGTTTTGCACGCGTTCTATTTAGCAACGAAGCGTCAATAGCGGTAATGTGAACAGGCATAATATGCACTATTGGGCAACGGAAAATCCACGATGGCTGCGCAAATGGTAGTTCGTAGGCACAAAACTTGACATGTATGGAACCTGGGCTGCTGCAGTCGCTGTCTCAGGGGCGGTACAGACGGCTAGCACCATCTATAGGGAAATTCCGGTTTCATACTTCCAAATCTGATAGATGACCAACCATTCGAGATGATTTCAAGTGAATATGTAGGCCCTCGAAGCTGAGACGCCCTCTGTTATTTTATGAATATTTGGACACTTCTCGCCGAACGTGGTTAAGCTGTGTCCTACCAAACATGATGAGTGGAGTATCTCGAGTGGGGCATGCCTCAGCTTTTAAACGTCTTTGATAAAGTAGCCGTTGTTCAGATTACCCTCAGTACATAACAGTCAAGATCTCAGAGTGTATCGAATCGAACCCCATCCCCTGACGACTGGTTTTTATTCATTATATCCGTCAACAATGTGGTATGCTGGATCGTAGTTCCTGTTGAAGAGGTCGACACCTTCTACAGTTACTGAGCGGTAGTGGTAACTGAAAGCTAGCGAAGGACTGTTAATCAGAGGTCCCTGAGAGAACTAGACTTTTATTCGTGTTAACGACAGAGGTGTGGTCATCTTTGGAGGAGAGCCCTCGACACCAGCATCACGTAGCTAGCTAGAGAGCTCAGCAAGCTGTCGTCAGCAGGTATGCCCGGGCAGCGGCGAGCAGTAGCAGGCCACCAGCAGAGAACTCACACCGCAGACCATATATGATAATCACGTCCAGTCTGCCGGCCTGCCTCAGCCCGAGGAAGACAGCACAGGGAAAGTCGTTACTCAAACTGTAGGCCCCAGCTTGATCGACGTCTGCTCTGGCGATGATCAACATGCATGGAAGCCTTCAGGAATTGGTGCACAGAGACATGGAGACCGTGATGGTCCAATCCAGGCCTCAAATAGGTGCTCAACTGGATAAGTGTCCATGAACGAGAGGTAATCACTCAGAGATAGACCCAGTGCAACGAGGGTGAAGTCTCCAGCACAGACTTTTGCGTACTGCTACTGGAGGCGAACTCCTAGGTAGATGAATGGCTACTTCACCTGGCACTGCAGTAATCTCCACTTCGAATTCTGCAGCTGATGGAGGCAGCAGCGGTTGGCGTCACGTATGCATCTCGATATGGTTGTGTACAGAGAACGATGGTGAGCGTCTGACAACAACTGAGTGAATCAGAGAGTGAGAGTCTGTGTTGGAGACAGGTACGAGAGACTGCTGGCCAGAGTGTCGTCATTAGGTAGCTGACATAATTCTTTCAGCTTTTCTTGTTCAGTCAGCTCCGGAAGGAGTCTGGCCAGAGCTATAGTACGGGAGGCCAACTTCACACTTCAGATACGCTGGGTAGAGATTTCCACTTTTAAAAAATGCGGCGTATCTCGATAGTCCATATCCACAATACACAGATAAGACACTCTTTCGACATTTTCAGTTCCAAAGACGCAACGCAGACCACCGTGATGTCAAGCAAAAGAACGTAAAAATATTTTATATTAGCTACTGCTTAGAAGCAGTAGCGGTAGTACTTGTAACATATGATACTATACGAAGAAGGATGACGCGAAAGAAGGATACGGACATGATTCAACCATAACAATAAACAGTTCAAGACATCTAAAATATTGTAATCACGTCTGGATTTTCATTACGCTTAGACCAGGGCTTTAGAAGATAACGCCATAGCTAGGGAGCATGAACAGTATTTTAAATTAAAATAGTTTAGTTACAAATACAACGAGTTTTTAAATAAAATGTAATCCATGAAGCAGGAATTACCCAGAGGAAATTATTTTATAATACCTCTTCTTATTTTATACTGTGTGGTCACCACAGTAGCGGCAATTGTCTCCCTACGACTCGTTTTGCTGTATTGGCACCAGGCAGTTTGATTTTCATGACCGAGAATGGCGCAGCCTCATGTTAACCTCTAAAATGCGTTTAGGCAATAGTGAAGCGGGACTGGTCCAGAATACTATTTTGCTGTTCAGCATTACTCTGAAAGTGTACTCATGTCCATTGTAGTCCAAAGTACTTGTGGTTTCTGCGCAGTGCATTTTGTAATCCCTTGTTTTCATGACACCCATTTGTCATCACGTATGATTTACTTCCGTCTACTGCTTTATCACATGCAGAAATATCGTAAGAATGCGGCGTGTATGAGACGAAATGCCACACTAAAAAAAATCTCTTTCGAGAGGTCGATCGTTTCACTTGGTTTGGACACGCTTTCATGCACATAATCCGCCTTTAGACACAAGAGAAAGCTCTGCTGGTCCTACGTATATGTACTGAACGAGCTGTAGGGCATGCCCTATAGTTTGCTGGCACGGATAACATTCAGATGAAAGGATAAGGAAAGTTAAAGTTATAACCTGTTAGATGACGAGCAGTTTGACCGTAAGAAAATTAAGGGTGCTGGAAGTGAAGTTCTGATATTTCATTTGATAATGGAGACAAGAGTTAAAAGAATGAAGCCACTTTCAATGGACTAGATGACATAAAAAAGCTTTCGAAATTATAATATGCTTTAAAATGTTCGAAAATCTCAGAAAAATGGTTACATGCGATACGGACAGACAGATAGCGTTCCGGAGTAACAACAAGCGTCCACATGATCAGGAAAAACGGGACAACAGAGAGGGCTGTGAGACACCGTCAGCTAATAGTACGCTGACTAGGACGACACCAAGACAGGAGCGTCATCTATACGAAGAGAATATAAGCGCCGCGCCGCGTAGCCTTAGGGGGAGTGGAAGAAGAATGGTTCAAATGGCTCTGAGCACTATGCGACTGAACATCTGAGGTCATCAGTCGCCTAGAACTTAGAACTACTTAAACCTAACTAACCTAAGGACATCACCCACATCCATGCCCCAGGCAGGATTCGAACCTGCGACCGTAGCGGTCACATGGTTCCAGACTGAAGCACCTAGAACCGCACGGCCACACCGGCCGGCGTGGAAGAAGAGCCGTCATACAAACTCTATAGCAGTTACTTAAGAAACTGTTGTGTTTTGCTTGCATTGAAATATTATATTCGGAAGAACATTGATTATTTGCCTGGCACTGTTTGCTTGCGGTACAACTTTGTGAGTACGCAAAGTTAAGTATTGTCAATTTAACTTACTGTAATAAACTCCATTAATGCGATTTGCTTGGATTTTTGTCTAGCGATCCAAGAAAACAGCTTCTTAGGCACTCTATATTAGACGAGTCGGCATAATAGTACAGATAGTATACAATATACACAAGAACGAAAACGGAACGACAAGAGTGAAACACCAAAAAAGAAGTGCTCTATTAAAAAGGGTATAAAGCAAGGATGCATTCTGTCTCCATTACTGCTGAACCCGTAAGGCGAAAAGAAAAGATAATTTCAAGAGTGGGGCTAAAATTCTGGGTGAAATTTTTTAATGGTAACATTTTCTGATATCGTTGTCCTTAGTGAAATGAGGAGGAATTACGTGACTCTTTGAAAGGAATTAAGAGTCTTACGCAAAGAGTGTAAATGAGGGTAAATCAAAGAAAGAGGAATGCCAAAGCAGTAACGTGATTATCGATACCTGGGGAACATGTGCGAGACATAGAAGGAATTCTGGAACCCTAGAAGGAAACTAACGCATAACAGACGACGCAAGTAAAGCAGTCCAACAGGGTATTCCACTCTAACACAAGTGTACTATTAGCAAACACAGGAATAAATTTGAGGATTACGTTTCTGAGACTGTACGTCCGAAGTAGAGAACTATTTGGAAATGAATCAAAGGTCGTAAGAAAACTGAAAAATAGGAGTCAAAGCGTTTGAGTTGCGGCGTTAACAAAAGTTCTGAAAGTTAAACGAAGTTATGAGATAAAAAGTGAAGAGTCCTCGGAAAACGCTAAATAGAAGAAAGTAAAGGATAATATGACATCTATTCATGTATCAGGGAATATGACAGAAAACAGGTACTCCAGACGGTAAATGCTGTTTATTTTTGTGCTATGGTAATCTGTTTCAGTTGTACATAGACCATGATCGTGTAAGTAATTTTTCCATTGGTGATGGAGTAGATGCGAGGAGCCGTTGTAAGTCCATGTACCATCTGTAGTCATCTATCAACACTTGCTGCTTTTTGCATTACAACGCTTCCATGCATAGACACCGTGCGTCATTAATGCATATATTACTGTCTGATCATGGACTATGTACGACTGAAATCGATTACCATACTATAAAAATACAACGGTTGCGATCTGGACTGGTCCTTTTTTTATTTTATAGCGATACAAGATAGATGACGTTCCAATTATGAATTTAACAATTATCAGTGAACAGCTTCCGTGGTACAAAAAGAAGCTCTAAGGGGAAACAGTTGTAAGGGAAGACAGAAATTGGATAATATCCTATAAGTAGGACTCTGCCTGTAAGCATGCTTTGAGATGAAGGAGCTGGGACAGGAGGGGAAGTTGGGTTGGGGCATATTGAAGCAGTTACAAGAATAACGACAAAAATAAAAAAAGTGTTATTCCCAAATTTGAAGCTCAGAAATTCGTTATCGATGAGATAAGATATTATATATTCCCGTCCTTGTTACTTGTAGCCTTAGAAAGAGTCTTTCTATGGAAGACGGGCTAGTGAATGAAGATCAGACCTCGAGTTACTATTGGAACGTAGATCGTACACTGTCAAAAAAAAGTACACCAGGAAATTCGACGTCGATTTTGATCCGATGAGGGCATGTTCCGCCCTGGGTAAAGGAGATGTACTGATAATTGTTTCAACTTCGTCCGCCAACAGATAGCGTAGTGGCACAGCAACTAGAGCGCCATCTGTATCTATCCTTTAATAGTCAATGCTCAGAGCCAGAAGGCTCTTCCCTTCCGCGTGGAAACACGCGGAAGTGGTTGCCATTCCTAAGAGCGGGAAGATCCCCCGCCAGGCAGCGAATTGCCGGCCGATCAGCTTGCTCCCGTACCTCTCAAAAATTTTTGAGAGGCTGTACGTGGGGCGGCTGCTACGCCACGTCACGGACCAGCAGCTCATCCCTAAGGAGCAGTTCGAGTTCCGGAGCGGCCATTCGACCAGTCAGCAGCTGTTGCGCCTAGTGGAGCAGGCGATGCGAGCGCTGGAGACGCGGGAGTACCTAGGGGCGGTGCTTCTCGACGTCTCCAAGGCTTTCGAATGCGTGTGGCATGACGGCCTCGTGTATAAACTTTTTGCACACGGGGTACCGACGTCACACGTGATCCTGCTGCGCTCCTATCTCTCAGGACGAACATTCCACGTCCGAGCAGACGGAGGCACACCCACCGGTCGGCAATTTCGCGCGGGAGTGCCGCAGGGGTCGGTTCTCGGCCCCCTGCTGTACTCCCTCTATACAGCCGACGCTCAGCGGGTGGCACGCGTGGTGTTAGCACTTTATGCCGACGACACGGCGTTGTTCACCAGTGGCATGAACGCGGCCGAGATGCGCCGTCGCCTCCAGCTCGGATGTGACGTCCTCGGTGCCTGGTCCACTAAATGGCGCTTAAAATTTAACGCTGCAAACAGCCAGGCCATCGTCTTCTGCAGAAAGAGGCTGCCTCCGGACCTGCAGCCGATCACGATCATGGGAGGCCCCATCCCATGGTTGAGGACTGCCAAATACCTCGGGATGACGCTCGATCGGCACCTGACGTGGCTGTCTCACGTCCGTGACGTCAGGGGGCGAGCTGTGGGGCGGAATCGTGCGCTGTACCCACTGCTCAACCCTTCCTCCACACTCCCTCCACACCACGGCCTCACTCTGTACCTGGCCCTGGTTCGGCCGATACTTGAGTACGCTGCCGTGGTGTGGGGCAACGCTGCCGACACGCACATCGCGACGTTCCAGCGCGTCCTAAACAGGGCGCCGCGCCTTGCCACCCAACGAAGCTGCTTCACGAGGAAGCAGGCGTCCCGCTACTGCGGGATCGCTTCCGGCACGTCTCCATGGTGTTCTACAACACTGCAGAACACTCTGGGATCCACCTGATTCGTGGGCTTGTCCGCCAGATCCACCACAGGCCGACAACACGTTGGCCCGACCTCCTGCGGGAGTAGCCAAACTCCTGCGGTTTCGATGACGCCACTTAGAGCGTCTCCATAGTCAGAGACGCTCCCTGAGGGTGGCACAACCCGATAGGCAACTCAGTTCAACCCTGAGGTCAAAGCAGGAAGCCGGCCGACAGTGGCCGTGCGGTTCTAGGCGCTTCAGTCAGGAACCGCGTGACCGCTACGGTCGCAGGTTCGAATCGTGCCACGGACATGGATGTGTGTGATGTCCTTAGGTTAGTTAGGTTTAAGTAGTTCTAAGTTCTAGGAGACTGATTACCTTAGATGTTAAGTCCCATAGTGCTCAGAGCCATTTGAATCATTCTTTTTTTTTTTTTTTTTTTTCAAAGCAGGAACAGCAGCTACGCTCCTTACACTGCCCCCACACCTGGTGGCAGGTGTCGCCCGTGTCTTATAGCAGCAGCAGCGGCCAGAAGGTGCAGTGTGGTGCAAACGTGTGAAGTGAACAGGCAATTCTTCCTTCGTACAGCCAAGTGAGCCCTTTTGCCTTTTGAAAGGGGTCAAATGGTGGCCATCCGAGTGGCGGGATGGTCCTTTCGGACAATTGCCACAAGTAGGACGTGCTGCATCAGTTCTGCAACGATACTGCTATTATTGGTCGCGTGAACATTCTCACACCCGTAGACGAGGTTCTGGACGTTCAAGCATCACAGACGCCTGCGAGAATCGTCGTATTGTAAGGGCAACGTTGCCAGATCGTACAGCTTTGTCAGTGTCGTCGTAACTGCCGTCTGCTTCACGTCTGCTGTGCAGCGAGCTACGTTAATTTAAGTATTAACTGTATTTTTCTTACTTCTCACTTCTTCTTCCGTGTGTTTTGCTTTTGGGAAGCTTTAATTGTCGAGTGCTAGTAATAGTGTTCCATAGATTTCGTGTTTGTTTTGAATTTAGTCAGAGAGCGTCCCATTAGTCAGCCATATTGCCAGTAGTGCTAGTGTTTGTGTTCAATACAGTCCAGAGACAGTTGGTGCTATTTTCATTGTTTTCTACAAGAAGTGTCTAGTAACCACAGTTTAGTCAACAATCAGCCGCCTTTAGTGAATTAGCAGTCTAGTTAAAAATTGATTAACTCTCTACAGTAAATTGATTTCTTAGGATGGATAGGAAGTGTGACTGCTGCGTACTCACGCAGGAGGAGCTGGCCACTGTTCGCGAACAGCTGAACGTGTTGATGGCCGCGGTCAGCCGTCTTCAGGCTGCTGCCTCGGAGTGTAGCGGCAGTGGGGAGTCTTGTGCGTCGCATGGTACACCCCAGGTGTTACATGTTTCACCCACTGTCCCTGCTGTCGAGACATCTTCGCGGGTACCGGGCGCGGTTGGGCCACCCTCTCCCCAAGGGGAGTGGCGGGTTCAACGGCGTTCGCGGCGCACGCGGCGGAGGGTCAATGTGGAGGCTGGCCGTGTGGCATCGCCCGCTCTGCCTGTGAGTGGACATGTGGCCGCTCCTTCAGCAAGGTCCGAACAGGCACAGGGGGGGAGGGGTTTATTAGTTATTGGGAGCTCCAACGGTAGGCGGGTGATGGAGCCCCTTAGGGAAATAGCGGAAAGCTCGGGGAAGAAGGCCAGTGTTCACTCTGTCTGCTTGCCGGGGGGTCTCATCCGAGATGTGGAGGAGGCCCTGCCGGGGGCAATAGAGAGCACTGGGTGCACCCGACTGCAAATTGTTGCTCATGTCGGCACCAATGACCCCTGCCGTCTGGGTTCAGAGGTCATTCTCAGTTCGTACAGGCGGTTGGCGGAATTGGTGAAGGCAGAAAGCCTCGCTCGCGGGGTGGAATCTGATCTAACTATTTGTAGTATCGTTCCCAGAACCGATCGCGGTCCTCTGGTTTGAAGCCGAGTAGAAGGCTTAAACCAGAGTCTCAGACGATTCTTCGGAGATCTGGGGTGCTAAATTCTCGACCTCCGCTATCGGGTGGAGAAATGTAGCGTCCCCCTGAATAGATCAGGCGTGCACTACACGCCGGAAGCGTGCGGAGTGCACATGTGGGTTTTTTAGGTTAGAGAATTCCCTCCCTAGGCCCGACAAGACGGCTCCTGAGACGCGGAAAGGTAGGAGTAGGCAAAATGCAACAGGGAATAACAATATTAATGTGCTAATAGTAAACTGCAGGAGTGTCTATAGAAAGGTCCCAGAACTGCTCTCATTAACAAACGGTCACAATGCCCATATAGTACTAGGGACAGAAAGTTGGCTGAAACCAGACGTAAACAGTAATGAAATCCGAAACTCAGATTGGAATGTATACTGCAGAGACAGGCTGGACAGTGAAGGGGGTGGCGTGTTTATAGCGATAAGAAGTGCAATAGTATCGAAGGAAATTGACGTAGATCCAAAATGTGAAATAATTTGGGTTAAAGTCACGGTTAAAGCAGGCTCAGACATGGTAATTGGATGTCTCTATAGGCCCCCTGGCTCAGCAGCTGTTGTGGCTGAGCACCTGAAGGATAATTTGGAAAATATATCGAGTAGATTTCCCCACCATGTTATAGATCTGGGTGGAGATTTTAATTTGCCGGATATAGACTGGGAGACTCAAACGTTCATAACGGGTGGCAGGGACAAAGAATCCAGTGAAATTTTTTGTAAGTGCTTGCTCTGAAAACTACCTTGAGCAGTTAAACAGAGAACCGACTCGTGGCGATAACATATTAGACCGTCTGGTGACAAACAGACCCGAACTATTTGAAACAGTTAACACAAAACAGGGAATCAGCGATCATCAAGCGGTTACTGCATCGATGATTTCAGCCGTAAACAGAAATATTAAAAAAGTTAGGAAGATTTTTCTGTTTAGAAAAAGTGACAAAAAGCAGATTACAAAGTACCTGACGGCTCAACACAAAAGTTTTGTCTCAAGTACAGATAGTGTTGAGGATCAGTGGACAAAGTTGAAAACCATCGTACAATATGCGTTAGATGAGTATGTGCCAAGCAAGATCGTAAGAGATGGAAAAGAGCCACCGTGGTACAACAATCGAGAAGCAAAGGGAACTTCACAGCAAATATAAACATAGCCAAAGCCTTGCAGACAAACAAAAATTACGCGAAGCGAAATGTAGTGTGAGGAGGGCTATGCGAGAGGCGTTCAATGAATTCGAAAGTAAAGATCTATATACAGACTTGGCAGAAAATCCTAAGAAATTTTGGTCTTATGTCAAAGCGGTAGGTGGATCAAAACAAAATGTCCAGACACTCTGTGACCAAAATTGTATTGAAACAGAGGATGACAGACTAAAGGGCGAAATACTAAATGTCTTTTTCCAAAGCTGTTTCACAGAGGAAGACTGCACTGTAGTTCCTTCTCTAGATTGTCGCACAGATGACAAAACGGTAGATATCGAAATAGACGACAGAGGGATAGAGAAACAATTAAAATCGCTCAAAAGAGGAAAGGCCGCTGGACCTGATGGGATGGCAGTTCGATTTTACACAGAGTACGCGAAGGAACTTGCCCCCCTTCTTGCAGCGGTGTACCGTAGGCCTCTAGAAGAGGGTAGCGTTCCAAAGGGTTGGAAAAGGGCACAGGTCATCCCAGTTTTCAAGAAGGGACGTCGAACAGATGTGCAGAACTATAGACCTTATCTCTAACGTCGATCTGTTGTATAATTTTGGAACACGTATTATGTTCGAGTATAATGACTTTTCTGGAGACTAGAAATCTACTCTGTAGGAATCAGCATGGGTTTCGAAAAAGACGGTCGTGTGAAACTCAGTTCGCGCTATTCGTCCACGAGACTCAGAGGGCCATAGACACGGGTTCACAGGTAGATGCCGTGTTTCTTGACTTCCGAGAGGCGTTCGATACAGTTCCCCACAGACGTTTAATGAACAAAGTAAGAGCATATAGACTATCAGACCATTTGTGTGATTGGATTGAAGAGTTCCTAGATAACAGAACGCAGCATGTCATTCTCAATGGAGAGAAGTCTTCCGAGTAAGAGTGATTTCAGGTGTGCCGCAGGGGAGTGTCATAGAACCGTTGCTATTCACAATATACATAAATGACCTTGTGGATGACATCGGAATTGACGCATGGTGCAGGGAATGGCAATTGAATCTCAATGTAGGCAAGTGTAATGTGCTGCGAATACGTGAAAGATAGATCCCTTATCATTTAGCTACAAAATAGCAGGACAGCAACTGGAGGCAGTTAATTCCATAAATTATCTGGGAGTACGCATTAGGAGTGATTTAAAATGGAATGATCATATAAAGTTGATCGTCGGTAAAGCAGATGCCAGACTGAGATTCATTGGAATAATCCTAAGGAAATGCAATCCGAAAACAAAGGAAGTAGGTTACAGTACGCTTGTTCGCCCACTGCTTGAATACTACTCTGCAGTGTGGGATCCGTACCATATAGGGTTGATAGAAGAGATAGGAGAAGATCCAACGGGAAGCAGTGCGCTTCGTTAGAGGATCATTTAGTAATCGCGAAAGCGTTACGTTGATGATAGATAAACTCCAGTGGAAGACTCTGCAGGAGAGACGCTCAGTAGCTCGGTACGGGCGTTTCTTAAAGTTTCGAGAAAATACCTTCACCGAGGGGTCAAGCAGTATATTGCTCCCTCCTACGTATATCTCGCGAAGAGACCATGAGGATAAAATCAGAGAGATTAGAGCCCAACCAGAAGCATACCGACAGTCCTTCTTTCCACGAACAATACGAGACTGGAATAGAAGAGAGAACCAATAGAGGTACTCAAGGTACCCTCCGCCACACACCGTCAGGTGGCTTGCGGAGTATGGATGTGGATGTAGATGCCACAACAGATATAAGATAGCGTGTGAGCCCAGCCGTGTCAAAACGAACTGTTGCGAACCGATTACGAGGGTTCACTGAAAAGTAATGCCTCCAACTTCGCAACTCTTCAACAGTTGGCAGCATTGATATGCGCCAGGTACTGGCTCGTTTCGTAGCGTCTTCTCTGCAGCTGAAGCTGGCGGGAAGTCTTAGCACTGAGCTGTGTAAAGTATGGAACCCTACGCAGATGGCCGGTCAATGCGATTTAAGCAACGTGCAGTCATTGAATTCTTGACAGCGGAAGGTGTCACCCCAAAGAAGATTCGTCATACAATGAAAGCAGCTTAATGGTGATTGTCTTGATGTGAGTACTATGCGTCATTGGGCGAGTAAGTTTAAAGATGTTGTGGCGGGGACAACTGACATGAGTGACAAACAAAGAGTTCGACGGCCTGTGACAGCAAACACCGAGTTTCACAAGCAAAATGTTGACAGATTGTTTCAGGACGATTGTCATATCACTCAGAGAGAAACTGCAAGCATAATGGGCCTTTCACAAGAACGTGTAGGTGACATTATTGCTTTGCTTGGCTATCGGAAGATCTGCGCACGATGGGTACCCCGGATGCCACCACAGCAGAACTTCAGAGACTGGATCTCATAACCGTAGGGCATCCTCCATAGAGTCCAGATTTAGCACCGTCTGACTTCCATCTGTTACCGATAATGAAAGACGATCCTAGGAGATATCATTATGCTTCTTATGAAGACGTTGAGAGAACAGTGAGACTGTGGTTGCGGAAACAGAGTGTCGACTTCTTCCATGACGGCTTCAGATAACTTGTTCATCGTTGGCAGAAATGTATCCAATTGGCTGGTGATTATGTGGAAAAATGAATATTGTTATTTAAAGATCACGTTCTGAGGATAATTTCAGCGTTTCGTTTATAAAAATACCCTCATCCAAACCCAATTAACGAAGATCAAGGCATTACTTTTCATTCAACCATCGTATTAGTAGCGGGACTACAGCCACGCACACCTCTAGTCCGCCTTTCACTCAAGCCACAGCATGGACGTGCACGGCTCCACTGGTACCGTCAGAGGATAACTAGGAAGATGGAATGGCGCGCCGTTGTCTTCGGCGATGAAAACAGACTCTGCCTGATACAGCGATGGTCGTCTGCACTTACAACGTACACCTGATGAGCGCTGTCTCCTAGACTGCATTGGTCCACCACACACTGGTCCCACAGAAGGCAATGTGGTCTGTGATGCGATAGGCTGCAACTCTCGTGCACCATTTGTGTTTCTGGAAGGGACGCTACCAACGCTCGGTACGTCCAGAATGTTGTTAGACCCATTCTTTTGCGCTTCTTGCAAAAGGAATGTGATGCTTTTTACGAATAGGATAATGCCCATCCACAAAGTGCCCGTGAAACTCATCATGCTCGGCAAGATGTGCAGCAACTTCCCTGGCCGACACGACCTCCATATGTGTCTCCAGTCGAGAAAGTGCAGGATATGATGAGACGAAAAGTGACTCATCCGACTCATCAACCAACAACTCCTACAGAACTGCGTGAACATGTGGAGAAGGCGTAGACCAACGTATTCCGGGATAGAATTCACCATCTGTACGATCAACTCAATGCCACTCGTGGAGACTACACCACGTACTAGTATCGTTGTTTCAAAAAATGGATCAAATGGCTCTGACCACAATGGGACTTAACTTCTAAGGTCATCAGTCCCCTAGAACTTAGAACTACTTAAACCTAACTAACCTGAGGACAGCACACACATCCATGCCCGAGGCAGATTCGAACCTGGGACAGTAGCGGTCACGCGGTTCCAGACTGTAGCGACTAGAACCGCTCGGCCACCCCGGCTGGCTCGTTGTTTCACCATGGGTCGTTACCTGATACCTCCGAAACGCTTTTGCTACTGACCTGTAAATTTAATCAACTCATGTAAGCCATACCAATGTTGCAACAATAAATCTTGAGTGATTTGGAGATCTCTAAAAGGGTGTAATTTTTTTCCGGCAGTGTATTTATGACGTGGTACATGATTTCAATAGTCTTGCACGTAACGAGGCCCTTTACGTAATCCGTACAGAAAGAAAAAGTAAAATTGTATTTTTCCTATGTATCTGTACGAGGCCCTTGGTTATTCAGTTTTGAAATCCGTACAGTAAGAAAAAGGAAAATTGTATTTTTGGTATGTATCTGCGTTCTTTGGTCATTGGTTGACTTACACTGTAGATGTTTGTTCCGTGCTTAGTGCCGAAACACATTTAAAAGCATCTCATTGCCGCTAAGTATTCGTTTATTTCGCATTTCAGACAAATGCGAGAATAACTTTCGGAACCGCCATATTTTTAGGAGCGAAAGAGATTTACGTTGCACAAAGTGCTTGAGATAAGCGTTAATTCGGGCTTAATTACGCTGGTATCAAGTTCTGTGCACTCATACTACTTTGATGTTAATGCCCGAGAATAAATTATGCAGGCCTCCTACTTTATGTAGCGAAGTATTGCAGGAGAGATGTTTAATTGCGAAGTACGACTTTATCTCGCGGCACTTAGCTCTCCAGAGACAAAGTCGGACGGCACTCCTGCCGTAATTTCGTGCCACAGGTGGAAGTGCTCCGCAACGCACTATTCCGGCTTTACAGAGAACAGTAATCTGGGCCTCGTGGTATCAAATCTCATGCTGAAATCTAATGCAGTGGCGTTATTTCCGCACGATGCGAAAATTCCATATTTATAAATCTCTGAAGTATCAATGCCAATGGCCGTTTTATTCAGAAACGACAGTAAGTTGATAAACAACAAAACATACCATACATGTAAATCAATTGTGTACTTCATATGATACGACACCGTTCAATTTACGAAGTCCAGGACTTGTCCACTGAAGTATGCTTGTAGAATATTCCACTGACGGTGGGCCGGCCGGTGTGGCCGTGCGGTTCTAGGCGCTTCAGTCTGGAATCGCGTGACCGCGACGGTCGCAGGTTCGAATCCTGCCTCGGACATGGAAGTGTGTGACGTCCTTAGGTTTGTTAGGTTTAAGTAGTCCTAAGATCTAGGGGACTGGTGACCACAGATGTTAAGTCCCATGGTGCTCAGAGCCATTTGAACCATTTGAACCACTGACGATGCCGCTGTGTAGAGGAAATTAGCGTCATTGGATGACAGTAAGGAACTGTTTCCACTTCGTGTAATTATTGGCATCAGGTATCTTTAAGTGTATGTACATATAATGGCGATAAATAATGCCGGATCCTGACCACTCGCCTCTTATAGGGTGCGTAGGAAGCTGTTTTCTCGGATAACTATACTATATACAAGAAAATCATATTAATGGAGCTTATTGCAGTACTTAAATTGACAACACTTAACTTGCGTATCTACAAGGTGATGTCGCAAGCAATTGGAGAAATGCAAATATCAAGTGTTCTTCGAAATACAGTATTGTCCATTAAAATCGCTACACCAAGAAGAAACGCAGATGATAAACGGGTATTCATTGGACAAGTATATTGTACTAGAAAAGGCATGTGATTACATTTTCACGCAGTTTGGGTGCATAGATCCTGAGAAATCAGTACCCAGAACAACCACCTCTGGCCGTAATAACGGCGTTGATACGCCTGGGCATTGAGTCAAACAGAGCTTTGATGGCGTGTACAGGTACAGCTGCCCATGCAGCTTCAACACGATACCACAGTTCATCAAGAGTAGTCACTGGCGTATTGCGACCAGCCAGTTGCTCGGTCACCATTGACCAGACGTTTTCATTTGGTGAGAGATCTGGAGAATGTGCTGGTCAGGGCAGCAGTCTTAACATTTTCTGTATCCAGAAAGGCCCGTACAGGACCTGCAACATGCGGTCGTGCATTATCCTGCTGAAATGTAGGGTTTCGCAGGGATCGAATGAAGGGTAAAGCCATGGGTCGTAACACATATGAAATGTAACGTCCACTGTACAAAGTGCCGTCAATGCGAACAAGAGGTGACCGAGACGTGTAACCAATGGCACCCCATACCATCTCGCCGGGTGATACGCCAGTATGGCGATGACGAATACATGCTTCCGATGGGCGTTCACAGCGATGTCGCCAAACACGGATGCGACCATCATGATGTTATAAACAGAACCTAGATTCATCCGAAAAAAATGACGTTTTGCCATTCGTACACCCGGGTTCGTCGTTGAGTGCACTATCGCAGGCGCTCCTGTCTGTGATGCATCGTCAAGGGTAACCGCAGTCATGGTCTCAGAGCTGACAGTCCATGCTGCTGCAAATCAGGGATCGAGACGTGGCTGCACGATCCGTTACAGCCATGCGGATAAGATGCCTGTCATCTCGACTGCTAGTGATACGAGGCCGTTGGGATCCAGCACGGCGTTCCGTATTACCCTCCTGAGCTCACCGATTCCATATTCTGCTAACAAACATTGGATCTCGCCCAACGCGAGCTGCAATGCCGCGATACGATAAACCGCAATCGCGACAGGCTACAACGCGACCTTTATTAAAGTCGGAAACGTGATGGTACGCATTTCTCCTCCTTACACGAGGCATCACAACAACGTTTCACCAGGCAACGCCGATCAACTGCTGTTTGTGTATGAGAAATCAGTTGGAAACTTTCCTCATGTCAGCACGTTGTAGATGTCGCCACGGGCGCCAACCTTGTGTGAATGCTCGGAAAAGCTAATCATTTGCATATCACAGCATATCTTCTTCCTGTCGGTTAAATTTCGCTTCTGTAGCACATCATCTTCGTGTTGTAGTAATTTTAATGGCCAGTAGTGTATGTAATTTCCATGCAAGTAATGGATGTGGATCACAAGTCCGGCCCTTCTAGTGCGGCTCTTCTATTGTGACTTTCCTAGTCCTCTCTTCGGATGAGGCCGAGGCTACGCGGCGCGTCGCTTTTATTCTCTTCGTGTAGAGGCCGCTCCTGTCGTGGTGACGTCGTGGTCAGCGTGCTATTGGCTGCCGTCGTCTCTCAGCCCTCTCTGCTGTATCGTTCTTAATCTTCATGCCGGTGCTTGTCGTTACGCCGGAATAAAGAAGAAAAAATACCCAATAGTATCTGATTACAAGATAGTGTATACTGTCTTTGGGTGATGTTTTCCTCCCTTCCTGAATAACATTAGAACTGTCTTCACTTATTTTACTTTTAGGTCATTTTCATTTGCCTAAGTTTCTTGTCTACGTAATACATTTTGAACTTCCTCTCTTATTGCTTATCCTATCATCAAGTCGTCTGTCACATCTGGCATATAGATGCTGAAAAGTTTTGGACTCGTATGGTCTCCTTGGAGAACTCCATTAATCTGTATAATTTTTTGAGATTCCAACGCTGTTATGTATTTGTATCAGATTTAGTTGAAGGTAGGCCTCGACTGCCCTCACCAGCGAGTCTGCCTCTCTGGTCAATTCCTTCATTTCCTCAATTAGTTTTCCTCTATTTCCTGAGTCGAACGTTTTGAGATCTACGAAGATGGCGTAGAGCATCCTTCTTTGACGTCTCATTGTCTCTTCTATATGGTCCGTTAAGTATTTCACTGCCTGCTCATAAAGCCAAATACGCATTCTAGGATTTTTCCTCCAACTGTGGCTCTGAGCACTATGGGACTTAACATCTATGGTCATCAGTCCCCTAGTACTTAGAACTACTTAAACCTAACTAACCTAAGGACAGCACACAACATCCTCCAACTGTATCATACGTTGAGACGTTGTTGAATATTTTCATAAATACCTTGAAGCAAGTGTCTTCTAGCGCCACTCCTCTGGACGAATCAGGGTATGATCTATCTCGTACCCGTTTGCACAGCAGACCTTTTTGAGATTTCGGGGAATTTTCCTGTCTTTAGGCATTTGTTCATTAGATTCTCCATTTCTGTACACTTTTTCTTTACTATAGCCTCGCAGAACGGAATCACATGTGTTTAGATCCGGAGAATAAGGTGGCGAATCGAGGTCCATGCCAGTGGCCTCTGGGTATCCCAGAATCAGAATGCGGTCCCCAAACGGATCCTTCAGGTCATCAAACACTTTCCTTCATCGATGGGTTCGAGCTCCGCCTTGCATAAACCACATCTTGTCGAAATCAGGGCCACTTTTGTTACTAGGGATGAAATCATCTTCCAAATCACGCACCGTTCGGCAGTCACCGTGCCATCAAGGAATATCACACCGATTATGCTGTGACTGGACATTACACACCACACAGTCACCCGTTGAGGGTGAAGAGACTTCTCGATCGCGAAATGCGGATTCTCAGTCCCCCAAATACGCCAATTTTTGTTATTGACAGCTATACGATCAGTCACGCCGTACCGTGACATTTTTACGTGCAAATGGCCGACAACAATAAGGCGTGTACGTATGCGTAAACTAATTCCCATCATGTCCCGCACACAACCGTGCAGTTTGAAAACGCGAACCATTCAGAAATTATGACGGTTTTATTTCACTCAATTAAATAATTGTCACCTTGTATAAATATTTTGCCTAGCCAACGTAGGTATCAATTAGACAATTATCCAAAGAATACCTAAAATAAAACGACAAAGAGTTCCCATCACCATCACCACCTGTATTATCTTTGTAATAAAGTACCACGAAAATTTTTTTTTATTTTATTTATTTATTTATTTATTTTATAGTTCAGTTCAACTTCTTCACTCTGAATGAAAATTTAATCTTCAACATAATGTGAAAAGATGTCTCTCTCTTCCATGAGCTCCACATACCTACCTTTCTCCTCTTCGTGTGCAATAGTAACGTTGTTTTTGAGTTTTGTGCACTGTGTCCTTTTCTCACTTAAAAGTGTAGCACATGTCGATGGGTTGCTTTAGCCAGTGGTACAGTGTTCTTAATGTGGTGAATGTATTTTTTCCACAGGCTTTGCTCTGTATTACAGTCTTTGCTCTGTATTTTGTATATGGTTGATTGCTGGTATTAGGATGTTGGGTCAGATTTATGTTCTCTATTGGACTGTGTAGCATAACCAGCTCTGAAACCAGTTATTATTTCTGTTTTACGAAATATGTAGCTACTTTTGTCAGATATGTATCCGATGTATGGAAAACCTACATACTTTGGCCTCTGGTTTTTCTCTTCATTTATTGAGCTTAGTGCTCTCCTACTTACACTCTGGATTTTATATTTTCACATTATGCTAAAGATCCTATTTTCATTTTGATTGAACTAATTCATTTGAAAAACGAAAATACACTGAAAATTTTTCGTAGTATTTCATTATTATTATAACACCAGTCTTGATGACAACTGCTTGCCGTTTTATTTTAATTGTTCTTTGGATATTGTATAATTGACACTCCATGCATGTACCTTGTTTGGTGATATACCCTGTATTTATCACGCCTTGTACTTAAAAAAAATGTAATTACTGCTTTATTTTAGAATAATTTTTCAAAACTTTTTGCATGATAGTTGTCCTCTACCCATAACGTTCTACAACAGTTACTGGAAAGTGGTCTGTGACCCAATCTGGTCGTACAATTGCATATACATCGAACAGCAGCTTTACGTATTACGGTACGTCATTTCTAAGATTTATCGAAGCTGGGGAAAACAATCAGCAATAATCTCTTTAATATGGATGCGTGGTATTGATTCGCCTCGATGGGCAATGAATTGACAACCTCCAGTACGGATGCACAATATCGTCCGACCTCCAGCGCGAATCTAAAATTAGCGAGCAAGGAGGACATGGATGGGAGCTGTGGATAGGTAACGCAGATCGGAGGATATGCGACAAGCACTGTGTCCGGATGGCACAGTGGTTAATGAAACTGCCTATTAATGTGGACATCTCGGATTGGGATCCCCGTCCGGCACACATTTTCATTCGTTGTCGCTGATCCCGCATAAAGTCGCTATGCAGCTGACGTCAGTAGTTCCTTACCTTTCCTTTCCCCCTCCTTCTTCCATTTACATAATAATCTCTTTATTAATTCTGTGAATATTTTTCAGGCTTCCTAAGGTTTCTCTTCCTCTTTAGGGGTTAGCTTTGTTTTGCTCTCTTATGTTCTGTTATATATTTTGGGCCGAGAAGGTAGTTACTGCACTTGCTTCTTTTCTCGGTTGTGGTGTTTCGATGCGGAAGCTAGTCGTCAAGGGGGTATGTTTCCTTTTGGGAGCTACTGGCGGGAGGCACAATCCTTCCTGCTTGTAAAGCTTTAAGTTTACTCCCCAGTAAAACACTAAATCGATCACGCTAGATTTTGAAATGACTGAAACGTAATTCTTTATCGGTACGTCAGCCTGCACTACTTGCTTATAATATACTCTCATTACTTTTACGTCAAATTTCCCTCTCAGTATATATATATATATATATATATATATATATATATATATATATATTACTGTATTATTGCTTTTTCTTGATAACATTATTGGAATAACAGTCTGGAACTGGCCGAATTGTATCATTCCATGACCGTATTCATTGTATCTACGAAACTTAAAAATATTTACGAGCACTTGCACGTTGTCTTGAAATTTGGATAAGCAAGCCAGACACTTATAGTAGCGATTCAGATACTGATACGAACTCCATTTCGCAGTCTTTGAAAAGTAATTTTTTTTCTTTTGAGTCATCGGTTGTCTGACTGGCTTGAGGTAGCCCATCACGAATTCCTCTCATATGCCAACCTCTTCTTCTCAGAGTAGCACTGGGAAACTATGTCCTCAATTGTTTGCTATATACATTCCAATCTCTGTTTCCCTCTACGTTTTTTACGCTCTACAGCTCCCTCTAGTACCATGGAAGTTATTTCCTGATATCTTAACAGATGTCCTACCATCTTGTCCTTTGTTCTAGTCATTGTTTTCCATATACTCTTTCCCTAGTCAATTCCGCGGAGAACCTCTCATTTCTTACCTTATGACTCCACCTCGTTTTCTACATTCTTCTGTAGCACTACATCTCAAATGCTTCGATTCTCTTTCGTTCTGTTTTACCTATAGTCCACGTTTCACTACCACACAATACTGTGCTCCAAACGTACATTCTCAGAAATTTTTTCCGCAAATTTAGGCCTATGCTTGATTAGACTTCTCATAGCCAGGAATGTCCTTTTTGCCAGTGCTAGTCTTCTCAGTCCGTTTTGGGTTATAGGCAACAAAATGCCTTAATATCATCTACTTCGTGAACACTGATCCTGTTAAGTTTCTCACTGTTCTCATTTTTGCTACTTGTCATTGCTTTCGTCTCTCTTCGATTGACTCTCAATACATATTCTATAATCTTTAGATTGTTCATTCCATTCAGCAGATCCTCCACTTCTTCTTCACTTGTTGTGAGGGTAGCAATGTCACCAGCGAATCTTATCATTGATATGCTTTCACCTTGAATTTTAATTCCACTCTTGAATCTTCCTTTTATTTCCTTCGTTACTACTTCGATGCTCAGACTGAACAATAGGGCGAAAGACTATATCCCTGTCTTCCACTGTTTTCAATCCGAGTACTTCCTTCATGATCATCCACTCTTGTTGTTCCCTCCCGGTTCTTTTACATTTTGTATATTACCCGTCATTCCCTGCAGCCTGTACCAGATGCTCTCAAATTTCGAACATCTTGCACCATTTGACACTGTCGAACGCGTTTTGAAGGTCGAAAAAATTCTGTGAACGTGTCTTGATTTTTCTTTAGTCTTGCTTTCATTATCAACCGCACTGTCCGAATTGCCTCTCTGGTGCCTTTCCCGTTCCTAAGGCCAAACTCATCGTCATCTAACACATCCCCAGTTTTCTTTTCCATTCTTAAGTATATTATTCTTGCCATCAACTTGGATGTATGAGCTCTTTCGCTGATTGTGCGACAATTCTCGTACTTGTCAGCTCTTGCAGTCTTCTGAATTGTGTGGATTATATTTTTCCGAAGGTCAGATGTTATATTGCTAGACTCGTACGTTCTTCGTACACACCAACGTGAATAGTCGTTTAGTTGCCACGACCCAACTGATTTTAGAAATACTTATGGAATCTTATCTGTCCCAACTGCCTTACTATATCTTAAGTCTTTGGAAGTTCTCTTAAATTTTGATTCTTTCGTCGATCAACTGAAGTATTTCTTCTGTTATCCACGGTTTCATAGGTGCCATCTTCTTTATACCTATGATCTTTCCTTCCAGCTTCTGTGATTGTCTTTTATAGAGACGTTCATTCCCCTTTAGCTGAGCTGTCTACTGGACTATTCCTTATCGCAGTATCTATACCTTCAGAGTAGCGTATCTCTTCACTCTTCCCTACGTCTGTATCGCACTTGTTTGTGCATTAATTGCGCCTGAGTAGACTCTGGAACTTCAGTCTACTCTCCGGCACTACTAAATTGTGATCTGAGTCGAGATATGCTCCTGGGTATGCCTTAAAATATCGTAGCTCATTTCGGAATCTCTGCCCCGCCATGATGTAATCCAATGAAATCTTCCCGTATCTCCCGGCCCTTTACAAGTATACCTCCTATTCTTGTGGTTCTGGAACAGCGTATTAGCTATTAATAGGTGAAATCAATTGTTGAACTCAATTATGCTTGTCCTTTTGTGGGGCGGCGGTTAGAAAATTTACTGTTGTATATATATTTGAATGTAGAAACACTGCATTTCCCGGCCGATGCACCATATGTGGGGTGGCTGATAGAAATATTTAATTGCTGTTACATAAAATGTTTGTAGAATGTAGAACCAGTTCCTATTATTTAGAATGTTATTTATGCTATCTTTCGCCGTTCTCAACACTGGCTCTCTAACTACAATATTGGCAACCAGAAAGTGATTAGCAAAACGTGAAGCCTGTAATTAGAATTCCTAGTGTCCACTTCATCTGAGAATACATTTATAGTTACAGCTTATAGCTCTGATGAATTAGGAGATTGTCTGGGATTTATAATCAAAAACGGTCGTGAAAAAACGTTCTGTATTCTGAAAGTCACAGATGAATACAAAAGAATCCACACAATCTAACTAACAGAGCAGTTCAGAGTCTAATGCGCTGATACAACTATAAATGTCCAAATTAAATGTTTAAATAAATGCTCGCCATAATTTGATGATTAGGTTCATCAAACGCCACGCTAAATAATGGTAGAATGTTTGTCCCGCGGCGGCACGTCAAAATACGACAATACGCAAACTGAAGATCGGTAATTAAAGTCATCCCAGAATTAACACTTCACTCGAAAATGATTTCATGGTTACGCGTATCCCGAGTAACTTAATAAGGCATCCGAGGCTGTTTGTAGTAATGATACCGACGCGACGCGACTCCCGACACAGATGGCGTGCTATTCAGCGTCTGGAGAGAACTGGGGCCTTGCTTCCTCGCGCAGCGTTCTTATATACAAAGCCGCGGTGCGGACGGCTAAGGGAACGCCTGATCAAATCGGCTCTCCCGACTAGCCACTGGGCTAGTAATGCACCACATTAAGTTATTGAATAAATCATAGCTTCTTTTGCTGATGGCAGATGAAGCTCTCAATTTAAACGTGCATTCAGCACACAGGTAAGTAATCATAATAAAAGTTTGACGTGGCTAAGTTAAATATTTTGGGCGAGAGAATTAATTTAATTACACTGCACGCAGTAGATGAGCTCTGAACTTGCCCTTTTGAGATGCGCTATCGCTATAGTTTTGTAGTTATTCAAATGAAACTTCTCACATCTTTATGGTTATAGCGGATCTCCATTCTACTTAAATCTAAACATCCTAGCCTTATTTATTAGCCTACTTAATCTATCTTGCTCCCTTAAGTTTTAAGACAAAAACCAGAAAATTATGAATTTCAACTAAAATCTTAATTTGTGAGATACAAAGTACTGTTTCTATTAAATTATTATTGAAAAGGAATCTAAGTATCAATTTTTAAATCTCTAGCTCTTTTCTGTTGCGCCAATGATTTTTACAGAAAAACCTCCAAATTTCGAAAATGGTTAGTTATTGAACTGACATTCAACACATGTTGATTTAGTATTACTCCTGACATGATAGAAACATTTTAGGTTATTTACTTGATTTTTAATGTATTGCGCAACATTTATGACGCCAGAGCAACTTACAGCGGACTGGCTGGCACACAATGGAAAGACTGATGTGCATTTATTACGGCGTGAGTAGGCTGCTTCCCTACACTTTCTCCCTTTCTCATTCCTAGTACCAAGTCTACGTTTTCTTCTACTCCTTCCATTACAGCCGCATCCCATTCGTCCACGACTATTAACTTGTCCTCTCCCTTTACGTACTGAATTACTCGGTCAGCATCCCCACATAAGTTCTCTGATCATCTTCGTCTTGCGACGCCGGCATGTATACCGGAAGTATAATTGTCGGTGTTGGTTTGCCGTCGATTCTCATGAGGACCACCCTCTCAATGAACTGATCATGGCAACTCACTCTCTTCCCTACCTTCCGATTTATAACGAATCCTACTTTCGTTATACCATTTTCCGCAGCTGTTGATACTACCTTATACTCACCTGAGAACAGAACACCTTGTTTCCTACTGAGCGAGGTGGCGCAGTGGTTAGCACACTGGACTCGCATTCGGGAGGACGAAGGTTCAATCCCGGGTCCAACAATAATGATTTAGGTTGTTCTTGATTTCCCTAAATCGTTTCAGGCAAATGCCGGGATGGTTGCTTTGATTGGGCACGGTCGACTTCGTTCCCCATCCTTCCCTAATCCGATGAGACCGATGAGCTCGCTGTTTGGTGTCTTCCCCCCCTCCCCCCCCACAATCAACCACCCAACCCCCCACCCCTTGTTTCCTTTTCATCTCACTGACACCCAACATATCTATTGAACATTAATATTTCCCTCTTCGTCTTTTCTAGCTTCTCTACCAAGTACAAAATTGGTTGAAATGGCTCTGAGCACTACGGGACTTAACATCTGAGAACATCAGTCCCCTACAAATTAGAACTACGTAAACCTAACTAACCTAAGGACATCACACACATCAATGCCCGAGGCAGGATTCGAACCTGCGACCGTAGCAGTCGCGCGGTTCCGGACTGAAGTGCCTAGAACCGACCAAGTACAAAATTCCGAAATTCCACTCCCCGACTCGTAGAATGTTACCCTGTCGTTGGTTGTTCAGTTTTATTTCTCATGATAACTTCACACTCGGCCGTCCCCTCGAGGAAATCCCTTGGTAGTGCTGTAGCGTTCTCGCTTGGCACGCTCGGGTTCCCCGGTTCGATTCCCGGCGGGGAATTTTCTCTGCCTCGTGATGACTGGGTGTTGTTGGCTGTCCTTAGGTTAGTAAGGTTTAAGTAGTTCTAAGTTCTAGGGGACTGATGACCATAAATGTTAAGTCCCATTGTGCTCAGAGCCATTTGAACCATTTTTTGAGGAAATCCGAATGGCGAATTTGTCCGAAATTTATCGGCAAAGGAGAGTTCATCGTGACACTTTCATTTACATGCCACATCTCCTATGGATCACATTATACGTCTTTAATGCAGAGGTTTCCATTGCCTTCTGCAGCCTCATGTCGTTTATCACTGCTGATTCTTCCGCCTGTAGGGGCAGTTTCCCGCCCCAAGGGCAGACGAGAGTCCTGAACCTTTGTCCACTCCTTCTGAGTCGTTGCCAAGACCATTGGCAGAATGAAGGTGACTTCTCATGCAGGCGGTCTTCGGCTGCTATTGCTGATGAAGCGGGGTGGAAGGGAGCATTAAATAGTAATTACGAATGTGTAATATCATAAAGTACAACAGAGTGCTATTTCTTTGTGACTTTACTCTCGAAGAACACCTCCCTTACTTAAATTGTGACGAACTTAAGAACAGTCGCCAGTGCTATTAGGACATTTATATACTTTCATCATTCCTTTCCTCAATAGTATTTGATAAATGCAATTAATTATCTTCTCATTAATAATGGACCTTTGAAGATTTTACTGTTGTAACTGGAAAGAAGCACATAGGATAGTCCACAGACGGTCACTATTAAAAAATTTAGGAACACTGCGAGACTTTAACATTAAATTCACTACTTCACAATAACACATGCTCTGTTGAGTCTCCAATGTTTCAGTACCACACATCATAGTTCTACACTTGATAATAGAAGAAATGAACCAAACCAATGCTCGACGCAACATAGTTAGCAACGCTAGTAAGTATAAATTGGACAAAATACCTATAACAGATATTGTATCACTTTTAAGCGTCTTTTTCGTATTCTTTTCGTAGAGCTGTTAAACTACTTTGTTGTTTTCGAACAGGAGCAAACAGCAAGGATCTTTTTATACTACTGAGGTGCCCAAAATCATTTATTTCATTGCTCTGCTCTACGAATAGAAAAATCCTTTTGTACATTGTTCGCTACATACTAATATCCCTAAGTAATAATCATTTCTGTATTGATTATAATTTCATCTTTAGAGTGCTAACGTTCAGACCTGATGACACGGATCAGGAAACTAGCCCAACTGACTTGACGTTGGTCAGTCAATATTTGAAGAACACGTTGTAATAACAATGGTCAACTATTGAATGTTTAACTCTAACGCATACATATACAAATCTTGTGGTTACTTTCCCTGATGAAGGTGAGACGCCGCATTAAGTACAAGGCAGATTGGAAAGAAGCACTTTTAAGATTCTTTGCATCACTGATAGCTCCCATATGAGATTTTCAGTGTATTAAATATAATATTGCCATGAGTGGGGGGGGGGGCGGGGGGGTGTCACCAGATCAAACCCGACCATCAAGAGTTATTTC
Source organism: Schistocerca americana (assembly GCF_021461395.2). NCBI lineage: Eukaryota > Metazoa > Arthropoda > Insecta > Orthoptera > Acrididae > Schistocerca > Schistocerca americana. The sequence goes on from NC_060120.1 coordinate 63,639,942, forward strand.
GTAATTAACGTTTATCATTTCTGGAAAGTTCTTTATCTTACGTTTGTAATGTTTGTATATTCTGAAATATTTGATGTATGTTTAAGTACTACCATTCCGAAGTATATATATATATATATATATATATATATATATATATATATATTTGTAGCTGCACACACTGTCCAGATCGGCTTCGTTCTGGCTGTATGTAAGTGTTCGTAATAAACTTGCTTTCAGTGCAAATTGTTGTGTCTCGTTAACGATCCTGCTTTCATTTTTTGAACTTGAGTGTTGTTATGAGGTGAAATTCTTTGGTGGAGACGCCAGGTACTTCAAAACAATTACATCATCGTGGCTCTAATTAGGCAACGTAAAATCCATCGCCTGCGCTGACAGGAATCATAATACAAGCATTACATCGTTCCTAAGATACGTATATTCAGAAGACACATTCCGGAACAGCAGTAAGTGAGCTGCATATCTGACATCGATCAGTGTTCTGCTGACATGCTGGCAAGGACCCGACAAAATGGATGAAAAAATTCGGCCGAATCGCGAAATACAACAGCTGACATGACGACTTTGGAAAATGTGTACACTGTCTTGGACGACATAACAACCCCAGCAGTGGTTCGAGAACTACGAAGAGACGGTCAGCAGCTTGGACAAATTCCAAGCCGAACTGAAGAAAACGCTTGGTGACAATTGCCTGCAAGTACGCTTAGCGGAAGAACAATTAGAGGACCTTGCCGAACGTCATGGGAAAAAGACACAGTCGTACATAGAGAATTTTTTAGCCGTGTGTCACATTGTTAATCCGGTTAAGACAGAAACTGACCAAATCTCACACCTGATGAAAGAGTCGCACAAGACATGGACTAAGTTCTTCCGGTAGAGGAATTGACAACAACAGGAGAATTGATCAAGTGGTGCCAGCGAATCGAGGAAATGGAACATAAAAAGGGTCGTACCAAAGAGGTAACCCATCTTTGTTTCTTAGACTATTTAAAACAGGCCCAGCCCAATCGAGCGAGTGAGTTTTCCAATTGTAACGGTGATTACGACAATGCTGTTGCTAGTAGATAAGTGCAAAAAGCAACGTTAAGGTAACGAACGCAAAATGATCTTGTTAAAAGCAATTGTGGACCTGCAACTACATTTTTTGCGCCTTTATCGTAGCCGCAGCACGACAGACGCCTCCCCTGCGCCCTTGATTTATCGCTTGATGTCCGTTGCCCCCTCTGCTTCACGCTACGAACCTCCCTGCCCCCAGCCACCCAGCATTTCAGCCATTCGTTTCCAACTCTTCTTGTGAGGCACGCAGTTTATTTGATCTTCTCCTTGTTTCTTTTTTTTATCGCTGTAATTACGCTCGATTGAAGCGTTCGGGCAATTTAATTAACAAATTATTGGCGTTGGCGCAGCCACCGGCCCTTCTCTCGTTTTTTTCGCTTTCGAAGCGGATCTGTAGGAAAAAAGGGGCTGTAATAAAAGCAAGTGCTGTGTCATTCGCTCTATCGGAATTTTGTGTGGAGGCAGCATTCCGTGCTAGCTACTTCTCATTGGCACCCTTTCAAACTGACATTCCTGTGCGTTCGCAGGTCTCGGAACAACTATTGGATAATTTTAGGGTTATTTATTTCTTTTCAACTTAAATGAAACAATTTTTGCAAATACTTTCCCAGGTACTCGTTTATCTTTTTATAAATTTGTTCAATAATGTACAGTGCTATCTACTACCGGTAAAAAGATAGTTAAAAATATGTAAGGAATATAGCGTCATCTTATGAGTAACGGTGAACGATCTAACTCACTCATGTGGGTAGGTGCGCTAATATAAGAGCTGCTGCAGGTGGCAGGTACAAAATGAAAGTAATGCTCATTCCTAGGAGTGTTTTTAATGACATATACAACTGTAAGAAGTTGCCATTGCGCTGCTCACCTGCCGGCCGCTGTGGCTGAGCGGTTCTAGGCGCTTCACTCAGGAACCACGCTGCTGCTACGGTCGCAGGTTCGAGTCCTGCCTCGGGCATGGATGTGTGTGATGTCCTTACGTTAGTTAGGTTTAAGTAGTTCTAATTCTAGGGGACTGGTGACCTCAGATTTGAATCATTTTTTTTGGTCGAAGTCAGAACCAACGTCTTGATGCATCAGTTGCCTCTCCATCAATCACGTACTGCATCCTTCATTGTGTGAAGCAGATGGAAGTAGGAATGTGTGATGGGGATGTAGGAAGTGGGTGAGGAACAAAAACCCAGTGGAGTTTTGTGAGCGCCTTTCAAGTTTACAGACTTGTCTGAGGCCTCGCATTGTCATGGAGAAGGAGAAGTTCGCATGCATTTTTGTGGCTATGAACACACTGATGTCGTTTGCACAGTTTCCTCATTTTACCACAATACACTTCAGAGTTTATTATTGTACAATGACGGAGGACACCGAACAGAATAATCCAGAAGATCGTCGCCCTGGTTTTACCGACTGAGGGTACGGCTTTGAACTTTTCCTTCTGAGGAGATGCGGTGTGGCAGCCCTCTACAAAATTCAAATGGCTCCGAGCACTATGGGACTTAACATTTGTGGTCATCAGTCCCCTAGAACTTAGAACTGCTTAAACCTAACTAACCTAAGGACATCACACACATCCATGCCCGAGGCAGGATTCGAACCTGCGACCGTAGCAGTCGCACGGTTCCTGACTGAGCGCCTAGAACCGCTAGACCGGCCCTCTACAGATCGCCGTTTTGTTTCTGGTTCAAAGTATTGAACACATGTTGTATCACCTGTGACAGTGTTCGACAAAAAAATTGTCGCAGTGAGCCTCGTAACGCTCATGCAACTCCGCACAAATGGTCATACGTTGCTGTCCTACACGGTGAGGTACCGAGCAGCGAAGTACCGAGCAGGCACACAGGTTTGACTACATCAACCGGTGGACAATTGTGTCAGCCGCGCGGTGTAGCCGCAAGGTCTTAGGCGCCTTGCACGGTCCGAGCGGCTCCCCCCGTCGGAGGTTCGAGTCCTCTCTCGGGAATGGGTAAGTGTGTTGTACTTAGCGTAAGTTAGTTTAAATGAGATTAAGCAGTGTGTAAGCTTTGGGACCGATGACCTCAGCAGTTTGGTCCTATAAGATCTTACCACAAATTTCCTACAATGTGTCAGTGCTACAGACGACCAGTCGTGCAGTGAAGTGTTTGATTGTGCTGGAGTCACGGTTGTGTAAGGCCGGCCGGCGGGCGGGAGTTCGAATGGTTCAAATGGCTCTGAGCACCATGGGACTTAACATCTGAGGTCATCAGTCCCCTAGAATTATAACTACTTAAACCTAACTAACCTAAGGACATCAAATACGTCTATGCCCGAGGCAGGATTCGAAACTGCGACTGTAGCAGCAGCGCGGTTCCGGACAGGAGCGCCTAGAACCTCTCTGCCACAACGGCCGGCGCGCGAAAGATCGGACAGTTTGGCGCGACCTTGTTGCGATGACGATCGACGCCTCGTCCAACGACTCATCGTGCTTTTGTTCACTGCCAGGTCACCGTAGACATTCTGTAAGCGCCTATGAATATCTGCGATGCTCTGGTATTCCGCCAAAAGAAACTCAGTGACACCTCTCTGCCTGGAACGCACCTCCTTTACAGACGCCATTTTCAAACCTACGCATAACGCCGCTACCTATCGAAACTTCATAAAACCACAGCTTAAGCGGGAATATTCCACGATGTCCCGAAAGAACAGTTACCGTTCTTTCGGGAACAGATGCTACCGTCATATATAGTTAAAATATGGCTTCCTGGCCATTGACCTTCTTGTGCGAACGCACACGCTATGCCCAAACTCGTACGGGACTTGGTAGATTAATCTGCCACGAGTAATGAGTACGATGGGCAAACATCTATTAGGCGCACTACGAATGTTGTGGTGTGGACATGTTGGGAATGTGGATCTCACGGGGAGCGTGCAAGGTATAAGTCCCTACAGACGCAGTATCCTCTGTGCCCGCGGTGGCTCAGATGGATAGAGCGTTTGCCATGTAAGCAGGAGATCCCGGGTTCGAGTTCCGGTCGGGGCACACATTTTCAACATGTCCCCAATGAAGTACATCAACGCCTGTTTGCAGCTAGGGTGTCCATTTAATTATCATTTCATTTCTAGCAAAGCTGCATGGTCATCCACGGTAACTGTTCTTTCGGGAACAGATACTACCGTCATATATAGTTAAAATATGGCTTCCCGGCCATTGACCTTCTTGTGCGAACGCACACGCTATGCCCGAACTCGTACGGGACTTGGTAGATTAATCTGCCACGAGTAATGAGTATGATGGGCTAACATCTATTAGGCGCACTACGAATGTAGTGGTGTGGACATGTTGGGAATGTGGATCTCACGGGGAGCGTGCAAGGTATAAGTCCCTACAGACGCACTATTCACTGTGCCCGCGGTGGCTCAGATGGATAGAGCATCTGCCATGTAAGCAGGAGATGCCGGGTTCGAGTCCCGGTCGGGCCACACATTTTCAACATGTCCCCAATGAAGTACATCAACGCCTGTTTGCAGCTAGGGTGTCCATTTAATTATCATTTCATTTCTAGCAAAGCTGCATGGTCATCCACGGTAACTGTTCTTTCGGGAACAGATACTACCGTCATATATAGTTAAAATATGGCTTCCCGGCCATTGACCTTCTTGTGCGAACGCACACGCTATGCCCGAACTCGTACGGGACTTGGTAGATTAATCTGCCACGAGTAATGAGTACGATGGGCAAACATCTATTAGGCGCACTACGAATGTTGTGGTGTGGACATGTTGGGAATGTGGATCTCACGGGGAGCGTGCAAGGGATAAGTCCCTGCAGACGCAGTATCCTCTGTGCCCGCGGTGGCTCAGATGGATAGAGCGTTTGCCATGTAAGCAGGAGATCCCGGGTTCGAGTTCCGGTCGGGGCACACATTTTCAACATGTCCCCAATGAAGTACATCAACGCCTGTTTGCAGCTAGGGTGTCCATTTAATTATCATTTCATTTCTAGCAAAGCTGCATGGTCATCCACGGTAACTGTTCTTTCGGGAACAGATACTACCGTCATATATAGTTAAAATATGGCTTCCCGGCCATTGACCTTCTTGTGCGAACGCACACGCTATGCCCGAACTCGTACGGGACTTGGTAGATTAATCTGCCACGAGTAATGAGTATGATGGGCTAACATCTATTAGGCGCACTACGAATGTAGTGGTGTGGACATGTTGGGAATGTGGATCTCACGGGGAGCGTGCAAGGTATAAGTCCCTACAGACGCACTATTCACTGTGCCCGCGGTGGCTCAGATGGATAGAGCATCTGCCATGTAAGCAGGAGATGCCGGGTTCGAGTCCCGGTCGGGCCACACATTTTCAACATGTCCCCAATGAAGTACATCAACGCCTGTTTGCAGCTAGGGTGTCCATTTAATTATCATTTCATTTCTAGCAAAGCTGCATGGTCATCCGCGGTAACTGTTCTTTCGGGAACAGATACTACCGTCATATATAGGCAACAATTGAACTTTTTTTTACTTTGAAAATGAATTTTAACTTATTAACTGAAATAACCTATTACTTAACAAATTCGGTGAATATACATTTAAATTTTTGGCGCATAAACAAAAACAATAACACCGCAGAGCGGGAGTCCAATGTAATTATTTTGGTTGGCTAATTCTGATTCTGGGTAATTGTTGGTGTATACAGGGTGGTCCATTGATCGTGAGCGGTCCAAATATCTCACGAAATAAGTGTCAAACAAAACAACTACAAAGAACGTAACTCGTCTAGCTTGAAGGGGGAAACCAGATGGCGCTATAGTTGGCGCGCTAGATGGCGCTGCCATAGATCAAACGGATATCAACTGCGTTTTTTTTTTAAATAGGAACCCCCGTTTTTACTACATATTCGTGTAGTACGTAAAGTATGTGAATGTTTTAGTTTGATGACTTTTTTCGCTTTGTGATAGATAGCGCTGTAATAGACACAAACATATGGCTCACAATTTTAGACGAACAATTGGTAACAGGTAGGTTTTTTAAATTAAAATACAGAACGTAGATACCTATGAACGTTTTATTTCGGTTCTTCCAATGCGATACATGTACCTTTGTGAACTTACCATTTCTGAGAACGCATGCAGCTACAGCGTGATTACCTGTAAATACCACACTAATGCAATAAATGCTCAAAATGATGTCCGTCATCTCAATGAATTTGGCAATACGTGTAACGACATTCCTCTTAACAGCGAGTAGTTCGCCTTCAGTAATGTTCACACATGCATTGATAATGCGCTGACGCATGCTGTCAGCCGCTGTCGATGGATCACGATGGCAAATATCCTTCAACTTTCCCCACAGAAAGAAATCCGGGGACGTCAGATCCGGTGAACTTGCGGGCCATGGCATGGTGCTTCGACGACCAATCCACCTGTCATGAAATATGCTATTCAATACCGCTTCAACCGCACGCGAGCTATGTGCATCCATCATTTTGGAAGTACATCGCCATTCTGTCATGCAGTGAAACATCTTGTAGTAACATCGGTAGAACATTACGTAGGAAATCAGCATACATTGCACCATTCGGATTTCCATCGATAACATGGGGGCCAATTATCCTTCCTCCCATAATGCCGCACCATACATTAACCCGCCAAGGTCGCTGATGTTCCACTTGTCGCAGCCATCGTGGATTTTTCGTCGCCCATTAGTGCATATTATGCCGGTTTACGTTACCGCTCTTGGTGAATGACGCTTCGTCGGTAAATAGAACGCATGCAAAAAATCTGTCATCGTCCCGTAATTTCTCTTGTGCCCAGTGGCAGAGCTGTACACGACGTTCAAAGTCGTCGCCATGCAATTCCTGGTGTATAGAAATATGGTACGGTTGCAATCGATGTTGATGTAACATTCTCAACACCGACTTCTTTGAGATTCCCGATTCTCGCGCAATTTGTCTACTACTGATGTGCGGATTAGCCGCGACAGCAGCTAAAACATCTACTTGGGCATCATCATTTGTTGCAGGTCATGGTTGACGTTTCACATGTGGCTGAACACTTCCTGTTTCCTTAAATAACGTAACTATCCTTCGAACGGTCCGGACACTTGGATGATGTCGTCCAGGATACCGAGCAGCGTACATAGCACACGCCCGTTGGGCATTTTGATCACATCAACACGATATCGACAATAGGCATACATCTACACGATATCGACCTTTTCCGCAATTGGTAAACGGTCCATTTTAACACCGGTAATGTATCACAAAGCAATTACCGTCCGCACTGACGGAATGTTACTTGATACCACGTACTTATACGTTTGTGACTACTACAGCGCCATCTATCACAAAGCGAAAAAGGTGGTCCAACGATAACATTCATATTTCTTTACGTACTACGCGAATATGTAATAAAAATGGTGGTTCCTATTTTAAAAACGAAGTTGATATCCGTTTGACCTACGGCAGCCCCATCTAGTGGGCCAACCATAACGCCATCTGGTTTCCCCATTCAAGCTAGACGAATTTCGTGCTTTGTAGTTTTTTCGTTTGATGTTCATTTCGTGAGATATTTGGCCCGGTCACTCTCAATGGACCACCCTGTAAACTATGTGCAGTTCTAACTGGGAGATTTTCGTAAATGCTATATGAATATATCAGTGTGTACGAAAGTAATAATAATGTAATTTGTTACATTTACTATTATTTCTTAGTTCTCTCAAAATTTGTGGATCCATGAATAATAATAGCAATAATAATAATAATAATAATAATAATAATAGTTGTCAAATTATTTTTGGCACAAACTTAAATGTACCTTCGACTCCTGGACAGGAACTGTTGTTCCTTCTAGAGAAGAGGGTCGGGCAACAGAAGAAAAAAGAATAAATAAACTAAGGGGCAGGGCAGCCTGCAGAAGTATTGAGAAATCGGAGTTTGTTCCCCGTGCGGCGAGTTTGAGGCCAGGACTGCCAATAGCGGTCGGTGGGGCGGCGCAGGCAAGCAGCACGTGTGCCACGGCGCAGGCCTGCCAACTTCGCATAATAAGAGCGCTGTAGCTGTGGCTGGTGGTGCGGGTGGGGGCGGGAGTTGAAGCAGTAGGGGTGGGGGTGACCTCCAGACGTGATCCGGCCGCATCCCTCAGCGGCCGCCCGCTGCCAACTTTGGTCTCGCCGCGCGACTTCGTCAAACTCCGGCGATCCGCGTCGCGAGTAGTCACTCCGAGACACATTACCCAAAGCAGGTGCCTCCAATCTTTCGGAAGCCTCCCGCTCTGTTCCGTGTACCCTCTTCTTTATCTTAAACCTCTGAGCCGTGGCGTGCCGTGAAACTTGAACCTTCGGCGAAACAGACTGCTGTTTGAGTTTGCCGGGCTTCGATTTAAAATACAGGGAGAAGGGAGGCAACAGTTGGCTGTTAGGGAAAGTGAAGTGGCCTGTTGGGAACCATTTACACTCTTGCAAAATAACACAGCTTCAGTTTCTTCTCGATTCTGCTTAGTTCAGCTTTTTCGGCCGCTTGTGGGTTGCGTTTGAGTTGAATGCTTGGCACGCAAACTTCTAAGTCTCCTTGCCATATCTGGAGTGCGCACATTGTAATTAATTTACCAAACGAGGTGCATCTGTTGCTAAAGTAGTGTACTTTAAGACGACCGGTACTTCAAGTCTGTGTCTATCTAACCAGCTTCAAGTTTTCACAGCTTCCCCAAATCATTTGAGATAAATGGGGAGAAGGTTCCTTACGAAAATAATCTGCCAAATTCCCCCAGAGCATATCGAAGTCCTTGCTTCTGAGCCGACTCTAATTCCTCGTCTCCGTAGGATGTTATGCCCCAATCCTTGTCCTCTTTTTGAAATCCGTGTACAGTAAAACTTTTTTTCAACCTTGAATACGTCAAAAAATTTTCAAAGAAAATTGGAGCAAACCAGATACCGTCTTTTTATATTTCGTCTCGTACGTTTTGTAAGCATATATATTAATTTGCTTTTTTTATAATGTGATGTGAAACATATTGCTGCAGTAACAAATAGGCTAGATCTACAGGCAACAACTAGCTCTAGTATGACTGCTGTTAAAAAGATTTGTAGTGTCTATGCACCTGGGCTAAATAAATATTTAGAGAGCATGTCACAGAAAATTTTACTTAGTAGCTACATAAGAGTCCTATCGATATCTCAGTCCACAGTGGTAAGTGCCTCTTACCTTAAACTACACCGACCTATTTCTATTTTCCTTACTGTCGTTAACAGTGCATCATTCGACTTTTACAATCTTAGAAACGTGCCTCAAAACAGGGACAGCTACTTGTTTCTCGGATGCTGTGTTAAACGACTGCTACACAAACAAAATGCACTCAAATACAGTATAACCTGTAGCTGGTGCCGTGGAATGACTTACATTGTTGTTCCCCAAACTATTGTTTTTTATCGTTTTTTGGCCTTTGGCCTTTGGGCACACTTACACAGTAACTCCAGTCCTTTCAAGACATCCGTCTGTCGTCGCTCCAATGTATGAGAAACTTAATATAAATTTCAATGACAAGGTGAAAAACACAAAAATGAATACAGTGGCCTCTTTGGTTAGCAAACAGATTATTAATAAAACGAAATAAGCTGTCTCTCTCTCTCTCTCTCTCTCTCTCACACACACACACACACACACACACACACACACACACACACACTCACACACACCACACGCCTGCAGATTTTACGGTTAAAAATTAATTCCAACTTACATCACGAATTTCACAAGAACTTTCTATATGTCTGTGATGATTGTAGTGTGAACACAGCTCCGTTAGTAGGCAGCCCGATTCTCTTCTGTCGAGGGCAGCCGAGGTAGATGTGCTTGACGTCTTGGATCTCACACCCGCAATATGGCGATAATACGGTGTGGAGTCTATTGAGTTGTTGACGGTAGCAGCCTTGGTTGCATTTCAGTGATCTTTACAAACTCTCTCTCCGGTTCCCTATGCCAGTTGAGTTATATTTTAGAGCCCATTTTCCACCATACCACCGGGCGGCCTTCGGTAAATGCGGGTGAATTTTTTTGTACCATTGCCCTTGTGTGAATCTTCCCTCCACCACGCCTAGTTCCATTCGCTTTTGGCCATGCCCTAACTACTGCAATGAGGTCAGCCGCTACAGTGCGTCGCTCATGTATGCCATTCGTCGTTGTGTCATTAGCAAAGTGGTCGGCTTACTCAGTCCCCAGAATTCCACCACGTTCTTGATCTGAACAGATGATACCTCTGTAACGGTTTTATGCGATTCTGATACAGCAGTAGTGATTAGTTGCGGCACGTAACAACTCCCTTTGGTGTTACATTAGATTAGATTTACTTTCATTCCAATTGAACTGCAGTGAGGAGGTCCTCCAGGATGTAAAACATGTCAGAGAAACAATAATACATGACAAATATTTACAACTAAGACACATAAGTTAATGTACCTTCCACAGGTCCCAAGTGGAATGATCGTCCTTAAAAAAATGTCCTTTTATTTATAAGGTAATAAACACAAAATTGAACTACTACTATATTTATTTACAATGAACTCATAAGAAATTCATCAATGGAGGTGAGGGAATAGGCCACCAATAAATCCTTAAGGCTTCTCTTAAGCTGAATTTCATGGGTTGTTGAGCATTTTATAGCTGCTGGCAAGTTATTGAAAATGTGTGTTCCTGAATAATGCACACCTTTTTGAACAAGAGTAAGTGACTTTAAATCCTTCTGAAGGTTATTCTTATTTCTAGTATCGGTTCGATGAACTGAACAGTTGGTTTCAAAAAGTGATATATTTTCAATGACAAATTTCATTAAGGAATAAATATATTGGGAAGTAGTAGTTAGTATCCCATGTTCCCTAAACAGGCCTCTGCAGAATGTTCTTGTGTCGCTTCAATAGTTTGGAATCTTTGCTGCAAGTATAATTATGCTACTAGATGAAACGTTAAATCCGTTCAGTTGTAGCCACTCTCCGATATTATGTATACTTTCGATCAAGCTTTTTTTAACGGCCCCAAGGAACCATCAGTAAAAATGGTTCAAATGGCTCTAAGCACTATGGGACTTAACATCTGAGGTCATCAGTCCCCTAGACTTAGAAGCTACTTAAACCTAACTAACCTAAGGACATCACACACATCCAAGCCCGAGACAGGATTCGAACCTGCGACCGTGGGAGGCTCGCGGTTCCAGACTGAAGCGCCTAGAGCCGTTCGGCCACAGTGGGTATCATTCCAAACGCCTTTTAAACATATGCTCCAAAACTTTATGCACACATAAAGACAACTACATCGGATTATATGAATCGGCTCGTATTGCATCTTTCCCTTTCTTTAAAATTAGCTTGATGCGTACCGTTTTCATGTTTCCAATTTTCGTTCTCTGTTTCCACACTATGTCTGAATTGTGTGGTAACATCTGCTTTATCAGTAAGAGCAAATGTTTTCCAGTCCGGGAGCTGTACTTTTGGATGATTTGATGCCTATTTCTAGGTCAGTTTATGTGAAAAGGTGCCTAATTTGACATTCGACGTTTTCGACTCGGTCCGTTTCAATCACACTCCCTGCCGTTGGCGTGGTTATCCCGAACAGTATGTCCTCCATCTCCAGCTAGTTTGTCAGTGGGGAGCGCTGCTCATCCGTAGCATTATGGAACCTTAGAATTTTTTTTCGATATTGTCGCTATTCCAGTTTCGTGATTTAACTTACTACAATATTTTGACCCCTTGCATCATTTCTTTTTCTTTCTTTGCACCCAGGCTCTGAGCCGAATGAAGTTTCCCTCCGCACTAACTTCGTTGTTTTCTCTTAGTACTTCTTTCCTTTCTGTAATCGCTGCTTGGCATTTGTCATACAACCATGTTGCTACCATCCCCTCCCTTTACCTGGTCAGCATTAAGTATGATGTCGATGCCGTCGCGGTCTTTTTCGGTAATCCGTAGCTATCCTTTGTAGTCACTTTGCACGTCTCCGAATCCATTGTAAGACGATAATTGTTCCTCTCCCAACTCGTAGTAATATTTCCCTGTTGCCTTTTTTAGCATTCCAAACGTATGGACAACGACGTCGACTTCCTATCATTTTCATACCGCACATGTATTAGAAAGTGGTTCAAAGTCCTAGGGCACTGCAGAACCTTCCACATACGAGGAGGTGTCAGCCGAAGGGACGCTAGGACACCATTACCGCCAGCTACGCTTCTAGTGTTGGAACTGTCTTTCAGGATTGACAAGTTGATTTCGTGCATCGATCAAGCACAAGTGCACTCACTTGGTCTTTTCTACCGCTTGCCCATGGTGAGCTATGGCCACTGAAATATCGCATGATAATTGCCAGTTTTCACGTTGCGGTTGATAATGAAAGCAAGACTAAAGAAAAACCAAGATATGTTCATAGGATTGATCAACCTGGAAAAAGCGTTCGACAATGTCAAATGGAGAAACATCTTCGAAATTCTGAGAAAAATAGGACTAAGCTATAGGGAAAGATGAGTAATGCAATATGTACGAGAACCAAGAGGGTATAATAAGAGTGGAAGACCAAGTACGAAGTTCTCGGATTAAAAAGGGTGTAAGAAGGGGATGTACTGTATCGCTCCCACTGTCCAGTCTACACATTGAAGATGCAATGACGAAAATTAAGGAAAGGTTCAAGAGTAGGATAAATATTCAAGGTAAAAGGATATCAATGATAAGATTCGCCGTGTGATTCACTGAGATTCCTCCGTTAAAGAGAATAAATATTACAGGTTGTGTTCAATGGAGTGCACAGTCTAATTAGTACTGAATATGTATTGAGAGTAAATCGAAGAAAGACGAAAGTAATGAGAAGCAGCAAAAATAATAACAGAGAGAAGCTTAACACCAAAATCGGGTATCATGAATTAGAAGAAGTCAAGTACGTAAGCAGTAAAATAAACTTTGACGGAAGAAGCAAGGAGGACATAAAAAGCAGACTAGCACTGGCAAAAAGGGCATTACTAGACTCGAGAAACCTACTAGTATCAAATACAGACCTTCATTTGAGGAAGAAAGTTTTGAGAATGTACGTCTGGAGCGCATCATTGTATGGTAGTGAAGCATGGACTGTGGGAAAGTCGGAAAAGAAGGGAATAGAAGATTTTGAGATGTGGTGCTACAGAATAATGTCGAAAATTAGGTGGACTGATCACGTAAGGAATGAGGACGTTCTCCGGACAATCGAGGGGGAAAGGAATATGTAGAAAACATAGACAAGAATAAAGCACAGGGTGATAGAACATCTGTTAAGACATCACGAAATAACTTCCATGGTATTAGAGGGATCTGTGGAACGTAAAAACTGCAGAGGGGAAAGACATAAACTAGAATACATTCAGAAAATAATTGACGACGTAGGTTTCAAGTGCTACTCTGAGACGAAGAGGTTGGCACAGAAGAGGAATTCGTGGCCGGTCCCATCAAACCAGTCAGAAGACTGATGACTCAAAGAAAGAAAGAAACAGGGGTTAGACACAGGTGTCGCCGCGTGCTTGCGTGTATTGCAACATGTATTTGGGAATAAATTGTGGAAAATTACATACTCGGTGTATGTGCATCTGTGCTCCTCTCAGGTCCAATGCCTACGTTTCCTAATAGCTAGCGCGTGATGTCTTCAGCGGAGGATAATACACTACAGTATGTCAAGCACGAAGCATTTAATTTAGTTTATGTATTTCTTCTGCAGGACACGTTAAGCCTAGGAGATTTAAAGGAATGAATCTTTGCTAATGTCACAGTTAAATTTATAGCAGCTTTAACCCAGGGTATAAGCACAATCATAACGCACTCCCAGTGTCGAGCAGATGACATGTCGCGCCGTGAAAATAGAAACCTACGAGAAGTTGTGCTTAACGCCAAGTTAATAGCTACAGAAGAGGTGAAGAAATAGAGAAAGTGGCCACTGCAGTCGATAGAGTGTTACCACAAGCGGCCTTAGGACGCCTTATACAATGAAGTACCAAAGAAACTTGTATAGGTATGCGTATTCAAATACAGAGATATGTAAACGGGCAGAATACGACGCCGAGGTCGGCAACGCCAATATAAGACAACAAGTGTCTGACGCAGTTGTTAGCTCGGTTACCGCTGCTAAAATGGAGGGTTATCAAGAATAAAGTGAGTTTGAACGTGGTGTCATAGTCGGCGCACGAGCGATGGGAAAAGCATCTTTGAGGTAGAGTGATTGCCCAAGTCCTTCGGAATCCACAATGGATATGAATGGATGCAGGTGATCAGACAGGACGCTTACATACGTGTCATCTCTCAGAGTCGTATCTAGACGTGTCAGTGGCCTCATATCACTCCACCTGCACATGCCCCACACCGTTACAGAACCTCCACCAGCTTGAACGATCATACGACCATTTCACGAGTGTACCATTAATATCAGTAATCCGGCAAAATGTCAGATCTCCGACATCGCTGCGACCGGAAAAAGATCCTGCAAGAATGGGACCAACTACGACTGAAGGGAATCGTTCAACGTGACAGAGGTGCAACCCTTCCGCAACTGATGCATATTTCAATGCTATGCCATCAACAAGTGTCAGCGTGCGAACCATTCAACAGAACGTCACCGATATGGGCTTTCGCAGCCGAAGGCCCACTCGTGTACCCTCTATGACTGCACAACACAAAACTTTACCACTCGCCTGGGCCTGTCAGTATCGACATTGGACTGTTGATGGCTGGAAACACGTTGCCTGGTCGGACGAGTCTCGTTTCAAATTGTATCGAGAGGATGGACCCGTACGGGTGTGGAGATAACCTCATGAATCCATTGACCCAGTATGTCAGCAGGAGCCCGTTCAAGCTGGTGGAGGCTCTGCAATGGTGACGGGCGTGTGCGAATGGAGTGATACGAGGCCACTATACGTCTAGATTCGACTCTTAGAGCTGATACGTACGTAAGCATCCTGTCTGATCACCTGCAACTTTTTATGTTCATTGTGGATCTCGACGGACTTTGACAATTCGAGATGGACAATTCGATACCCCACACGTCCAGAATTGTTACAGAGTGGCTCCAAGAACGCTCTTCTGAGTTTAAACACTTCCGCTTACCACCAAACAAGGCAAACATGAACATTATTGAGCATATCCGGGATACTTGCAACGTGCTGTTCAGAAGAGATCTCCACCACCCCGTAATCCTGCGGATTTATGGGCAGCCTTGCAGGACTGATATCGACAATTTCCTCGAGCACTACTTCAAACATTAGTCGAGCCCATGCAACTTCGTGTTGCGCCACTTCTGTGTGCTCGTGTGGCGCTATACGATATTAGGCAGGTGTACCAGTTTCTTTGGCCCTTCAGTGTAGTTCGTTCGACGTGAGCAACTTCCCTCGAGAAGCATGTTGTTCCAGAGAGGGTAGTGGTGGCATCACGTGGGCAGTGCAACAGTCAACATTCTCAGTACTACCGTAGTTGGTAGCTATAACTTGGGACGTAATATGTTCGCCAGCTGCAGATCTGCTACTGACTGACATAGCAAAAAGAAGATTAACTTCAATGTGAGGGCGGAGGACAAGTGCGTGACGGGTAGCTGCAGGACATCCTCGTTATTTGTAGATGGTATTGTTGTTATTTCTGTTTCTGACAACAACAGCTTGCGGGAAGTGGCAGTGTGTCTCTCTCTTTCATCTCGTATGCAGGGTGACGAGGGAATCAGTTCAGTTTCCGGTTATGATAGAAGACCATTGTCTTAACAGACTACTGTTTAGATAAGCATAGCAACGTGTCTCTGAGCGACACGCAACGAATACGTCATGCTTACTGATTCGTGCTGATACAACTGTAGCCAATATAATGTTTTTTCTGAATGATTCATCCGATATCAGAAGACTATACATTTTACTTGAATGAAGGTGGAAACTAGGGTGAATACTAATACATGGACTTGTTAAATCCGATGATACCCTTGAAACAACCTGTAACTGAGGATAAAAAGTGCGGACGCATAGCACTGGGTGTCTCGCTGGGCGTTGGCTTGCTACGTTCACTTGTGTTAACGTGCCACAGCAATGCCTCTGCGACGTGCATGGCGACGTCGCTGGCGGCGCAGCGTACCTGTCTATCCCAGTTTGAAGGCCACTGATATTGACTTGGCTGGACAGTTTAATAAACAGCAATTGATTGGAGGCCCAAATGTTTTTCGTGGATTGCATCTGAACTTCACGTGTGATGTTCAGGCTGTGTTTGGAGGTAGCACGTGGCTGACACTTGCAGTTGTTTGGGGCAACCAAGCAGATTATGGTGGCCTTGAAGCCTTCCCTGATGCAAATATCTTGGCCTGGAAGACATGGAGTATAGAAGACACTACAGGACTCTTGGCTAAACAACCATATGGAACACTTGTCCCAAGCATGCCATTTGTTTTGACAACGAGAAGGAAGAAAAAATTGAATGCAGATGAGTACCTGTTTATATGGGCCAAAGTCGGCAATGGCAATTGTAAAATAAAGATCAATGGAGATTGTATGATATATTATAGACAATAAAGTTTGTTCTCTCCTTACCTTATCTCCGGTGAGACTTTTTTTAAATTAAAAAAATTGATTCACTTTTTGTTCTGGTGGCCGTGCCGCTCTTGGTTTCACGCTAGGCGGGTGACCTTGAAGCGGACTTAGCCGCTGGACGAGGCTGCCGGGTAACACGGGCCCTAGTATTACTAGGCCTGTGTTGCTCTATAATTCTCTGTTAAATCTCCGCTCGATTCGGATAAAATCCCGAAATTTTTATGACTGCTTCCATCATCCTCGTCAGGAGCTTAGTTTGACTGTCGTGAGGCTGGCAAAGCCGTGCACTTTAATGCTCAGAGGACGGCATATGATTGGCTTCATTACATTATGACGACATCACGTAGGTTATGCATACTGAGGTAGCATCCTCTAGGTCCGTATGTACGTTTGTGCTCGCGGTCGTCGTCGATTGCAGTGTCACCTCTGGTATCACGCGATAAGCCCTGTGAAATCTTCTTCTGTGATCTTTCTTTGCCAATTGCACAGTTTCTCACACTGCCAAGTGCACAGCCGGTGTCTCTGTTAAAGCTGTTATCACATAATCTGATTTGCACTAAGTGAAAATGTGATAACAATTCCAATAGAGACACCGACAGTGCATAGCAATGCATGAATGGGTGCACTTGAAGAAGAAAGATCACAGAGGAAGATTTCACATAGTTTACCGCCTCATTTCAGTGGTGGCCTTGCAAGCGACGCTGGACAGCGAGTACAAATGTATCTATGGACATAGTGGGTGCCACCTCAACATATACAATCTCGGTGATGTCGTCATGACGTAATGTAGCAAATCAAGGACTGTATGCTGAGCGTAAAAGTGAAAGGTTACCAACTTCACGACAGTCACACGTAACTTCTGACGAGGGCGATGGAGGCAGCCATGGGAAACTTGGCGTTGTTTCCGAATTTTATGCCGCAAACTGATCGAGAACTGTTTGAGCAAGGACTCCGTCACAAACCACATTGTAGTCACCCCGTAAATAATGTGGGAAAATATGAAGACCAATCAAATACTTCTATGATAATTTGTTCTGCAACATTAGCTGAACTCTTTTTTCTGAAAGAATGAAAAACCTTTAGGAAGAGCCAAAAGTATTCCATTCGAAATGTTGTTATATATAGATCATAACTAGGCGAGGCAGTTACGTGTTTATTATGGTAATTTTGGAGGTATGCATTGGTGAAATCATGATACCTAATTTCAACATTACTATTTAGCCTACTATTGTTCCTTTTTATATATACTCTCAATTCACTGGGTAGGGATAAGTCCATTGCACTAAGCATTCTCTCTACTGATGTCACACCTGAGTGCCCACCGAAATGTGGCTACATTTGCGCTACATTGTTTGAATTGCCAATTCATTGGTACCATCGCAGCTGTATGCGCGGAGCGTTGGACTTGTCTTTCTGTTGCATATGAGATCAGTTCACATGCAAATAGCGAGGCAGCGCATTACGCAGGGGCGTAATCGATACGTGTTTCAGGAAGATAGGAGCAGCGAGAACAGGAGAGGGAAATGGTAATGCACCGTATAATATAACAAAATTAACCTCTTACTGCGAGAGAACAGAAGCTTAAACTGGGGACTCCAAAAGAAATATGAGAACAGTTAATTAGGTAAATATCAGCTCAATAATTAATAGCCATACAGTTATTTACTGTGTTTTGTTACTAAAAGCAAGATGTTACTTCAAGCAAGATGAAAAATGTAAAAGTGTCATAAAACTTTAGAGTACTTCGAACAACACAATGTCTTACTGAGCATGACTATACAGAGGTAACACACCATTACTTTTCCATACAGTCAACAAATAATGGAAATTGGAGAGTTGAACCTTAAATACGGTGTTACTTCCAAATTTCCAAAATTAGTACATGGTCTCCATAAATGTTTACCCAGGTAACAAAACACTGCAAATTCTTTATTGGATACAGTTAATGATACATGCATGATACCACACATGCCTCTATTCATTCAGTTTTGAACCTTACATAGACATTAAAAGCACATCGCCAATTGCACTCCCGGTAATTCGGTCTCTTGCCACACATCCTGCAACAGGTCTGGTGTGATTCAAATAGTTCAAATGGCTCTGAGCACTATGGGACTCAACTTCTGAGGTCATTAGTGCCCTAGAGTTTAGAACTAGTTAAACCTAACTAACCTAAGGACATCACACACATCCATGTCCGAGGCAGGATTCGAACCTGCGACCGTAGGGGTCTCGCGGTTCCAGACAGCGCCAAGAACCGCACGGCCACTTCGGCCGGCTCTGGTGTGATTGTGCCAGTGGCTCCTCTGATGCTTTGTTGCAATGTCACAGCATTAGGAACTGATGTTTTCTACGCAGTATGTTTCACATTTACCCAAAAGAAAGAAATGTGGGGGGGGGGGGGGGGGGGGGGTAATGTCAAGTGATCTCTGGAGCCATTGAATTCGGCCATCCATGCCTATCTGTCTGTTGGGAACAGTTCCATTGAGAAAATCGCGGAGTTCTAGAGACAAATCAGGGAAACGCCATCTTTCTGTAAGATGATAGTTTCTTGCATATCCTGCACCGGGGGAACGACATATGTCACCAACATGTCTAGGCAGACATATCCACTTACATTGCTTTCAAGGATAAGAAGTGGGCTAGTCACTCGATCTCGACCACACATTAACTTTTGATCTTCGTACATCCATAGTTGAAATGGAGGACAGTGGAACGTCAGCTGGTATAAATTTATATTAAGAATGCAGAAATTCCTCCAGCTGTATTTTAAGTGTCGATTTTATTTTGGCAACTAGTTTCAATGTTGTAACAACGTCATCTTCAGGCCCATACATTTGTTGACGTCAACTGCGTGCGGTGCACGTCCATATCTCACCACTGACTTCTAGTATCAGCCGCACGCAGCTGACGTAAGAAGCATGGGCCTGAATATGACGTTGTTACAACGTTGAAACTAGTTGCCAAAATAAAATCGACACCTTAAATACTGCTGGAAGAATATCTTCATTCTTAATACATTAACTTTTGGACCGCCCCGAATGTGTTCGTTACGACATGAAGATTTTCTGATAACAAGATCCGTTCATTATGGTGCTTAACTGAGTCACAGACATGGAATGTAACCTCCTCGGAAAAACACACACGCTTCAAGAAATAGTGCTCTTTATCCAAACGGTTCGGCATATGCATTGCAAATTGTTCGAGTTTTGGGCGATCATCTGGTTGTAATGTCTCAACTATTTGGACCTTGTACACATACAATTTAAAACTTTTGCAAACCACTTAATGCACTGCACTCTCTGCCATTCGAAGCTCCAGCGAAGCTTTTCTAATCGACTTCTATGGTGACCTCGTGAAAGCTATTGAAAGTGCGTGGACAGTCTCCGAAAACAGATGGTGTGCCGCTGCTTGTCTGTTTCTGAACTGACCCAGTCGCTAATAAAGTTTCCATCCATCTTCCCATTAACGCGACAGCAGGTGCTTTCTGCCCATAATGGGGCGTAACTCTCACTGCACAGTAATCGGTAATTTGGATTCTGCTGATCACACAAAACACTGAGCTTTCTCCTCGAGGGAAGACATTTTTACAATATATCTCGCACAGCGCTCCTTGTGTTGAAAGTGTTGAATGAGATACAGCTGTACAGAAATTACAGGCGTTCTCTTGTACACCTATGACAGAGAAACAAATGTTACCATAATAAACATAATTAACATTTAGTGTTTGAAATCAGCTTAAAAATTTCTGTACACCCTGCACGCTTACAACTTAAGGTCATTGCAATTACTTAGATATAAAACTGGAACTAATCAGGAATCCAGCTGTATTAATTAAATTAAGTCTTGAAACATGTTCAGATGCTCTTGTGAATACATTACTTTTAACTGTACCTAATCTGCATTCATCTTAGCAACTAGGTTGTTACTGACTTGGTAGGTTCGTATGATAATATGCTGTTGTTTGAAACTGTTATGAAATGATACTGCGTTTCACGAGGCATTAGACACGAAAGAACACAAGAACAAAAAACGAAACCTGATACAACAAGAAGTCAGCGCTTGGAAGCAGCTACAAACATTTGCTTCAAAAATTAAGGCATTGCTTCATCTTCCTGGAATGACATTGAGAGCTCGCGTTGCAGAAGAATACACGTAACTTATAGAACAGTTTCACGTCGTAGAAAGGAATTTAATTTTAAAAGTATTTCTGCAGTCTCTTCATCTACATGGTAAATGGAAATATCTTCAGTGACATTTCGAAACAATTTAAAGTGCGATTTCGTAGCTTAATACGCTGAATCTTTGCTGGAAAATGTCGGTAAGTGCTAGTAATTTTAGGAAACACATACAGTACTTGATGTGAAATATTGAAAGCGCTTGTCTCCAATTGAATTCTAAGCACTGCGACGGAAATGTAACATTCCGTTTTTGTGAAATATAATTTATAAGGGAACACCATATTAAATAAATTATAACGGAATTGAACATACAATAGACGTATTTACATAATGTCTGATATCACTTTTTCTTGTTCTGCGTATAGCTACGACATACTGCTGTTAATGGCCGGAAATCAATCAAATGTTGTTTATCGATATTTGGAAAGTCCTCCCTAAGACTTAGAAACCCAGTTTTTCGGAAGATATATTTACGACCATTAGAAAAAGCATTTCGCCGGATGTGATGTCGACATCAGCACCTATTTCCCGCAGTGTATCATACAATGCAATGAAACAGCCACAGACACTACACCGCCAATCCTTATGTCTATTTAACTCCGATTACATTTGCATACTCAGGTTTCTGATAAACATCGTGTTTAATTTTAGGGTAAAATATGTTGAATATACCTAGTCGACACAAAAGTCATATTTTCATTCGAGTGATGATGATGATGATAATGATGATGATGAGGTCCCATAACCCGGGGAGCGTAGGGGGACGATGCAGGAGACCCGCACCGCCGACTAGGCAAGGTCATAGCGCAGGTGGTTTGCCATTTCCTTCCTCCGACCGTAATGGGGATGGATGATGATAATGAAGAAGACACGACCACATTTCACTGCGACATTAACCCATACCTGTGCTCATATGCAAGAAATATTTTTGGGTAGCTTATACTCCCGTGTGACGGGGGGACAGCGCAGGTCACTCAGTTTCGTTACGTGGGATGTCCAACTCACCTGCTCTCATTCTGTTGCAGGTTCCTACTGAATACCTGCAGATGAACGGATAGGTTCAGTCTTCCTATGTTTTCGAAACATATTATGCATTGTACCATCATCCGGAGTGTCTACACACATATTTTTGTAGTTATAGAAGCTTTACCATATCTCATTAAGCGAGACTAGGAGGCTAGAGTTCATTGGAGAAACTTTGTTGCCAAAGATCTCGAAACGCACTTGACAGATTACTTCAAAGTTCCCATGAAGAGAACTAATTAAAAATTAAAACTGTAACAAACGAAGTATATCGAGTTAAAATGATTGTAATTCCTACCGGGAGAATAAATTACAACGGCTATACCCGCCTTGGAGATAGTACCAACAGACGTCACTAGGCCACGGGACAATCGAGAACTCGAGAGTTTGAGAGAAAGATGACTGAAAGCTTTTAAAAGGTATTTATTGATTAGTTGCTGTTATTAGGTGTGACAGCCGGCCGGGATGGCCGAGCGGTTCTAGGCGCTGCAGTCTGGAACCGCGCGACCGCTACGGTCACAGGTTCGAATCCTACCTCGGGCATGGATGTGTGTGATGTCCTTAGGTTAGGACAACTGCACTGTTGTCAGCGTCCCCGCGCCACGCATTCTATGCTCTGCATTGCTGCTACATCTACATCTGCATTTATACACCGCAAGCCACCCAACGGTGTGTGGCGGAGGGCACTTTATGTGCCACTGTCATTACCTCCATTTCCTGTTCCAGTCGCGTATGGATCGCGGGAAGAACGACTGTCTGGAAGCCTCAGTGAGCGCTCGAATCTCTCTAGTTTTACATTCGTGGTCTCCTCGGGAGGTATAAGTAGGGGGAAGTAATACATTCGATACCTCATCCAGAAACGCACCCTCTCGAAACCTCGACAGCAAGCTACACCGCGACGCAGAGTGCCTCTCTTGCAGAGTCTGCCACTTGAGTTTGCTAAACATCTCCGTAACGCTATCACGCTTACCAAATAAATCTGTGACGAAAAGCGCCGCTCTTCTTTGGATCTTCTCTACCTCCTCTGTCAACCCGATCTGGTACGGATCCCACACTGATGAGTAATACTCAAGTATAGGTCGAACGAGTGTTTTGTAAGCCACCTCCTTTGTTGATGGACTACATTTTCTAAGGACTCTCCCAATGAATCTCAACCTGGTACCCGCCTTACCAACAATTAATTTTATATGGTTATTCCTCTTCAAATCGTTCCGCACGCATTCTCCCAGACATTTTACAGAAGTAACTGCTACCAGTGTTTGTTCCGCTATCATATAATCATACAATAAAGGATCCCTCTTTCTATGTGTTCGCAATACATTACATTTGTCTACGTTAAGGGTCACTTGCCACTCCCTGCACCAAGTGCCTATCCGCTGGAAATCTTCCTGCATTTCGCTGCAATTTCAACCAGGTCGGGTTGACAGAGGAGATAGAGAAAATCCAAAGAAGAGCGGCGCGTTTTGTCACAGGGTTATTCGGTAAGCGTGATAGCATTACGGAGATGTTTAGCAAACTCAAGTGGCAGACTCTGCAAGAGAGGCGCTCTGCATCGCGGTGTAGCTTGCTGTCCAGGTTTCGAGAGGGTGCGTTTGTGGAAGAGGTATCGAATATATTGCTTCCCCCTACTTATACCTCCCGAGGAGATCACGAATGTAAAATTAGAGAGATTAGAACGCGCACTGAGGCTTTCCGGCAGTCGTTCTTCCTGCGAACCATACGCGACTGGAACAAACAGGAAAGGGAGGAAATGACAGTGACACGTAAAGTGCCCTCCACCACATTCCGTTGAGTGGCTTGCGGAGTATAAATGTAGATGTAGATGTAGATGAATTCCCCACTGCTATAGGAATGTACGGATGTGGTACATGGGACGAGGCTGTACATATTGCGGTAGTCTACATAGAACAGATGTAAGTGTAGGTCAGCCGTAAAATTAACAGCAAGTGGTTCGAGATCCCGGATACATGGTGGGCCACCGGCTGGGTGAGCACTTTTACACAGTGTCGTCGGTTCAGCCTTGAGACTGCTAGTGACAGTACCGGTAGGTCCACTGGGACGCGCTCAGCACGTCATTGCAGCCAGGCGACCCCAAGCGGCTTGGTGCCGGGACCTGACGCCAGCTACAGTCTGGAACTGCGCGACCGCTACGGTCGCAGTTTCGAATCCTGCTTCGTGCATGGCTGTGTGTGATTTCCTTAGGTTAGCTAGGTTTAAGTAGTTCTAAGTTCTAGGGGACTGATGACCTCAGACGTTAAGTCCAATAGCGCTCAGAGCCATTTGAACCATTTTGAACCTGACGGCCAGGGACCGCAGTGCAGGCTCGGCGTACGCAGCATTGACAGCGCTCCAGCCTCAATTCTTGGCTGGCTATTAACGCTGCATAGCACCGTCCGCCGGTCGTACTTTGACGTATTACTTGAATGTGTTCCTTTCTGCTTTCAGGGTCAAATGTTTTAGATATGGACACACAAGGTACCTTACCCCGTTTCCAGAAACGAAATGGTGACAGTAAGGTAGATGGCCCAAGTAAGGTCGTAGTAGGGATTTTAGAGAACGTAAGTGTTTCATATTTCAACGTGGGTTTTGATTTCTGGGTATAAAACATTACTACTTCATTGAACATAAAATTGACCTATGCGGAAAGATAAGGTAATTTTGATGTGATGTCAACTATACACACTATGTAATCAAAAGTATCCGGACATATGACTGAAAATGACTTACAAGTTCATGGCGCCCTCCATCGGTAACGCTGGAATTCAGTATGGTGTTGGCCCACCCGTAGCCTGATGACAGCTTCCACTTTCACAGGCATACGTTAGATCAGGTGCTGGAAGGTTTCTTGGGGAACGGCAGACCATTCTTCACGGACTGCTGCACTGATGAGAAGTATCGATGTCGGTCGGTGAGGCCCGGGACGAAGTCGGCGTTCCAAAACATCCCAGAGGTGTTCTATAGAATTCAGGTCAGGACTCTGTGCAGGCCAGTCCTTACAGGGATGTTATTGTCGTGAAACCACTCTGCCAGAGGCCGCGCATTACGAAAGGTGCTCGATCGTGTTGAAAGATGCAATCGCCATCACCAAATTGCTCTTCAACAGTGGGAAGCAAGAATGTGCTTAAAACAGCAAGGAAGGCTTGTGCTGTAATAATGCCACGCGAAACAACAAGGTGTGCAAGTAAACGTTTTTCCACTTTTTAGTTGTCCAATGCTTACGCTCCTTACACCAAGGGAGGCGTCGTTTGGCGTTTACTGGCATGATAGGTGTCTTATGAGAAGCCGCTCGACCATGAAATCCTAGTTTTCTCACCTCCCGCCTATCCGCCACAGTACTTGCAGTGGATCCTGATGCAGTTTGGAATTCCTGTGTGACGGGCTGGATAGATGTCTGCCTACTACGCATTACGACCCTCTTCAACTGTCGGCGGTCTCTGTCAGTCAACAGACGAGGTCCGCCTCTACGCTTTTGTGCTGTACGTGTCCCATCACGTTTCCACTTCACTATCACATCGGAAACAGTGGACCTGGGGATGTTTAGGAGTGTGGAAATCTCGCGTACAGACGTATGACACAAGTGACACCCAATCACCTGACCTCTTTCGAAGTCCGTGAGTTCCGCGACGCCCCCTATTCTGCTCTCTCACGATGTCTAATGACTACTGAGGTCGCTGATATGGAGCACGTGGCAGTAGGTGGCAGCACAGTGAACCTAATACGGGAAACGTATGTTTTTGGGTGTGTCCGAATACTTTTGATCACATAGTGTATATTAGGGGTAATGTGCTTCCAGTAATGCCACATCATGTTCCTCAAATAATAATTTACCTGTAACGATTTGGAGGTTGAAAAACTGCCTATTGACCACGAAAGCCTTAATAATTTTCGATTTGGAGGTTGTTTAGTTCATTTAACACTCCATGAGAACTACATGATGTATTGATATAGTACGTAAGATAATGAATGGCACATTTATGTTCTAATATCAAATTGCAGTTTGAAAATAAATCAATTTTCATTCTTCGGGAAGCAGTCTGAATTATTTTTTTTAGTCTAGCACATTCTTCATGAACGTAACTGTTGCTCTGAATACAAGTTTTATCCGTGAACGATGAAACCACAGTAACAGAAGGCGTGAGTAACCAACGAGGTCTATTCCTCAGCAAGTGAACACAGAGAAAGAGAATAATACAACACGGCAATAAGTGAGCTAGCACTGCCACTGGGACGGCGATCTGTCAATTCCATGGATGAACCCGATGGCTTGAGTTCCGAGTAGAAAAGTCCCTGAATCCTCCACTTCCTTGGGTAGTCGGTAGTTAGATTACGACGAACCGAATAGTTTGGCGTCGAGGTACCAGCAACGGTGCGGTGGAAGACGAGAATGCCGACGTGATCTGTCGAGTGTGCTTATAAAGCCCAGTTGGTCTAGTAGGGACATGCTCGCTGTCGGTAAGCCTAAGATGGTGAGGCACCGCGTGTTGTTTTAGCACTGACGTGCAGCTATTTGACGGGGGTGCTCCGGCCGGACGTTACTGTGATATCGCGGAGGCAGCGATGTGCATGCGCGCGCCTGCGTTGTCCAGCTGGACGGCGCTGCACTTGGGCTGGGAATAGCTTGCCTTGCGCTGTACGACATGAGACCTGCGGCCGCGTGGCATCAGGTGCTATGGTATAGGCGCTTACGAGACCACATCTCATATCAGCTACTCGATACTCTACACGGACTAAACAATACCAGGTCACAAATGAATTTTGTAGACCGGCACTGGTGCTTGGTTGAGAGGTTCTTGGAGATACTATGTTTTCACCTCGCCATCGATTTGTTTATAGACTTGATTGCTACCAATGTAGTTTTAACTTCTGTTGTTTCTAAATAGTGGCTTCACAATTACCAGGCCCCTGGAATTCAAGGCTTGACGTCTGGAATGTCTTTTGCTGCCTCATTTTAGGCATCGTCAGGATTGCATTTAGAAAACGATAGGAAGCATTTGAAGCACAAATGTTTGAAGAAGAGGAAGTCTCGACACTTGCATTCGGCAATTCACGTGTCGGTGCAGCAGGTATCAATATCGGAAAATTATGTTTTGCGGGATCTCAAACTAAGTTCCGTAATAATGTGTGGATTATTTGGATCCCTGTTGCTTTCAATCCAGATGCCAAATTCACAGCAGTCATGGATCTATTTCAAGCGCTAGAAGATAGAAAAAAATTTCTTTACCGAACTCTTATACACTCCTGGAAATGGAAAAAAGAACACATTGACGCCGGTGTGTCAGACCCACCATACTTGCTCCGGACACTGCGAGAGGGCTGTACAAGCAATGATCACACGCACGGCACAGCGGACACACCAGGCACCGCGGTGTTGGCCGTCGAATGGCGCTAGCTGCGCAGCATTTGTGCACCGCCGCCGTCAGTGTCAGCCAGTTTGCCGTGGCATACGGAGCTCCATCGCAGTCTTTAACACTGGTAGCATGCCGCGACAGCGTGGACGTGAACCGTATGTGCAGTTGACGGACTTTGAGCGAGGGCGTATAGTGGGCATGCGGGAGGCCGGGTGGACGTACCGCCGAATTGCTCAACACGTGGGGCGTGAGGTCTCCACAGTACATCGATGTTGTCGCCAGTGGTCGGCGGAAGGTGCACGTGCCCGTCGACCTGGGACCGGACCGCAGCGACGCACGGATGCACGCCAAGACCGTAGGATCCTACGCAGTGCCGTAGGGGACCGCACCGCCACTTCCCAGCAAATTAGGGACACTGTTGCTCCTGGGGTATCGGCGAGGACCATTCGCAACCGTCTCCATGAAGCTGGGCTGCGGTCCCGCACACCGTTAGGCCGTCTTCCGCTCACGCCCCAACATCGTGCAGCCCGCCTCCAGTGGTGTCGCGACAGGCGTGAATGGAGGGACGAATGGAGACGTGTCGTCTTCAGCGATGAGAGTCGCTTCTGCCTTGGTGCCAATGATGGTCGTATGCGTGTTTGGCGCCGTGCAGGTGAGCGCCACAATCAGGACTGCATACGACCGAGGCACACAGGGCCAACACCCGGCATCATGGTGTGGGGAGCGATCTCCTACACTGGCCGTACACCACTGGTGATCGTCGAGGGGACACTGAATAGTGCACGGTACATCCAAACCGTCATCGAACCCATCGTTCTACCATTCCTAGACCGGCAAGGGAACTTGCTGTTCCAACAGGACAATGCACGTCCGCATGTATCCCGTGCCACCCAACGTGCTCTAGAAGGTGTAAGTCAACTACCCTGGCCAGCAAGATCTCCGGATCTGTCCCCCATTGAGCATGTTTGGGACTGGATGAAGCGTCGTCTCACGCGGTCTGCACGTCCAGCACGAACGCTGGTCCAACTGAGGCGCCAGGTGGAAATGGCATGGCAAGCCGTTCCACAGGACTACATCCAGCATCTCTACGATCGTCTCCATGGGAGAATAGCAGCCTGCATTGCTGCGAAAGGTGGATATACACTGTACTAGTGCCGACATTGTGCATGCTCTGTTGCCTGTGTCTATGTGCCTGTGGTTCTGTCAGTGTGATCATGTGATGTATCTGACCCCAGGAATGTGTCAATAAAGTTTCCCCTTCCTGGGACAATCAATTCACGGTGTTCTTATTTCAATTTCCAGGAGTGTATTATACGTCATTAATCAAGGTCAATCTATATCGTTTACAAAAAAAGTATTGAGACTGGACTCTAACTATAGAGAATCTAACACGGAGCCACTGAAAGAGGCCCAGGAGATATTATAACAGAACAGTGTAATTCACACACGTAACCCAGTAATTGACTTTCGATGGACGCTTAGTTAGAGATAAAATAAATAAGGTGATCAGAGTATCTAATAACGCTATACTTGAACTTATTGGTATCACTGTGTCATGACCATATACCCAAATATTAATACGTTATACACTGAAGTACCAAAATAGCACGTATGAACAATTTAAGTAAGACAACTGGTACCTGTGCTTTATCGAAAAACAAAATTGCTACACAAATTACTCGTACAACTAACTGCACACCAAACCCCCAAGTCAGCATACGGTGACACTAAAAGCTGTTAAAAGGAACAACCTCTCAATGGGTCGCCAGAGTTAATTCATAATCTTGCAAATGTGCTTTGCCCTACTTTTTCCACAGACGTCCATTGGCCTAATTAAGTACTTGGCCTTATTTGAGCCACCGACCTAGAGAAGAAGAAGAAGGAGGAGGAGGAAGAGGAGGAGGAGGAGGAGGAAGAGTTTTATTCATCCATCGATCACTTTTACATGGATATTGGACTTGTCATGGTATTATGGTTTAAGAACGAAGGAAAATTGAATTATAGATACTAATATTGGCCACTTAGAGTTGGCAATTACGGTAGTTGCTTGAAGTAATTACAGGCGAGCACGGGAAACGTAAATCTGGATGGCTAGATGGAGATTGTATTCTCCATGTTCCTAAACAACTGGCCAAAACCAACCTGTTTAAAACAGCGTAACTTCATTCGGTTTGTTGCTAGTGTACAACACTATTTTGCAAAGACTAAATTTTAAAATGCAAATGACTAGTGTTACATTGCTAATTTATTCCTCAGGACCGATCATCACATACACTACATACACTTTATTTTATAAGAATGGACACACACTATAAGATGGCATAAGGATCATGGTGACGATGTTCGGTTTTCATTTTGTGTACCGCAGCTCTCAATTTGCTTGTCTGAAAAACTGAGTCGGCCTATGTGGCCGTGCGGTTCTAGGCGCTTCAGTCTGGAACCGCGTGACCGCTACGGTCGCAGGTTCGAATCCTGCCTCGGGCATGGATGCGTGTGATGTCCTTAGGTTAGTTAGGTTTAAGTAGTTGTAAGTTCTTGAGGACTGATGACCACAGATGTTAAGTCCCATAGTGCTAAGAGCCCTTTGAACCATTTTTTGAAAAACTGAATCAACAACCCTTCATAATGAGTGAAATTTTGAGCTCACACGCAGGATAATGTTGAGATCAGAAACAGAATACCTTGCTCTCATCTGATGTATAATGTTTTATTGATGGACAGTTTATGGGGTGAGTTCAGGAATTGAGATATTATTCGGTTAAAGTATAAGGCTAATTCTCTTTAAAAAAATTCGTACTGTTTATGTATTATCTACTTTACAATTAGGCCTATGCTTAATTTGTGAAAACGTACCCTTATAGTCAGTACCCTGAGTAGGCTTCCCAGTCTACAGTGAGTTATGGCTTTATTTCTTTCACTACAGATGTCTTTCGGTACGTTGTAAATCTTTGTCGCCAGTCAGAGTTAAGTGAAAGATGCTTTACAACAATGAGTCATTTATGCATGAGATGGTATGTCTTTAGGTGAACGCAGAATGACGTTTTACGTCAGACTGCATACGTACATCTGTGAACAGGTGAGGCAGTATAGGAAGGCCACTCCAAATTCATCCTGAACGAGTCGACGTCATAAGATACAGCGTACAGTGTGGAGAATTTTCTGACGTACTAAAGTAAGACTGAAAGTTTATAGTTGCAAAATGATGCAGATTTGTTGTTCTGTAAGTTGAACTTCATGTTTTTTTCTGTGGCAATGGAAAAAGTCGTCAAAGAGGTCGTCCCAAAATTTAATGTCAGATTTCGTAGTATTGTTCAGGATGGACTCTACCAAAAAGATCTGTTTGTGTTGTTGTTTCCCATTTAGTTGAGGTCCACGCCAATAACAAAGCTTTGGTCCAATTTTTTACAACACCGTCCGGAGAAAAATGTATCTCTATCCATAGGCGCGAACTACACAACTGACTTACAGAAGTTTCGGCTATTCATATTACCAAAACAGGCAAGTAGACGGTGGAACTTGTTGTAATACTGGAAGCACTATCATTGGCTATAGGTCCGTCTTTTATGTAAAAACATTGTTTTATTGTTACCCAAACATGTTTCGGTACCACTGTGCCATCTTCATTTGGTTTTGTTTATTGAAAATAGTGAAAAGTGAACATATTTTAGGTTGTAACTGATCTAACAAAGTGAGGCCTAAAGAAAGTTTTTGTTCGTTTTTCTTCTTACTATGATTTTATGTTATATGGTGAGTTCCACATTGTTAGATAAGTTAGAACCTAAAATATGTTCACTTTTTGCAGTTTTCAATAAACAAAACAAACTCATGATGACACAGAGTGCCGAATCATCTTTGTGTAACAATAAAAAACAGTGTTTTTGAATAAAAAGTAGAACTATACTCAATAATTTAACTACATACATGGAAAGAAAGACAAGAGCAGCAGACCCAAAAGATGAACTAGGAGCACTACGTTTCTACTCGCGGTTGACAGCAATTCTGTATTTCCTATTCAGTGTCTCATTATCGGATCTAACAGTGCTTGGAATTTTAGCACTTGATTGACTGAAAATGGGACTGTGTACAGCATTATCGAAGTGGTGTTATCGATATGTGAAGGAGGACACACCACTAAATTCTCTTGGGTGAAATTAAATTCTGAGGTCACTGGCAACGAAGCTGTCGACCACTATTGTGACAGGGCGCGCGAGCTGAACCACAGTTCCGAGTACCGGTTACCGATGTGTGCTACTCAGAGGTGCGACAGAAGACTCGTAAAGGGAACGAGAGCAAAGAGCAGAACTGCACAGTAACTGAACCGTAGTTTCCCCTATTCTACGAAATCCCATACACGTTCAATGCCTGGATACCATACCTCCTAATAGCGGAACTCAAATTAAACCACGGATATTTCCGTAACATCATCGTACCTCGCATAGCGTAGAGACATCTTCCCATTTTGGGGATAAAAAGGGGACGCCGGTCACCTGTTCTTTCAGTGCTCCAAACTATAAGGAAGTACTGCAATCTTTATAAGCCGACGAAGCAAAACATCTTGACTACCTGCTTTATATCTTGTTTGTCTATCTTTGGAACGAAATAAAACACTGATTCTGCGTATCAAGGGTCCGACAGTTTGTTGGTAGATTTGTGGAGGGTATGTGGCATTAGATGTCTACCCACAGGTCATGTAATTCGCGTAAATAACGGGCCGTTGATTTACGTAAGCGGTGATGGCGCCGGATAACGGCCCAGACTAATTCCATAGGATTTACATCAAGTCACTGAGATGTTGATGTGAGTTCACTATAATGTTTCTTAAACCACTGAAGCACGGATCTGGATCCGAGACTCGGACAATTGTACTGCTGTAAGATGACATCACTGTGAGGGTAGACATCAAGCATAAAGGGATGCACGTGGCTCGCCGCTGTCAGCGTGTATTCGATTACTACCACAAGTCTCAGGCAAGCTCAGGAGAATGTCTCCCAAAGAATAATACTGCTCCCACCAGCCTGCCCCCGTGGCGCGCTCCATGTTTAAAGCCGCAGTTGACCATGATGACTGCATTTGCGGAGACGTCCATCGCCAAGTGTGGCAAAAATGTGATCCTTCGGAGGGGCCGACACGTTTCCCTTGATCAACACGAATCCCGATCGTCTCGTGCCCTCTGCAGTCGTAACTGAGCACGTCGTTATGTCAGCATGTGAACACGTAGGGGTGGTCTGCTGCGGAGCTCCAACAATGTAGAATGAACGGTGTGCTCCGAAACACTAGTGCGTGGGCTAGCATTGTGCTTTCTTCGGCATCGATGCCACAGATCACCATCTATCCTACTCCACAGAACAGGCTAGCATCCGAATCCCACGTTCTGTGAAGAGTTGTGGACGTCCAAACATTTAGCGCCTAGCGGTAGTTTCACTTTCTGCCTCTTTCCCTAGATGCTCACGACAGTAGCACGTGAGCATTCGACCAGCTTCGCCGTTTTCAAGATAACCGTTCACAGGCTCTGCGTAATAATTATCTGCCATTTGTCAAAGTCGCTTATCTCAATGGATTTCTCCATTTTCAGCCCGTATCTTAGCTAGGGTGATCTCCCGTCCGAATATGCTCCACTTACATACGTCTGCTGCCGCGTCACTTGCCCGCAACGCCAACAGGCGACATGCATCGTCGCAGTGAGCAATCGTCCCAATATTCTGGCTCATCAATGCAGAAGAACTTGTGAGATTTCCCGCCCATTGCTTGACAGATTTGTTGGCATACAAGATTTCAGAATTTTCTACAAGAATTTTCTACATGATGTACAGGTTTCTGCTGCAGCAAATATCTGTATCTGCGACCAACATTAAGAAAGGCAATAGACAGTACAAAAGTGTTATATATCGTTTTAATTTACAATCATTAACATGTTAAGAAAAACAGATCACTTTGAACGACTAGAGATAGGACATTCATATTCACAGATCGTGTACGTTAGTATATTCTGAAGAAATGACCAGCATTTGAACAATGTCGCTCCGCGGGTTCGAGGTCACAATCGATATCGCGGCGCAATACCACGGATTGGCAAATTTTGCTTGCGACTGTCGTTGTCGCTATAAACCGACTTGAGCAGACATACAGAATACTTCGCAGACTTATGCGCAAATCGCACCGTTAAATCAGTGAGCCTGAAAGGGGTGCGTTATTTCGCATGAGAGAATGTGATACTCCCATGCGGGAAATTGTTGCACGTGTGGGATGAGCTGTTTCGGCAGTGCAACTGGTGTATGCAGAATGGTTCGCAGAAGGCCGTAGAACACGGCGAGATGAGTCAAATCGCACCACCCAGACCATCCCCTGAGAAACTCGACAACTCATACGAATGCATTGCAGGACATATTTGCGTCCTCCTCGCTCTGGTACTGCAGTGTAACAGTGTACCACATCGTACACTGTCGGGTGTGACAGTTCGTCGCTGTTTAGTACAGAATGGGTTACATGACCGTCGTTCACTTCTCCACCTACCTTTGATGAAAGTGCAGAAACATACTAGACGGCAATGACGTATCGAAGACGGCCGCGGTGGTCTCGCGGTTCTAGGCGCGCAGTCCGGAACCGTGGGACTGCTACGGTCGCAGGTTCGAATCCTGCCTCGGGCATGGATGTGTGTGATGTCCTTAGGTTAGTTAGGTTTGAGTAGTTCTAAGTTCTAGGGGACTGATAACCACAGCAGTTGAGTCCCATAGTGCTCAGAGCCATTTGAACCATTTTTTGAACCTGAGGGACCAAACTGCTGAGGTCATCGGTACCTTGACTTACACACTACTTAAACTAACTTAACGCTAAGGACAACACTCACAAGCCGGCCGCGGTGGTCTAGCGGTTCTAGGCGCTCAGACCGGAACCGCGCGACTGCTACGGTCGCTGGTTCGAATCCTGCCTCGGGCATGGATGTGTGTGATGTCTTTAGGTTAGTTAGGATTAAGTAGTTCTAAGTTCTAGGGGACTGATGACCACAGATGTTAAGGCCCATAGTTCTCAGAGCCATCTGAACCATTTTTTGAACAACACTCACACCCATGCCCGAGGGAGGACTCGAACCTACAGCACACATGCTGAACCGAAATGACTGAAATGCTAATCATTTCTCCAGGACATCATAGTAATGAACCTGTCTTGTGAATAAAAACGTCCTGTCTCTAGTCGTTCAAGGTGTTCTGTTTTTTTCTGAGCATATATATATATATATATATATATATATATATATATATATATATATATATATATATATAAGAGGAAATTTGGATAACCGAGAAGATCCCAGAAGATTGAAGGACGGCACTTATACATCCACTTCACAAAAATGGTGACAGATCAGATGTGAAAAATTACAGGGGGGTTTCCCTTCTGTCCGTTCCACACAAGGTCCTTTCCAAGATATTACTAAATAGAACTGAACCGGTTCTCGATGCACAGATAGGAGAATACCAAGGTGGATTTAGTAAAGGGAGGAGTTGTTCGGAGCAAATTATTAACCTTCAAAACATAATTAGAGCACGTGCTGGTCAACCACATGTTACGACATTTATTGATTTCAGGAAAGCGTATGACTCCATAGACAGAGAAAGCCTCATTAGAACTCTGGAGGAATTTGGAATTTAAAGAAAAACTAGAGAGATAGTAAAGCGAACACTGACAGATACCAAGTCCAAAGCCAAATTTCGAGGCAAGATTTCTGAAACTATAAAATACAAATGGGTTTGAGGGAAGGGGATGGACTCCACCCAATTCTATTCAACATCACTTTGGAAAAGATTATGAGGGAGACATTGGAGTAATACACACAACTAAAAGTAAAGGGAATTTCTTTTGGAGGATCAGTTAAAGGCCATACGATACATGCACTAGATTTTGCAGATGATACCGCTCTCCTATCCACAGACACAGCAGATGCAATTAAGCAAATAGAAATCTTAGCAAAGCATGCAGCTAAATTTGGTTTACAGATATCACAAGGAAAACCTAAATTCATGTCTAACAAATATAAGGAAATCAAAGAATTGAACATAATTATTGGATGCATCGAAAGAGTCAAACACTTTAAATATTTAGGAGAGACAATAACGGATACCGGCATAGAAAAAGAAGATGTCAGACATCGAGTAGCTAAACTTAGGAGGGCACACATTTTAACACAGAAGCTGTACAACAAAAAATGCCTATCTCGAAATTCAAAGTTATTACACTACAATACAGTGACGAGAACAGAAGTTCAATATGCAGCAGAAACACTCTCCCTCAAGAACAAAGTTCTAATAGATGAGCTCGAGAAGAAGGAAAGAATAATTCTGAGGAGAATTCTTAAAAAAATTGGTGAAAAATGGGTAAAGATGAGCAATGAGAAGATCTACTAATTTATTAAACCTGTCACAACGGAAATGAGGAAGTGAAGGCTGATGTTCTTTGGTCATTTTGTGAGAATGGGTGATGGCAGATTAACGAAGAAAATCTTCAATATAGTTCAACAGAGGAAAACACCCAACTCTTGGTTGCAAGGAATAAAGATAGACCTCGGTGAACTTGGACTTACAGAAATGGACGCAATGGATAGGGACAAACATAGAAAGGCAATAACTGAATTCGAGATTTTTCAGGAGGAAACCGAAGACCAAGAGGAAACTAACAGCTGAACATCTGGAAAAAATGACAGCAGGCAGAAGAGCAGCCTCAGAGAAGAGAAAGGAAAAATCGAACATGAAATAAAATTTGTAACGCCGTCCTTAGTTGGCCAATTCGTGTAAATAAAATAAATAGTATAAAGAGAAATGTTGTTAGCAAAAAATCTCCAAAAGAATGATGTTGATCAATTTACTTAAAATTTTACATAAAACCCTACAAAACATTCAGTCAGACATGAGGGTTATATTTTTAATATACTGGTATATAACTATAAATATAAATACTACATAAAAGTTAACTGTAGTTAGCAAAAATCTCGAAAAGTTTTTTACCATTTTCTTCATACTTTTACATGATACTGTAATACATGTAGCCTACAGACGGAAATAGGGTAACTTTTTTAAAAGAATATATATCATATATAAAAATATATATACTACATAAAAGGAAAAGGTTGCTAGCAAAAGTCTGCAAGATTTCTTGGACAAATTTCGAAAAATTTTTGACTAATTTACACGATACTCTAATAAACTTTCGGATGGACTGCCAGAAAGATTATGCTGCGCTGTGAAAATGTGCGATTTCATTTTCTTCCTCCAGTCAGTTGTAAGAGGAAAGAGGTAAGTTGTATTTGTAACTTATCAACTTGTGATTAGAGTACTGAAACTTTGTAATCCTAATGGTGCGCAGCTTCAAACTATGAGAAAGACTGTGCTAAGGCTACTCCTCTCACAGATCCAGCACTGGACGGGTCTCCCCCATATTTCTTAATTAATCTACCCATTAATTTTAAACGATGTAATTTGCCAATCGAGCTCTAGTTTGTAGTAACAGTAAAGAAGCCTGGGAGTCAGAGACAAGGGGTAAGGGAAGAAACGTAGGGAGGGGGAAGGGAAGAAACGGGACAGAGAGAGGGGGAAGAGGGATATAGACAAAGAGAGGTGTGAGGAGGAGATGGAGAAAGATCGTGGCGGTGAGGAGACGGACATAAGGAGGGGGAAAGAGGTGGGCTGGACAGAGGGAGAGAGGAGAAAGAGATTAGGGCGTCTATACAATTCCCATAGGTGCTTAGCAATTGAGAAGCACTGCCGGGTTCACCAGTAATAAAAAGTTACATATCTGTGGCCTTTGTACAATACGAAACCCCTGCGTCACAGTACGGTACCACGCCGTTAAGGGAGCGGAAACAAAAGAACTGTTACTCATGTAACAGCATTCCCATTAGGATGCTTACACAGTCTTCTGACTGAAGACGAGAAATGAGCAACACAGACAGGTGTATCCCGTAGAAACCAGAGTATGTATTCAGTTCCTGAATTCTGAGATAGCCTCCGTGTCTGCGCTTCAGCATGTCCCTGTAGCTGAACTAGGCGGCGGCGGGTTTGCTGACGTGTTTGTGCCGTGTTGGGCAGTCCGTGAGCCCCTCAAATCAGCGTCGCCCCCGCTGGCTGCCCTGCAGAGGCCGTGTTAACACGGCCAGGGTCCTACCACGCCGCCCCCACCTGTTCCTACCACCACCTCCACCTCCGCGCTCCACCGCTGCCTGCCGCATTTCCTGCTCCGTTCACCGGCCGCCGCTCGGCACCAAATCCGCGAGGCGCGCGCCTCCGTTTGGCAAACACGTCACGTAGCCGCGGCCGCGAAATTGCCGGCGCGATTTCCATCTCATCAGCTCCCTATTCTGACGTGCCACCGCGAGCG
The DNA here is from genome assembly GCF_021461395.2 of Schistocerca americana. NCBI lineage: Eukaryota > Metazoa > Arthropoda > Insecta > Orthoptera > Acrididae > Schistocerca > Schistocerca americana. Next base: position 63,677,422 of record NC_060120.1, read on the forward strand.
AATGCGGTGGATTAAAAAATAGACGGCAAAAAAAGAGAAACTCCGCAGAAAAGTGAAGCGCGATTGTTAGCGAGCGGGTACTCGGACACGTGAGCCGACTTGGAATCTCCGAGCTAAAAGCGTTACTCCGCCTGGCCTCACCGTACCAGCCAGCTGTGTTGTCCTCGTCCGATACAGGCTTTTAAATTTTCTGTCTGTCTGATTTTCGATGAAGAAATTTACTAATCGCACTTTTTTCTTCCTTTATTATAACTGACATAAACCACTAGTTTTATTGTTAGAGGAGGTGCAAGAATGGGCACAGGTATAAATATGGGCACCCATCCCGAAAAGGGTATGACAGGTGCTACACACTGGTGGCAAGGACTGTAAACGGTACCACTTGCTTATAGAAGATACGAGGGAGCGGTTTTGAACTTCCTTCCAAGCAATGCCGTTGCAGCGCATTATATTGTGTGCACTGGTGTTTGTTCTGGACTGCTAACCTTTGGCAAGTATGAGAGGACGTTTCCTTTTTCAAGTCGTATTGGTAGATTGGAAGTAATTTCATAGTTAGTATGCGGAAAGCAGAATCACAAGCTACACTACTGGACATTAAAACTGCTACACCACGAAGATGACGTGCTACAGTCGCGACAGTCAACCGACAGGAAGAAGATGCTGTGATATGCAATTGATTACCTTTTCAGACCATTCACACAAGGTTGGCGCTGGTGACGACACATAGAACGTGCTGACGTAAGGAAAGTTTCGAACCGATTTCTCAAACACAAACAGCCGTTGATCGGCGTTGCCTGGTGAAACGTTGTTGTGATGCCTCGTGTAAGGAGGAGAAATGCGTACCATCACGTTTCCGACTTTGATGAAGGTCGGATTGTAGCCTACCGCGATTGCGGTTTATCGTATCGCGACATTGCTGCTCGCGTTGGTCGAGATCCAATGACTGTTACAAGAATTTGGAATCGGTGGGTTCACGAGGGTAATACAGAACGCCGTGCTGGATCCCAACGCCTATTATCACTAGCAGTCGAGATGACAGGCATCTCTTCCGCATGGCTGTAACCGATCGTGCAGCCACGTCTCGATCCCTGAGTCAACATATGGGGACGTTTGCAAGACAACAATCATCTGCACGAACAGTTCGACGACGTTTGCAGCAGCATGGACTATCAGCTCGGAGACCATAGCTGCGGTTACCCTTGACGCTGCATCACAGCCAGGAGCGCCTGCGATGGTGTACTCAACGACGAAACTGGGTGCATGAACGGCAAAACGTCATTTTTTCGGATGAATGGAGGTTCTGTTTACAGCATCATGATGGTCGCATCCGTGTTTGGGGACAACGCGGTGAATTCACATTGGAAGCGTGTATTCGCGATCACCATACTGGTGTATCACCCGGCGTGGTGGTACGGGATGCCATTGGTTACACGTCTCGGTCACCTCTTGTTCGCATTGACGGCACTTTGAACAGTGGACGTTACATTTCAGATGAGTTAAGACCCGTGGCTCTACCCTTCATTCGATCCCTGCGAAACCCTACATTTCAGCATGATAATGCACGACCGCATGTTGCAGGTCCTGTACGGGCCTTTCTGGATACAGAAAATGTTCGACTGCTGCCCTGGCCAGCACATTCTCCAGATCTCTCACCAATTGAAAACGTCTGGTCAATGGTGGCCGAGCAACTGGCTCGTCACAATACTCCAGTCACTACTCTTAATGAACTGTGGTATCGTGTTGAAGCTGCATGGGCAGCTGTACCTGTACACGCCATCCAAGCTCTGTTTGAATCAATGCCCAGACGTATGAAGGCCGTTATTACGGCCAGAGGTGGTTGTTCTGCGTACTGATTTCTCAGGATCTATGCAGCCAAATTGCGTGAAAATGTAATCACATGTCAGTTCTAGTATAATATATCTGTCCAATGAATACCCGTTTATTATCTGCATTTCTTCTTGGTGTAGCAATTTTAACGGCCAGTTGTGTATATCCAGTACTGCGGACGTTATTGCCTGATAACTCAATACGTGTCCTATAATCTTATCACTTTTCCGCACATTCCTTTTCTCGCCAGTTCTGCGGAGAACATCCTCATTTCATATCATGTTGGCCCACAGAATTTGTATCATCCTTCTACACCACCAAAAGCCAAACGCGTCGATACTCTTTCCCTCCTTTTCCCCTCATTCAGTCACTCACTTCTATATAACGCTATGCGCCAAACCTATTTACTCACAAACTTTTTCCTCAATTGAAAGCTGATGCTTCACACTGGTAGACTAGTTTTCTAGCAAACGTCCGCTAGTTTCCCTTTTATGTCCTCTTTGCTTCGTCCGTCACTTGTCGTTTTGGTTCCAAGACAGCATAATTCCTGCACTTCGTCTATTTCTATTTCTTTGTCTATTTCTAGGTCTGTATATGAGCTCTTCAGCATGTTACACTAAAAGGTATCACGGTGGCTGCAACTCTGTGTTACGGGGTTTCTTAAGTTCACACAATACTATGCCGCTTTTAATCTTTTTCTTTTATTTGTATTATTGTACATTTTCAGTTTATAATTTTGCTTGGTATTTTTCTTAATTTAAATTCGAAGATGCTTGCAGAACACAGGTGAAACAAGGAACTTTAAAAATAAAATTAGTTATTGTTGTCAGTTATAAAAAATAATAATAAAGAATCATTTTTCAGTAACTTCCTCTCCAAATCTACAGTAAAACTGATCAGAGCTGAAGGGCATTAAGTCAATTTCCGCAACTTGTAAGGTGAAGAAAGAATTATAGAGACGCAACAAAAGCAAATATATATAGGTTATTAAAGCTTGTGTCTATTAAAGAATTTGCTGCAATATAAATTTTATTAGTGAAAATAAAAGTTGAACGTTTAATCGGCATGTATTTTTGTTTTTCAAAAAGAGGCCTAGTGATTTCAGCTTCACGGTCACTAATAAATTCATAATCAGTAATGATTAGTAAATTTAATAACGCGTCTGGACTCACTTGTTTATGAAATACATAAGAAAAGACAAGACTAATGTTAAATATAAAATGTATTATCACTGTTACTGAATGTAATATTAGCTCATGAAGAAACAAACAAATGCAAATGACTTGTTAGGAATGGTTTTGTACAGACTGACTTAGACTACCCGTTGTTGGCCATTACAGAATGTTCTCGTAAAATTCCACAGGAACATATTTCATTTTCTTTCCAACACATTATTTTTAAACTTTATAGGAACTCTGTCCTTGTATGCCTTTCCGGGTTGGCATGGTAAGATTTTGCAGCGACCTCGGCTTTCCGAGGGAAAAAAATCTGTGTTTAATAGGTCAGCTGATGTAAAGAGACGCTTCAACGTCTGAAATCTTGTTATTGCAGAACTGGAACTGCTTGAATTTTAAACGGAAAAGCACATACTTATCACATAGATCTACATTTACAGCTACATAGATAGTCCGGAAGCTACGGTACGGTGCGTGGTGGAGGGTACCCTGTACCACTACTAGTCATTTCCTTGGCTGTTCCACTTGTAAATAGATCGAGGGGAAAACGACTGTCTATATGCCTCCGGCTGAGCCCTGGTTCCTCGAATCTTATCTTCGTGGTCCTAACGCACAATGCATGTTGGCCACAGTAGAATAGCTAGGCAGTGCCGGCCGAGGTGGCCGAGCGGTTCTAGGCGCTACAGTCTGGAACCGCGTGACCGCTACGGTCGCAGGTTCGAATCCTGCCTCGGGCGTGGATGTGTGTGATGTCCTTATGTTAGTTAGGTTTAAGTAGTTCTAAGTTCTAGGGGACTGATGACCTCAGCAGTTAAGTCCCATAGTACTCAGAGTCATTTGAGCCATTTTCGCTAGTCAGTCAGCTTCAAATGCCTGCTTCCTATATTTTTTCTGTATTGTTTCTCGGAAGAACTTTGTCTTCCGTCCAGTGATTCCCATTTGAGCTCCCAAAGCATTTCCGTAACGATTACATGGTGTTCAAACCTACCGGTAACAAATCTTGCAGACCACCTGTGAATTGCTTTGATGTGTTGCTTCAGTCCGACCTGGTACGGGTCCCAAACTCTCAAACATTACTCAAGATTAGGTCGCATAAGCGTCCTTTACAGGTCAACCGATCTTTCCTAAAATTCTACCAATAAACCGAAGTCGACAATTCGCCTTTCCTACAACAGTCCTCACATTTTCGTTTCATTTCATATCGCTTTGCAACGTTACACCCAGATATTGAAATGACTTGACTGTGTCAAACGGGACACTAGTAATATTGTAACCGAACATTACAGATTTGTTCTTCCTAAACATTCGCATTAACTTACAGTTTTCATCACACCAACTTGAAATATTGTCTAACTTGTCTTGTAACTTCCTACAGTCACTCAACTTCGACGTCTTACCGTACACCGCAGCATCACCAGCAACTACCCCATCAGCCAAATCGTTTGCGTATATAGAGCACATCAGCGGTGCTGTCACACCTCCCTGGGGTCCTCATGATGATACCCTTGTCTCTGATTAACATTCGCCATCGATGACAACATACTGGGTTCCATTACTTGAGAAGTCTTCGAACCACACACACACACACACACAGACACACACACACATATATATATATATACACTCCTGGAAATTGAAATAAGAACACCGTGAATTCATTGTCCCAGGAAGGGGAAACTTTGTTGACACATTCCTGGGGTCAGATACATCACATGATCACACTGACAGAACCACAGGCACATAGACACAGGCAACAGAGCATGCACAATGTCGGCACTAGTACAGTGTATATCCACCTTTCGCAGCAATGCAGGCTGCTATTCTCCCATGGAGACGATCGTATAGATGCTGGATGTAGTCCTGTGGAACGGCTTGCCATGCCATTTCCACCTGGCGACTCAATTGGACCAGCGTTCGTGCTTGACGTGCAGACCGCGTGAGACGACGCTTCATCCAGTCCCAAACATGCTCAATGGGGGACAGATCCGGAGATCTTGCTGGCCAGGGTAGTTGACTTACACCTTCTAGAGCACGTTGGGTGGCACGGGATACATGCGGACGTGCATTGTCCTGTTGGAACAGCAAGTTCCCTTGCCGGTCTAGGAATGGTAGAACGATGGGTTCGATGACGGTTTGGATGTACCGTGCACTATTCAGTGTCCCCTCGACGATCACCAGTGGTGTACGGCCAGTGTAGGAGATCACTCCCCACACCATGATGCCGGGTGTTGGCCCTGTGTGCCTCGGTCGTATGCAGTCCTGATTGTGGCGCTCACCTGCACGGCGCCAAACACGCATACGACCATCATTGGCACCAAGGCAGAAGCGACTCTCATCGCTGAAGACGACACGTCTCCATTCGTCCCTCCATTCACGCCTGCCGCGACACCACTGGAGGCGGGCTGCACGATGTTGGGGCGTGAGCGGAAGACGGCCTAACGGTGTGCGGGACCGTAGCCCAGCTTCATGGAGACGGTTGCGAATGGTCCTCGCCGATACCCCAGGAGCAACAGTGTCCCTAATTTGCTGGGAAGTGGCGGTGCGGTCCCCTACGGCACTGCGTAGGATCCTACGGTCTTGGCGTGCATCCGTGCGTCGCTGCGGTCCGGTCCCAGGTCGACGGGCACGTGCACCTTCCGCCGACCACTGGCGACAACATCGATGTACTGTGGAGACCTCACGCCCCACGTGTTGAGCAATTCGGCGGTACGTCCACCCGGCCTCCCGCATGCCCACTATACGCCCTCGCTCAAAGTCCGTCAACTGCACATACGGTTCACGTCCACTCTGTCGCGGCATGCTACCAGTGTTAAAGACTGCGATGGAGCTCCGTATGCCACGGCAAACTGGCTGACACTGACGGCGGCGGTGCACAAATGCTGCGCAGCTAGCGCCATTCGACGGCCAACACCGCGGTTCCTGGTGTGTCCGCTGTGCCGTGCGTGTGATCATTGCTTGTACAGCCCTCTCGCAGTGTCCGGAGCAAGTATGGTGGGTCTGACACACCGGTGTCAATGTGTTCTTTTTTCCATTTCCAGGAGTATATATATATATATGAACTTATTCCATATGCTCGTACCTTAGTTAACAGCGTGCAACGGCGCGCCGTGTCAAATGCTTTCAGCAAATCTAGAAGTATGGAATCTGCATGTTGCACTTCATCCATAGTTCACAGTATATCTCTTGAAAGTCCTACACTTTCCCTGAATATAACGGTTTCCATAAGTAACATGGCCACCATATATCACAATATATACTGCAACATGAATTTAACATTTTTTCTGCTGCTTGCTATAAAATCAGCACACTGTTTTGGGGTACAACCGATCACAATATTTTAGTCTCTTTCCTAATACCGCAGAATTTCTAGCACCTGGTCCGTATGAACAACTACATTCAAAAAAGATATGGGTAATTGACTCAGATCTACCAGTTGCAGTCACTCCCACATACATAACAACAGTTGTGAGATTTTGATGTCCAGCACATCCATCTGAGAACAAGGTGATATATTTAAGGACGTCAGCCGGCTGAAGTGGCCGTGCGGTTCTAGGCGCTGCAGTCTGGAGCCGCGAGACCGCTACGGTCGCAGGTTCGAACCCTGCCTCGGGCATGGATGTGTGTGCTGTCCTTAGGTTAGTTAGGTTTAACTAGTTCTAAGTTCTAGGGTAATAATGACCTCAGAAGTTGAGTCCCATAGTGCTCAGAGCCATTTGAACCATTTAAGGACGTCGAACGTAGATTTCATGATATAAATATACCACGATGCTATCATGTTTCAAATTGCGATTACTGAACAAATTTACCCGCATTTGCCGTATATAATAAGTTTCTTGCACATGAATTTTTAGCAAGGACAAATTCTGTGTACAGTCAAAGGCAAAGGGACCCATTTCCTCATTTTGAAGACACTGACGTTTCGCCTACTGTAGTGACTCGTAAAATTTTCGACTTCTTCGAAGATGAACCTGCGAATGTGTGTTTGTTGCAAGTTTTGAAGCTTAACGCAGGTGGGGACTTCTTAATTTCATAGATTTTTTCCCGAAAATACTGACTAGAAGTCGTGTTTAACTGCTGCGTCTTGATAAGTAGTTCAGTAAATCGGATACATTGTTTTCATACACAGCCGAGAATCTATGTACTGAATTTACTTTCCAGTATAATGTGAAGACTTTAGAGGAAAATATTGTATTTGTTCATCGTTTGTTTTCAGGATACTTTCAGGAACTTTATTTCCTTTTGTACTCTTCCCACGTTTATCTTGTGGCAGTTTTCTATTTATTAACATGTGAGTTACAGAGAACATCCGTTTTATTTCAATGGAGTGGAAACTGTGAAATGCTTTTTGACACACTTGCACTCTTTGTAATACACACATTACAAAGTACCGAAAATTGGAATAATACTTATTTTGTTCATCACCATTTAATTTCCGTGATCTTAGCCGTGTGACATGAGAAGCTTCAGTCAGACCCATTAGGTACAAATGTTGTTTACCTTAGTTTGTAAGGTCATGAAATTTTGTCAGGATATTAATTTTGTAATTGTTAGCAACTCTGTCGGAACAGCCTTTACGGCACCTACAGTCAAAATGACTGCTTAAAACTTTCGATGGCCTGCTACAAACATTAGAAAGAAAGAGAATAGGTATACAGGATACACTAGCGTAGCAAACTCGGCATCGAAAAATGATATGCTTTAAATAAAGTGTATTATCGTTAATATTGTTCAAGTCAAAGTTTGTACTGACGCCGCAATATTCTGCTGTTTTCTTTTCTGTGACGTGTTTTCATTGTAGCTTGCATAGGATATACCATTAATGGTAATAATCTGCTTTACTATATTTTCCTTATGAGCAGAATCGTTTGTGTTTCTTTTGGGCGACAAAATGAAACACTGAGTTCGGCACAGTAAGCAAGCAACAACTGCGTGATTATGAATTGCGCAGGAATCAGCATTTACCAGCGTTAACAACGTGACAATGACACGGAGCTGAAAGGTAACGTATTTCTCCCAGTTAATTATACATTACATCTGGGGGGCAGAAAGGTTATCTGTTTAAATCTTTAATAACCAAACCACAGTCTAAAAAGAGTATTTATAGTCATATAACAGGTCTCTGGTGAATTAGGCTATCTTCAGATCTGAATACAGTAACTAAATTGGGCATCAATTTTGAAGACACACACTACCCGAACCCCGTGACAGGTGTCTCCCTCCAGATATTTTTAGATCTGAAAAAAAAGTTATTCTGCCGAAACTGCTCATAATGATATTTTTACTTCATTTATAAATTATAAAGAAAGATAATTTGTGCCATATTTCTGTAGTTTAGATAGTGTTACGTACAGAGTTTTGATTTTTGTAAGGAGGCTTCATTATGCTCGTGTGTTGCATGGATCTTATATGCCGTCACGTGTAACATAGAATTAATGTAATTACTACGGTACAACTTATCAGCATTTGTGTTGAAGCTGTTTGAACATGCTTTAATATCAGGTGCCAAACAGTCTTTGTGTAAGTTTTCCATGTTTGATGAACCTGCCTGTAAAACTCTTTAGCAATGATTTGCGAAGAAGGATACTATGTATAGTATGTGATCAAAACTATCTGGACACCTGGCTGGAAATGCCTTCCAAGATCGTGGCGCCCTCCATCGGTGATGCTGGAATTCAGTATGGTGTTGACCCACCCTTAGCTTTGATGACAGCTTTCACTCCACTCCCTCAGGCACACGTTCAATCAGGTGCTGGAAAGTTTCTTGGGGAATGGCAGCCCATTCTGCACGGAGTGCTGCGCTGAGGAGAGGTATCGATGTCGGTCGGTGAGACCTGGCAAGAAGTCAGCGTCCCAAAACATCCCAAACGTGTTCTATAGGATTCAGGTCAGGACTGTCTGCAGGCCAGTCCATTACAGGTATGTTGTTGTATAAACACTCCGCCACAGGCCGTGCATTATGAACAGGTGTTCGATCGTGTTGAAAGATGCAGTCGCCATCTCCGAATTGTTCTTAGACAGTGGGAAGCAATAAGGTGCTTAAAATATCAATGTAGGCCTGTGTTGTGATAGTGCCACGCAACCCAACAAGGGGTGCAAGCCCCCTCCATGAAAATTATTATGAGCAGTCGCTCGACCATGAAATACAAGTTTTATCACTTCCCGCCTAACTGTCATAGTACTTGCAGTAGATCCTGATGCTGTTTGGAATCCCTGTGTGGTGGTCTGGATAGACGTTTGCCTATTACACATTACGACTCTCTTCAACTGTCGGCGGCCTCTGTCAGTCAACGGACGAGGTCGGCCTGTATGCTTTTGTGCTGTACGTGTCCCTTCACGTTTTGACTCCCCTATCACATCGGAAACAGTTGACCTAGGGATGTTTAGGAGTGTGGAAATCTCGCGTACAGAGGTATAACACAAGTGAGACCCAATCACCTGACCACGTTCGAAGTCCGTGAGTTCCGCGTAGCGCCCCATTCTGCTTTCTCACCATGTCTAATGACTACTGAGATCGTTGATATGGAGTACCTGGCAGTAGGTGGCAGCACAATGCTCCTAATATGAAAAACGTATGTTTTTGGGGGTGACGGGATACTTTCGATCACATAGTGAATGATGTGCGCAGCTAACTGCATTTTTGGGGATTTAATAAACATTCATTTTTTACACGAAAATCGAAGAAAACCGTATTCTTGTTACGTCCAAAATTACTTCATCTTGAACAAAATTAAGATAAGACTACATTTTTTTTAAACGTAGTCACTTACATGTCAGGCATATAAAAAAAATTTTAACAGATTGAGTTGTAATTGACGTTTAACCGTGAATTCTGTAGTATTCTGTAGGTTTGTGGTATCTGCCCAGAAAATATATCCAGGAAGCCTTCCAAGCAGTTTTAAAGTATACACCATTGTGTACAGTGGGTGGTTATGATGTAGTAACTGTCAGCTAGAAAAAATGAAGCTTCGTCCATGAAGCTTGGTGGTGATAATAGTGCCTTCAGTACGACACATTTTCCCAATATCAGATACATCGGCGAAGTCATCTGCATTTTGACGGTACAGGAAACGTATCTTCTCGTAATTCCGGAATCGTCTGCCAACCAGTAGTTTCTTCATCCAACTAAAGGGGAAGATGTCACCGCGTGCCATCTCAAAATATGTGGAGGTGAGCCAAAATCTGATATGCCAAGGAAGCAGCATGTGTGGCTGTGTCCTGCGCAGAATGAATTAGTGTGCTGTCGTGGAGTAATTTGAGCAACTTTCCGTTTCTCTTCGTCTTGACAACCGTGGTGAGCTGGCGGCTAGACAAGTCATTCTTTTATGAATGTGAGCAATCACGATACGCTTTTATGAATGTGAACAATCACGATACGCAGCACGCGGTGACGTTTGCCAGGTTCAAAATTATGTGCAATACATTGAAAACAGGTTCAATACTGATTTTTTATTTTCATTTTTTCCATCATTGCTTCGATAATGATAGCCGGTCTTTGGGCAACAGGGCCTCTACTGCTCTTGCAGCTTATGGGCCCCATAGAGTAATAGTCTATCACTTTGTTGCTCGTCAATCAGACATGTTTCTCCACGTTGGAAACGCTTGCGCCACTAGCAACTGTGGCATATGATGATGCATTGTTGCTGTGCACTTCCTCCGACTCATCGTCGATTTCCTCGTTCCTCCGTACATGCAGTAAACGAATTACTGTATGATTACTTTATATGAATGATGGGTCGTTTATTTGGCTCCTCTAGCGGCAAACTACGGTACTGTGGCATGGGATTTCTGTGTGTACCAGGACTGCAGACAAGCAAAAAATACAGACACAACATTATTTTCCCTAGCTGATAATCGAAACCTTATGATTACCTGCTGTAGTTTGTCATCTGGACTGTAGAGAAGTACATTGGCCTACGTGTGCTACTGCGCAACGTTAAGCCTCTCGGCTAATCCTGTGTGGAGTTACTTACACAGCTATTTTGATCTTGCCGTCGCATTCCAGGAGTCACTACAATGAGCAAACATCGTTCATGTTTTGCAAAGTGACATAGAAAATTAATATCGGAAAGAAACCAGGGAACGAGTTAATGACTTACTACTGAATTACGAAAAGATCCACATTAAGGCAAACTTGCCTTTTTTTATTATGGCACAGGAGGCTCCATTTTATGCACATGAGCAGTCCTGCCATACAGTTCCTACACTCCTGGAAATGGAAAAAAGAACACATTGACACCGGTGTGTCAGACCCACCATACTTGCTCCGGACACTGCGAGAGGGCTGTACAAGCATTGATCACACGCACGGCACAGCGGACACACCAGGAACCACGGTGTTGGCCGTCGAATGGCGCTAGCTGCACAGCATTTGTGCACCGCCGCCGTCAGTGTCAGCCAGTTTGCCGTGGCATACGGAGCTCCATCGCAGTCTTTAACACTGGTAGCATGCCGCGACAGCGTGGACGTGAACCGTATGTGCAGTTGACGGACTTTGAGCGAGGGCGTATAGTGGGCATGCGGGAGGCCGGGTGGACGTACCGCCGAATTGCTCAACACGTGGGGCGTGAGGTCTCCACAGTAAATCTATGTTGTCGCCAGTGGTCGGCGAAAGGTGCACGTGCCCGTCGACCTGGGACCGAACCGCAGCGACGCACGGATGCACGCCAAGACCGTAGGATCCTATGCAGTGCCGTAGGGGACCACACCGCCACTTTCCAGCAAATTAGGGACACTGTTGCTCCTGGGGTATCGGCGAGGACCATTCGCAACCGTCTCCATGAAGCTGGGCTACGGTCCCGTACACCGTTAGGCCGTCTTCCGCTCACGCCCCAACATCGTGCAGCCCGCCTCCAGTGGTGTCGCGACAGGCGTGAATGGAGGGACGAATGGAGACGTGTCGTCTTCAGCGATGAGAGTCGCTTCTGCCTTGGTGCCAATGATGGTCGTATGCGTGTTTGGCGCCGTGCAGGTGAGCGCCACAATCAGGACTGCATGCGACCGAGGCACACAGGGCCAACACCCGGCATCATGGTGTGGGGAGCGATCTCCTACACTGGCCGTACACCACTGGTGATCGTCGAGGGGACACTGAATAGTGCACGGTACATCCAAACCGTCATCGAACCCATCGTTCTACCATTCCTAGACCGGCAAGGGAACTTGCTGTTCCAACAGGACAATGCACGTCCGCATGTATCCCGTGCCACCCAACGTGCTCTAGAAGGTGTAAGTCAACTACCCTGGCCAGCAAGATCTCCGGATCTGTCCCCCATTGAGCATGTTTGGGACTGGATGAAGAGTCGTCTCACGCGGTCTGCACGTCCAGCACGAACGCTGGTCCAACTGAGGCGCCAGGTGGAAATGGCATGGCAAGCCGTTCCACAGGACTACATCCAGCATCGCTACGATCGTCTCCATGGGAGAATAGCAGCCTGCACTGCTGCGAAAGGTGGATATACACTATACTAGTGCCGACATTGTGCATGCTCTGTTGCCTGTGTCTATGTGCCTGTGGTTCTGTCAGTGTGATCATGTGATGTATCTGACCCCAGGAATGTGTCAATACAGTTTCCCCTTCCTGGGACAATGAATTCACGGTGTTCTTATTTCAATTTCCAGGAGTGTATATAGGGCGATTGAGCTACCCCTACCGATCCGTTTTATGCAACCCGCACCACGTCTATATCAGGAACGGTATTTAGCCAGGCGACAGCTATGTAATCGTTATAAGTTCACTCTCATAACATTGGACGACTCTTAGCAAGCGGAATTATAGTGTTAAAAATACAAATCATGACTGGCCATGAGATATTTTTGCACCAAGATATATCATACTTCGACAAACTTATCCAGGTGCCTCAAATCTTCCATTGTATAACTGAGGTATAGTCATACAGGTTTTAGATATATCTGTGATTCTATTGCACATACAGTAATTAATCTTTCGTAAATTGTTCAGAAAGGTTGCCTTATAAAGTGTGTTTCACCACCGGACACAACGAAATTAACAGGAGAAATCAAAATGGAAAGCATGGGAGTAGCAGCATTCTGGTATATTGCCTAATGAAAGATTAATCTATGATTTGCTCCGTTACTGTACTGAAGTAGTTTCATAAACAAAATTTGTGCAGTAGGTCAAGACATTTTTATACATTTTCCCAGTTAATCTGCGACATTGAGACAACATGCTTCCCATCTCGAAAGTGAACTGCCTAACAACAGTGTTCGTTCGTGTGGTGTAGCATTAAAACACATCGGTAGGAACAGCTGAACTTCCATCTGTATTAATCTTTTCACTTGGTTATATTCTGGAAAGTTGATACTTCCATGCCTCCCATTATGATATTCCCTGTTAATTACGTTGTGTCCGGTGGTGAAACACACTTTACACGGCAGCCTTTCTGAACCATTTGCGAAAGATTAAGCACTACAAACGGATTAACATTACAGACACATCGAAAACTTGTATGAATACACCGTTAATTACACAAAGAATGATCGTGACATTTGGAACTAAGATATATCTTGGATCAAAAATACCGTGTATCTCACGGCCGCGCCTGACTTGTATTTTTCACAATATGATTCCTCTTGCTAACAGCCACTCAAAGTTCTGAGAGGGAACTTGTGTCGGTTACGTGGCTGTCGCCAGTCTCGATACTATTCCTGACACAGACGAAATGTGGTAAAACCCACCCTGCATAGGAATTATATGGCAGAACTGCCACTGAGCATAAAATTGCAGCTTTTATGACATAGTAAAAAACGGAAAGTTTGACTTACTCCGGATCTTTTCATAATTTAGTAGTAAGTCATGACTTGAGTCCCTGTTTTTTCTTTATTTAATTTGCTATGCTAGTTTATAAAACAGGAAAGATGTTTGTTCGTTATCACTTCAAGCGGCAATTGAAATGCGGGTTGCATAAAATGGGTCGCTAGGGGCAGCTGAATCACTTTGGATGTCCTACAATGGCTGAAAGCAGTGACTCTTTCGAAGGGACATACAATTACTCTCTTTATATTTCCTTGTTATAACGGGATGAAATAACTCCCAGGGTTACTTACTTTTATATTCCATGGATCATTTGCACAATTCATTATAACGATGTGGAAAGAGTAGTTTTACGTTCACATTATATGATCACATGTAAATACAGTTAGATTCTAACCATTTACAAACGTGGTTTTTTTAGTTCAGATTAGAATTTGTAATTCCTGCCCAGCAAATTGTGTACTTCCACAACGTTAATGTGGAATAATAACGGTGATTTTTCTCCTGTTTCTGTAAATTGTTCCTTTCAAACTGTAGTTGGTTCTTTACAGCAAACTTAGTGGGGTAATAAATATACTGTGAAACACTAGTCAAAATGCCTAACTCTTAAACAGATATCTATAAGGTGGCCGTGGATGAACACCACATATTGTTGTTACAGCACGTTCTTCAACACTGAAAACCTTTTCCAAGATGAATTGCCCCAGAACATTATTCTACAGGTAATTATTGAATGAATATACGCAAAATATGTTAATACTGGTTTCCCAAAGATTTTTAATGATTTGAAGTGCAAATGTGTTTGAACCTTCACCACTGTGTGACAAATCAATTGTTCCATTATGTAAACACAAAATACAGAAAAAATTAATTATATTCCATAAAAGCATCAGAGGGCCAGTTTAGATAAAGTTATTTCCAGTCTGTACATCGTGACATATGCGACTTTTAGGTGTTTCTTGGCGGGTTAACAGAGAATCGCTACTCTTCTCACCCTTAGTACCTGTTTAGTTACCTTTCCCTTGAATGAGAGGGCCTACGTTCCCGACGCGAATCCACTGAAGCTACTACTACTAGTTCAAGGTATTAAATATACTATGCGACTCGATATATCACCTACAGAGCAATTCTTCGCCTATTATGTAAGTATACCATAATTTGAAAACGTTGAGGTACCCACTATTCTGTTTCTTTTCTAAAAATGAATGAAACGAAAGTGTCAGGTGTGCTCTGTAGGCCTAGTGAAATAGCATGATATACTTTTTAAAGTTTCCACCTAGCAATTTTGTCAAGAGCGCCTTGTCAATAGGAGAATGAGTGTTCCAGAGTGATCAACAACATCTTGCAGTCGGTTAAACCAAAAATCCCTTTTTAGTCTAGCCCCTGCCGGTCTCCTCTATCAGGCTGTTAGCTTAACTAGATTACTAATAGGCCATTGTCCACTGAAGAAAGATACTTTGCCTCCGTAGAAAAGTATAATACATCATTCCCACTGTGTACAATTTTCAGGATAGGCCATTGTCCACTGAAGAAAGATACTTTGCCTCCGTAGGAAAGTATAACACATCATTCCCACTGTGTACAATTTTCAGGATAACAGAATGTTCCACAATACCTATATTCTGACGAGAGGTCAACTTTTGCGACTGCTCTCCTTTGCAGTTCACCGCGCGGTCTCAGGCATTTTGTCACGGCTCTCGCGGCTTCCCCCCTTCGGAGGTTCGAGTCCTCCCTCGGGCACGGGTGTGTGTGTGTGTGTGTGTATTGCCCTTAGCGTAAGTTAGGTTAAGTTGGATTAATTAGTGTGTAAGCCTAGGGAGCGGTGAGGGTTGGGTTGGGGTTGTTTGGAGGAAGAGACCAAACTGCGAGGTCATCGGTCTCATCGGATAAGGGAAGGACGGAAAAGGAAGTCGGCCGTGCCCTTTCAAAGGAACCATCCCGGCATTTGCCTGGAGCGATTGAGGGAAATCACGGAAAACCTAAATCAGTATGGCCGGATGCGGGATTGAACCGTCGTCCTCCCGAATGCGAGTCCAGTGCGCTAGCTACTGCGCCATCTCGCTCGGTAGGGACGATGACCTCAGCAGTTTGGTCCCATAGTCCTTCCCACAAATTTTAATTTATTTGCAGCTGGCAACATGGAGTTCAGTATGGACTTAAATATTTTGAGTACTGTTTTCAAATTCAGAAACATTTTGGTTCAAAGCTGTGTCTTCTGTGTACTTAGAGATCATTCAGCCATGAATGTTTGTTTTACTACTTCATCAGTTTCACTGTCTATTGGTCTCCTGTGCAGTGTTACTCGTGCGCGCACTTGTGTGTGTGTGTGTGTGTGTGTGTGTGTGTGTGTTGCTACCTAACAATGTACTCTATACTTTGTACCGTACAATTAAACATAAAATGCGGACGACTGTTATATTACACAAAAGGCTATTAACTGTTAGCGTCAGTAACATGTTCAGTGGTGAAATTTTTATTAAATGAAACGGTACCGCCAATTTTTGAGATTTTGCAGGATATATTGTGTTTTAAACATTTGAGATTTTACAGGATATATTCTGTTTTAAACAGCAGCTCAGCAGAAAATTTTAGCCACTAATTGAATACAAAAAATAGGAGCTTAAGAATTTCTAACAAAATAAGGAATAATTATTTTCTTATTCAACAAAGTTGCTTACATAATAAAGGAATAAACGAACTGAAACATCGATAAACATATTTACTTTTTTTTAAATCGTGAGTGCTGCAGCATAGTGTACATATACTCAGGTATGTTGCGGAGCTTTTGTGTGTGTGCGCGTGCACACATACAAACATCGCAAAACATTACATTTCTCCCTCTCCAAATTTATGGAAAGAACGAAAATTTATTTATATCTCATTATTTGATGTATATTACGAGGTCTACACATTAACAGTACGTGCAAATGACTGCAAGTTTGTTTAGAGGCGGAGAGAAAAAAATTATGGAGCTTCATAATAAACGTTAGAATGTTAAATGAGCTTTGCGCTCTCGTACTTCGACGAAACAGTGAGTAACCTGGCAAGCCAAAGAGCAAACATTTTTCTCATAGTTACAGTGGGCGATCATACTCTGCTGAAATTACAGGCTGTTTGTGTCCGGGAGCAAGCAATAAATCCAAAGCAACACCTGGAGCCATGCAGCAAGATAACGCACGCAACGCTAGCACTGTTGCTTACCTACCTGCTTTGTGGCTAGTAAACCTGCAAACGCTTTTGTAAATCCGCAGATGATGCATTTGAAGCACAGTTCATGGGCCCAGAACGCTGGTAAAGTTAACTACGGTATGTATGACAGTACCGAATTTAACTACGGTATGTATGACAGTATTGAATTTTGGCTTCGTTCCGTGACTGTGATGGCTATTAAGTTTGCAAAAATTTACATTGATTATACTTTCAGTTCGTGATGGTCGTTAAGTAAATGTTACCGAACATTCAACACAGATAACGTCGTGCTGCGCGCTGTCTTAATGTTTCGTGTAAGACTTCTACACTCCTCGAAATGGAAAAAAGAACACATTGACACCGGTGTGTCAGACCCACCATACTTGCTCCGGACACTGCGAGAGGGCTGTACAAGCAATGATCACACGCACGGCACAGCGGACACACCAGGAACCGCGGTGTTGGCCGTCGAATGGCGCTAGCTGCGCAGCATTTGTGCACCGCCGCCGTCAGTGTCAGCCAGTTTGCCGTGGCATACGGAGCTCCATCGCAGTCTTTAACACTGGTAGCATGCCGCGACAGCGTGGACGTGAACCGTATGTGCAGTTGACGGACTTTGAGCGAGGGCGTATAGTGGGCATGTGGGAGGCCGGGTGGACGTACCGCCGAATTGCTCAACACGTGGGGCGTGAGGTCTCCACAGTACATCGATGTTGTCGCCAGTGGTCGGCGGAAGGTGCACGTGCCCGTCGACCTGGGACCGGACCGCAGCGACGCACGGATGCACGCCAAGACCGTAGGATCCTACGCAGTGCCGTAGGGGACCGCACCGCCACTTCCCAGCAAATTAGGGACACTTTTGCTCCTGGGGTATCGGCGAGGACCATTCGCAACCGTCTACATGACGGTCCCGCACACCGTTAGGCCGTCTTCCGCTCACGCCCCAACATCGTGCAGCCCGCCTCCAGTGGTGTCGCGACAGGCGTGAATGGAGGGACGAATGGAGACGTGTCGTCTTCAGCGATGAGAGTCGCTTCTGCCTTGGTGCCAATGATGGTCGTATGCGTGTTTGGCGCCGTGCAGGTGAGCGCCACAATCAGAACTGCATACAACCGAGGCACACAGGGCCAACACCCGGCATCATGCTGTGGGGAGCGATCTCCTACACTGGCCGTACACCACTGGTGATCGTCGAGGGGACACTGAATAGTGCACGGTACATCCAAACCGTCATCGAACCCATCGTTCTACCATTCCTAGACCGGCAAGGGAACTTGCTGTTCCAACAGGACAATGCACGTCCGCATGTATCCCGTGCCACCCAACGTGCTCTAGAAGGTGTAAGTCAACTACCCTGGCCAGCAAGATCTCCGGATTTGTCCCCCATTGAGCATGTTTGGGACTGGATGAAGCGTCGTCTCACGCGGTCTGCACGTCCAGCACGAACGCTGGTCCAACTGAGGCGCCAGGTGAAAATGGCATGGCAAGCCGTTCCACAGGACTACATCCAGCATCTCTACGATCGTCTCCATGGGAGAATAGCAGCCTGCATTGCTGCGAAAGGTGGATATACACTGTACTAGTGCCGAAATTGTGCATGCTCTGTTGCCTGTGTCTATGTGCCTGTGGTTCTGTCAGTGTGATCATGTGATGTATCTGACCCCAGGAATGTGTCAATAAAGTTTCCCCTTCCTGGGACAATGAATTCACGGTGTTCTTATTTCAGTTTCCAGGAGTGTATATTACAACAGTTACCGTTTTATGTGCGGCGAACAATCACCCAAAAATTCAAGCATTCCACTTCAATGGGAAACATACAACAAGGGTATAATACACCGAAGCGCCAAAGAAGTTGTTGTAGGTATGCGTATGCAAATATAGAGATATGTAAACAGACAGAATACGGCACTGCAGTCACCAACGCCTTTATAAGATAGCAAGCGTCTGGCGCAGTTGTTAGGTCTGTTACTGCTGCTACAATGGCAGGTTATCAAGATTTAAGTGAGTTTGAACGTGGTGGTGTGGTCGGATCACGAGCTATGAGACACAGCGTCTCCGAGGTGGCGATGAAGTGGGGTTTCCACGTACGACCATTTCACGAGTGTACCGTGAATGTCAAGAATCCGGTATAATATCAAATGTCCGACATCGCTGCGGCCGGAAGAAGATCCTGCAAGAACGGGACCAACGACGACTGAAGAGAATCGTTCAACGTGACAGAAGTGCAACCCTTCCGCAAATTGCTGCAGATTTCAGTGCTCAGCCATCATCAAGAGTCAGTGTGCGAACCATTCAACGAAACATCATCGACTTGTGCTTTCAGAGCCGACAGCCTAATCGTGTACCCTTGATGATTGCACGACACAAAGCTTTACGCCTCACCTGTGTCCGTCACACGGACATTGGACTGTTGATGACTGGAAACATGATGCCTGTTCGGATGAGTCTCGTTTCAAATTGTATCGAGCGGATGGACGTGTACGGGTATGGAGACAACCTCATGAATCCATGGACCCTGCATGTCAGCATGGGACTGTTGAAGCTGGTGGAGGATCTGTAATACTGTGGGGTGTGTGCTACTGGAGTGATATGGGACCTCTGACACGTCTAGATACGACTCTGACAGGTGACACGTAAGTAAGAATCCTGTTGCTGCATCCATTTATGTCCATTTGCATTCCGACGGACTTGAGCAGTTCCAGCAGTAAAATGCAACATCCCACACGTCGGGAATTGCTACAGAGTGGCTTCAGAAACACTCGTCTGAGTTTAAACACTTCCACAGGCCAACAGATTCTCCAGACAGGAACATTATTGAGCATATCTGGGGATGCCATGCAACGTGCTCAGAAGAGATCTCTACCCCCCTCGAACTCTTACGGATTTATGGACAGCTCTGCAGGATTCATGGTGTCAATTCCCTCCAGCACTATTTCAGACATTTTTCGTCGTGTTGCGGCACTTCTGCGTGCTCGCGGGGCCCCTACACGGTATTAAGCAAGTGTACTAGTTTC
Organism: Schistocerca americana; assembly: GCF_021461395.2. Classification (NCBI taxonomy): domain Eukaryota; kingdom Metazoa; phylum Arthropoda; class Insecta; order Orthoptera; family Acrididae; genus Schistocerca; species Schistocerca americana. The sequence continues at coordinate 63,697,398 of NC_060120.1, forward strand.
TTTAGCTCTTCTGTGTATTAAGGGCTCGCTGCAAGGTGTTTCGTGAGACTGGAAAACCGCAAGTCTGGTGCTGTAACCCACATCAAATACTCTTTCACAGTGACAGTATTCACTGATCGTCAGCTATTAATACAACTTTAACACCAGACTCTTGGGTACAAGAAAAATTCAAGTGTGCAGTAGAACAATAAAGGTATAAGGCATTGACAGTAGTAGCATCGAAACTTCAGCGTCTATCATACGATACAATCACTGACACTTGAAAATCACATGAGGCACATTCACATTTCTATCCTAGACGTAGAACATGGTATCATAGATGTTCTGAGCAAAATTTTTTGAGACTATCGGTTGTAGTAGAGCATTGCTGACGGAGTCAGAGTCTCGTGGGAAGTCTACGAGTCCAGCGGAGCAGACGTACGTCGTAAATAAGAGTCAAGTGGTAGTGCCGGGAGCAGAGGATGTCGTAGCCTGTCTCAAGACGATCTGCTTGTGCTGGCTGCCCGAAGAGAAACTGACTTACAAGACCGGCGGTCACCTGGCTTAATTACCACCACTTGTGGCGCAGTCGTTAACCCTTTGGCGTCTGTGGTCTCTGCCATCGAAACGCCAATTCGAAGACGTATAAATTTGTATATGGTTGTAAACATTTTTTAGCACCCACTTTGATCCAGTTGCCCAGCTCACAATTACACTATATGTACATCTACAGTTACAGCTTTACTCAGCAAACCACATTACGGTGTGTGGCGGAGGGTGCTTTCTTGCCACTGTCGCCGGCCGGTGTGGCCGTGCGGTTCTAAGCGCTTCAGTTTGGAACCGCAGGCTCGAATCCTGCCTCGGACATGGATTTGTGTGATGTCCTTAGGTTAGTTAGGTTTAAGTAGTTCTAAGTTCTAGGGGACTGATGACTTCAGTAGTTAAGTCCCATGGTGCTCAGAGCCATTTGAACCATTTGTTGCCACTGTCACTTCCCCGTTTTCCTGTTCCAGTCGCTTATAACCCGCAGAAGGACGATAGATTGTATGCTTCCGCGTGGGTTCGAATCCTTCTAATTTTATCTTCGTGGCCTTCTCGAAGGATACACGTAGGGGAAACAGTATATTGGTTGACATTTATAGGAACCTGCGCTCTCGGAATTTTAACGGTACTGCACAATGTGATACAGAATACCTCTCTTGCGGCGTCTGCCAGTGGAATTGATTCAGCACCTCCATGACACTTCCTCCCTTAGTAAATGAATCTGTAATGAAGTGTGTTGTTCTTCTTTACGCTCTTTCCTGTATCGATCCTGCCTGGTGCGGATCCCAGACTGACGAGCGATATTCAAGTATTGGTCGGCCGAGTGGTTGTGAAGCTACTTCCTCTGTTGATTCTTCCAATGAACGTCGGTCAGACAGACGTCTGACTTAACCATAATTTTATGGCATCGTTCCATTTCAAATTGCTCCTAGATATTTCGTGGAATTAACTACAATCGTTTAATCATATAACAAAAGGCCCTTCCGTTTATTTATAGGCAATACGTTACATTTGTTTATGCTGAGGGTCAACTGCCACGCCTTGCACCAAGCGTCGGTCCTCCATTTCACTACAAGTTTATAGCGTTGCGACATCTCTGTCTACAACAGTGTCATCCGCAAAAAGCCTCAAGGAACTTCCCACGTAATGATCCTATAGCAGTCCCTTGGGGCACGCCCGATGTTAATATTAAGCCAGAAGTTAATTTTACCTCTGAAGACTTTTCTCCGTTGAGAATGGCATGCAGTATTCTGTTTGCTAGAAACTCTTCATCCCAGTTACACAGTTGTTCTGATATTCCGTATACTCGCATTTTGTTCATTAGGCAGCAGTGCGTGTAACAACAACAAATCAACAACCGTACGGCCTACCGAAATTTTTCATGCCAATTTTACTTTTCTATGTATTATTCTGCGAATCAAAGTTTCTAAGTAAGTGGACTGACATCTGTATGATAAAATATTTTCCCATTGTAAAGTCTTGTTGCAACCCTTGTTCACAGTAAGAGCAGCCCTTAGCGGCTCGCCATCTCACAAGTGTTCATGACGTCGCCTTTCCGGCTTAGATCTTTTTTAATATGTAACTTCTAAGTACTGCATCTTTTCGAGTCACTACAAACTTTAATTTTATTAATGTACTATATACCTAATGTTTTACTACAGTTAGTCTAATTCTGAAGATGACGCTCATAGTAGCGTAGAAACCAGGTCAATTTTGAATTAATATTTGTGACCGAGGGCTTATTTGTTACAATATAATTCTGACACGGTCACTGAACCTTAGCAGCTATGTTCAAAGTTTTAAGTTAAATAAATATTAGTTGTGAGCCAGTGGTAAGCAGACACGATGGCTTAGTCAGAGCGATGGGACATTGTCAAAGAGTTTAATGTGCTGGTAGTTACATTACAGCTGGCGTTACTGCAAGCGCGCCAGCAGATCAGTTCAGAGCAGAGGGAGAGTGTTGAGAGACGGTCGAGTCGAGTTACGCAGCGGTTCTTCTGTTGAGAAATAGTCGTAACGCAGTGAGGCAGAAGTGTGTAATCGTTCGGCATAAATTTCGTGCAGACGGGCGAAGTATAGGACACTAAATGGGCACGGTATAATTACCTCAAGGGGTTGTAAATCAACATGAAGTGTACTTTGAACCCAATTTCATTTTTTACGGAGCTGCAAGCAGAGCCTCTACCACGCATTTCAACGAACACTGCCTTTCATTGTGCCGACGACATCTGTACCTGAAGTAAGATCCAACTAATTGCATGGTCAAACTTGCATACGGCTAGCCAGCGTCGTAGTTCATTTTGTGTTTGAATAATACCGATTTATTCTAGATTCTTGACCTTCAATTATGCCTAAGACAAAATACCTCAGTAGGATCTATCCTATCCATTATTGATGATCAGAGAGACTCCAGTTGATTGAAAAACTATTTAAATGTTAATGAAAAAATAATGGTAATCAAAATTTCAGTAATTTGCAAGACTGCAATAGACTGAAGTACTCAAGTCTAGAAAACAATAATTTCAAAGGCAGTACATAACAGAGAACGAACCAACAAAATATGTTTTTTTTTTATTTTTCATGTAGAAATAAGTTTTTAATTTTACGCAACTGCAGTCGGTCAGAAATGCTTGTTAATGTCTTGAGTAAATAAGAGCTGTACCTGCACAAAATGGAAAATGGTTAGCACTAACTCTTAATGAACAGTAATAAAAATTCTGGTCGTTTTTTTCGGATTGCTTCACGCAAATGGCGCATATCTTGAGGTAGTATTCCTTACTGACAGTACGACGGTAAGGCAGGAACTCATGATGCGCTGTCTCATTGTAATCGAAGATAACCGTGAGAAGAACCTTCACACGTGAACACGTGATCAAACTTGAAAGTTTTTCGGTTTTGCTTTTCAGGCTGTTTTCACTGGGACGATTGAACTTTGACTTTGACGTCTAACCCGTATACCTATGTCTCGTCACATGTTACAATCGTCTTTAGAAGCTCTGGATCGTCTTCGACTTCATTCAGAAATTCCTGAGCGATGTCTACACGACCGGCTTTGGTCGGAATTCAACAATTTCGGAACAAACTTTGCTACTACATGTTTCATGCCAAAAACGTTATAAAAAAATTATTTGGCGTCAGGCAAAGGATATGCAGACATCATCGGCAACCTCTCTGATAGTGTTTCGGTGATTTTTCAGAACTATTTTCTTCAATTGTTCGACACTTTACCCAGTCACTGATGTTCCAAACCGTCCAGGACAGTCGTCGTCTTCAACAGCTTTCTTGACCCTCTTTGAAACGTTTATATCACTCGTAAACTCTTCTCTTATTCGTAGGAGATTTGTCAAAAGTCAAAGTCAACACTTTGATTGCGGTGCTGAACTTCATTCCATTTTAAAGCAAAATTTAATGCAAATTCTTTGATGGATCACCGAGCACTCGAAATCACTTATAACCTTTTCGACTTTTAACAATAAACTCAATATTCAAAACCGCTGAAAATGTAAACATTAATCAGAAACATGTGTACCACCAGGATAAAAAGAAATTCGCAAATCGGATGTATAAAGCCCACGAAATTAAAAAAAATGCCGTTATTCTTTGATCACACGTCGTAAACGATATTCCAAAATTCTACAACAGGCCAACGTCGGAGATATAAGCCTATATTTTTGTGCGTCTATTTGACGTCCGTTCTTCAAAACGGTGTCGACCCAAGTTTTTTCGTGTAATATAGGTACAATCTAACTGCAATCCCGTCGGGTCAAGTGGCCTCTCCTCTGTTTAATGATGTCAATTGTTTTTCTACCCCTTGGTCACTTTTGTAGGTATTTGTAATTATGTAATTCGTAAGACGATGTAAAGGAGGAAATAAAGTGCGATCTTCCTTTGTGAAATACTTTTGCAATAATACGTTCAGTTTTTCGGTTTTTTCTGCGATGTCCTATGTTTCAGTACCATTGTGGTCACTGAGTGTCTGGACAGATGGCTTCGATCCGTTTACTGATTTAGCGTAACACCAAAACTTGTTAGAAGTTTCCATCAAGTCAGTAGATACAAATTTATTTTTAAATCCATGTTCTATGCTTCATGCGTATCCGTCCTTACGCGAATATTGGCTTCGTTTAGCTTTTTGTTTGTCGGTGACGCTTTGGCGACGTTTAAATTTGCAGTTATGTTTGCTTTTCCAGCAGATTTCTAACAAGATTCTCGAACCACGGTGGGTCTTTTCTGTTCCTGACAATTTGGCTTGGCACATACCTGTCCGAAGTGTATTGTACGATGCTCTTGATTTTTTTCCATTGATGCTCAATATTGTCAGTGGTGGAGGTGGAGTTTTTATGTTGATTTGTCAGGTAATCTCAAATGGTTCAAATGTCTCTGAGCACTATGGGACTGAACATCTGAGGTCATCAGTCCCCTAGACTTAAAACTACTTAAACCTAACTAACCAAAGGACATCACACACATCCATGCCCGAGGCAGGATTCGAACCTGCGACCGTAGCGGTCGCGCGGTTCCAGACTGGAGCGCCTAGAACTGCTCGGCCAAAACGGCCGGCTGGGTAATCTCAAACTTTTCTCTTGTCGCTCTTTCTAAATGCAAAGACTTTCCTACCTTCCTTTGTACTTCTACTTACAGCCGTTTTTTTTTTTTAGAATGCCGTAACGTCCTTATGATCACTGATTCCCTGACCTACTCTAAGTGAGTCGAAATGTCCAAGTCTGATTATCACCAGCAAGTTCAAAATGTTCAAATGTGTGTGAAATCTTATTAGACTTAACTGCTAAGGTCATCAGTCCCTAAGCTTACACACTACTTAACCTAAATTATCCTAAGGACAAACACACACACCCATGCCCGAGGGAGGACTCGAACCTCCGTCGGGACCAGCCGCACAATCCATGACTGCAGCGCCTTAGACCGCTTCACCAGCAGGTCTAACGTCTTATCTTCAAGAGACGGTTGTCTGATTAACTGCTCAAGATCATTTTTTGAAAAAGCATTTAGAATAATTTCACGTTCTTCTGTGTTCCTTTCACCCGCCCTAGTCACGTGAGTCTCCCAGTCTATAACTGAGTAAGTTAAAATATCTCCCTAAATGACCAGGAAATTTACGTGAAACATTGTCCAAGTTTCTCCACCACCACCGTTGCTGAGGCAAGGAGTTTATAAAATCATCTGATGACCAACATTTATCCACCTTTAATACTTACGTTCACCCAAACTGCTTCGCTCTTTGAATCTGACTGATTTTATTATACGAGTGGTATTCGGAGAGTAAGGAACAATCGGTCGCGAAATGGAAAATACAGTGAAAATCTGGTGAAGCTTTGCATAGATGCGTTGGGCACTGTGTCCAGTGCGCCCGTATAACGCATCATGTCGCTCTTTACAGTTTTGAGCTCACAGTGAGAACGTAAAGATGGCTAGAAATTAGCGTCTTCCGCCAAGTGTGAGAGCCTGGCGAAAGATTTCGCCTGAAGCTACGCAATCCACATAACATGACTGTCATGCTGTTCGTTCTGCACGACAATTCTCGGCCGCACTCTGCAGGGGCAATGAAGACGTTCCTGCAGCGTTTTCGATGGGAAGTGTTTGATCATCCACAATACAGCTCGTAATTTGCTACCCCTGAGGCTCATCTCTGCTCAAATTAACCGCTGGCTATGAAGACAATATTTTGACACAGACAACGAGCTGGAGTCCAGAGTAGAATATTGTCGAAAAACACTGGCGGCTGTCTTCTATAACGAGGGAATTGAAAAGTTGGTACAACGCTGCGACAGATATCTGAGTGCGAGCGGCGACCGTGTAGAGAAACAGATGGAAGGTGTAGCTAACCGTTGCAAATAAAACAGTTTTGATTTTCACTGTGGTTTCCATTTCGCGACCTATCTTCCCTTACGTTCCGAATTGCCCTCGTATATTATCGTAATTTCTTGCTGTAAACACGCCTCCGCCACCAGCGTTCAACTAGCTTAGTGGACACACTACACTAAAGCAGGGTCGCAGGAGAACACCATTCGTACCTAATTCTTTTGGATTTGTGAAACATGTTGACGGTGCACGAAGTACGTACTCAGTGGATTAAACCGTGATCTTCATATTAATCAGAGATCGCAATAAACAATGTTTGTATCTCTCATGAGGCAAGACGATGTAATACTGTGGTTTCACCGTGATAGAAGAGGAAAGGTTATCGATATGGAAGACAGAGGGGATGCAACATTAGAGTCAGACCTAAACATTGCTTTGGCAGACTTAAGCTCAAATAACAAGGAAGGGATAAACAAATTACTTCGCCATTTCTACAAATCATTGCGGGAGGTCGCAGCCGAATAACTGCTTAAGTTTGTGTGTAGACTGTAGGAGCCTGGAGGCATGCCATCAGACTTTCGGAAAAATGTTGTCCACAAAATCCCAAAGATTGCATGTGCAGATAATTGCAAGATGTACAGCGCAATCAACTTAATTGTTTTCGCATCCAAGTTGCTGAATGGAATAAGATACAGAAGAATGGAAAAGAAAGTTGGTCTGTTAGATGACAAAAGGTTTAGGAAATGACAAAAAAGTCATTGGATTTGTCGATGTAGGAAAGCGTTTGACAGTGTAAAACGGTGCAAGATGGTCGACATTCTCAGACAGTAGATGTAATCTAAAGAAAAGGACGGGTAGCTTACATTATGTGCAATAACGAAAAAAGAAGATTTAGAATTGAAGACCAAGAACAGAGTGCTTGGATTAGAAAGATTGCAGGGCAGGGATGAAGCTTTTAGGTCTACCGTTCAGTATATACATCAAAGAAGTAATGGTGTAAATAAAAGAATGCTTAGTTAGTGACATAAGAATTTAGGATGAGAGGATATTAATAACGAGATTCTCTGATGAGATTTGCGTCCTCAGTGAAAATGAAGAATTACTGGAATTGCTGAGTGGAATAAGTAGTCTTAAGAGTACGGACTATGGACTGACAGTAACCCGAAAAAATTCGAAGTTAATGAGGAGTAGCACATGTGAGATTAGCTATAAACTTCAAAATTATTGACAACGAAGCAGACGAGGTTAAGGAATTCTGCTACCTTGGCATCGATATAATACATGACACAGGATGCAAAGAGAGCATAAAAGGCGTAGTAGCATTTCTGACCAAGGGGTCTCAAACATAGGTTTTAATTTTGGGAAGAAATTTCTTAGATTGTTAGTGTGGCGCACAACATTATATGGTAGCGAATCATGGACTATAGGGGAAAAAAGGGATTCGAAGTGTTTGAAGTATGCTACTACAGGAGGATGTTGAAAATTAAGTGGACTGAAACGATAAGGAATGAAGAGATTCTCTGCAGAATCGGCAAGGAAAGGCACATACTGAAAACACTGACAAGAAGACGGGACAGGAGATATAACGTTATTGTTAAGATATCAGGAATATCTACCACGGTAACAGAGGAAAAAGCCTGTAGCGGCAGATAGAGATTGGAATACATCCATCAAATAATTCAGCAAATAGGGCACAACTGCTAATCTGAGAGGAAGAGTTTTATGCAGAAGATGAACAGGCAGGAGCCTTTTCAAAACATTCAGAAGACTAATGACTCACAAGAAATTTGTCATCTGCCCTGGAGAGCAGCATACCTTGTAAACGCCTATAGTGTACAGCGTATCTATCCCAAGTGTAGCACACCATTAAAGGCCGCATTCGGAAGGATAGTTCCAATTGGCTGTTGCGAACGCCATAGCGAGAGTCCAATAGTCACGGGAAGGTGTATCGGGCCATTGTAATCGTTCCAAATCGGTGGTTATCAGCCCTGTGTGCCAGCTTTAGCCCGAGTGATTTTCCCATAACGAAAGGGGTTTTCCAGCACCTGGTAAAGATAAACTATGGGTAGCTCGGGCATGAAGGAGCAGTTAGCAAAGGATTGTTAGTTGAGAAGAAAATGACCAGCTGCATTCACTCTGCTCCTCAGATTGGACGAACGACCTGTGGTTAAACAACTTAAGTTTACAGATCGTGAAACTGGGGATATGGTTTCAGGCCTTTAGGGATGCAGGAATCAAGTCGTGAGCCCATGCGTGTGGTGGTGATATTTTAAAGGTTACGTGTACGAAATAGGGAGGGTGTTCGTCTGTGATTGATAAAGCTTTTCAGCTGATACAGACTTCTAAAGGAATTTCGAAACACGTATCCGGGCTGCGGCGTGGGTGGATTTCGGCTTAGTCATTTTGTGATTTCTGAAAGAGTGTCGCGGTTTAGTGAGCCCACGTATTAGGATGTGGATACGCTGGCTTTGTTAGCTGGAGGTGGTGTTTTTTAAAAAACAAAACGGAGGTAACTTGCGCTATCTAGTAGAATGCAAAAAATTATGCTCTTTCCCGTCCTTTATTTCATCTAGAATACAAATATGAGTGTTTTCAGTAGCCATTTCTACATCTAGAAGACGGATCTCAGTCTTTAGAAAGTAGTTTTATTGCTACAAGGCATATATTAGTGACAATGCAGTAATGACAATTCTAACCTGTCTCGCGGGTCGAAGTTTTACTTTGACTTTATACTGTAGCGATGTTGATGCATCTGGATCCATCAATAAAAGTTTCTGAGCAAAACCTGCTAAGCAATACGGCGTGGATTTGTCTTGCACGCAGCACTTTGCGAAGAGTGCGTGCATCCGAACGTGGCTGCGAGAGAGAAGGAACTTTTCGCATGTTGATGCGAAAGACAACTATACTTCTTTTAAAAATAAAAGAACGCTTAAGACGTTTATTTCCTACTTGTTTATTTTCTTTAAATGCCCAGTAATAAGGAAAATGCGAAACGAGAGGGACAGACTAGCGATCGGACGGAATGAGGTGTATGTGTGGCTGGGTGAAACTTTTACGTTGCTGGCCACAGGAGGAAGAGTCCCTAAATATTTGAGGAGCCTCTGAGCTAATCCCGAGGGTCCGCGTCGAAGCCGCTGCGCCTCCGCGGCCGAGGGCACAGCTGGTCCAACCGCCATTTTCAGCGCCGACCAAGCGTTGCTTAGCACTTCCCACCGTTTATCAAACAAGATGCGCTCAAATGAACTTTCAGTCTGTCACGGAGTGTGCAATAACGGAGACACAAATTTTAATCTGTCGAGAACTGTGAAGGCGGTGAACACATTCATTCTAGAAACAATACCTTAAGTTATGGCTAATCGAATATGCAACCAGTATCATATTTCACATGACTTCATACGTCGATCCGGCCGTTGTGGCCGAGCGGTTCTATGCGCTTCAGACGGGAACCGCGCGACCGCTACGGTCGCAGGTTCGAATCCTGCCTCGGGTATGGATGTGTGTGATGTCCTTAGGTTAGTTAGGTTTAAATAGTTACAAGTTCTAGAAGACTGATGACCTCAGATGTTAAGTCCCTCAGTGCTCAGAGCCATTTTAACCATTACGTCGAGGTTCAGAGTTGTACGAGCCTGATGTATACCATTCAAGGACACCAGACAGCGACGTTGGCGCTACCAGCTAAGACGGCAGACTATAAGCTGACTGAAATGTGCGCGAGATTTGTTTATATATTTATTTATTTATTTTTTCCCACTGAACATTTGTGTCGCTGTAACGAATCAGTCTTCAGGAGGAACCACATTAGTAGCAACTATAAAAATAAAAATAATAATAATAATAATAACTGATCTGTTCTCATAGCGCAACGGACAGTGTACTAGTCTGCAAGACAACGAAGTTAACAGGACCAGAATCGGACCCGAACGGCATAATAACAACCGTGGGATGATCACACCGGCTAGCCTGAGTGCGCTTTCTAGGTAGTTTCCCTCGTTCGTTTAGGCAAATGCTAGGCTAGTCGCAGAGTTCTGCCTCGGAGAATACGACACACGAACATTTAAGGTACGATAACACACAGAACGAAGTTTGCACGATTCACAGACAGATGGGGCACCGGGCTTCCCTCACTGAGTTTACATGACCTGTGTGGCATCAGGAAGGACATCCGGCCACAAACTTTAAAAAATGAAATAAAAATTTACCGAGTCCTGCAATAGCAGACCCCGTGCTAGACCGTAGAAATGCTAAACGAGAAGGTATCGTGATGAAATGTAACCTTTGACCGCCTATCGCAGATCTACTGTCTATCATGTATAAAGATGATATACATATGTCACTACATATTAATTTCATGATTCATCAGTATGCCTCCATTGTACCTAGCCAGGAGTGAACCACAAAGACTCCTATTAATATTATTGTTCCGTTCCGAAGAAACATGATAAAAGTGTATGGCCGCGCGGGGTAGCCGCGCGGTCTCAGGCGTCTTGTCACGGTCCACGCGGCTCCCCCTGTTGGAGGTTCGAGTCCTCCCTCGGGTGTGGGTGTGGGTGTGTCGTCCTTAGCGTAAGTTAGTTCAAGTAGTGTGTAAGCTTAGGGACCGATGATCTCAGCAGTTTGGTCCCATATGACCTTACTACAAACTTCCAATTTACTAGTGTCTGGTGGTAGGTCAAGAAAAATGTTGCCTTAGAGAAAGCTGGCTACTCCGAAAGAAATTCTTGCAGGGCATGATATTTTGGTGGACGGAATTTATTTCCTTCCGAACTAATTCGCAGAGTTATTAATACCATTTCTCACTGTGTGTGCTGATGCACTGTGTGTGCACATTACTTTCTAATGTTACTTGTACTCCAGCTCACTCACAGACCAATTTACTACCCGCAATCGTCGTATTTGAACAAAATAGTTCAGTCGGTATTTTTACCTTATTTACTTTCTGTGATCCTTTTTACAATCTGCTGAACCTCCATCACCTACGACACTTAACTCTGTGAGTTATTATATTTATAATCTTCATTGATCGAAAGAAGTAGCATTCATTGCCTCTGTTCTTGTGAAAACTGAGCGAAAACGTTCCGTAGGGATGGAATGTTCTCATATAGTCCTTACAATATGTTTTCCCTTTTTTCCCCTTTGTTTCAGGGGAGATGGATCGTCAGTTCACAGAAACTTCGTCTTCTTTTTCAGTCACTTGGTCTCAGACTAGTATCTACCTCCTCAATTATTTACTCCATATATTCCAGTATCTTTCTTCCAGTACAGTTTTTACTCTCTACAGCTCCCTCTAATACCACGGAGGTTATTACCTGATGTCCTAATACAAGTTCTGTCACCATGTCCCGTCTTGTTTTCAATGTTTTCCATATGTTCCTTTCTTCGCCGATTTCTCACAGAGCTTTCTCGTCCCTTATCAGTCCAACTGATTTTTAACACTCTTTTATAGTATCTCACCTCAGACACTTCGATTCTCGTCTTTTCGGTTTTCCTCAAGTCCATAATTAACTATCATACAACGCTGTGACCAAAACGACTTTTACCAGAACGTACTTCCTCGCATTAAGGCTTACGTCTGATACTAACAGACTTATTTTCGCAAGTAATGCCCTCTGCTTTCTGTGCCATCTTCACTCCAACCATCAAGTGTTAATTTGCTTTCAATGTATTAGAATTCCTTAACCTCGCCTGCTTCGTGATCATCTGTTTTTATGTGCAGTCTGCATTCCCAACTGAACTCTGTTACAGAACTTTATTACACTTTTTTTCCCCACATTCTTGCTACTGAGGCCTGTAGGACGTTGCTCACATTACGTTATTTTGCGATTTTATAGTGAGGCGCTCTTACACTGATGCACGAGATAGTGGATTTCTTCGTCAACAGAATGTGGCCGGATTGAGTTCTACATATTTCGTGCATGTGGGGCGAGAAGCAACAATATCATTTCACATCATTTTGATATGTGCTTACCGTGCCACGCAATGCAGTGAGGTTCGTGTTTTGACAGTCCCTTCCTCCTGTTTGTTTCGCGGTCGAGAGGCGGATGGGCTCTGCTGTGTGTCAGTAACAGCAACGACACAAAAACCGCTCAGCGTCGGCACGTGGTGAGCTGTGCTGCGCCGTGCTGTGGCGCGGTGCGGCTTCCGCTGCGGCGGCAGCGGTCGAACGGCTAAACACAGCGGGGCCGCAGTGCTGTGTTTCGCGGGTTGCCTGACTCGCAGTGGAATCACACTGCGCGCTCAATGCCACTGAAACAAAACTGGTGTTGCAGAGTACGTCAGTCGCGACTTTGCACGTGGTATGGTACTTCCTGGTAGGGGAATGATAAAATTCCAGAGAAAAAGGTACGTTCTCTTAATTCCACGTGGAAAGACACGGTGGTGTTTTCAGTGGTGTAATCAGAGTAAGGTAGCCGGGTCACATAGACGGGGGGCGTGCACTGGATGTCTTTGCCTCGGGGGGGAGGGGGAGGCAGCGGTTTCGTGCTGAGTGCAAAAACAATGGAGAGGGACTAAATAAAAAGGACAAAAGGAAGAATTGAAAGAATACGCGGTAGTAGCAGAAGACTAGTGCAAAACGTTGGAGTGAACTGGCATGGGAAGGGGCAGATACGTATTAAATGTAAGGAGCAAGACATTCGGATTAGAATGTGTTGCGCAACAGCTCCATGAAGTCTGTGTTTCTCTGAGATGGTGACGCTTTTTATCTTACTTAGTGATGTCGTTATACCACGTGAGTTAACTTGCCTTGCTTGCATGCTTCATTAACACAGGTCACATAATTTAGAAATTAAATTGTATAGTCGATGAAATAAACAAATTGGTCAGTATCTTCGGATGTTCGCCACAGCGTCAGTAAAAGGTACGTTATCCGAAACTTGCATACTAAAAAAATGGGTCAAATGGCTCTGAGCACTATGGGACTTAACATCTATGGTCATCAGCCCCCTAGAACTTAGAACTACTTAAACCTAACTAACCTAAGGACATCACACAACACCCAGCCATCACGAGGCAGAGAAAATCCCTGACCCCGCCGGGAATCGAACCCGGGAACCCGGGCGTGGGAAGCGAGAACGCTACCACACGACCACGAGATGCGGGCTTTGCATACTAATCGAAACTGTTACATAATAGGGTGATTACTTCATTGTTACTGTCAAACGTCTTAGGCATGTGCCACGAAACCAGGAGTTACAAAGTATTTTTCAGAGATTGGTATCGTAAGTTGCTGCGTCTTCTGCACTTCCCTAATAACAACTTATCTCAAAACAGAGATTATTACTACAATTTACGTCAAATTGTAGGACGTTTTAGATAGTTTTTCAAGGAAACTGTATACCTATTTGTAAAAAAATTGTATAGACGAATCACTGATGTTATTCAAACACCGTCTGAGAATGCAGCAGTATATCGCGCTAAAGGTACGTTATTTATTTATTTATTTTTAATTTGTGAGTGTGAGCTGAATTATACACCACATTCTCTGTATAGCGTATAACAGTGTCTGCCCGAGACATACATGACCTGAGTCGAATCTGATAGTCTCTTGGCTGCAAAACGCGCTTCACAAAAGTTGATCTTTCACTTTATCTGCTTCCCCCTTGTAGAGTTACCCTCGTATTCTCCTAGTCGTTTTTACACCATTGTAGCGTAGTAAGCACATACACGTTTCAACGTCTACATGACGTCCTTTAAAATCCCGAACTTCCCAGCAGACTTTGAATATCCGTGACCGATCTTAGATGTTCCTTCACCTTCCCAGTGCGTTGATGAACTACGGCAGTATGTCTCATCCTCAAGAGCTTCCCATTCGTCAAGATCTCCCTTTCCGTACAAACATTTCCTGTGTGAAAATAAGCATCTTAAATTAACAATAGTAAAACACTGTATTTCGCAGGCGCTTGTGCATCATTGTTATTCGACGATCCAAATGTTCATTTGATTTCAGTTTATGAATACCCGTTCGTCCGCTACGCATTGCTGAGGTATTGCAATTCAGTGTCAGGGAGCTGTGGCACGGTCTGTGTGTTAAGGTTTTAATAATACCGCTCATTGGGGACAGATTGTGTCAGTAACCGTCCGTGTTTGCGGGCTTTCGGTATACTATGTGGCCACCATCCACTTTCTTGAAGATAGGCAGGAGTACATCCGCGAAATGTTATCTGCCATCTCCCTTCTCCTCCGTGGTGAAGTGCGCCATATTTCCACATTAAACACCTACAGTCCATGAAACGAAATAAGATATTTTGTTTTCGGTGGTTGTTCAAAATGCCAGTTCTACGAATGTAGCGGTAAAGATGCGGCATAAAGTAGGAGAATATTTTACTAACTGTGACATTTGTAGCTGTGACAGTTTACATTTAATAAAATGAAACTTTACACAAAAACGAAATGAAGACCTACAGTTCTTAACGATCTCTGGTAGTTTAAGACAGTTTACTTTTGTTTTTTTAGCAGAGTCTGTGACTATGTGATTTTACCCTTCAACACGAGAACGTTTGTGTTTGTTTATTTTGTTTATTTTATCTCTTCCTGAATGATTTTCCTCATTCCATATATTATACTGAAACTGCAATTACATTTAATAATTTCGAACTATCGGGTCTGTAGTCAGTTTTAGGTTGGGGTCAGCACCTGTGGTTGTATTTTTTCCTCCGTCGCCTATGAGTATTTATATTTCCATGTTTTTCCTCCCCCTGATTAATTTTTGTTTTTGCATTCTTTCTTGTAAATTTATTATTGTTAGTAATAAATATTTTTCTAAGAGTGATTTTTTTTGTTTTTGTTAGTGTTCAAAAAGGGTATCTTTCGGGGTTTGAATTTTTTTGTATCTTTTAAATCGAACGCCAGCTATCCTTTTTCCTAAAGTACTTGTAATATAAGCATTGGACTCTGCGCTCGCCCTTTGTTTTCTGGTGGTACACGGGGGCATACAGCGGCCGATCTGGTGGTGACTGGATATTATGCTGTAAGTTTCTTGGACACTTTTTGAGCTCCTCAACACTTTCATGTTTGTTCTACACCATTTTTCGTTCATCTCAAGACGTTCTTGATACCAGTAGCATTAGTAAACATTACTTTGCGTTACTTTTTAAACTTTTGTAACCATTCGTTAGAAATAGAGATTTTACGTATGTCATTTCCCTTTACTTCTCATTAATCTCAAGACACTTTATTTTAAACAAAAAAAAGGTTACGCTCGTCGCCAATATATTTATTACAAAGAATGCGAGTGGTTGTCTTTGCTACGTCGTGGGTGATGAATTCAAAATGAGATCAGTTGTTTGCTATCGGGCTGAGGTTTCTTGGACACGCTGTCCTATAGCTATTGAAATTCTGGAAAACACAGCATGTTGGTGATTAAATTAAACATTCCGCCTAATTAGTGACTGAAAAATAATCGAAATGCAAGGAATTACCACAGATGACTCTCCGTTCAGAAATTTACCTCCGACAAATCAAAATGGTTTGGCATCACTGCCAATGAATAAAGTAGAATCACGTTGTGTTAGCTGCCACTTACATCTCAGCACAGGAATATGTGGTAGTTAGAAGTGAGTACTTGCCACTGTAGGTCCGTGAGGGTTTGTGGTTTGCGTTCCGTGTTAATTCAGAAGAAAAAATTCTTCTCACCTGCGTAAATAGCGTAAACTCTTTTGGTTGTAGCTGTATAGAGCTAACTATGAAATAACAAAAACAGGAACTTAATCATTTTATTAAAAAATGCTGTGAACATAATTTCAGGTGTAGGGTTGACGAGCAGGACGGAAATTGGGCTGTTAGTCGTGTACCACTCTCATGACTGGTCAAAACGGTCACACCATGTACGGCTTGCTGTTTCCTTGATTTGGAGGGAACCAACGGACCACACAACGGACTGTTAATTTTTTCTGACAGAAATAGGTGGAATTACTTCGAAACCAGTATAATTATGCGATATCCTTATTTCGCATCTGCTAAAACCCTTGTACGTGCAGTGAAGAACTGCCGACACCAGTGTCTCCTGAGAATATGACAGTGAGTGAAAATCCATACACTGATGAACAGGCAAAAGATATGGAAGGAGTATATGCACATCGAATCAAAATTTTAGGGCTGTTGTGAATTACGTGAGCCACATTTTTGTCTTAAAAGGGTCTCAACGATCTTGTTCTTAATTTAAATAGCAACAGGTTGATCTTTTTGTTTCGCGAGCAAAAGAGATGTAATCTCTTTCTTTGTGATGCAGCCATGCCGTCTTTTCTGTATTTTTCTCCAAGGAAGTTGTCATGGTTGTCTGTTATGCTATCCACTCCATTATGGAGAACGTATCCCGTCATTCTGATGCAAATAGTAACACTAGTTTGCAGATTCAAGCAAAATTTGTCTAAAAAGATATTTCTTCACAATGGAAATAAATTTCCTTCTTTCTGTTTGCTCATATAGTTAATCCAAATGGGACATACGAGAAATTTTACTACTACTCTCTCTTACCGAGTACGAGAAAAGAAAGGGACGAATGTGTGGAGATCTCAATATAACTGTAATTCTTCTCCCCATGCATCTCGGGTACTTATAGCACTGCTGTTTTCTATAAGAGCGGGCCAGCAGACACAGAAAAAACCGCTATTGTGGGAGAAGTTGCATGCTCAGAATGAATTACTGCTTGGCCAGAAGAAAGTGGTGAACACGTTGTAACGCGTGTTTTAAGACAAGCTTTACACTAACGGGTCAAACCAAGTATTGGGAAAACGGAATATTATGATTTAGAAATATATGGCTTGGTTAATTATTCTGCGTCCGTGTGTTTTAAATGTAAGAAATGCGGCAATCTTTTTGCACTGACGAATAGGATTTAGTACGTAATGTACCAAGCAGGCCCATTGTAATTACTACAGTTAGTAATTTTCCCAGTCAGCCAGTCGTAAAGCCAGCTAAACAGATCACGTCCAAGTCCGGTAATTCTGATCATGAAACAAAACACCGACAATTTCAAAGAACGGGCTGCTAAAAATACCGATATGGCCCCAGTTTCAGAAAAAGTATATTGCGATATGTCTATTTGATGGTAATTATTATTATCACAAGGAAGTAACAATTGGAATCAGAAAGACAAACGAAGAAATAATATTTGACTGAGAGATCTCCTTTGCACAGCTTTCAGCTAAGACTCATTAGAATTTCAAGTCCATAGATTACGTGTGTCTCCCCATTATATAAGAAAATGTAGTGTTCGAGAAAACCATTACAACTGTCCATGTAAGTTAACTAACAAAATTACATTGTGTCTGTCGAACTTCCTTCTTGACCCAAAAACGGTGTGTATAACTCCGCTGAAATAAAAAGGGTGTCTTTAGAAACCTTGTGAATGCCATGGCCAGAACTTCTAGTGTATCCATGAACGTTTTAATTTGCTTAGACAAGTATCAGTGAAGTAAAATTAGGGAAAGATTATTTGTATGACGTCAAATTGGGGAAATAATCCAGAATGAGATTTTCACTCTGCAGCGGAGTGTGCGCTGATATGAAACTTCCTGGCAGATTAAAACTGTGTGCCCGACTGAGACTCGAACTCGGGACCTTTGCCTTTCGCGGGCGAGTTCGAGTCTCGGTCGGGCACACAGTTTTAATCTGGGGAAATAATGTCTCATGAAAACGTCCTAGATTTTTTGAGTGATGTCGAAAGAACGGCATGGCTGTCATTCGCAAGCGTCTGGAAGAACATTTTAGGCACCCATAGGGCATGGAACTGTCTTGATATTGTGCAAGGACTGCTGAGATCATACCAGCTTACGGGATATGACATCTCACTTAAGACGTTCATGCCTGCGCGGCATACTTGTACATGCTTCTCTTTGTCTGGCGTGAATGTTTTTCCTGTTTCTCGCCGTGGAACCGCGAATGTATTCAAACACCCTATGCTGGTATTTTAATATAATGACTTTTATTTCGACAACTGCGTATGTCCATTCCCTTAAAAAACTGGAGATTAATGTTATTTTATCTGATTTCTCATTTGTTCAGAAAGCTCTCTGATTGAATAATCACACTCATTTGTATTCGCAGCTGTTCGTTGCTCCTGGCTGATAGGTAATACACCAAACTTTCGTGTATTGCAGGTAGCATAATTTGTAGCGTCTACCGTGAGCCACTGGTGGTACATGCGGCCGTCGTTCCGGGTAACCCTGACGCAGTTAGTGTTCAGTTGAACATTTCTCAAACAATAAGGCATAGTCAAGACATAAAATACTGCAAAGTTGTCCGACTATTTCTGGACCTTACAAAGAGACGTTCCCGAGGCTAGCCTGGAAATGAAAAAAATTAGGCATGATTATTTACTTTCTTCACTGTTACGTTAGTCATTTTTTGATTCCTTTGTGCACTGGCGGCTATTCTTTTTCTATTTGCAGTTGTGTGTCTTGTAGCGATAGCGTGTCATTTTACCATACACATGTAAAACGTAGGGCACTGTAAACTTTTACAAAAGACATTATTACATGAATACTGGGGAATGTACAGAAATTCTGAATTCACATTTGGATGCAGGACAACGTCTAACTGTAAATGGGTTTATGAGAGTGTTCAGTTCTAACAAATGAGACCGGGTCGTAAGAAAAATGTTCCACTCTACCCGTTAAATATCAAACAACGAATCTTCCTTCCAAAAAGACATGCGAAGATATTTTATTTAATAATATTGTTGTTTTGAGACGAATGCTCTTGCATCCATATTCTCTTCAAAATTGTTTTTGGAAGTGTCCGCCTTGAGCAAAACATTATTTTTTTCTTTTACTCTATTACCCAGACACGTATTGTTGCAGTTTGTGTACAGCGACAAAGAAAGGGCAAATCGTACAGTTTTTTACCATGGAGATAATGTGGAAACGATAAAAATGAGAAACTGTAATGTGAAACGATAAACTGTAAAACATAAAAAGCAGGCATCAAGAAGTAAAAGCCCATTAATGACATTGAAACTTCAGCGAAGCATGTCTGTGTGAAATAATAAAATAAAGTGCATTATCATTATGGACTTATATCATTTCAGGGTATGATATGATACTCGGACACCGAAGTGCAAATGAGATTCTTTCACGATCACGGCCAGTACTGTACTCACCATAAGTGCAAAGTAAGCAGAATAATAATAATAAATAGCCGGCCGGGGTGGCCGAGCGGTTCTAGGCGCTACAGCCTGGAACCGCGCGACCGCTAAGATCGCAGGTTCGAATCCTGCCTCGGGCATGGATGTGAGTGATGTCCTTAGGTTAGTTAGGTTTAAGTAGTTCTAAGTTCTAAGGGACTGATGACCCAGAAGTTAAGTCCCATAGTGCTATGAGTCATTTGAACCATTTTTTAATAATAAATAATAATAATCCCAAAACTACTTTCTTCATGAACGTTGAATTTACGGGTAGACTACGGGACGTATGGCAGTGACGGAATTTAGTTACACATCTCTTCATTGCTTGCAAACGAATAACCAAACTACCACAAAGCAAACAAAAAATACAACATGAAATAAAGCAGACCATTAGTATACTTGTTTTTAGCCATTGGTGCGACACATGAATTCCTTTCACCAGTGAGTAAGCAGTAATCGCAATAATTACAACGATCCTGAAGAAAGCGAAACAGTTGGCAGAAACTAGGAGCAATTATCGAACGTCTCAGTAAGGTGCATCTTAACATATATTCTCTTTGGCCGAATTATTATTCACCAATAAAGATTAGATTTAAATGAGGCTGCAGTTACAACAATAGATTCTTAAAGATTATTTTAAATAAGTCGGTAGTGCAGAACGTGTCACCAGATAAGATTTGCATCGGACATTTCGCCGTCTCCCTCCTTCATATGATAGAGCATTCATTCCAACTTCAGCCCATGTTCCTTCTTCCTCTTTCATTTTCACTGTGCGTAACATCAGGCACTTTCCGTCAGTAACATCGCATCTATACAGGCTATTTCATAAGAAGATATTAATGGAGACTTCCTAGCGCTACACTCCTGCCACGTGGCTCATCACTCAACAACCACACTTAAAAACCAGTGCACAATTCGAACAGTGCTGCTCGTGTCTAGATAATGACTATAACTGTCTAAAATATAATGAATGACTCTGCCCCAACGTAAATTATATGACTATAAACATCGTGAGATTTCATTCAAAAAAATGGTTCAAATGGCTCTGAGCACTATGGGACTTAACATCTGTGGTCATCAGTCCCCTAGAACTTAGAACTACGTAAACCTAACTAACCTAAGGACATAACACACATCCACGCCCGAGGCAGGACTCGAACCTGCGACCGTAGCAGTCGCGCGCTCCCGGACTGCGCGCCTAGAACTGCTAGACCACCGCGGCCGGCGAGATTTCATTACATCCATCTTAACGCTGATAGCATGCAAGACAAAAATTAATAATTTCATTTAGAATCATATTTTACGTATTAATACCAAATTATGAGTTTTTCCGTCAGCGAGCAGCAGAGACTAGATGCTACTTCATTTATTTCTATACAGAAACAACAGATTTCGATGAGAGCAAAGATCAACAGAAACTATTGTAAGTGTGTGACTGTGTGAAACAAAACAACAAAAGAAACATACCTGTATAAATAGGATGTTATCGCATATCAAACTGTATATAGTATGTTGTTCTTGTAATTGCGAACAAAATTGTTTGTTGATGTTGAGCAGTGTTGTGTAACTACTTCTTTATAAATACATTCACGACAAATCTATATATAATACACATTAAAGACCTTTTGTGTTCTTCAGTCTGTTTGTGATGGCAAATATCAGGAATTACTGTAGGGATTCTGATATGGTTTTTATTGGTAGACAGACTGATTCACGAGGAAGGTTTACGTATAGAATTTAATACCACTATGCTAGACACGTCGTTCAGTAGGAGATACGTAGTGCTATACGTGCGAAACCGTGACGGGTAGCTGGTAACATAATTTTTGCTGTAGAAGGCTGTGATTGTGAGCTATGTGATCTTCAATTCATATTGCTTGTAAATGAATGGTAAATAATAAATAAATAATCATTTATGTGGTGTGATCTTTTGAGCAGCTCCATGAACAGTAATGCGAGATATGCTCCACTATGTGACGTACCGCAGTAGGAGCGGAGCTCCTAGAGCCGGTTTGCCACTTGTGGGGTGGGGGTAGGGGGGTGGGGAGGGGGAATTGAGTTTGGAGAGACGGCCACCTGGCGACCACTATGCGCCAGAAATAACAAAAACAGTCCTTCCAGTAGCGGCCGCAGGCGGGAGCGCGCCAAATGAACGGCAGAGGGCGCGCTGTAGGGTAGATGTGGGTGTGGCAGCGTTGCAGTCTCCACGGCTATATCTGGCTTCGCCTACCTGCTTTGCACACTCGCCAGTCACTCTGTAGCGCGAACAGCGTTTCTATGAACCAACAGAAACCCGTCTCTGTAGTTTGTTGTAACACTCTAGAGCATTACATCGCCATCAGTCAGTGTTTGTTGCACTAGGACAACTTCTCCACCGTCTATGTCGACAAGTTCCGAGTTTTCTAACTATCCTGGCTCCCTCCTCTACACCTACAAGCCAGTTAAAGGTGTTTGTTGAAGAGTACCACTGTCACACTCCACTACCCCCCCCCCCCTCCCCCTCCTCTTCTTTGCCTGCAGTTTGTTCCATGCTGGTTTATCGATCGGTCCACGTTTTTCATCGGTCGCTGTTGTCTTCCCAGAGATTTTTATCATTATTATTATTTTGTGGTTATCACTTAATGCTTAGCAACCTTCTACAATACCGCATTTCAGAATAAGCAGTTTAGTTCCTCTCTACTTTCTCCACAGTTCATGATTTAAGTTCTGAAGGTCCTGACCGAAAACAAAATAATGCCTGAAGTAAAATTATGTATTGATTCATCCCAGAGGTCGTCTTTTCACAGGTAGCAAGTTTCAAAACAAATCGTTAGGTTCAGAGAAATACCCAAAAATACGTCAAAATTAACTCAATTAGACTCTGTTGAGTTAATGACATATATACGCCTGTGAAGCAGGCACATTACAGAATAGGGAATAGAATCAATAAATACCAAAGAATTTTGAAAATATTTACTTACACAGCGGAAAAGCAATCAGAAAGAATTCTTATCTCACTATCTCACTATTTCACACTATCAAGGAAAGCAGAGCTTTGAAATGATTTATCTATCTGTAAAGGAGACTTTTCCACCAATAAATTTCGTTCCGATATGAGAAAATTAGTATTAAAATTTTAAAAGCTCTACACACTGCTGCAAGGCAGCCAAAAGGAATTGCTGAGTCACTAATGTGCATATTCATAAAAACCAGAAAATTTAGAGTAACATAATCGCCTATGAAGCAGAGTTTAGCATCAACAAACACCAATTACATAAAAGCAGAATTTAAGAAGAGTGTTCACGTTTGTGATGCGGGGTTTTGGATGGACAAATTTCAGTCCCACAGACAAAAAAAATTATAATTTGCATACACGGCTGTGAATGTAATTGCTGTTTCATTTATATGCATAATCATAGTAGGCAGTGAATTTAAAATAATGTACACATTTGTGAAGCAGAAATCTGCTTTTTAATTTTACCTAAAGGGCTGCGAAGCAGCCAGGAGGATTGCCAATGGACTAAAAAGCGTAATCGTAAAAAGCAGAAAAAGTAAAATATCGTCTGTGAAGTAGACTCAGTGGTTTACCAAGGACTTTTCATGAGCAACAAAATCCCAGGCAAGCGAAGGACTTCAAGCTTACGAATTAGGAAAATACAGGAATTACTCGATTTCGACTGATGTCCAGACAGTTGCTCGACAAATTCTAAAACGTAAAAATGGACTATAAATTAAAATTACACAGAAAGTGAATGACAGTGAATATGCCTACCTCCGACCGCAACAGAAACACGAGGGCTTACAACTGAGTCCACTTAGCCAGCTAGTATCAGATACGAAAATAAATACAAAAAATACTTTAATACAGGACACAGCTGGTACTAAAACTGTAATTTAGGAAACACATACACTGAGGTACCTCGTATCGGTCCTCCTTTTGTCCGGAGTAGTGCAGCACCTCGAAGTGACATGTATGCAACAAGTCGTTGGAAGTCCCCTGCAGAAATATTGAGCGATGCTGCCTCTACAGTGTATCGGTGCAAGATTTTGTGAGCGAACTGGTTTCTCGATTACGTTGCATAAATGTTCGATGGGGTTCATATGACGCAATCTGGGTGGCCAGATCACTCGCTCGAAGTTATGGGTTTTTTAAACCAATCACGAACAGTTGTGGCCGGGTAACATGACACATTGTCATACATAAAAACTCCATCGTTGTTTGGCAAAAAATGCTCCGCAGGTAACCGAACATAACCATTTCTGGTCAATGGGCGCCTCACTTAGGCCAGAGGACCCAATCCAATCCATGTAACCACAGCCCACACCATTACGGAGCCACCACCTGCTTGCACACTGCCTTGTTGACAACCTAGATCCATAGCTTCCCGGGGTCTGCGCCATAATCGAACCTTATCATCTTATCTTACAAACTGCAATCGGTTCAAATGGCTCTAAGCACTATGGTACTTTACATCTGAGGTCATCAGTCCCCTAGACTTGTTGTTGCTGAGATCTTCAGTCGTGAGACTGGTTTGATGCAGCTCTCCATGCTAGTCTATCCTGTGCAAGCCTCTTCATTTCCCAGTACCTACTGCAGCCAACATTCTTCTGAATCTGCTTAGTGTATTCATCGCTTGGTCTCCCTCTACGACTTTTACCCTCCACGCTGGCCTCCAGTACTAAATTTGTGATCCCTTGATGCCTCAGAATATGTCCTACCAACCGATCCCTTCTTCTAGTCAAGTTGTGCCACAAACTCCTCTTCTCCCCAAACCTATTCAGTACCTCCGCATTAGTTATGTGATTTATCCATCTAATCTTCAGCATTCTTCTGTAGCACCACATTTCGAAAGCTTCTATTCTCTTCTTGTCTAAACTATTTATCATCCATGTTTCACTTCCATACATGGCTACACTCCATACAAATACTTTCAGAAACGACTTCCTGACATTAAATCAATACTCGATGTTAACAAATTTCTCTTTATTTGAAACGCATCCTTGCCATTGCCAGTCTACATTTCATATCCTCTCTACTTCGACCATCATCAGTTATTTTGCTCCACAAATAGGAAAACTCCTTTACTACTATAAGTCTCTCATTTCCTAATCTAATTCCCTCAGAATCACCCGACTTAATTCGACTACATTCCATTATCCTCGTTTTGCTTTTGTTAATGTTCATCTTATACTCTCCTTTCAAGACACTGTCCATTCCATTCAACTGCTCTTCCAAGTCCTTTGCTGTCTCTGACAATATTACAATATCATCGGCGAACCTCAAAGTTTTTATTTCTTCTCCATGGATTTTAATACCTACTCTGAATTTTTCTTTTGTTTCCTTTACTGCTTGCTCAATATACAGATTGAATAACATCAGGGGGAGGCTGCAATCGTGTCGCACTCCCTTCCCAACCGCTGCTTACCTTTCATGCCCCTCGACTCTTATAAATACCATTTGGTTTCTGCACAAATTGTAAATAGCCTTTCGCTCCCTGTATTTTACCCCTGCCACCTTTAGAATTTGAAAGAGAGTATTCCAGTCAACATTGTCAAAAGCTTTCTCTAAGTCTACAAATGCTAGAAACATAGATTTCCCTTTCCTTAATCTTTCTTCTAAGATAAGTCGTAGGGTCAGTATTGCCTCACGTGTTCCAACATTTCTACAGAATCCAAACTGATCCACCCCGGAGGTCGGCTTCTACCAGTTTTTCCATTCATTTGTAAAGAATTCGCGATAGTATTATGCAGCTGTGACTTATTAAACTGATAGTTCGGTAATTTTCACATCTGTCAACACCTGCTTTCTTTGGGATTGGAATTATTATATATTTCTTGAAGTCTTCTTTCACTATAAGACACAAGATATCGAACGAAACATTTGAAGCGCCCTCTATATCATCCGGCTTTCTTTGAAGCATGTATTTACTTTTCTAAGTTTACATTTGTTATTTATAGTCCTGATATTCGTTACTAATTCCAGATTCCCTCTCCAGAGCTTCATTTCCCCATAGATAAATGGCAAAGGCATAAATGTAGCGTTTCTGGTCTTCAGTACATCACAGTTTGTAACCGTGTTAAGCAGTTTTTACTGGGTTGTATTATTTCACTGAATTTTTCCCTTTGAAGGAAATGATTAAGTCACCCATGTTTTTCCACCTTCTGATATTTCGGTCTCACGCAAATTTCTCCTTTTGCAACGGTTTTCGTACATGAAACCATTTACCACCTGCTTTCCGCATAAATCTAAAGTTTCACATAAACTGCTTTCGATATCCACTGGTGAAATTTCTATCAAATTTCTTTCAGAAATTGCATCAGAAAATATAACTTTTTAGTAAATAGATTTAAAACTTAAAGCTGCCAGATTATTGCGATGACTCCCATTAGCATCGGCGTCCCTATCATACTTAACTTCACATCAGTATCACCTGGCAAATCTTCGAGAACACCTGCAACTATTTCGTAACCTGTTAGTGTTATCGGCGTGAAATAACCGGCCGAAGTGGCCGTGCGGTTAAAGGCGCTGCAGTCTGGAACCGCAAGACCGCTACGGTCGCAGGTTCGAATCCTGCCTCGGGCATGGATGTTTGTGATGTCCTTAGGTTAGTTAGGTTTAGCTAGTTCTAAGTTCTAGGGGACTAATGACCTCAGAAGTTGAGTCCCATAGTGCTCAGAGCCATTTGAACCATTTCTTCGTGAAATAACATTTACAGCAATGAGATTCGTAATAAGACTTAAAGGAGCCTGACCTTTATGGAACTATATCGACAAAGCCAGTAGAAAAGAAAGCAGTACTCTACGTGTCGCAGTTCACGAAGCTTGCACACAAGGCCAGATTGCCGGCCGTGGTGGCCGAGCGGTTCTAGGCGCTTCAGTCCGGAACCGCGCAACTGCTACGGTCGCAGTTTCGAACCCTGCTTCGAGCGTGGATGTGTGTGATGTCCTTAGGTTATTTAGGTTTAAGTAGTTCTAAGTTCTAGAGGACTGATGACCTCAGATGTTAAGTCCCATAGTGCTCCGAGCCATTTCATTTGAACCAGGGCCAGATTCTTTATTTCGCAAATAAAAAGTATAGATTAAACAAAAAAGGTGCACAAGAAGAAAAGACCCTTCAGTCATATCTGCTCTAGTAAGCACAAAAGTTGCTGCCAGTTGAAAGACGGTAAACCCTACAGATACGATCTCCACACATGCTTATTGAACAGCAAACCAGATCTAGATGCGGTGAAGTGTTTCCATTTCGAGATAAAAATGTACTTAAACGTACCAGCAGCCCATGATATAGGAATAAACTAACACTGAAAGAGGTGGTGTTAGAAGTAGCAGGATACAACACTGAGATAACTCGAGAAGCCTAGAGCAGTTTATTTATTTGTTGTGCTTATCACATCCGTACATCTATACGGCGCATATCAATAATGACATTGACAATTCAGATGTGGAATACCCTAAACCAGAATAACAAATTTTTGGGGATTTTGGATGATCGCCATTCCAGTATCCCTAAATTACCATCTTCCAGGACGTAATCTAATAAAGCAAATGTGTTTTTTTTTTCTAAAAATTACTGCTTACCCAGCCAATGTGTTGGCTTATACAGATCATTCGACACGTGCTAATCACGTGAAATCATGTGTTTTGGTGCCTAATACGTCGAGTATAATCTCGAATCCTTCCTACGCAATAGACCTGATTATCTGTGCTGTGAAACCTGATCCCTTATGTACCATATCCGCAGCAGCGTTACTGGGAATATTAAGAAACATTCAGTGCAAAGTATAGTTTTTCTGATGACGATAGGAATGGAGTTAACACGATGTGCATTTCGTTTAAACTGAGATTTGACGTCGAAGTTCACAATATTACAATGAAATGAACACCCTTAGCTGCTTACAGGCGTTGACATACGTCTGCGGGGAGAGATGAAAATGTGTGCCCCGACAGGGACTCGAACCCGGGATCTCCTGCTTAAATGGCAGACGCTCTAAGCATCTGAGCCACTGAGGATAGCGCGACTGCAGGGATTTATCTCTGGCACGCCTCCCGCGAAACCCACATTCTCAACGTATTGTCCCACACTACATTCGTAGTGCTCCCGCCCATTATACTCATTACTCGCGGCGCGTAGCCGATTCCAGTAAGAGTTCGGGCAACATGTCCGAAAGAACAGATACCATCTTAGTATAGATATAGTTAAGGCTCACCGGCCACTTGACCATCTTCTTCTTACGTGTGAGAATGTGGGATTCGCAGGAGGCGTGCCAGAGATAAATCCCTGCAGTCGCGTAATCCGCTGTGTCCTCGGTGGCTCAGATGGATAGAGCGTCTGCCATGTAAGCAGGAGATCCCAGGTTCGAGTCCCGGTCGGGGCACACATTTTCATCTGTCCCCGTTGACGTATGTCAACGCCTGTAAGCAGCTAAAGGTCTTCATTTCATTGTAATTTCATTCTAACGAGCTGCATGGTCACCGATGGTACCTGTTCTTTCGGACATGTCCGAAAGAACAGATACCATCTTAGTATATATGTTCACAATATTGTCGTTAATGCAAGGGTGTCTCCACAAAATGCTTTCGTAATCAAATATTGTAGTTTATTTGGATTATTTTCTATTTTACGAGGGCTTGCTCAAAACTAATTCCCCCGAATTCTTTGTGTGAAACCTCTTAAGGCTTTTTAAACAAAATAGTCTTAATTAACATTACATATCTTCACTCTTCATGTATACTTATTTGTTTCTTGACAGTCATCCTGTCTACGAACACGTTTCCATAACGAGAGGCCAATTTGTTGATACTGCCACTGTAGACTGTTTGATTTTGTTGACAGAGACACAACATTAGCTCTGCTTTTCCTGCTTCGTCACTATCAACGTGAAGTACTCGAAGCTCTTCCTTTCAATTTAGGAACCAGATGAAAATTGGTTGGGACGAAGTCGGAACCGTTTGGAATATGATCGATGGCAGTGAACCGAAGGCGTCGAATTGTTGCAAATGCCGCACCACTCTTGTATGGTCTGGAATTGTCATGCTCAAGGAGAGGGTGATTCATATCTGGATTAACTCTTCGAATTCGAAGCTCGGTTACAGGATGCTGTTTCTCATGCACCGCCATAGTTACGTTATACTTTAAAATTCAAAGTCCTCTAGCGGCAGAAGGCTGCAAATATATAAACTCGAAGAATACAGATGTAGAATGCTGTAACGTTTGTTATATATAAGAAACAGAGATTTCACATAAAAAATTCGGAGGCATTACTATTGGGCATGCTTTCGTAGTTTTGTAGTGGTGGATCAGCCACGGGGAATTTTTAGACTTTCCCATTCTGTCTGGTTGACGATTGTTATGTAACAGAAACCAAAACTTTTTTTTTTTTTTTTTTTTGGGAAACTGTGTGTGGTTATTAAAGCAATTCAGGAATGATGGAAGCTATCTTTGTACTAGGAAAGGAAATAAAACTGAAGCATTCTCTCAGCAATACAAATGAACCAAAACACTTACATGGTTAAGGTGGTTGATGGTTCATTGCAGTTTATTCTCGTCAAACTACATGTAATAACGTCTCTTGTAATTTTATGTGATGGAATTAAAGAAAAACTGCATTGAAGTCCAACAGCGACAAGTTATAATTTTCGGAAGTACTGTTCACCAAGAACGGCGTTTACTGTTCCGTTGGCTCGTTGGAAAGTGTTTCGTAAATTATGAATGAAAAACACACGACAGTTGTGTAATATGCTACAATTATTTATCTAATGATTTATCTTTTTATTTTAAGATTGCCTAACAGACGTATATAAATTCTTACGAAAATTGAAGGAAACTGAAAAAAGTAATGTGCCTCGAAGGAGAATCTTATGATCATTCGTTGGGGCGATGACTTTTTGGTTGCATTCTGCAACGACACAGAACCCTGGTGACAGCCGTCAGTAACACGTGTGATGTGTATTGTTATATGGGGCCTTTATGAAAAGCCGTGCATGTTTGTAGACATTTTCTTCTTACAAGTTGATGTGCTTTCAAATAATAGACACAATTTCAGGGTACTACAAACAGTTTCAGGCAAAAGCAACCGAACATTAGGGAGAGTTACAAATGATCTCTCAGGTATTTTCGGCGTCATTGATGGTATACTTCCGTGTTTTGATCAAGATGGTTGTTACCATCCTCTGCACATTTTTCGTAGACCGACCCACCCGTCGTGTTCACGCGCTGCGAGTTTTGCTGTTAGGTGCACGAGCTGCCTGGACTCCAGTGAGATTGCGAGCTAAT
Organism: Schistocerca americana; assembly: GCF_021461395.2. Lineage (NCBI taxonomy): Eukaryota > Metazoa > Arthropoda > Insecta > Orthoptera > Acrididae > Schistocerca > Schistocerca americana. The sequence continues at coordinate 63,727,112 of NC_060120.1, forward strand.
GATGGTATCACGCTGCGATTTATAGCTGTTTGTGAGTTCAACTCCAAGCGCCCACCAAATCCTTTGCAGCTCTTTTCTATTAGGGAATGAAATGTGATGAGATTAGCGTTGTGGTGCAAAAGACAAGTTTGTGGGACGGAACAATTAAGGAACTTACCGAAATAAATATGTCAAAATACCTAACAGTGACGAAGGTTTAAATTTAACAAGGCTTTTGGTCCGGCTCTCAGTTCATTTAGATCTCGCCGGCCATCACATCCACTGGAGCTGGGAAACGTTAAGAGAATGTGCGATTCACGGTACGTCGGTGCGCATGCTGAGAAACAAAAGAGCCTCGAAGGGCGTAGTGGGCGTCGCGAGTCAAACTTACAACCACTTGTAAATAGTGGCGCGGTAGCAACAGTAGTTCACATTCTAATTAGTCCAGGCCGGAGCATACTGAAAAACACAACTCGTAGCCTCTGAAGACGACAAATTGGTCGGTCATGGAGGTATTGTTGATAAAACAGGAACAAAATCTCAGATGAACACTCGATAGTGCACGCTGACAGTTACATCACAGTTTAACACTAGATGGCACCACCCTCCTGATTAGTTTCGTTATTCACTGTGTCAGGAAACTACACTTCTCAATACGACAGCGTTTACATTGATTTGTAGCATAGTTTTAGAATAGGGAGTGTATGCAATCCCATTAAAAAAATCTAAAAAAGTTACACAACATTTGTCTTTTTCTAGTCTCCTAAAGCCCTGGGAGGTATCAAACGGTACATTAGAAGGCAATTTATTCACGACTCTCTTATAACCTACAGATATTTATGAAGGATGTTCTTTGTCTTTCAACAACAACAAAAATAGTCCGTAAATAGCGGACAACCTTATCTTTTGGAAAATGACGTGGTATATCTACTCAACAACGTGATGTTTTCCTTATTACACTTCCAGTCAGATGAGTGAATTAACGTAACACATAAGAAACAATAACGGTAGCTAACAAACAATAATCTACACAAGCGTGATAATAAAACTTTAAATGCAGTAAAACATTTTCCCAATACAAGAAAAACTAATTCCAGAGTTGTTGATACAGCTGAGTGATAAACGCAAGTATCTTCAACAGATACGGTTCTGAAACAAAAGTAACTACGTATACAAAACCACTCGTGTGTTAGAGAGTCGAATGCGCAGATCATTAGACTCCGAACGAAACTGTTTCGTTTCAAGCAAATTACCTATAATAATAAGAATGGTTAACAACAAAAATATGTTTCTCTTGCATGAAGAACACTGCCGGAAAAAAATTACACCACTGGCCATTAAAACTGATTCACTAAGAAGAAATGTAGATCATAAACAGGTATTCATTGGACAAATATATTACACTAGAACTGACATCTGATTACATTTTCACACAATTTTGGTTCATAAATCCCGAGAAATCAGTACGCAGAACAACCACCTCTGGCCGCAGTAACGGCCTTCATACGCCTGGGCATTGAGTCAAACAGAGCTTGGATGGCGTGTACAGGTACAGCTGCCCATGCAGCTTCAACACGATACCACAGTTCATCAAGAGTAGTGACTGGCGTATTGTGACCAGACGTTCTCAATTGGTGAGAGATCTGGAGAATTTGCTGGCCAGGGCAGCAGTCGAACATTTTCTGTATCCAGAAAGGACATGCAACGTGCGGTCGTGCATTATCCTGATGACACGTAGGGTTTCGCAGGGATCGAATGAAGGGTAGAGCCATGGGTCGTAACACATCTGAAATGTAACTTCCACTGTTCAAAGTGCCGTCAATGCGAACAAGAGGTGACCGAGACGTGTAACGAATAGCTCCTCATACCATCATGCCGGGTGATACGCCAGTATGGCAATGGCGAATACACGCTTCCAATGTACGTTCACCGCAATGTCGCCAAACACGGATGTGACGTTCATGATGCTGTAAACAGAACCTGGATTCATCCGAAAAAATGACGTTTCGCTATACGTGCACCCAGGTTCGTCGTTGAGTACACCATCGCAGGCGCTCCTGTCTGTAATGCAGCGTCAAGGGTAACGGCAGCCATTGTCTCCAAGCTGCTAGTCCATGCTGCTGCAAACGTCGTCGAACTGTTCGTGCAGATGGTTGTTGTCTTGCAAACGTCCCTATCTGTTGACTCAGGCATCGAGACGTGGCTGCACGATCCGTTACAGCAATGCCGATAAGATGCTGTCATCTCGACTCCTAGTGATACGAAGCCGTTGGGATCCGGCACGGCGTTCCGTATTACCCTCCTGAACCCACCGATTCCATATTCTGCTAACAGTCATTGGATCTCTACCAACGCGAGCAGCATTGTCGCGATACGATAAACGGCAATCGCGACAGGCTACAATCCGACCTTTACAAAAGTCGGAAACGTGATGGTACGCATTTCTCCTCCTTACACGAGGCATCAGAACAACGTTTCACCAGGCAACGCCGGTCAACTGCTGTTTGTGTATGAGAAATCGCTTTGAAACTTTCCTCATGTCAGCACGTTGTAGGTGTCGCCACCAGCGCCAACCTTGTGTGAATGCTCTGAAAAGCTAACCATTTGCATATCACAGCATCTTCTTCCTGTAGGTTAAATTTCGCGTCTGTAGCACGTCATCTTCGTGGTGTAGCAATTTTAATGTCCAGTAGAGTAGAACACCCTTCCAGGGGCTTCGAATTCAATTAAGATACAGTGTTGCAACAATGCATTGAAGTACATGAAATTATTTCATTTACAGACCAATAGCACAAGTGGTTCTTAGGTACCAGATGCCGGCCCATGCTGAAACACCCATACTTATAGCCCCACGTGATGTAGCCTCCATGGGCGGTAATAAGCTGCTGACTCTGGCATCGCTACGGTCGCAGGTTCGAGTCCTGCCTCGGGCATGGATGTGTGTGATGTCCTTAGGCTAGTTAGGTTTAAGTAGTTCTAAGTTCTAGGGGACTGATGACCACAGCTGTCAAGTCCCATAGTCCTCAGAGCCATTTTGACTCTGGCATCCAGTCGATACTACAGGTGGTGAATACTGTCCCGGGATACGTTATGCCACGCCTGTTCGACCATTTTGCCTAGTTCTGGAAGAGGTGTGGGATGATGAGTGGCACTAGTCAAATCTCGCCCCATCATATCGCACACGTGCTCTGTTGGAGACACGTCCGGAGGCAGTGCTGGCTGTGGAGGTTGCCGCGCGTCGTTGAGTTTCGCGGCCAGTGTGTGGGGGAGAACTGTCCTGCTGGAACAGCATATCACCTTGATGTTGCAGGATAGGTGAAAGAACTGGTCTAACAACGTTCTGAACGTACCGAGAGCGTATGCTCCAGAAACACCAAAGGAGAACTGTGTCTTGGACGAATGCACCCTACGAGACAGCGGTCACCAGGTCTACGCCGTAATCATAAACGGCCATCACTGGCGTCCAACCAAAATCTGCTTTCATCGCTGGAGGCCGCGCCGCGCCATTCCATCTTCCATACGATCCTCTCATGGCACCAGTCGAGCAGTGAACGTCGATGCTTTGGCGTCAATGGAAGGAGGAGTGGAGGTGTGCGTGCCCACAGTCCCACTGATGATAACCGATTCGCAACGGTTCGTACGGAGACATCTGGGTTCACAAGTGCCGCGCGGGATTAGCCGAGCGTTGTCAGGCGCTGCAGTCATGGACTGTGCGGATGGTCCCGGCGGAGGTTTGAGTTCTCCTTCGGGCATGAGTGTGTGTGTTTGTCCTTAGGGTAATTTAGGTTAAGTAGTGTGTAAGCGTAGGGACTGATGACGTTAGCAGTTAAGTCCCACAAGATTTCACACACATTTGAATTTTTTTTTTTTTTTTCGTTCACAAGTCCTCTTATCTCTGCTGTACGATCTGCCACTGCCACCTTTACAATGGGACGCGTACTGCGTGGACGTGCAGAACAGGTGTGCAATGTTCACGCGTCCACTGATGCTATCTAGCGTCGTTTCATTACTGACGCAACTTGTGTGTCAATTCTCCGAAAGTAAAACTGGCTTTAAAATAGTTGGTTGGTAGCGAAATAATTGTCACAGGATGTTTCTGGACCATTTTTTTTATTCATTACGCTTTTCGAGCTTTGACCACCTTCAGATGACCTGGTGACAAGTACATTTTGTTACAATCTTTTGCAAAATTACACACGTTTGTAAATTGAGCCCCTATACTAAACAAGGCATTTGGGAATAAGGCATTTAAGACGTAATAAATACTCTTTTATACAAAGTGAACATACAACTTTAACAAAGAAATCAAGTAACGTCAAAAGCGGCTTAAGTTTTACAATTCCACACAACAAACAACATTTCAACTAAACATGAGTGCTACTAACAAGCGAGTGATGTGGAGCTACAGTTATTTATTCATTATTTATTTATTTTTTCATACATATCCGCTATTTGGATCAAGAACTCTTTTACGATGTATATAGCATTTTGTGCTATAACACTTTTTTACAGAGCATAGTGTAAAAATTGTAGCCCATGTTAAAAGTCCAGATACATAAGAGAATCCCAATCTACCATATGAGGTATGGAAAAAGGCCCTTGTTTTCCGCAGACTGAACAGTTAACTTTTTTATCGCCGATCTTTGGAAAAGATAAATTAGGCAAGTATACAGGGATATTTTTATACTACATTTTACAGACGGTAACTTTTTAACGCAGGATGGCGCAAGTGTCATAAGGCTGCCGTACGTGTAACGCACATAATGGCAGCTGGTAACCCCCGAACATCAAGCCGTGTACAGCACAAAACGTATATAGATTTTTTCCTACACCGAAAATGAGAATTAAGGCCAACTTGAGTTAATGGCACCATGAGACAAGAAAATGGTTCAAATGGCTCTGAGCACTATGGGACTTAACTTCTGAGGTCATCAGTCCCCTAGAACTTAGAACTACTTAAACCTTACTAACCTAAGGACATAACACACATCCATGTCCGAGGCAGGATTCGAACCTGCGACCGCAGCGGTCGCGTGGTTCCAGACTGTAGCGCCTAGAACCGATCGGCCACCCGGGCCGGCACCATGACACAGACACCTTTAAAGTGACATGTTTTTTAATTAATTTTATTTGTGTAGAAGATATATAAAGAAAAGAACGATCAGACTAAAACATGTCATGAGCTAAAAAATACAAAATGGAACATAAAGCGTACAGGTGACTGCAAGATAACCGAAAGACATATGAAAATGTAGGTTTTGTGCGTACTTTCAACCTTTATTTGTTCAGCAACAATTCGTCAAAAATTCTACAGAACCATTGCCTGTAGCTGATAACCTGTTCGTCAGTTATTAAACATGGGGTTAAACTGCGGTTGGTGTAAATTTCGATCTCCTCAAGGATATTCAGTGTGCTATCTTTTTGTTGCGAATGCAAAATGCTTAGACATTTTCGATTGACCGCAAGGAGTGATTTTGTTGTCTAAGGTGACAACCAAGGGCGCTGTTGTTGCAGGTGTATGTGTGCTCCCTAAATCTTGTCTTAAATTCTCTATCCGTTTGGAAAATATAAAAACTACATTAAATGTATTCGCAATTGCGAATAAGGACAACCATCAGCTGTAGATTGGAATGACGATTGTGCCGGAACGGGACTCGAGACTGGAGTTCTCGCTAATCGCCGATTCTCTGCCAACACGGGGAAAGTGACTTTCAAGTACACACATCAAAAAAAGTTTTGCATCATCCCGTTTCCCAGAACTCCTGAAGACAGACGTTGGCTGTGGATATTGTATCACATACACAGTCCCTTTGACTGTTCAGAGACGTCACAAAATCCACCCAAAGATGTAAACAACCATGGATGAGCAGCGCCTATTAGACGGAGGAGGTCTGACAGCCGATCGATTCCAGTTATTCTACCAGGAAGGAGGTACACGGCTCTTGTCTGTAGTTCAACCATGCCTAGACGAACAATATCGCGGTTCGGTCGCGTCCGCATTGTTACTTTGTGTCAGGAAGCGTTCTCAATAAGGGAAGTGTCCAGGCGTTTCGGAGTGGGCCAAAGCGATGTTGTTCGGACATGGAGGAGATACAGAAAAACAGGAACTGTCGATGACATGCCTCGCTCAGGCCACCTAAGGGCTACTACTACAGTGAATGACCGCTACCTACCGATTATGGCACGGAGGAACCCTGATAGCAACGCCACCACGTTGAATAATGCTTTTCGTGCAGCCACAGGACGTCGTGTTACGACTCAAAACTGTGTGCAATACGCTGCAAGATGCACAACTTCACTCCCGACTCCATGGCGAGGTCCATCTTCGCAACCACGACACCATGCAGCGCGGTACAGATGGGCCCAACAACATGCCGAATGGACCGCTCAGGACTGGTATCACGTTCTCTTCACCGATGAGAGTCGCATATGTCTTCAACCAGACAATCGTCGGAGACGTGTTTGGAGTCACCGCGGTCAGGCTGAACGCCTTAGAAACACTGTCCAACGAGTGCAGTAAGGTGGAGGTTTCCCTGCTATTATTGGGTGGCGTTATGTGGGGCCGACTTACGCCGCTGGTGGTCATGTAAGGATCCGTAACGGCTGCACGATACGTGAATGCCATCCTCTGACCGATAGTGCAACCATATCGGCAGCATATTGGAGAGGCATTCGTCTTCATGGAAGACAATTCGCGCCCACATCGTGCACACCTTGTGAATGACTTCCTTCAGGATAACGACATCGCTCGACTAGAATGGCCAGAGTGTTTTCCAGTCATGAATCCTATCGAATATGCCTCGGAGAGATTAAAGAGGGCTGTCTATGGATGACGTGACCCACTAACCACTGTGAGGCATCCACGCCGAATCGCCGTTGAAGAGTGGGACAATCCCAGACTAACAGTGCTTTGATTAACTTGAGGATGGTATGCCACGACAAATACGGACATGCATCAATGCAAGAGGACGTGTTACTGGGTATTAGAGGTACCGGTGTGTACATCAATCTGGACCACCTCCTTTGAAGGTCTCGCTGTATGGTGGTACTACACCCAATTTGTGGTTTTCATGAGCAATGAAAAGGGCATATGCATAATGGATGTACGACGTTAGATCGTAGACGCATGGTTGATGACATATGGAGGTCTGAGTGTGGCCCTGAGTCGTGAGCGGATAGCCAAATGGTAAGGTGACCGCTCGCGATTGGCGGTAAATCCGGGTTCGAGTCCCGTCCGGCACAAATTTTCATTTTCGTCTTTCCATTCTACAGCTGATGGTTGCCCTTACACACACATGTCCAAAGGAACTTTGTATCGTAATCACATTAACACAGGCACTGCAATAGCTTAATATAAATACATTCACAAGACCCGCACTTTATTTTAAAAACGCTTGTGTCACTGTGTCGTTATCGAGGTTGTGGCGCAAAATTGGTCCTAGTTTGTTATTTGTTCGGAAACCTTTTCTGAAAGCGACAGCAATTTTTCGGAGCCTCAGTCGACGTAGGAAAGAGAAATATAGGCTACTGTGTTTTTAACGCTGGTTATTTGCTTGTCCAGCTTGAAGTGAAGTATGCTCGTTTATGTGCGGCAGTATAGCAAGTGTCTGACGAAATGATTACGTCTGTAGCGGTGGGTTTACGGAAGACGTCAACATTTACTTTCGTACCCGTTCTCTTTATTTGCAAATCGGTTTCAAATTCTGTAGTGAAATGCATTTTTTCATGTGTAGTATTGAGAACCTGCGATACTTCCTGAATTTCATCGTAACTGCTTTGAAAGAGAAAGGAAGTGTCATCGACATATCTGCGGTACAAAAGACTTTTCCTACAAAGATCCTTATGCGCTTCGAAAAAATTATTTTCAAAATCGTTTACGAATATTTCAGAGTATCTGACAGAATGGATCCCATCACAAGGCCATTTTTTTAAAAAAAGAATGTCTTTTGGTTGAATGTAAAATAGTTAAAAGTCAACGAAAGCTTTGTTAGGTCCGTAAGTTCTACTGTATATGCATATTCTATCTTTCCAAACGACAGGAGATTTTTCAAGACAGTACCTAATGTCTCTGCTGCAGGTACCTTTTTATAATGGTTCTTAACGTCAAATGAGACTAATACCGCTGAACGTTCATGTACTGGAGAATAGGGAAACAATAGGAAGGACTGGAGCCCTTTTGTTATCACTCGTTTTATTTAACAATCATATCAACAAATACCTTTAAAACAACAATATCTTAATCCTGATTACTTTAGGTAATAATAATAATAATAATAGTGAGTCACAAGAATTTAGTGAATCTGCTACCAATGTCGTTTTATGAAACAAAGTCTATCTCATATATGAGAAAATTTTAAAACCACCGACATTTATGCGCCTGTGGGCTTAAATTAAGACAAACAATATTTGACTAATCTTCGGACACTGAGAACTGATGTTCTCAAAAACATTTACCTGAATAACAACCCGCCACAGATGCACCCAATAAATAGCAGGATGACGTTAATACAAAGGCACTTGTTTCACACTCAAGAGCCAATCAATATCCACTAAGGCGTACTAAGATTTCAAACTTCGGCTCCAAGGCCCAGTAACACAGTCAGCGCAAAGTCTTACTGAGAGTAGCAAAGAAACAATGTTTCACAGCCGGCCAGTTTGGCCGAGCGGTTCTAGGCACTTCAGTCAGGAACCGCGCGACTGCTACGGTCGCAGGTTCGAATCCTGCCTCGGGCATGGATGTGTGTTGTCGTTAGGTTAGTTAGGTTTCAGTAGTTCTAAATTCTAGGAGACTGATCACCTCAGATGTTGAGTCCCATAGTGGTCAGAGCCATTTGAGCCAATCTTTCACAATTGTTTGTTGCTGTTGACACAAGGTGTAATAAATATAATAAATACTCGGGTTAACACAATTAGCGCCAGAATTAATTAGCGAGGAGTGACGCCAGGTCCCTAGAAGGCAGAACGAAAACTTAACTTGGAGAAGCCAAAGCGGAAGGCGTCTGTTCGCACAGGATCCACTTCTCGAGCTTTGACCCGGAGTCACCCCCCGCAACGAATGAACTACACAAGCAAGGTACAACCAACAGCGCAAACCTTATCGATAACTTTAAAGAGAATTACCTGCTATTAAGATATAAAAAAACCTAAAATTACTAGCAAGGCCAGCGGGCACTCCAATCTCAGTCACAATTAAATTACGTGAACTCTTACGCCCCACTGTTCAGTGAAAACCGTAACGAGCACAATTCTGAAAATTTAATTGTAAGCTTTACTGGGGCTCACTGCGCTGAGGCTACCAAACACTCGAATGCAGTATATTTGATAAACAGATTACGGCCTTGCAGCTGATTACGTATTACATCAAACAATAATTCCCCACGAACTGGAAGAGGCACGCTCGTGCATTATACCTGTATTAATACCTAACACCAACCTTAAACACCATGAAATCTTCATAGGCACACCTTTACTTCCATGGTCACACCCATGCGCTTACAGTTACCAGAAGTGAGGCGGCAGCCCTCAACACCTTCACACATATGCCCTAAGTACAATCTCACGATAGGGCTTGCGTCGGGTACAGCAGGCGGCAATAAGGCAGCGGACGACCGTACACAGCCGTGCCCGGAACCATCAGCGCGCAACCCAAGGCAGCAGCAAGCCTCGTCGCAGGCGACAGGAAAGGCCCTCCACCAAGCAGCCCCATACACCTGGTCGGTTCCCGCTCATCTACAAGCGCACTCCGGCCTCAGGTAACATCGAACGCCAACTGTCCACGTCCTCCAGTTAACTCATCCGGCAAAGATAAGGCAGCCAAGACTCAGTACGCGCCACAAGCAAAGATAAGAGCGCGAAGGCGAGGTACTTGCAAATCTTTGACCATAGATGCTAGTAGACTGGCCTTGCTGTGCAGAAGCTATAGGGCTGGTGTGGCTCCAACATATGCCACGCGACTGTTGGCAAAACGTGGCGGGATTTCAAATCAGCGGTCTGCCATCCTATGTTTGTATTGTATTTTACCCACATTCCTCAATTGACTGCCAAACGCTTCCAACAAAAATTACTTTTTTATTTGTGAAAAATTATGTCAGCCCTACATTTGACCTGGATTTGTTCACAGTACCATTTATAAAATCTAACAAATACATCGAACGCCCCTCTGGTGGGCAGCGGGACGAAATTACTATAAACTATGAATTAAAGTAAAATGTCGTTAAAATTCTTTTAAACAGTAAGAGTGGGCTCATGTCAAAACTTTAAATATTGGATTCGCCGCGTTTTGAGCTCTAGTCACTTATAAATGAAAATGGGATATGGGAATTATGGCAACTATAGGTGCCAAAATTGTTGACTTTAGGAGCAGGTCCTTTTTAGAGTATCAATTTTAGGTGCACTTCAAAGGTTCAGTACCTACTATTTTTACAAAAGTTTGAACTATCAGTTTAAAAAAAAAATGATATTTTAGATGAAAGGTGAGACTTTGAGCCGGCCGCGGTGGTCTCGCGGTTCTAGGCGCTCAGTCCGGAGCCGCGCGACTGCTACGGTCGCAGGTTCGAATCCTGCCTCGGGCATGGATGTGTGTGTTGTCCTTAGGTTAGTTAGGTTTAAGTAGTTCTAAGTTCTAAGGGACTGATGACCATAGATGTTAAGTCCCATAGTCCTCAGAGCCATTTGAACCATTTGAGACTTTGAAGTTTCAGAAAATAATTTTGGAGCCTACATTTATTTAATAGCATTAGAAGGTAGAAAAAAATTCTCTTTATGTGTTGACTATAGGTGCTCTTACCTTATTATAATCTCACTTGCATATACAAAACGCGCGTATGTGCAGATGGCTTAAAGTTTTTCCGTTTCAGGGCCTGTATCCAAAGCTGCCTTCGGTTTTCATCCTTACTGAACTTCTGTAACCGAATTATCACAGATACTTTAAAAAATGTAATATGAGTCTGAATTTACAGGCATCACTTTAAACACTTTAATTTACGTGATACTCTATTTCAAGTGAAAAAACATATAAAAGTCACTTCAGCAGATTTCAATAAAGGCATCTTCACTATCATAGAAACACACCTGAAATGTAATGCCATTTCCCCCGACAAAACGCTGAGTACAGCCATAAGTGCAACACGAAACAACCATGTTTTGCCAACATTCACATGACTTTAACCCAGAGATGTTGGAGCCACGAAAATGACATCAGGGCCAGTCTATTATATTTATGGTCGAAGTTGCAAATACGCTGGCGCACGATTCCCGGCGGGGTCAGGGATTTTCTCTGCCTCGTGATGACTGGGTGTTGTGTGATGTCCTTAGGTTAGTTAGGTTTAAGTAGTTCTACGTTCTAGGGGACTGATGACCATAGATGTTAAGTCCCATAGTGCTCAGAGCCATTTGAACCATTTTTGAACGCTGGTGCACCAGCAAAACGCCACGGCTCAACTGCATTTTCTGGCATTTCAGAGTTCTTCATTTCAAAATTCAGCATTTCAAAATTCTCCGAAAGGACCATCCCACCACTCGGAAGGCCACATTTGGACCCCTTTGAAACTCGCTCAATTGGCTATAGGAAGCTCGAGTGCGTCTCCGCGACATGGCTGCCTGCTTGCTTCATGCGTTCGCACCTCTCTGAGCTTTCTGTCCGTGAGCGTTCCATATTAACGGGCAGACACAGGGCGCTCTCGTATCTGTGCCTCTACGCTATCTCTTGGCGGACGACGCTAAAACAATTTTCATGGCATTAACTATCCCCCAAGTGGCATATACCGTTATCGGTTCTAAGTCGACGTCGTCGTTTACAGCTATACTTTTTCTTTTTTTCGCCACTCTATGCGTCTATACTCTTTTGCTTTCAGCAGAGAAAGCATATTTGAAAGTAAAGTTGTAGCCTATGTCACTGAATCAGTGAGATTCGGCTGTTTCTACATTTATTTTACGACCGTTCATGTCTCTTGATCATTTACTGATGCTTGGAACGCACATATATGATAACTATTTCGTTAGCTATGTAGATAAGCCGGACGCGGTGGCCGTGCGGTTCTAGGCGCTGCAGTCCGGAACCGCGGGACTGCTACGGTCGCGGGTTCGAATCCTGCCTTGGGCATGGATATGTGATGTCCTTAGGTTAGTAGGTTTAGGTAGTTCTAAGTTCTAGGGGACTGATGACCTAAGGTGTTACGTCCCATAGTGCTCAGAGCCATTTGTCGTTTTTATGTAGATAAATAACAAAAACATTAATCATATCATTGGATTTCTCGCCACTACGGGCGCTAGTGTCGTCCCAACAGCCGGCCGAGGTGGCCGAGCGGTTCTAGGCGCTACAGTCTGCAGTCGCGCGACCTCTACGGTCACAGGTTCGAATCCTGCCTTGGACATGGATGTGTGTGATGTCCTTAGGTTAGTTAGGTTTACGTAGTTCTAAGTTCTAGAGGACTGATGACCTCAAATGTTAAGTCCCATAGTGCTCAGAGCCATTTTTTTGTCGTTCCAACCGTCAGACGGTAAAATAGCAGTGAGTGTCGTGATTCTGTATGTGATTACAGCACAGTTTCTTGGAGCATTTACATTAACAATCAATTAAAGCTTCTCTCTATGAATAAACAAAATTATCTGGCTTAAATGGAAGAATGTAAATGGCTTTTATGTTCCATTTTCCATTTTCACCCTTCCTTTTTCAGTACAGTAGTTAGTATGAGGCGGTAGCAAGGGGTGAGGTCAGACTACTGTAGGTCGGCGAACGGTATCGTCCGGCAGAAACGCAATTCAGAGCAAAACGGCGGATATTGGGGCGGCGGCGGCGGCGGAGGCGGCGATGTACCGTAACTCACGGGGGAGGAAACACCAGTAGCTAATCCAATTAACGGAGGCGAGCTGGCCCCGGCAGGGCCGTAAAAAGCGGCGCTCCTTGCGCCCTGCGGACTGCGTTGCCGCGGAAAGAACGGCCGCCCAGCTGAGGGTGAGGTGGAGCTGGAGCTGGAGGTAGGGGTTAGCGCTAGCCGGCCTTCGCCGCCCATTCACCGTATTACGCTGCGTCTGCCCGAGGCGGGAGCCCGTCGTAATCCTGTCAGGCACCCGACCGACTGGGCAGCGTTTCCCACACAACTGCGAGTGTTCGGTGTCAATTCTCGAAACGTGGAAATGAGCGAGACCCACCGACAAGTCCGCCAGCGTCACCCAATAAACTCAGGACGAATTACCAGTAGTTACCATTGTTATAGTGGTCTTCAGTACGAAGACTGGTATGATTCAGCTTTCCAAGCTAGTCTATCGCGACCAAACCTTTGTGAATTATTGCTGCAGTCTACATCCATTCTCTTCTTACTACACTGCTGGCCATTAAAATTGCTACACCAAGAAGAAATGCACATGGTAAACGGGTATTCACTGGTCAAATATATTATACTAGAACTGACATGTGATTACATTTCCAGTCAATTTGGGTGCATAGATCCCGAGAAATCAGTACCCAGAACAACCACCTCTAGCCGTAATAACGGCCTTGATACGCCTGGGCATTGACTCAAACAGAGCTTGGATGGCGTGTACAGGTACAGCTGCCCATGCAGCTTCAACACGATACCGCAGTTCATCAAGAGTAGTGACTGGCGTATTGTGACGAGCCAGTTGCTCAGCCACCATTGACCAGACGTTTTCAATTGGTGAGTGTGGTGTCACCGCCAGACACCACACTCGCTAGGTGGTAGCCTTTAAATCGGCCGCGGTCCGTGAGTATACGTCGGACCCGCGTGTCGCCACTATCAGTGAATTGCAGACCGAGCGCCGCCACACGGCAGGTCTAGTCTAGAGCGACTCCCGAGCACTCGCCCCAGTTGTACAGCCGACTTTGCTCGCTATAGTTCACTCACTACTTACGCTCTCATTTGCAGAGACGACAGTTTAGCATAGCCTTCAGCTACGTCATTCGCCACGACCCAGCAAGGCGACATATTCAGTTACTGCAACTAATTACTTCAAGACTGTGTTCTGAACAAATAGTATTGTGAATCACGAACCGTCAAGAGCAACGTTCATCATTAATGGATTAAAGTTAAGTGCCAAACTAGCTACGTCCGCTTTCTGAATTCTAATTCCTTGTCATGTTCCAGACCTCACGTCAGTATAGTTCTTCCCTCCTCACGCCAGCCTGCGTGAGCTAAAACGCGTGCATTTCGGCCTCCTGTAGTAACACTGTGTTGACTCTTCAGCCAACACAACACTGAGAGATCTGGAGAATGTGCTGGCCAGGGCAGCAGTCGAACATTTTCTCTATCCAGAAAGGCCCGTACAGGACCTGCAACATGCGGTCGTGCATTATCCTGTTGAAATGTGGGGTTTCGCAGGGATCGAATGAAGGGTAGAGCCACGGGCCGTAACAGATCTGAAACGTAACGTCCACTGTTCAAAGTGCCGTCAGTGCGAACAAGAGGTGACCGAGACGTGTAACCATTGGCATCCCATAGCATCACGCCGGGTGATACGCCAGTATGGCGATGACGAATACACGCTTCCATTGTGCGTTCATCGCGACGTCGCCAAACACGGATGCGACCATCATGATGCTGTAAACAGAACTTGGATTCATCCGAAAAAATTACGTTCCGCCATTCGTCCACCCAGGTTCGTCGTTGAGTACACCATCGCAAGCGCTCCTGTCTGTGATGCAGCGTCAAGGGTAACCGCAGTCTTGGTCTCAGAGCTGACAGTCCATGCTGCTGCAAATCAGGGATCGAGACGTGGCTGAACGATCCGTTACAGCCGTGCGGATAAGATGCCTGTCATCTCGACTGCTAGTTATAGGAGGCCGTTGGGATCCATTACGGCGTTCCGTATTACCCTCCTGAACCCACCGATTCCATATTCTGCTAACAGTCATTGGATCTCGACCAGCGCGAGCAGCACTGTCGCGATACGATAAACCGCAATCGCTATAGGCTACAATCCGACCTTTATCAAAGTCGGAAACGTGATGGTACGCACTTCTCCTCCTTACACGAGACATCACAACAACGTATCACCAGGCAACGCCGGTCAACTGCTATTTGTGTATGAGAAATCGGTTGGAAACTTTCCTCATATCAGCACGTTTTAGGTGTCGCCACCACCGCTAACTTTGTGTGAATGCTCCGAAACGGTAATCATTTCCATGTCACAGCATCTTTTTCCTGTCGGTTAAATTTCACGTCTGTAGCACGTCATCTTCGTGGTGTAGCAATTTTAATGGCCAGTGGTGTCTAATTCCAGTCTTGGTCTCCTTCTACAATTTTTACCCACGGCATTTCTTTACATTACCAAATTGACGATTCCTTGATGTCTCAAGATCTGACCTGTCTATCAGTCCCTTCTTTCAGTCACGTTGGGAGATACATTCCTTTTCTTTCCAACTCTACTCAAAACCTCCTCATTTATTAATAGAACAACCCATCAAATCTTCAGCATTCTTCTGTAACACCACAGTGGAAAGCTTCTTTTCTCTTTTTGTTTGAACTGCGCATCATCCACATTTCAGTTCTGGAGAAAGCTGCACTGGAGACAAATGTCTCCAAATAATACTTCCTAGCACTTGAATTTACATTCGATATTAGCTGAGTACCCAGCGTTGCCCAGGTAACTATCCCAGTCATCTCCTAGTCCATCTCTTCCTGTCCACTCTCTAGCCATCTCTTCCTCCTCCTCCCTCTCTCCGTGTATCTCTTCCTTTTCCATTTTTCTATCCGTTTCCTCCGTTTCCCATTATGTATCTATTTTTCCCTCCCCTGTACCTCCTCATGGTCCCTCCCCCCTCTCTCTCTCCCCATCTCTTCCTCCTCCTCCTCCTCCTCCTCCTCCTCCTCCTCTCTCTGCCAATTTGCTCTCTTCCTTTTCTCTGTCCATCTCCTCCTCTTTCCTTTCCGTCCATTTCCCCAGTCCCCCTCTCTTTCCACCTCGCTCCCCCCCCCTCCCCATCTGTGTCCATCTCCTCTCTGTTTTACCATCTCCTTCTCTCCCCCTCCTCTCTCCAAGTTACCAGCTCGACCCCTCTTGGACAATGCTGGTTCTTACTCCCCTCCCCACTTCCCCTCCCACCACCCACAGTATATCTTTCCAGACTCTTACAAAGTCTGGTTTCAATCGATCCGGGGGTCTAATATAGGGATGGTAGGATGGTGGTTATCACTGAAACATACGGTTTGGGGTTATATCGGGCCTTTTGTTTCAACGCCAATTTAACTGGGCTGCTAGAACCGCTCAAAATAACCGGTTTCTGAAACAACCGTCTGTCAGTGTCTTCCCTATATTTACTGTAGTAAAGATAAAAATCGAACAAATATTGAGCAATTTTGGCTCCACCAGCTTCAAGATTAATATAATCAAAATATTAAATTTCCAAATAAAAGAAAACTTAGTTCGTCCACCATTTGCTCCTTTTGTCGCAAAGTGATAAGTGGTCTACAACTACAAAAAATCACGAGTATTCTCCCGTTGCTTCTAATTTTTGAAACTCTGCTCAAAAAGCGTATTGTAATCGTGAATCATACCGTCAGTGGACATCACGAATACTCATTGCTAAAGAGTGAAAACTGAGGTTGAAGGACTCTGTTTAATTTGTCCGTTAATTTGTCCGTTTTCAAGGGCTACAATAAGATAAAGGCATGTTGTGTAGACACAGGCAGCAGACCAGCTGGCTTCCATTTTCAATGTGAACTATGAATGAACCGTTATGTTTTAAGTTTTCTACTTTATATTACGTTGCAAATATGTTCGATCTTTTAAAGTAAATGGGGCACTGCACTTCGTCGATATCGCACTTCGTAAAATAATTCCAGACGAGGGATGATGCCATTTTGTAATACAACTAATGTCCGAGGTCGACAGAGAGGAACTACAATATAGACCCGATTTTGAAAGTCTTGCACACTGCATGTACACGCCTCCCGTCTAAAAGGCTACGTCACATGGTAACAGGTGCATTGTCTCGGCAATACTGTACCAATTATTAAGCTTTGTGTTTGTTAAGCCTTATTCCATTCTATTGTGGGAGGGTGGTTCAGCAATCAGTTTCGAATTATTTCACGATAGAGACAGTCTTGGTTACGAAATTATTTAATGTCGATGAAGCGTATCACCGTTTTGGAGCATCATCAGATAGCATAAAAGTAGCTGGATACGACACCATCTGTCATGCAACCACATATAATGAAAATTGGGCGCAACAGTAACTTTGCGTCCATTTTCCTTTTATCCAGCTTCTTTTACACAGTCTGATGATACTCCAGAAGGTTGCAACACGTCATTGACATTAAATAATTTCGCAGCCAAGGCTGTCTTATCCTGAAATACATGTGTTTGCTCCTCGTTTCTGTCGGCATTGTTATTAAAATAGCTGTGGTCGCTTTCCGCCGTTTTCTTGATTGACGCCATATTTCAAAGCAAAACATATTTTACGAATGAAAATTACTCGGTCTTTTGTCAACGATGCGAGAATTGGAAGCTAAATTACCGTAAAAGGGGAGAAGACCCCAGCAGTTCTTCCACACAGAGCTTGCTGAGAATGAGACATTGGCGTGTACGTCAGTCACTACACGTGGAGATTTACCCGAGAATATACGAGATAAAACTTTTTTAAGTTTTAGTTTCTGGAATAATGAAAGGACGCAAGCTGCAGATAAGATACAAGCTGCCTCTCAGTTCTCCCTTTTCTGCTGGTTCACGCATAGCGGTCATTGTCCAGCACTGCCTGCTACGACATGGCGCCCCGTTCTACACTGGTTGCTTTGTAACAACCTCGGGATTGACTCTGTGTTTCATATTCTGTTATTACTTTGTATATATGTAATGTTTCATATTCTGTTTCTACTTTGTAAATGTAAATATTGTCATCTTTTCTGTCAACGTTTGGCGTTATCGTATGATTCTGCCTTATACATCAGTTATTCTTTACGATGATCTCGTCTCTCTTGTTATCTTGTCGTAAGCATAAGCCTTGTTTTTTGTACTTCATTATTATTATTTCTATCTTTTCTCAGACGTTATGTCTGGTCAAAAATGGAAAGTGACGCGGACCTTGATCAAGCGTGACTTCCTTTTAACTGTACGGTATATGTTATATTGCATTTAGGAACTTTCGGGTTATTGAACAGGTATCAATAATTACGGATTTCTGTAGTTGTATATATAAGTTTGGATGTAGCTGTATTGCATTGATGTAGTGGTGGATATTGTGTGGTATGACTCCTGTAGTTGATAGTATAATTGGTATAATCTCAACTTTATCCTGATGCCACATGTCCTCGACTTCCTCAGCCAGTTGGATGTATTTTTCAATTTTTTCTCCTGTTTTCTTTTGTATATTTGTTGTATTGGGTATGGATATTTCGATTAGTTGTGTTTATTTCTTCTTTTTATTGGTGAGTATGATGTCAGGTTTGTTATGTGGTGGTGTTTTATCTGTTATAATGGTTCTGTTCCAGTATAATTTGTATTCATCATTCTCCAGTACATTTTGTGGTGCATTCTTGTATGTGGGAACGTGTTGTTTTATAAGTTTATGTTGTAAGGCAAGCTGTTGATGTATTATTTTTGCTACATTGTCATGTCTTCTGGGGTATTCTGTATTTGCTAGTATTGTACACCCGCTTGTGATGTGATCTACTGTTTCTTTTTGTTGTTTTCAAAATCTGCATTTATCCGTTGTGGTATTGGGATCTTTAATAATATGCTTGCTGTAATATCTGGTGTTTATTGTTTGATCCTAGTTCAATCATGAATCCTTCCGTCTCACTGTATATATTGCCTTTTCTTAGCCAAGTGTTGGATGCGTCTTGATCGATGTGTGGCTGTGTTAGATGATACGGGTACTTGCCATGTAGTGTTTTCTTTTTCCAATTTACTTTCTTCGTATTTGTTGATGTTATGTGATCTAAAGGGTTGTAGAAGTGGTTATGAAATTGCAGTGGTGTAGCCGATGTATTTATATGAGTGATTGCTTTGTGTATTTTGCTAGTTTCTGCTCGTTCTAGAAAGAATTTTCTTAAATTGTCTACCTGTCCATAATGCAGGTTTTTTATGTCGATAAATCCCCTTCCTCCTTCCTTCCTGTTTAATAGGAATCTTTCTGTTGCTGAATGTATGTGATGTATTCTATATTTGTGGCATTGTGATCGTGTAAGTGTATTGAGTGCTTCTAGGTCTGTGTTATTATTATTGTTATTATTATTATTATTATTATTATCCCATAGTTTTACATGTTTCTCTTACAATTTATTACTTTAACTGAATTTTTGTAACTGTGTATACTTGCACACCATTTGCCTGTTCATTTGGCAGCTTTCCTGTCTGGATTACGCGAATACACACAGCTGTTACTTTGCTGTGTTCCTGCTTGCACATCTGTATGATGCAGCCGTGTTAATTCACAAGTTCCTTTACAATGTAGCGCACGGAATCTTATCTTATACTTGCGTGCATTTTCATCCAGCGTGGTATGCCTGATTTTATAATTACTTATTTATTTCTGTCTACGTAGTCTATTTGTATATATATATATATTATACTAGACGTAGGCTGTATGGTCTCAACAGGTATTTTTGTTTTTCTTTAGTTGAATTTTTATGTTATTCACAAACTGTAAGATTTTCTGAAAGTTTAGCACTATGTAAGGCCATAGAACCATGGTCTTTTCGAATGTACTTCTGACCAGGAACCGATTCTTGTACGGAGGCCAAGGTTTTTGTTAATCCTGCCTTTTCAGTTCTTGTGGCTATATTTCCATGAAACTTCCTTCATCCCCTAGCACACATTTCCTCATATCTAACCGAGAAGCGAAAAATCAGTTTTCATAGATTTAGCTTTAAATTTTTTAAGAAAAATAACGAAGTATTTAATTAAAATTTTTGTTTTATGTTTCACCTCCTTAGGAGCTGAATTTGCAAAAACGTTGAAATGTGAATTTTTTATATTTCTAACAGAGAAGCTAAATACTAATCTTAATAGATTCGGTTTCAAAATGCCTGCATAATGAAATAATTCCTTAAAAACTATCATATGCTATTTGTTAAATTTACAAAAACAATGAGACACGTATTTGTTTTTATTTCCAACTGAGAAGCCAAATTCAAATTTTCATTAATGGAGTTTTAAACATGCTTTTTTCATAAAGACATATTTTCATAAAACATTTCACCCCGTGTTTCACCCAATTACGTGTTGAATTTTCAAAAACACTGAAGAACGTATTTTTTCATTTCTAACGGAGAAGTCAAATACCATTTCTCATATGTGCAGCATTGAAAATATTTTAGTAGTTCTTTTTAATGATTCGGTTTAAATAAGAATTTTCATCCATTGTCTCATCTCCATAGTGGTTAAATTTCCAAAAATTCTGAAATAGTGTTTAAATTTCCAAAACTGCCTTACTTCTGAACCAGAAACCGAATGCCAATTTTCGAAGGTCTAGCTTCAAATCTACCTTAATAGTGACATTTTTTAAATAACTTTTCTTCCCTTATTTCACTTCATCACCCCCTCGAGGGTGGAATTTCGAAAAATTGGTTTTTAAACGACGTCAACACTGTAGGATTAACACCCTCTCCAAATATCAAAGGCTAGCGGTTAGTCAATCCCAACGACGATACAGAGCGTCAAAGTTATTATAGGCGCTTGTGCTTGTAAATTTGTGTATAAACAGGATGATTCCATGATGATGTTACGGACTTTCAGGGATGAGGGAGACGGATAAGTATATCAATTTGAGGCACGGGTTCCTGATTCGGAAACGAACTAGTGAAAGTTACAACCGAAAATCATTCTGATACCTCTGACAGTGGAATACATACATCGGAACTGTTGTTGCTCTGAATGTAGGGTAGTCAACTTTCAGAGGCGGTAGTAAGGACCAAGACAAGAGAAAATATCAAGTAAACATGGTCTCTGCAACGCACACCTGAGGAGTAATGAACACTTGTTCATCTTCGCTAGAGTGAAAGATACATCTATTACATAATTGTTCATAGATCTTAAGGTGCGCATTATAGAGCCTATGTTTACTAAACACTTTTTCTCGTCTTCTGGAAGTTGCCTACCCTGCAGTCTTAGCAACAACGGTATCGGTACATGTATTCTATTGCCAGAGTTATCGGAATGGTTTTTGCTTATAACTTTCGACTCATTAGTTTTCGGTATAGGGACATTTACCTCAAATGGATACATTTATTCTTCTTCATCATCCTGGAAAGTTATTAATGTCATCACAGAATAATCGTGTAGTACACACATTTACAGGCGCCGGCACCCCTGTAACTCTGATGCTTAAATACTGTGACAAAATTTTCCTCCGGAATCTCATCAGTGCAAAATATCTTGTCGCTTATAGAAATTTTCTGTTTACTTAATCCTTTCGAATCGCAAGATGGTTAATTTTTCCATCCGAAGCTATCTACACTATGTGATCAAAAGTATCCGTACTCCTGGCTAAAATGACTTTCAAGTTCGTGGTGTCCTCCATCGGTAATGATACAATGCAATATGGTGTCGGCCCACCCTTAGCCTTGATGGCAGCTTCCACTCTCGCAGGCATACGTTCAATAAGGTGCTGGAAGGTTTCTTGGGGAATGGCAGCCCATTCTCCATGGAGTGCTGCACTGAGGAGAGGTATAGATGTAGGTCGGTAAGGCCTGGCACGAAGTCGGCGTTCCAAAACATCCCTAAGATGTTATATAGATTCAGTTCAGGACTCTGTGCAGGCCAGTCCATTATAGGGATGTTATTGTCGTGTAACCACTCCGCCCCAGACCGTGTTGAAAGACGCAATCCCCATCCCCGAATTGCTCTTGAACAGCGGGAAGCAAGAAGGTGCTTAAAACATCAATGTAGGTCTGTGATGTGATAGTGCCAAGCAAAATAACAATGGGTACAAGCCCCTCCATGAAAAATTCGACCACGCCAGAACACCACCGACTTCGAATTTTACTGTTGGCACTACTCACGCTGACAGATGACGTTCACCGGGAATTCGCCATGCCCACTCCCTGCCATCGCTTCACCACATTGTATACCGTTATTCATCACTGGTCTCATGTTTACGCTACTCTCAACAAGCGAGGTGTCGTTTTGCATTTACCGGCGTGATGTGTGCCTTATGAGCAGCCGCTCCACCATGAAATCCAAGCTTTCTCACCGCCCGCCCAACTGTCATAGTATTTGCAGTGGATCCTGATGCAGTTTGGAGTTCCTGCGGGATAGTCCGGATAGATGTCCGCCTATTACACATTACGACCCTCTTCAGCTGTCGGCGGTTTCTGTCAGTCAACAGCCGATGTCCGCCTGTACACTTTTGTGCTGTACGTGTCCCTCCACGTTTCCACGTCACTACCACATCGGAAACAGTGGACTTAGAGATGTTTAGGAGTATGGAAATCTCGCGTATAGACGTATGACACAAGTGACACCCATTCACCTGACCCCGTTCGAAGTCCGGAGTTCCGTGGAGCGGCCCATTCTGCTCTCTCTTCACTTCTAATCAGTACTGAGATCGCTGATATCGAGTACCTGGCAGTAGGTGGAAGTACAGTGCACCTAATATGAAATACGTCTGTTTTTAGGTTTGTCCGGATACTTTTGATAACATACTTCATGTAGTATTGTTATCTAATTGCAGTCTAGACGACTTCATACTCTTTTTTAAGAAAATTTAATTTTTTTAAGATATAAAAAATATATTTGAGAGCACTTGTTTCCTTCCTGACAATGCCAACTAATAATTTTAGTGCTTTTGATTGTTGGTATGTCAAGGAGTGAAATTAGCTACTTGAAGTTATTCGTTTTCCTGTTCTGATATTACGGTAACCATTAAACTCCAAGACAGTATTAGCATGCCACTACCAAGGAAATCCCTAAACTATGAGACAACTACATCAGTATCATTCATCATCTCATGCCTCAGAAATACGGACTGGACCAGGAATGAGAAAGGAGCAATCCCACTCCAATGAGTGTATGCTATAATGAATAACGAAGAAAAGAACTAATCAGAAATTGTTACAAACGGCCCATATCGTAAGATGTACCACGAAAAACGAAAAGAGTTGTAGCCCTGAAACTTTTATTACGCTTGAAGATAAAAATTTTAATTTTCCGTTCAGTTTCACCAAGGTTAGAATAGTTTCGCAGGTACCTTCAAAGACCTAAGATCGCATCAATGTTAATCCTGTGCATCACCCATTATACTAGCCGCCAATTTACAACGATGAGATTTCAGTTCTGATATGTACCTACTGCCACCTTTTGAAATGGTCACTGCATCATGTTGTAGAAACCTTTGTGGTCGAAGTGCAATATTATATATATAAATTTCTTTTCTTTATTGGGCGCCAGTTCATTTGATTGATTTATGCGAACCGTGATGACGTCCCCCCTTTTCTAACTTCTTCAGCTGAGAGTGGTACTTGCACTAACGTAATGGATGTACTCCAGTATCTGTTTTTCCTTAGAGTTTTTACTCTCTACAACTCCCTCTGGTACTATGGAAGCTATCTCCTGATGTCTTAAAGGATGGTCTACCATCCCGTCCCTTCTTCTTGTCAGTGTTTTCCATACACTCCTTTCTTCACCCATCCTGTGAAGAACCTCATTATTTCTTATCGGTCTGCCTAACTTTTAGCATCTTTCTAGAGCACCACATCTCTTCTCAGAAATTTCTTCCTCGATTCAGGGCGACGTATGATACCAGTAGCCTTCCATTGATCTGGAAAGCCCTCTTTGCCAGTTTTAGTACTTTTTTTTTTTTTTCCTTGCTTCGTCCGTTATGTCTTACTTTGGTTTCAGTGTAGACGAATTCGTTCACTTCATCTACTACGTGATCACCAAGTACCCTGTACTCATTGTTCATGTCTCACTTATGATACCAATGCCATCAGCGAATCTTTTCACTGACATCCGTTCACCCCGAATTTTAATCCTACTCCTGAAATTTGCTCTTAGTTCCGTCGTGATTTACAATACTACATCATAAAAAATACCACGAAATATTTTCTGGATTCGCGATTTTTTTTTGTTTTTTTTTTTTTTTTCATACAGGAAATCGCAAAATGGTTGAATGCTCTCGACCGCAGTTCCGCGCGGCTCCAGGAATTATCTCCAGGACGGTGCGGCGAGGATTGTCTGATACTGCGGGGCGCGGCCGATATCGATTATCGAACTCGCTCTGGATTAGGCTGTCCGCCAACGGTTTATCCGTCTCCCCGACGGGTCGCGGGGAGATTGCTTTACGAGCTGCGCGAACAATATCTCGATACCCGTTACCACCGGAAGAACTTTTATTCCGTTACTTGCTTGGAACAGAGCTCTCTCGCCGAAGAGGCGCTGCCAACTTCGCACAACTGATAACACGACTGAGGAATTTTGCGGTCAAGTCGATTTTGGAATCGGAACCAAACTCAACGTAAGGTATGTTGCAGGAATGTGAGCTACAACAATGTGCAGAATTTTTCAAGAAAAATTGCGAATTTTAAAAAAAGCGGAAAAATACATCATCGGGTAAAACTTTCACGCGGGTATGCTCTCATTAAAAAAGGGAGACACATCGACGTGAATAATTCGCACATAGTCAAGAAAAAAAGATAGAAAGACATAAAGAAGAAGAAAAAGTGAATTAATGACCTCTGTGTTTAGTGAAAACGAAGAACATATTTCGAATAAATTCTTTAAATTTTAGAGAATCATATCAAAACATCGGTACTAGTAACAGAAATTTTACAATAGTGAGTTTGATTATTTGTGAGCAAGTCGTCATTGCTTCAAGAACATAGCAATGCCACAAAACCCATTCCTATGTAGTATTTGTTCGTCGTCACGCAAAACACTTCAGGAACGTTTCCTTTAGGTACCACAACCACTGCTTTACTATGTGTTAAACAGCTTTGTAATCCCGTCTTCAAAGTGGTCATCATAGATTAAAACTGATTATCTGTTGCGTAAGATTGCGGTCTGTAACTGGAGTAAAGGTGTAAACGCTTTCGTGGATCATTGTGGGTTTTGAAACGACAATAAGTACAACCCTCGCTAATTCCTGTATTTATAAAGTGTGTTACATGACACATTTGAAAGCCCATCGCATTTATTACCCTTTAATAGACGGAAACTGATCACCCAATTATGGAATTACAATAAGAACACACTGTTCATAGCATCACCCAGATTTAGTTCACTTTCGCCAAATAATGCTCTATTTTTTTTATGTTTCTGTATTTTATGCTCTTTTCTCCTGATGAAATTCTCGTTTTCCGAGAAGTCAGAAGACTGGTAAAGTCAAATGAATTTTGTCCGGTATTCTCTAATAGCAAATAGGGCCTTGGTGTACGTGGTAATGAGTTCGTTCGTCGCATCTTCTACACTCTCTCCGTCTACCAAACACGCTTTGTTCATTATGATGTGGGCCGACAAGTTTTGCTGCAGGTATTTGTGTACGGGAAGCTGTCGTACGGGTTCTCGAGTACTGCGGCAAGTGCAGAGTCAAGAATGCTTACACAACAGGAACTTCCTTTATTTATGCGTTTGATGAAGTACTTCAAAGATTAAGCGGGTATTACACGGCGATCCGCCGCGAACAGTGCTGGTCTAGCGCGACAGCCATCTAGCGGTAGAACAGGTGAAACTATGACAATTAGCAGACACATTATCCGCATGCCAGAATAAAGAGCAGTTCTAAATTGTCGTCAATCCAAGTATGCGCAGTAGGCAGCGATAACTCGCGCATGCGCAGAAGGGTGTACCACAGTGCTTTCTGTTTGTTGTTTAGTTATTGTTAGGCGGGTAGTCGCTAATTTCAGATTTTCGTTTCGGGGATTTTTCGCGTTGGGCATCATCCGAATTTTTTTTTCAGTATGCAGGTTTCATAAATGTAGAAAAGAAATTTTTTTTTGCAGTAGACTCTTTTATACTAGCTGTTTGTAAAAGGATTTTTTTTTTGATAGCTTCGTATTCTAGAAATGCAATGGAGCAAAGAGGCGTTAAGTGTCTTAAATCAGGCATGCAGCGAGGAAAGGTGTATGTATGACCCACTGTATCATAATAAGGTTGTCAGAAATCGTATATTTCTGAGTAATATGCATATAATGTTATACGTTGATTTTCGATTTGTATCGTAATGCTTTAGTTTACGAAAGTTCAGTTTTGATTTTATTGCATCTCTTGCCTTATTTCAGCATGCCAGAAAAGAGAAACTGGCAGTGGAAGGGAAAAAGTCCTTGCAGTTCGGTCCAGTGCGACAGCCGAGGACTGAAAAAGTTTGAGTAGCACGTATATATATAGTCCAAACTTCGAAAAATAACACAAGTACGTACACCTTTAAGTGTTGGTCCTTTAAAGTGTTGCAAATTGCAGTGCATATATCCACAACAAGTTTTGAAATGGTGGGCTGTGCTAATCTTTGGCTAAAAGCCAGACTTAAAAGATGCCCCAGTCGCCAGGAAACGCAATGTTACATCCAGCCTGCAACGCGACAAGTAACTTACAGATATTGTATTCGTGATCTAGGCTGGTATAATCATAAAACGCATAAACATATGATTCAGTTCTTACTTTCGAGAATGTGAGACAGCCTCCCTCCTGACTGTGTCACACTTGCTAATTCCATCTTCTGCCATAGCCTGCAGTTTCTCGAAACAGGTCATGTCCATCCTCAGGAAGCTCCGACATTCATGCGGATCTTCGAACCTCAGTTCTTTCATAAGCAATGAATATAATCCCCTGCCTTTGTTCTTTCTTTTCAGCCAGGATCGAACTCAACAACATCTGGCTTTTTGTTTTCGTCGTCGTTCTGACCTAATCCGAAGATTTACTGCCACAGCCAGGGCAATAGGTCCAAAAACAAATGGGTCCTCCATGTGCAAAATGCTGTATAAATATATAACAAAGTGTCGTAATATAAAACTAACATTTGAGTCTGTAATTCAAAACAACCTATATAAGAGAATAACAATTACTTAATAAAAATTGATAAATATTTTCTTATCAAATAGGAACCTTGAGTCACATAATTCGAACGGATGACGTTCCAATATGTCACGCGGTCCCCCTTGTGTTTTGTGCGGTAATACGAACGACTTTACAAGAGATCAGACAGTTCTGTTTGCGTTTCGCGCGTTATCACTGTCTACTGCGCATGCGCGCCAGTTATATCCCGCGTGGACGGTGTAATAGGTCTATGTGAACCAGCCTGTAGTTACATATACGCACGCTTGGGGCGCTGGTGCTTAGGTCTACGGTTTATGCGCATTGTGTAATACGGGCTTAAAGGCCCAGGAGTCAGTGACACGGCCGGTGTGGCCGAGCGGTTCTAGGCGCTTCAGTCCGGAACCGCGCTGCTGCTACGGTCGCAGGTTGGAATCCTGCCTCGGGCATGGATGTGTGTGATGTCCTTAGGTTAGTTAGGCTTAAGTAGTTCTAAGTTCTAGGGGACTGATGACCTCAGATGTTAAGTCCCATAGTGCTCAGAGGCAGAGCCAGTGACAGCATGCAGCAGGTGTGAACCCAAACGATATGCTGAGGCAACACGACACCAGATGGCACTGATGGCGCCCCTGCTAGCCAAGCAAGGCCAGCAGCTGGCTGGCATCCCCAGCTGGAAGCCACTGAAAAGCCATCAGGATTATTGCACTGCTCGTAAATCACTGACTGGGTTCGCCTGCTTGTTGATGCTGCTCAATGAGGCTCGAGTAGCTTTAAGGGACGTCTATTAATTACGAGAGGGTTATCCTTTTCCAAATTTGGACTCCCCCTCCCTCTCACGTAAAATTTACCTTGTAGTGCGGTAAAAATACGTAAAAATTAATTTTGTAAGATGCTGTACACATTGATTAAAACTCTTTAATCAAAGCATGTTTTATTTAGCAACTATATTAAGCACTGTTCTTAACAAATGATTAAAAATTCTTTCGTTTAAATAAACCACCACTCAGTAGTATTTGGACGGACAGGCAGAGAGACGAAGTCGGACAAAATGCTCCACGAAAATAGTATTAGTCGTTTTGATGGATCCCTAAATAACTGACCTTTCATTGATTCATTATATACATTATCTCACTGAGCCTTTAGTTTCTTTTCAAACAAAAGCCAACATTGTACATCGGTTCATTTGAACCACATGATCAATGGCGCATGGCCTGGCTGACCAACACTTCCCATCTCATGAAGAAGTCACAAATTGGATCGATTCGTGGATTGCTTCAAAAGATGAACAATTTTTTGGACGCGGGATTCGTGCACAGCCCGAAAAATGGGCGCAAAAAGCTGCCAGCAAGGGAAAATACTTTGAATGATACATGTGTAACCAATTTGTTTCATTAAAGCCTCAAATGTTGGGGAAAAACGGTGGAAGTGAAGTTTTATACCTTACATATATCAAGCAAAATTAACGGAAAGGAGCGAGTGAGCACTTTAGTATCTATACCAATAACAGCAATAAAAAGAGTACTATAGGAAGAAATCAAGGCTTAAAAAAAATGGCATCTGTAAAACCAACTGCGTTACTGAAAAGAAATGATATATTAAGGAAAACTAATACTTATAACTCATATATATGAGTGTTTTTCTACATGTGGTCTTGTTTTTGTGGTAATTCTCGTGTGGATTATTGTTCTGTGTCGATCAAACACGCGCATTGTCCTGTGTCCGCCATTACATTAGCGGTGAAGTGCTTTGGTAGGGGAAAACTTCAGATTCTGGCTTGCAGCTTATGTGTGAATGCTCATCACTTTACAGCCTGGCTTGTGGGTGTGTGTTTAACATTCAGATAATCCTGGGAAAGGTTAGACACCCTTGGTTTCAGTTACCTAAAAGCTTATCTGTGTGAAATATCAGGAGAGACGTATCGGGGTTCCTCCACTTTTATCAGATGAGCACAGTCATCTCCATTTCACATCATCATGTACCTTCTCAGTCTCTTGTTTTATGTGGTCACGAACAGAATTCTTGTCAGCGTATTTCAGCGTAGCTTCCATCCACAAACTATTAACCTCTTACTCGCATCTATGTTTCGACTTGTCGCCATGCTTCTTAATATACGTATTGTAAACGTTTTGATATACAGGGTGTTTCAAAAATGACCGGTATATTTGAAACGGCAATAAAAACTAAACGAGCAGCGATAGAAATACACCGTTTGTTGCAATATGCTTGGGACAACAGTACATTTTCAGGCAGACAAACTTTCGAAGTTACAGTAGTTACAATTTTCAACAACAGATGGCGCTGCGGTCTGGGAAAAACTATAGTACGATATTTTCCACATATCCACCATGCGTAGCAATAATATGGCGTAGTCTCTGAATGAAATTACCCGAAACCTTTGACAACGTGTCTGGCGGAATGGCTTCACATGCAGATGCGATGTACTGCTTCAGCTGTTCAATTGTTTCTGGATTCTGGCGGTACACCTGGTCTTTCAAGTGTCCCCACAGAAAGAAGTCACAGGGGTTCATGTCTGGCGAATAGGGAGGCCAATTCACGCCGCCTCCTGTATGTTTCGGATAGCCCAAAGCAATCACACGATCATCGAAATATTCATTCAGGAAATTAAAGACGTCGGCCGTGCGATGTGGCCGGGCACCATCTTGCATAAACCACGAGGTGTTCGCAGTGTCGTCTAAGGCAGTTTGTACCGCCACAAATTCACGAAGAATGTCCAGATAGCGTGATGCAGTAATCGTTTCGGATCTGAAAAATGGGCCAATGATTCCTTTGGAAGAAATGGCGGCCCAGACCAGTACTTTTTGAGGATGCAGGGACGATGGGACTGCAACATGGGGCTTTTCGGTTCCCCATATGCGCCAGTTCTGTTTATTGACGAAGCCGTCCAGGTAAAAATAAGCTTCGTCAGTAAACCAAATGCTGCCCACATGCATATCGCCGTCATCAATCCTCTGCACTATATCGTTAGCGAATGTCTCTCGTGCAGCAATGGTAGCGGCGCTGAGCGGTTGCCGCGTTTGAATTTTGTATGGATAGAGGTGTAAACTCTGGCGCATGAGACAATACGTGGACGTTGGCGTCATTTGGACCGCAGCTGCAACACGGCGAATGGAAACCCGAGGCCGCTGTTGGATCACCTGCTGCACTAGCTGCACGTTGCCCTCTGTGGTTGCCGTACGCGGTCGCCCTACCTTTCCAGCACGTTCATCCGTCACGTTCCCAGTCCGTTGAAATTTTTCAAACAGATCCTTTATTGTATCGCTTTTCGGTCCTTTGGTTACATTAAACCTCCGTTGAAAACTTCGTCTTGTTGCAACAACAGTGTGTTCTAGGCGGTGGAATTCCAACACCAGAAAAATCCTCTGTTCTAAGGAATAAACCATGTTGTCTACAGCACACTTGCATGTTGTGAACAGCACACGCTTACAGCAGAAAGACGACGTACAGAATGGCGCACCCACAGACTGTGTTGTCTTCTATATGTTTCACATCACTTGTATCGCCATCTGTTGTTGAAAATTGTAACTACTGTAATTTCGAAAGTTTGTCCGCCTGAAAATGCACTGTTATCCCAAGCGTATTGCAACAAACGGTGTATTTCTATCGCTGCTCGTTTAGTTTTTATTGCCGTTTCAAATATACCGGTCATTTTTGAAACACCCTGTACATCGTATTGAACAAATAACGTTGGCTTCATATGCGTTGCAGAATATCACGACTGATTCACAGACCAACACATTGACGTCGACAGATGTGACAGGGAGGTCCCCGAAGGAAATCTGAGATTTGTGCCACACTTCTTTCAGATCGGGGAATTCTAGGCATTGGCAACTGTAAAGTATTCAGTTCATTTCAGAGAGGTAATAAAGGCTGGTGGGAGCTGTCATAGTATCTGTCCGTTATAATGACGTATATACTCTGAATTATAAAGTCGACGTGAGAGTTTCATTGCCCAGCCCCAATTTGAATGACATATGGTGAGATTTTGTCGGACTGCACCCCCCACTCCCACCCCTCGCCATCGGTTTGAGCTTACGTAATTAACAGACGTCCACTTAGCTACACATTCTACTCATCACTGGCGCGGAGACCCTTCCTCACAGGTTCACGACACAAAAGAAATGCTCCTACCTCCTGAGCTGGGAACTAGCAGGGAGTGTTGCGACAGGTCGTAGATTCTTGTCACGTCCTCACTTGAGGATTCGCCGCACTGTGCAGTTCTACGTAACAATACAGTGAAATACAACGTGTCACAGGTGCCTCTATCAGAACCATTGCAGCACACAGTGCAGAATTACGCTGGTAGGTGACCTGCATATTTCTCGCCAATTTGCGAAGGACTGGCTGTAGCTGTAGCCACAACTGTCCCTTACATTCCTGATTCGTAGCCACTTTTCTTTAACTGCATGCGCACATTTTCGTCACTTTCTTCACAACCATTGATCTGTATTCAAAATGAAAATATTTGTTCTAACTATTTTTTATGTTCTTGAAAACGTCTATCCATGCAAGGATAATCTACAAACCACATAATCGGCAAAATAGGTAACCGAAACCAGCGTGATCTGGAGTTTGTGTTATTTCATTACTTATTGTTTATTGTTTACATGAGATCGACTTTTAAATAAATATCTTTTTTATGATGCATCATTACCTTTAACTCTGAGATTTTTTTTATTCTTGGTGTCATTAGTTGTTTGACTGGTGTGATGGTATCCACCACAAATGACATTCATGTGCGAGCCTCTTCATCTCATAGTAGCACTAGCACTCTACGTTCTCAATTGTTTGTTGTATGTATTCCCAGCCGGCCGGTGTGGCCGTGCGGTTCTAGGCGCTTCAGTATGGAACCACGTGACCGCTACGGTCGCAGGTTCGAATCCTGCGTCGGGCTTGGATGTGTGTGATGTCCTTAGGTTAGTTAGGTTTAAGTAGTTCTAAGTTCTAGGGGACTGATGACCACAGATGCTTAGTCCCATAGTGCTCAGAGCCATTTTTGATGTATTCCCATCTCTGTCTTCCCCTGCAGTTGTTACACTCTACTACCATGGAAGTTATTCCCCGATGTGTTAAAACATGCCCTATCATCTTGTTCCGTCTTCTTGTCAGCGTTTTTAATATTTTCCTTTCTTCTGACCACATCCCACATGCTTCGAATCTTTCTTTCCGGTGTTCTCACAGTCCACGATTCGGTACCATACAATGCTGTGCACCAGAACTACATTCTCACAAATGTCTTTCTCCAAAATGAAAGCCTTTATCTGGTACTGGTAAACTTCTTTGGACCTGGAATGCCCTTTTGCCTGAGCTAGTCTGCTTTTCACATCCTTCTTGAATCGTCTATCATGGACTATGGTTCAAATGGCTCTGAGCGCTATGGGACTTTTAAAGCTAACTAACCTAAGGACATCACACACATCCATGCCCGAGGCAGGATTCGAACCTGCGACCGTAGGGGTCGCGCGGTTCCAGGCTGTAGCGCCTAGAACCGCTCGGCCACATGGGCCGGCAATAATGGACTGCTTTGCATCCAAGGTAGCAGAATTCAGTCCATCCGTTTACTTAGTGTTCATCAACTTTGATGTTCCTAACGCTGATCGTTCTGTATGCACCCAGTGTAAAAATGAAGCACGAAATTTTAAGCGCAACATTGTGAATCGAACTGCACGTGTCTCCTTTAAGGAGAAATTCTGGCTTGGAAAGTGAACAACATACAAGTTCTGTTACTGTGTGGAGATCACATCAGAAAGAAACAAATTCGTTGTCGTCACTTAAAAATAAAGTAGAAAGAGAGATGGTTTCGAGGTTTCTCGCGACAGAGGCCTCGAGCAAAAAGTTCTCGGTTTACATTCCACATTAGATTCGTATAAGATCCAGAGCAGTAATACGAAATACACTGCCAGGCCAAAGTATTATAACCATTACCAAAGGCGAGACTGAATGCCGCTAAATCTTAGTGCCTGACGATGATGGACGCAATCATCGAAAGCCTGAAATTTTATCCGATTTTGAGATTGCAAGCCAACCGAGAGATTTTTTTATCCAGAAGAGAAAGAAACCGTTATTTTGGATGATATTTCTGTACCTGAGGGATTGCTTCCATATGAAGAAATCCCTGTCCTGATGGCTCTGTATAACTGAGGCTCGTCTGATACTGTGTGTCAGTACGGCGCGGCGCTCCGCCATCGTCTTTGCCTGCGCCTGCAGTTAGGCATCCCGCGCGGCAGTCGCGGCTAACGGCCTGGGGGCCGCCGGATGGCCGCGCGGAATGTGTTCAATTTCGGCCAGAATGGCCCCTATATGGCGCCGCCTATTGTCGGCCATGGGCAGAACGGCGCGACGGCCGAGCACGCCAGCTGGGGGAGCCATCTGCTTCCACTTCCTTCGTAAGAGGAGGCGCGCTCCCAACGAGGAGAGAAGAGCCGACGGCTCACACGTCCTTGCTAGCCGTTAATGCAAGTAGGCGGTATCGGACTGTTCCGTAGTTGGTTCTAGTTACCATCTTGATATCAACAATGAACTTGTGCCATTTGTCCTCATACCTCTATTAGCTGTAATCTGTGGGAAAATGAGATAAAGTTTGTGATTAATCACTCATCTCAATCAGTTCACTTCATCTACATCTACATCTACATTTATACTCCACAAGCCACCCAACGGTGTGCGGCGGAGGGCACTTTTCGTGCCACTGTCATTACCTCCCTTTCCTGTTCCAGTCGCCTATGGTTCGCGGGAAGAACGACTGCGGGAAAGCCTCCGTGCGCTCTCGAATCTCTCTAATTTTACATTCGTGATCTCCTACATCTACATCTACATGATCACTATGCAGTTCACATTTAAGTGCTTGGCAGAGGGTTCATTGAGCCACAATCATACTATCTCTCTACCATTCCACTCCCGAACAGCGCGCGGGGAAAACGAACACTTAAACCTTTCTGTTCGAGCTCTGATTTCTCTTATTTTATTTTGATGAACATTCCTAGCTATGTAGGTTGGGCTCAAAAAAATATTTTCGCATTCGGAAGAGAAAGTTGGTGACTGAAATTTCGTACATAGATCTCGCCGCGACGAAAAAGGTCTTTGCTTTAATGACTTCCATCCCAACTCGCGTATCATATATGCCACACTCTCTCCCCTATTACGTGATAATACAAAACGAGCTGCCCTTTTTTGCACCCTTTCGATATCCTCCGTCAATCCCACCTGGTAAGGATCCCACACCGCGCAGCAATATTCTAACAGAGGACGAGCGAGTGTAGTGTAAGCTGTCTCTTTAGTGCACTTGTTGCATCTTCTAAGTGTCCTGCCAATAAAACGCAACCTTTGGCTCCTCGGGAGGTATAAGTAGGGGGAAGCAATATATTCGATACCTCAACCAGAAACGCACCCTCTCGAAACCTGGACAGCAAGCTACACCGCGATGCACAGCGCCTCTCTTGCAGAGTCTGCCACTTGAGTTTGCTAAACATCTCCGTAACGCTATCACGCTTACCAAATAACCCTGTGACGAAACGCGCCGCTCTTCTTTGGATCTTCTCTATCTCCTCTGTCAACCCGACCTGGTACGGATCCCACACTGATGAGCAATACTCAAGTATAGGTCGAACGACTGTTTTGCAAGCCACCTCCTTTGTTGATGAACTACATTTTCTAAGGACTCTCCCAATGAATCTCAGCCTGACAACTGCCTTGCCAACAATAAATTTTATATGATCATTACACTTCAAATCATTCCGCACGCATATTCCCAGATATTTTACAGAAGTAACTGCTACCAGTGTTTGTTCCGCTATCATATAATCATACAATAACGGGTCCTTCTTTCTATGTATTCGCAATACATTAAATTTGTCAACGTTGAGGGTCAGTTGCCACTCTCTGCACCAAGTGCCTATCCGCTGCAGATCTTCCTGCATTTCGCTGCAATTTTCTAATGCTGCAACTTCTCTGTATACTACAGCATCATCCACGAAAAGCTGCATGGAACATCTGACACTATCTACTAGATCATTTATATATATTGTGAAAAGCAATGGTCCCATAACACTCCCCGGTGGCACGCCAGACTTTTATCGTCTGTAGACATCTCTCCATTGAGAACAACATGCTGTGTTCTGTTTGCTAAAAACTCTTCAATCCAGCCACACAGCTGGTCTGATATTCCGTAGGCTCTTACTTTGTTTATCACGCGACAGTGCGGAACTGTATCGAACGCCTTCCGGAAGTCAAGGAAATAGCATCTACCTGGGAGCCTGTATCTAATATTTTCTGGGTCTCATGAACAAATAAAGCGAGTTGGGTCTCACAGGATCGCTGTTTCCGGAAACCTTGTTGATTCCTACAGAGTAGATTCTGGGTTTCCAGAAATGATATGATACGTGAGCAAAAAACAAGTTCTAAAATTCTACAACAGATCGATGTCAGAGATATAGATCTATAGTTTTACGCATGTGCTCGACCACCCTTCTTGAAGACTGGGACTACCTGTGCTCTTTCCCAATCATTTGAACCTTCCGTTCCTCTAGAGACTTGCGGTACACGGCTGTTAGAAGGGGGGCAAGTTCTTTCGCGTACTCTGTGTAGAATCGAATTGGTATCCCGTCAGGTGCAGTGGACTTTCCTCTGTTGAGTGATTCCAGTTGCTTTTCTATTCCTTGGACACTTATTTCGATGTCAGCCAATTTTTCGTTTGTGCGAGGATTTAGAGAAGAAACTGCAGTGCAGCCTTCCTCTGTGAAACAGTTTTGGAAAAAGGTGTTTAGTATTTCAGCTTTACGCGTGTCATCCTCTGTTTCAATGCCATCATCATTCCGGAGTGTCTGGATATGCTGTCTCGAGCCACTTACTGATTTAACGTAAGACCAGAACTTCCTAGGATTTTCTGTCAAGTGGGTACATAGAATTTTACTTTCGAATTCACTGAACGTTTCATCATTTAGCTTCTGTTTGTCTGAGAGTTTTTGGCTGCGGTGCAAACACGGACTTCTCAAAATGAATCCACCAAACAATAATTATAGGTCGAACCACACTTAGCTCCGCCCGCACCCCCCCCCCCCCCCCCCCTACCCCCGCACCCCCACCAACTTCTACCTTACCGTTCATTAGAGTCCTACTCAGCTAAGACACTAAAATACCTCGGACTAACATCCGATCACCGACTAACATGGAAACCTCATTTAGTAACCATTCAACAGAAAGCCCAGAATGCACTAAAATTACTGAAACTGCCAACCAGTCGAACAAAGGGCAGTGGGCCATTTCACTATCCTCTAATCCCTTATCCGACCCATCCTCTCCTACGTGACATGGACTACCGCTCCTTCCTCCTTTTATCACGCTCTGCAGGTCGTCGAACGCCATATACTCTGCCAAGCCTTTTTGATCTGCTTATCTTCCCCTCCTCCCCCACCCGGTTCCTCTGCCGATTTGTAGAATTCCCCATCCTACTTTTCCACCTTGAACACCTCCGAGTGTCCTACGTTATCTGTAAACTTGACAGTACCTATCCACTAGTTTTCCTTCTACTCACAGGTCCTGGTGCTATGCCGCGCCTCTACCACCACATTACTCCAACACTACACCTCCACACTTTCCACGTTCTCCCTAATGAAACTTTCATCGTATTGCCTTAGGTGACCATGATTTGGAGATGACTATGCTCATCTGATAAAAGTGGGGGTACCCTGATACGTCTCCACTCATATTTCACATATTTAAGCTTCGAGGTAACTGAAACCTGGGGTGTCTAACCTTTCCCCTATCAAAGCACTTCACTGAACAGACTGGACGAGCTGTGCTTGACTGTTGCCCGCTAACGTAATGGAGAACGCGGGACAATGCTCTTGTTTGATCGACACAGAACAATGACCCACACGAGAAATGCCACAAAAACAAGACCGCCGGCCGCTGGTGGCCGAGCGGTTATAGGCGCTTCAGTCTGGAACCGCGCGACCGCTACGGTCGCAGGTTCGAATCCTGCCTCGGGCATGGATGTGTGTGATGTCCTTAGGTTAGTTAGGTTTAAGTAGTTCTAAGTTCTAGGGGACTGATGACCTGAGATGTTAAGTCCCATAGTGCTCAGAGCCATTTGAACCAAATCAAGACCACATGTAGAAACAAGACCACCGTAGAATGCGTATGAGTTTTCCTTAATATTCAGCGCGTTTCACTAAATGTGTGTGCCTCTGTAATTTACGGAGTAATAGGTGACGGAAATGTTTATTGCGGTAGGTTCAAATGGCTCTGAGCACTATGGGACTTAAACATCTGTGGTCATCAGTCCCCTAGAACTTAGAACTACTGAAACCTAACTAACCTAAGGACATCACACACATCCATGCCCGAGGCAGGATTCGAACCTGCGACCGTAGCAGTCACGCGGTTCCGAACTGAGCGCCCGGAACCGCGAGACCACCGCGGCCGGCTATTGAGGTAGGTCACCATATGAAATGTTGCACAGTCTGCAGAGCTATGAACGTAGTTTATTGTGCTATTATCAAATGGTTCAAATTTCTCTGAGCACTATGGGACTTAACATCTATGGTCATCAGTCCCCTAGAACTTAGAACTACTTAAACCTAACTAACCTAAGGACAGCACACAACACCCAGTTATCACGAGGCAGAGAAAATCCCTGACCCCGCCGGGAATCGAACCCGGGATGCTATTATCCAAAGAGTTTCAGCTAAAAGGTAGAAATTTTTAAATGGAACAATAGTTGTTTCTGTCATGCACTGGAATCAGTAACACCAGCTGTGTGTACATCAATTTAAATTACAGTTTCGGAGCTACAACCCTTCAAAGTTCCGGGGGCAGATACCACACACGCTGCGGATAACGCAATGCGCCTTGTAAATGTGGTTGCGGCCGAGTTGTAAAGTCACCGGTGTCTCGGAGCGAGAAGGATCCTCGATGCGCTATTAGACAGCTGACTGTCGCCGCACACGGCCGTGTACCTGACAGTTCGTGCCACACAAACAAACGGGGCCCAATATACCACATTCACAGATATCGGATGAAGATGGCATACACGAACAACGAGTACGTTGAGATGTTGCTGCTGCTCGGTGAGTGCAGACACGATGCCATTGAAGCAGCCATGGCGTACGTCTTGAGATAACCTGGGCGAAGAGCTCCAGCGGCCATTACGATCTTACGTGCCGAACAACGACTTCGGCAAACAGGTAGCTTGGTAGTGCACCGTAGTAACAGACGAAGAACTGCAGGAAGTGAGGAGATGGAGGTGTTTGTTTTTGCTACAGTACACCACGATCCTCATGTCAGCTTACGAGCCGTTGCTGCAGTCGCTGGTGTCAGTCTCACATCTGTCTGGCGTATAGTACTCGGCCACAGGAGCTGCTGGAGTTACATGGGAACGATTTCCGTTCGGGAGTTACATTCTTTGAATGGACCATCCGTAATTTCACTCTGGAGTCTTTACAAGGTGTTATGTTCTCTGATGAGTCCACATTCACAAATTATGGTGCAGTGAATCGCCATAACGTGCGCTACTTGGCCGCAGACAATCCTCGGTAGGTACGACCTGTAGACCGTCAACGAAGGTGGTCTATTAATGTATGTTGTGGTATCCTTGGGGATGAAATCATCGGTTCACACTATTTCCCAGGTACACTGACAGGTGAGTTATGTCGCGCGTTCATAGTCGGCAGTTTGGGTGGTCTCCTTGAACACGAGAGTCCATATGTGGATGGAGCACGATTGTCACCCAGCCCATTCTGCGTGTGCTGTTGTGGAACAACTAAACAACAGGTTTGCAGGAAGGTAGTTGGGGCGCCATGGTCCTCATTCATGGCCCGCAAGGTCGCCCGATTTAACACTATTAGATTTCTTTCTGTGGGGATATCTAAAGGATCGTGTTTATGTCACTGAGTCCTCATCCCTAGATGATCCAGCAACATGGACACACATTTGAACATCTCATTTAAATCAGCTTCCCACCGTCAGAACATCCATCACCCACCACACAGCGTGTGGTATCTGTTGCTGAAACTTTGAAGGGTTGTAGCTCCCAAACTAAAAGCGATAGAAATGCAATTTAAATTGTTGTATAGACAACTGATATTACTGATTCTAGTGCATGATAGAATCAACTATTGCTCCATTTAAAAAATTGTATCTTTTTGCTGTAACTCTTTGGATAATAACACAATAAACTATGTTCAAAGCTCCGCAGACAGTGAAACGTTTATTATGGTGACCTACCGCAATAAATATTTCCGTCGCCTATTACTTCGTAAATTACAGAGGCAAACACATTTAGTGAAACACTCTATGTTGTGGAAGCAACGGGATACTGTGATGTTTGCCGCGCGGAGTGGCCGCCTGGTTAGAGGCGCCATGTCACGGATTGCGCGGCCTCTCCCGCCGAAGGTTCGAGTCCTCCCTCGGACATGGGTGTGTTTGTGTTGTTAGCATAAGTTAGTTTAATTAGTGTATCAGTCTACGGACCGATGACGTCAGCAGTTTGATCCCTTAGGAATTCACACACATTTTTTGAGCTGCGATGTTTATAGAATGCTCCTAATTATCGTATCCACATGCAGCGGCGAAAGCGAGACGTGCTTCATTGAACTAACGCGTACATATTCCGATGTCGTAATGTTTGTTAGCCGTTAATACTCACAGTTTCACATTTATGATTTCCCATTCAATCGCAGCTCGGCATATTTGAAAGCACCGCCAGCTAAAGAACATTAATGTATTTGTAATTTCATGTAACACTCCACGATGCGCGTTTAACAGTGACGCGCACATAACTCACCATGAATTCACATTAATCGCGTGGTAATCGGTAGACTCTGTATTCAATATTAATATTCTTGATATGAATTCAAGACAAGAAATTGCTTTACCGTATTCCAGTTTAATTTTAACAGTTCACACTATGCACTAAACAGTCCGTGCCGTCTACAATTAAAACCGTGCATTCACGCACCTCGGCGATCTGCACATGAATTTTTTTTTTTTAAAAAAAAAAAAAAAAAAAAAAAAGACTGACGTGCCGAGTAGCACTTCAGGCTAGTAAGTAACGCGACACGTGTGATTATTTAGTTCCTTATACACGGGACACACCGAAACCACAAAAGCGTATCTTGATCAAACAGTTATTTTACATGGATCACCGACACAGTTACACACCAGCACTTAACGCGGCACGACAATCGCATTCTTGTTGTCACTCTAGACTTTTCGTTGGTATTTTCATTTGTCAGTGTATCAATATATTTCTACTTCTCAACACATCTCCCGGAACATTATACAATAAAAAAAATTCCAAGTACACCGATTTACAATTTCAGAGAAATTTACCACTGAAACATGGTCTCAACTACTCCAGAATATAGAAATTAAGTTGCTCACGTTTTGCACCGCAATCATGACTTGCATTTCTGTTGTCAGAACCCTGTCCCCTAGTTCTCTTTTGTTCACAATAAATCACCATAGTGAATGTAAACTTTAACCGTGAGTTAAATTTAGTAGGGTGCTCTGTCTCCACACTCGTCAACTGGACAATGCGACTCATGTGCACTGTTCGATCTGTCAAAATAGCCCAAGTGTCATCCACTTCACTAAACGGCTCACGCTCTTCATGGTTCGTAGTTAGAGTACTAGGTTGTTTATGTAATTGCTTATGGGGGCAGCAAAAATTTAATTTAATTTATTTCATATTACAATGAGGAAATTAAAAATTTGAAATGCTGACATAATCTACGCATTAAGACAAATATTGCAGTTAAGAACTATGTCTGTGTCGTGGCGCAGCTTAACGCACTGATCATTTGCATATCACAGCATCTCCTTCCTGTCGGTTAAATTTCGCGTCTGTAGCACGTCATCTTCGTGTTGTAGCAATTTTAACGGCTAGTAGTGTAGGAAACGCAGCACTGGCTGCCACATCGACCATTCAGCCTTCATCCGATGCGGCGACGTTGCCGACCCGTTTTTCTTCTCACGCAGATAAACTGTTTTGCCTCTCTGTTCTTCCCTTTCGCCAGCAGCAGCCGCAGCAGACTGCTCATCCGCCTTCTCTCGATGCGGCTCCAGCTTGCCGCCTGAGGCATCAAGGCGCTCACCACGCCTGCCATAATTGCGACACCGCCTGAAAGCCTAGTTTGGTTTCGAAACACTTGCAAATTACGGACGGGCCAATTTAGCGTGGAGACGCGGCGCGCTGCCTTGTGCTGCGTCTGCTCGGCTGACGGGAATTGGTTTAGCGGAGCCTGCATCAAGCGGCCCGTAGAGACGCTCTGACGGGATGCTGCAAAGCGGTTGGCAGCTAGCGGGTGATTGGATGGTGATGAATACCTGACGCGAACAGGTAGATTCCGTCTTCCTAAGTTTCCGAAAGACGCGCGCCACAGTACCACGTAGTCGATTACTAACCAAGATATTATCTTACAGAGTATTTTCGCAAATATTTGATTTGCCTGAGTATATTTGGCCAATTCAAGACTAGTACGTTTGAATCATATTTAACACATTAAATCCAAAAAGTTGCATCGAATAACTTAAACAGTGTTTGGAGGGCAGAAAATTTTAGTGAGGTGGGAGAAATCCTAAATGGAGTCTCACAGGGTTCAATTTTGGGTCCACT
This sequence comes from Schistocerca americana, assembly GCF_021461395.2. NCBI lineage: Eukaryota > Metazoa > Arthropoda > Insecta > Orthoptera > Acrididae > Schistocerca > Schistocerca americana. The sequence continues at coordinate 63,768,642 of NC_060120.1, forward strand.
CTTATTCCTTATAAATATGAAGGACAAAAAAATGGTTCAAATGGCTCCGAGCACTATGCGACTTAACTTCTGAGTTCATCAGTCGCCTAGAACTTAGAACTAATTACACCTAACTAACCGCACGGCCACTCCGGCCGGCTGTGAAGGACATTCTGCTTAATTTTCAACAAGCAGAATTCGGCATTGGTACTACTTGCAGACAATAACAGCATTGTAATAAATCCCATTAGAGAGAAAGCAAAAGAAAAAATAGTTTGTTATATTCTTCAAAAATTATGAAGTGATTCCTTGAAAATGGGCTCCCCCTAAATTTTGAGAAAACACACTATATTGAGTTCTGTACAACAAACAGTGACACCAACAACTGATGTAGATTTCAACGTCGTCTGCCAACACATAGTGTACAGGCATAGCCACCAAAGGGTGATCTGTGTCTACCCTTTAATTGGGAATGCTCACAGCCAGAAGGCTCCGTGTGGTGTAAACATATGAAAGAAGTAGGCAACCACGCCACGGAGACGGACTCGTGCTTCCGACTGCCAACAGGGAGAGGTTGAAAGTGGTCAAATTGAAGCCTTCCAAATGGCGGAATGATTCTTTCACAGAATTTCCACACAATTTGGACAAGCTGCTTCAGTTTTGTAATGATGCTTGTATCAGTGGTCGCGTAGACATTCTACATCTACAGCTTCATCTACATTTATACTCCGCAAGCCACCCAATGGTGTGTGGCGGAGGGCACTTTTCGTGCCACTGTCATTACCTCCCTTCCCTGTTCCATTCGCGTATGGTTCGCGGGAAGAACGACTGCCGGAAAGCCTCCGTGCGCGCTCGAATTTCTCTAATTTTACATTCGTGATCTCCCCGGGAGGTATAAGTAGGTGGAAGCAATATATTCGATACCTCATCCAGAAACGCACCCTCTCGAAACTTGGACAGCAAGCTACACCGCGATGCACAGCGCCTCTCTTGCAGAGTCTGCCACTTGAGTTTGCTAAACATCTCCGTAACGCTATCACGCTTACCAAATAACCCTGTGACGAAACACGCCGCTCTTCTTTGGATCTTCTCTATCTCCTCTGTCAACCCGACCTGGTACAGATCACACCCTGATGAGCAATACTCAAGTATAGGTCGAACGAGCGTTTTGTAAGCCACCTCCTTTGTTGATGGACTACATTTTCTAGGGACTCTCTCAATGAATCTCAACCTGGCACCCGCCTTACGAACAATTAATTTTATATGATCATTCCATTTCAAATCGTTCCGTAAGCATACTCCCAGATATTTTGCAGAAGTAATTGCTACCAGTGTTTGTTCCGCTATCATGTAATCATACAATAAAGAATCCTTCTTTCGATGCATTCGCAATACATTACATTGGTCTATGTTAAGTGTCAGTTGCCACTCCCTGCACCAAGTTCCTATCCGCTGCATATCTTCCTGCATTTCGCTGCAATTTTCTAATTCTGGAACTTCTCTGTATACTACAGCATCATCCGCGAAAAGACGCATGGAACTTCCGACACTATCTACTGGGTTATTTATATATATTGTGAAAAGCAATGCTCCCATAGCTCTCCCCTGTGGCTCACCACAGGTTCCTTTAACGTCTGTAGACGTCTCTCTATTGAGAACAACATGCTGAGTTCTGTTTGCTAAAAACTCTTCAATCCAGCCACACAGCTGGTCCGATATTCCGTAGGCTCTTACTTTGTTTATCAGGCGACAGTGCGGAACTGTATCGAACGCCTTCCGGAAGTCAAGGAAAATGGCATCTACCTGGGAGCCTGTATCTAATATTTTCTGGGTCTCATGAACAAATAAAACGAGTTGGGTCTCACAGGATCGCTGTTTCCGGAATCCATGTTGATTCCTACAGAGTAGATTCTGGGTTTCCAGAAGCGATATGATACGCGAGCAAAAAACATGTTCTAAAGTTTTGCAACAGATCGATGTCAGAGATATTGGTCTATAGTTTTGCGCATCTGCTCGACCACCCTTCTTGGAGACTGGGACTACCTGTGCTCTTTTCCAGTCATTTGGAACCTTCCGTTCCTCTAGAGACTTGCGGTACACGGCTGTTCTCACACCCGTAGGCGAGATTGTGGACGTCCACGCAGCACGGCCGCCTGCCAGGATTCTAAGGGCAGAACTGCCAGATCGTGCAGCTGTCACAGCACAGATGAGAGGACGTATGAGCCCAGACGTCTAAACACGAAGTGTTGCGAATCGGTTATTATCAGTGGGACTGTTGGCACGCACACCTCTAGCCTGTTTTCCACTAACACCACAGCATCGACGTGCCCTGCTCGACTGGTGCCGTGAAATGGTCATATGGAAGATGGAATGGCATGCCGTGACCTCCTACGATGAAAGCAGATTTTGGTTGCACGCAAGTGATGGTAGTTTTTGCGTACGGTGTAGACCAGGTGATTACTGTCTTCGAAGAGCGTATTCGTCCAACACACACTGGCCCCACCGCACGCCTCACGGTCGGGGTGCGATAAGCTACAACTCTCTTCCGCCTTTGGTGTTCCTGGAGGGGACAACGCTCGGTACGTGCAGAATGTTGTTGGGTCCACTCTTTCGCCTTTCTTGCAACACGAAGGTGAAGTCCGGCCCCGACAGCGTAACTGCTCGCCCACAAACCGCCAGTGAAGCTCAACGTTGTCCGCAAGACGTGCAGCATCTTCCTGGCCAGCACGATCTCCGTAATTGGCTCCAGTTGAGCACGTGTGGGATGTGATGGGACGACAAGTGACTCGTGCGCCTCGTTAACCAACAGCTCGTGCGTAACGACATGAACGGGTTCAGCAGGCGTGGTATGACGTATCCCAGGACAGTGTCCACCACCTGTAGGATTGACTGCACACCTGTGGAGACTACTCGACATTGTAATAAGGATGCTTTAGCGTGGATCGGTACCTGGTACCTAAGAAGCGCTTGTGCTGTTGGTCTGTAAATGTAGTAATTTCACGTATTGTATATGCATTGTTGCAACAATCAATCCGGAGTGAATTAGAAATCTCTAACAGGGTGTACTACTTTTTTCTGGCAGTTTAGATATTCGCTAATGAAATTCGTCACAATTTGAGAAGTGTAGAACTGTCCATACCTGCAACACTAGAAGAAAAAATGACTTTCATTACCTGTTATTAAGCTGTCAGTGGCTCTGAAAGTTCAGTACGCAGCACAAAAACTTTTTATCATTTGCTCATTAACATAAAACATCTGACAGATGGCAAATCATGTTTAAAATGTAAACCAAAATAATTTCTACTAGACAAGTGCTCCTGTTCTACGGATGAATTTCTATTTCGGAACTGGTAGCTTATAAAAAATTAAATGTACCTGCATGAGCAGAACTAAAAAATAATGCCTTAGAGTGAGCGAGTAATTAGTGGATAGGCAAATATCTATTAGGTACATTACGTATGTAGATTGTGGACAGTTGGGAATGTGGGTCTCACGGGAAGCGTACAAGGGATACGTCCCTGCAGTCGTGCTGTTCATCTAGGTCCTCGGTGGCTCAGGTGGATGCCGGCACGGTGGCTCAGCGTGTTCCGTCAGAGGGTTAGCTACCCTCTGTAACAAAAAGACTGAGTGGGTGGATCTCCGAAGGGCCTAAATGGATTTCATCCGACGTCCACCTCGAACAAATTCACCGAACGATATCGAACAAAATGAGATCAACAACAACAAAAAAAGGATGGATAGAGCGCCTGCCATGTAAGCAGGAGATCCCGGGTTCGAGTCCCGGTAGGGGCACACATTTTCAGCTGTCCCCATTGAGGTATATCAGCAAAAACCTGTCGGCAGCTGATGGTTTCAATTAATTATCATTTATTCTAGAGAAGCTGCACGGTCATCAATGGTATCTGTTCTTTCGAGAACAGTTACTATCTTGAATCTTGAAACTTCCTGGCAGATTAAAACTGTGTGCCGGACCGAGACTCGTTCTCGGGATCCTTGCCATTTGCGGGCAAGTGCTCTACCAACTGAGCTACCCAAGCACGACTCACGCCCCGTCCTCACAGCTTTACTTTTTGCCAGTACCTCGTCTCCTACCTTCCAAACTTTACAGAAGCTTTCCTGCGAACCTTGCAGAACTAGCACTCCTGAAAGAAAGGTTATAGCGGAGGCATGGCTTAGCCACAGCCTTGGGGATGTTTCCAGAATGAGATCTTCACTCTGCAAAGGAGCGTGCGCTGATATGAAACTTCCTGGCAGAATAAAACTGTGTGCCGGACCGAGACTCGAACTCCGGACCTAGTTACTATCTTCATATATGCATTTATTAATTTTAACACTAATCATGTATACACATCTTATAAATTGACTGTTCGGCATCATTTCGATAAAAGAATCGTTCAAAAGATCTATTGGACATGTAACCAGCCAATTAAATACACAGCGAACGTTCGACAGGAACGAAAGTAACATCGACAGTGCCTTAAGGAAACGTTGTAAGACCGCCATCGTTTTCAGTATACGGAAACGATTCATCTGACGGGCTGATAGGCCCAAAAGATCGTTCGCTAACGATATGGTTGTGAACAAAAAAGTATTGCCATTGAATGATGGTAAGAAATTGAAGGAAGACTAGGAAAAAGTTTCACCGTTGTCTAATGAATTACAACTCTCATTGCCGTCGTCGACGTTGTTGCTATTATTCATGTTATTGTTAATGTTACTGTTGTTCTCATTTCGAAGACTCTTTTAACGCTTTAATTGAGATTTGTTCAAATGGTTCAAATGGCTCTGAGCACTATGGGACTCAACTGCTGAAGTCATTAGTCTCCTAGAACTTAGAACTAGTTAAACCTAACTAACCTAAGGACATCACAAACATCCATGCCCGAGGCAGGATTCGAACCTGCGACCGTAGCGGTCTTGCGGTTCCAGACTGCAGCGCCTTTAACCGCACGGACACTTCGGCCGGCAATTGAGATTTGTAATATGAGTGATTTTTTTTAATGATATCTCTGATCTGAGGCGACTACTGCAACTGATATCCATTGAACCTGCATACTGCTTGCATGTCTTGATCTCGCTGCCTTTAAATGTGAATAACTGTAAGACAATTTCTGTAACAAAGAAAAAGAACACGATACTGTTTAATTACATGGGTAATGGTGAATATTTTGATCATTTCACGTTGTGGGACTATTCAGGAGGAATATTACAAGTGAACCGTTCCACTTGAGAACGATTAGGGAATACATGGTAGAGAGTAAGTGGCATTTAACCACTTCACGAGGCTGGAAACACGAGAACATTCTACTGATGAGACATGATGTTTCATTCACGCTGTTCTCGTTGCTGGAATGAATCACTGGCCAAGCACTACTTAGTCGGAAGCTTGTAGCATTTTAAACACTTGACGTGGCTGAAAGCTCAAGAACATTTTAATCCAAAACAGTGAATTTTAACACTATGTTGCGTTGCACGTAATTAAACTCAGCACAGCCATATTACGCTAAATAAGATCGTACTTCATTTATTTCTTTGCTAGTTCACTTGATGAAACGCCTTTACTCCTTACTGTTAGACTATAACAGAAATACTGTGTTGCCCGACACGAACCATACCTCGAGAGAAACGCGACGCTGCACGGAGGGTAAGCTGGTGATGTCAAAGAAATCCTTGAGACAAAGATTTCTGCGCCACACCGACTGTTCCATTGCACGCTGGAACATAGCCGCCCTCAATCCGTTTTACACTGTTTATAATTAAGCGAAAACTGATGCCGTTGTCTCATTTGTAAAGAGAATGTTAATTAAACATTATTGTTTGTAGCGTCGAGAGGGAGCAGCGCGGGGGGGGGGGGGGGGATGCGTGGCGGCGAAGGAGAGGGGCAGAGGGAGGTAGATGGCGCAGTCGCCGGTTGGGAATCTCCGTCGCAAGTAATTACCAACATTGGGCTTCAATTGTTCTTACAGCAAGAGGGGAACGAGTGGTCGGGGTGAGAGGGGGGGAGGGGGGGAGGGAGTCTAAGGGTCTGGAAGACAAAAGGGCCCTGGCAGGGACAGATCTGGGCCCACGCTGACCCGCGTGCCAAGCGCTTTGTGCGTCCGCCGCTAGGAGCGCATCTGTCACCAGGCAGAGGGTGACGTTCCTCCAGCCAGCAGGCGCTTTGCAACTCAGGCGGATCCCTGCGCCTCTGCAGTGTTCGCCACATTGTGTGCACCGTTAAGCGGGGACCTATACTAGCAGATACATTACGAAACAAAACTGGACACGTGCCGTGGTAGCCGAGTGCAATTCTCACCATCACAAGGGCTTGCTATACTGCGGAGCTATTCGCTTGCCAGCATGAGTATGTCTTCGTCTCTGTTTTGTTTTCCTGTTCGTCTTTCAAACCGCTCTCTCCAATGCTGGTTACGAAAGTTTACGTCTCTCAGTGATTTTCGCACTTGAAGCCAATTTCTCTGCCAGAAGTCCTAACTCATACTACTCACAGATTGTGAACTTCCTTTCCCAGGGAAATCAAAAACTTGTCTTTAAGAAACCTTATTTACTTTTTTCAAAATGTTCCAGGCCATTCGTAATGGTACTTGAATTACGTAACCATTACGGCACCTCACCTCAACCTCTCGATACCGGCGATATTCTACTGTGTTTCTGTAAAATAGTTAACATATTTCTGTGACAACATTCAGATTTGATTTCATTAATGTAGAGGTACTTCGATATGTATAGATTGCAATGATATTATTCTTATGTGTATTCTTTCTTTTGTCACTATGATCATTGACGTACTTGTAACTTTGATTTTTGGGCGCGTAAGTGGTTATTAGAAAGTCAAGCTTTGGTCGTCATGTTAAAAACACATAAATTGTAGTCAGTTTTTGAAATGTGAACTTTAACAGTGAGGAAGATATTTTCAAGTATGTTTTATATTGTGAAGTGATGTTTTGGAACGAGTTACGTGATATTGCAACAAATGTAATAAAAAAGAAGTGTAACTTAAATTCGGAGTGCTGATGACTTTTTTACATCACCATTGTCCTAACTTGCAAAAGTTTATTCTTCAAGAATGGTTTATGAAACACATCTATGAAACTTTTGAATATCGCAGAATAGCACCTAGGCCTCTTTGCATCCGAGCTTAGAATCATCACTACCTAGATTTTCGACGGTTGAGCCATGAGTTCACAACGAGACCAGCGTGGGAAACACGAAAAGACGAGTGCCTAGTTTATCCATTATTTCAAGAAATGACTTTATTAACTGTGCTCTATGACACCTGCCACATAATATAACTTTGTTGTTGCCCAAAAATGCAATATTTAGAAGCGTGAGCAACACTACAATCGTAATTAATTTTTGACCTTTGTTGTGGTAGGGTTGTTAGACATTCAACACGATTTATTAAGGAATAGTATGTAAATTAAAAATAAAAGCTTTTGCGATGTCTTGTAAATGGACATTCGACATTTTGTACAACTCTCATAGTGGTATTTTATTGAGGGATTTGTAAATTAGTGATTTGTTCAGTGTTTCCTCTGATCTGAGAGATGAACATGTCATCTGGATAGGAAAATGTAGGATACCTTCGAATTATGAAGGTGCACCAGTGTCTCATTTCTATAAAGTTATCAGTCATTGGTGTTTGCGGCACATGGAGAGCGACGTTTTTTTCAAATCTACAAGACAGCAGACCGCATTTATAGCGCCCATCAGCATACTGCTAACACTATAATGCCACTGGTAAGCCATATACTTTGCTAAATACTGAACATTTGTTAGGATTCCTATATTTTAAACAGCTGAATTGTCATTCCATATGTATTATAAACATGATTTAACAGTATTCAATAAGAATCTCCCACAATATACTATGGAAAGTCCTTCACTACAAGTAAAATGTTACCTTCACGTCTCATTCTAATTTCAGACTCACTCCTATTATTTCACTTCAGTAGCTTATGGTACATATCCATTCGTCTTCGGCAGTGAGTATATATGTGGACTTCAGCTATACAGAACTTACATCTTGGCGATTGAAAACCGCAAACAGCTGGATGTAAGAACCCTTGTTTGGAAGTACAACCGGTTTTGTAGTTTAAAGCCACATATTCAAAAAAAAATGGTTCAAATGTCTCTAACAAATATGGGACTTAACATCTGAGGTCATCAGTCCCCTAGAACTTACAACTACTTAAACCGAACTAAGCTAAGGACATCACACACTTCCATGCCCGACGCAGGATTCGAACCTGCGACCGTAACGGTAGCGCGGTTCCAGACTGTAGCGCCTAGAACCGCTCGGCCACCCCGGCCGGCCCACATATTCAGTGGAGTGTGTAAATACAAAAGGGAAACAACACGTAAAAAAAATGTTCCCCCCAGTCACTAATAAAGACAATAACTAATTCTCACGTAAATTACGTCATATGAGACCTACATGTGGGAATGGATAAACGTCTCAACATTCACTATCCAAGTAACAGTAAAGTGCCAAGTGAGTGTCCTGTCAAATTGTTAGTAGGCTGAATGGTGCTGTCAACAACCCCTGGAAGTCGAGCTGGAACCTACAACATAACCAGACCCAAAGTATAAACCGCGTAATCTACCCTCGTATCCCGACAAGGAAAGTTGGATAACTTCTTTAGAAAACTAAATTCTTTATATCAGTAAACCACGACATCCCAGTGTTACGGCGTTATCACTGGACACACCCCCACGCATTATTCACTTACAACACGGTATAACAGAATAGACATGTGAATCAATATAGCAAGTTTAAAGTCATGTAAGTAATATAAAATGGTGTGCTGGTATCGATCTAAAAGACACACACTCCTGCTCCCCTCGCCCTAGGATAAGCCACTCGCACATAGAAAGTTATCGCACTCTTCTGACGAAGAAGTACTGTTCCACGAAAAATAGTTCTAAGAGTAAAACATGTTTTAGACTAAGACTGGAATTCAAAAAATTTCCTTCATATTTTTCAGTGCTCTCAAACTGAAACACTGACTCACAGCAGAAACTGTCTCAGCCCTTGTAATTAATCAACTACAGGTTCTTCTTTAGAATTTCAGTTTTTCAGGAGCTGTGACAGCTAGCTTAGTCTGATGAGTCAATTTTGTCTTCTATTTGTACAACTCTGCTGTTAAATTTCTAAAAAATGGAATACATCAATCATTTTCAAAGTTAAAATACATATTCTTTCATGTTTAATATCCTACTCTTTGTGGCTTGAAGACTGTAGCATCTGAATTCTTCCTGAAAAACATTGTGCAGAATGTGTCCGTAACTAAACAACTGAAAAAGGTTTGAACAATGGTCAGTAACGTAAAGACGAGATGAACTGCAAATTATTTCAGTCCATAAGTGGAAGACGGAACGTAGTTTTGTCAAAGGTTTAAAACAAAAATCTATAGTATACGAAAATCGACACAGTAATATCAGAGATATGCTATACTTTGGACAACGAGCAAATGTACACTACTGGCCATTAAAATTGCTACACCACGAAGATGACGTGCTACAGACGCGAAATTTAACCGACAGGAAGAAGATGCTGTGATATGCAAATGATAAGCTTTTCAGAGCATTCACACAAGGTTGGCGCCGGTGGTGACACCTACAACGTGCTGACATGAGTAAAGTTTCTAACCGATTTCTCATACACAAACAGCATTTGACCGGCGTTGCCTGGTGAAACGTTCTTGTGATGCCTCGTGTAAGGAGGAGAAATGCGTACCATCACGTTTACAACTTTGGTAAAGGTCGGATTGTAGCCTATCGCGGTTGTGGTTTATCGTATCGCGACATTGCTGCTCGCGTTGGTCGAGATCCAATCACTGTTAGCAGAATATGGAATCGGTGGGTTCAGGAGGCTAATACGGTACGCCGTGCTGGATCCCAACGGCATCGTATCAACAGCAGTTGAGATGACAGACATCTTATCCACATGGCTGTTAACGGATCGTGCAGCCAGATTTAGATCCATGGGACAACAGATGGGAACGTTTGCCAGACAACAACCATCTGCACGAACAGTTCGACGACGTTTGCAGCAGCATGGGCTATCAGCTCGGAGACCATGGCTGCGGTTACCCTTGACGCTGCGTCACGGACAGGAGCGCCTCCGATGGTGTACTCAACGACGAACCTGAGTGCACGAATGGCAAAACGTCATTTTTTCGGATGAATCCAGGTTATGTTTACAGCATCATGATGGCCGCATCCGTGTTTGGTGACGTCACGGTGAACGCACATTGGAAGCGTGTATTCGTCATTGCCATACTGGCGTATCACCCGGCGTGATGGTATGGGGTGCCATTGGTTACACGTCTCGGTCACCTCTTTTTCGCATTGACGGCAATTTGAACAGTGGACGTTACATTTCAGATGTGTTACGACCCGTGGCTCTACCCTTCATTCGACCCCAAGAAACCCTACATTGCAGCAGGATAATGCACGACAGCATGTTGCACGTCCTGCACGGGCCTTTCTGGATACAGAAAATGTTCGACTGCTGCCCTGGCCAGCACATTCTCCAGAGATCTCTCCAATTGAAAACGTCTGGTCAATGGTGGCCGAGCAACTGGTTCGTCACAATACGCCAGTCACTACTCTTGATGAACTGTGGTATCGTGTCGAAGCTGCATGGGCAGCTGTACCTGTACACGCCAGCCAAGCTCTGTTTCACTCAAAGCCCTCGCGTATCAAGGCCGTTATTACGGCCAGAGGTGGTTTTTCTGGGTACTGATTTCTCAGGATCTATGCACCTAAATTGCGTGAAAATCTAATCACATGTCAGTTCTAGTATAAAATATTTGTCGAATTAATACCCGTTTACCATCTGCATTTCTTCTTGGTGTAGCAATTTTAATGGTCAGTAGTGTAGTTCTTGAATAGGTCCTTAGACTACCACACTCCGTACAATCTAGCGTCACATCTGCTCGTTTATCCTATCAGTCTGTCTCGTAATATTCAGCAGTATTGGTACTTCTAGGCGCTTTTTTGCTATTGCCAATCCGCATTTTATATCCACTCTCCTTCCGCGCGTTTCTCCGTACTCACTTAAATACGAGTAGCTGCTTCTGTGCCCCCTTGTCTGAGAAGCTTCCCTGCGGTTACGAGGTCGTGCCGCGTGGCACCTTCAGCGTGCGGCACCCCGCTGTTTGATCATCTGCCTGCGGCGGCAGCCAGCAAGTGTCTGCGGGGGCGGCGAGAGCAAACATCCCGCCAGCCCGTCTCACGGAGCCTGTTCACAGCCTCAGCGCTGGTAAAAGCCGCGCGCCCCAGTAGCTGACAACTAAAATGCCCCGAACGCAAATTCCTTTTCATACCCCACGGACAGACGACAGAGGGGCAGCGAACAAAAGGAAGGCAGTGCCCTATTTAAAGCAGTTGGCATTTGAAGCTTTGTGGCAGGACCTCATCCCCCCCCCCCCTTTCCCACAGAAATAGACGGAGCTGTAGCGGCAGTTTCGTCGCCAACTCTGTTGCCATTTGCGCTGCCCAGTGCTTTATGCCTGCCCGTTCACAACAAGGAAGGCTATCCGGACACCCATTTCTAGAAAAAAATGTCAATCTGGCGCGAATTAAAATTAAGAACAAACAACTGTCAAGCTTAAGGCGGGTAGGACGTCAAACAGGCCGACTTGGAGCAGGAGAGGCATCACAGGACATTTTAATTTCCAGTGTCTATACTTTTACAAATAAATTCATAAAACTTTGTCAGCATCACCAGGAAGGATTCAGGATTCACACTCATTGCAGTGGAAGTTCGAAAACAAAATAATTTTTTACGTGTGAAATTTCATCATTTTTTTTTTCACTTACTAATGGCTGCATTTGTTGCTGTAGGTACACTTTTCTTCATAAGTTAGAGAGATTCTTCGATGAATTTTTAACAGCGTACATACCATACTTACAGGTGTATGAAACTCTAGAATTTATTTAATTTATGAAAAAACGAATGATCTGTTGTATTTTAAACTTCATGTTTAGAAAAAACACAAATTTTGTAGTTAATTACCTCAATTTTTACCAGATTTTTTAATAGATTTGAAAAATTCTAGAATTTCATACACCTTTAAGTATAGTTTGCATGCTGTGCAAAATTCATCGAACCATCTCTCTTACTTATGAAGAAAAGTGTACCTATAGCAACAAATGCTGCCATTAGTAAGTGAAAAAAAGATGAAATTTCACATGTAATAAAAAATACTTTGCTATGTTTTCGAACTTCCACTGCTATGAGTGTGAATTCTGAATCCTTCCTGGTCATGGTGACAAAGTTTTATGAATTTATTTGCAAACGTATAGACAGTGGAAATTAAAATGTCTTGTGGTGCCTCTCCTGCTCCAAGTCGGCCCGTTTGACGTCCTACCCACGTTAAAAACAACAAAGAGGGCTACCAATGTCCGATTGTTTATAGTATCTAAATCCCGTGTATAAACGAACTTCAAGCATTTGACTGCTTAACAAATGAGTTAATGTGTTAGGTATTAGAAGTTAAGCACATAAGCGAGAAGAAGTTTGGAAAAAGGTTTGAAACTACGCTTAAAGCTTATTGGAGGTCGCTAAGAGCTTCATTTTAAGCAGAAAGTAGTTTCAAGCATCTCTATGTGTATGACGTCACAATTCCAGAAAAATGCCTTATCGAATGATATAATTTTGCAGCTACATTCAGTGATATATGTGGATAGTCTCTGCAATCTGTGTTATGAATAGAGTCGAGAAGTAATAAATTTAAACATCACGTCTAATGGAGAAATTTTATTGCATGAAGAGCAAAAACGTAGTAAGCGATAAACTTTTTTCTTTTCATCATTTTGTGGAAGATGTCGCCCAAAACAAAGGTTTGAAACTACGCGTAAAGTTTATTGGAACTCGCTGAATATTCTCATTCTCAAATACTGGATGAATAAATTCTTGTTATCCAAGAGCCTCAGTTACGCTGCCTCGAGACAGATACACATTTTTTAACTGTACTACTTGTCTCATTATGTTAATCTCTTAACATATAGAAAAATAAATTTCTGTGGCCCCTGGAGCTTTCCGATAGGCAACTAGCAACATTTCGGGTTCCGATTCCAGGATTCCGGGAAATGTCGCTTGGTAATAGGCCTTTAGATACTATTCGTAAATTTCTGAATTTTTGTGCGGTTTCTTATAGGAGATAAAGATTTTAAATTTTTTACGTCTTAAGACTTGCATATTGAAATTATTTCAGATAAAGAAAGACTTACGAATTATTAAACGCAATGCGATACGGAACTCTGTAAAGATTCATTAGCGAGCGAGATATTACAGTATTCAAAGAAAAGAGAATATTATCGTAACTCTGATCCTAATTAAAATTAAAAACCGGTTTTGACGTGTCTAGAGATACTGCGTATAGAAATGAATGGAGAGCTGTGTCTGCTTTTTGCGAATGGTGTTCTTTGGACATTTAACCCTTTAACTTCCGATGCCTAGTAATTCCAGTCAGCTTATAGTGACAGGATAAAGGAGTAATGATACGTTCGACGCTTGAAATTAGAATGAGGACTTGCTGGAAGGTAATACCTCCAATTTTTTTGTGTGAAAACTCTTAAAGATTTTTAAATAAATCTAATTTTATTAACATTCTACTTTTTACTCTTCATGTCTACATATTTATTAGGTTGATGTATAAGTTCATAGTCTTTTTGTTTTGTATGTTGGGACTCCGGTTGCTATGAGTTTATTGCGAATTGTCATTTCTTATTTGTACTTCACTGATGCTATATGAGTTTAAATTTTGTCGTTTGGAGTTGGTGAGTGGAGCTGTGGACGCTACAGAATGCAGTGCCAAGTGGAGAAATCGGAACATTTGCTATACATTCTATTGTTTGAGTTCATTAGAAGGATAACAGCAGTGTATAGAGCAAGAAACATTTTCGCCATGTCTTGGGATAGTGTCATTGGGTACAGCATGACATGAAATTAATTTTTTCGTTTTAAGGAGGATCGTTTTGACAGCAACTTTCCACGTTCAGGAAGACCTTCGGTGTTTGATGAACGCTTAAAGGCATTATTCCACAATTATCACCGTCAGTGCAGTCGAGTACTGAAAAATGTGAAACTGTGATCACATTCCACCATCGTGCGACATTTGCATGCAGTGTGGAAGGTTAAAAAAATCAAGTGTTTAGGTACCACATGGTCTAAGGCGAAATCACAAAAATTAGCGGGTGGTATTATGTGCATCTCCGCTTGCTCGTCTTCAGTTGGCTCTTGAACAACACTGACCATTCCTATCCTGTATCGTTACTGGTAAAGAACAATGCTGTCCCTATGCTAACGTAAGGAAAAGGAGAAAGTGGTTGACCCCAAACAACGCAGCAACTCAACATGCAATTTCGTGCGCGCATGCGCAAAAGATAATGTGTGTCTGGTAGTACAGTCACTGTTCTACGAAATGCTTCAGCGATGTGTAACCATCACTGCTGACATCTACTGTCAGCAACTGAGTCATCTTGCAAACGCAATTCGAAATCAACGATCAGAAAGAGAACGTGAATGTGTACACTACACGATAACGCCCGCTCGCATTCTGCTAGTCTCCGCTTTTCCGCTCTCTGTCGAACAACCTTCAAGAAACTTTCTCTCCGGATGAAAATGCGCTCCGAACCTGGCTCGACGAGTTCTCCACCACAAAATGACGTCAGTTCTACAGACGCAGAATCGAAATGTGACCCCAGCGCTGGTAGACTGTCGTAAATAGTTAAGGAGAATATACACTACTGACCATTAAAATAGCTACACCATGAAGAAATGCGAATGATAAACGGGTATTCATTGGACAAATATATTATACTAGAACTGACATGTGATTACATTTTCACGTAATTTGGGTGCATAGATCCTGAGAAATCAGTACCCAGAACAACCACCTCTGGCCGTAATAATGGCCTTGATACGCCGGGGCATTGAGTCAAACAGAGCCTGGATAGCGTGTACAGCAACTACAACACGATACCACAGTTTATCAAGAGTAGTGACTGGGGCGTTACGACGAGCCAGTTGCTCGGCCACCTCTGACGAGACGTTTTCAATTGGTCAGAAATATGGAGAATGTGCTGGCCAGGGCTGCAGTGGAACATTTCCTGTAACCAGAAAGGCCCGTATAGGACCTGCAACATGCGGTCGTTCATTATCCTGCTGAAATGTAGGGTTTCGCAGGGATCGAATGAAGGATAGAGCCACGGGTCGTAACACATCTGAAATGTAACGTCCACTGTTCAAAGTGCCGTCAATCGAACAAGAGGTGAGCGAGACGTGTAACCAAAGGCACCCCATACCATTACGTCGGGTGATACGCCAGTATGGCGATGACGAATACACGCTTCCAATGTGCTCTCACAGCAGTGTCGCCAAACACGGATGCGACCATCATGATGCTGTAAACAGAACATGGATTCATCCGAAAAAATGAGGTTTTGCCATTCGTGCACCCAGGTTCGTCGTTGAGTACACCATCGCAGCACTCCTGTCTGTGATGCAGTGTCAAGGCTAACCGCAGCCGTGGTCTCCGAGCTAACAGTCTATTCTGCTGCAAACGTCGTCGAACTGTTCGTGCAGATGGTTGTTGTCTTGCCAACATCCGCTTCTGTTGACTCAGAGTTCGAGAGGTGGCAGCACTATCCGTTACACCCATGCCGATAAGATGCATGTCATCTCGACTGCTAGTGATACGAGGCCGTTGGGATGCAGCACGGCGTTCCGTATTACCCTCCGATTCCATATTCTGCTAACAGTCATTGGATCTCGACAAACGCGTGCAGCAATGTCGCGATATGATAAACCGTAATCGCGATAAGCTACAATTCGACCTTTATCAAAGTCGGAAACGTGATGGTACGCATTTTCCTCCACACAGGAGGCATCACAACAACGTTTCACCAGGCAGCGCCGGTCAACTGCTGTTTGTGTATGAGAAATCGGTAGAAACTTTCCTCGTGTCAGCACGTTGTAGGTGTCACCACCGGCGCCAACCTTGTGTGAATGCTCTGAAAAGCTAATCATATGCATATCATAGCATCTTCTTCCTGTCGGTTAAATTTCGCGTCTGTAGCACTTCATCTTCGTGGTGTAGCAATTTTAGTGGCCAGTAGTATATTATGCTTACCTGTTGTGTTTATTAAATTCATGGACCAACCGTACGAACGTGTGCACCAACTCAACATTTCTCAACATAGGCACCCTGAAGGCGAACGCATTTCTCGCAACGAGAGTACACGTTATTGATATCTTTACTGTAGAATGTTTGATTTTGTTGACGGAGACTCAAGCATAACCTCAGCTTGCGTCGCCTCATCAGTATCAAAGTGCAGCATTCGTAGATGTTCTTTAAGTTTGAAACAGTTGAAATTCGAATGGGACCAAGTCGGAACGGAATGTAGAATGTTCGATGACCGTGAACCAAAGGCGGCGTGATCCAAAGGCGTCGGCTTCTTGCGTATATCGCAGCACACGTGTGTGGTCGCACTATCAGGTAAAGGAGAGGGTGTTTCATGTCTGGACTAGCTCTTCGAATTCGAAATTCCATCTCCGTACGCTGTTTTGTCAGCCAGCGAGATAGTTACGTTACACAGCGCCTTGTTACACGCTACAATTCGGAGCACTCTAACGGAAGAGGGTTGCAACGTAGGTCAGCGAGGTAGGAGTCACGACCGAATAATCAGCTGATATTGAGGACAGAATAAAAATTCGAAGCCATTACTTCTCAGCACGCCATCATACCACTGTAAATAGGAATCGAGATTGTAACAAAATATTGGGTACTTTAAACGATGGGCAGAAATGGATCGAAGATCGCTGACTATGGGAACATCGCATGTTTATATTCACATATTTATGTAAGCCTGTCCATGAAACTGAGCTATCAAACCTAAACCTGACAAGACGGTTGTATTGGAGCCCATTCAGACATTACAGCTCACTTCACAGCATTATTTAACTACGTCTCTAGTGTTTAGTGTTGTAGTCCAATATAAAGTAGCTGGTATTTGACAGCGTGCGTTATGTACCGCTCCGATCAGTAGTACACACGTGAGAGACTGGTAGCTTGGCCTCCCACCATGTTGCGCAACGTATTCTGCTTGCAAGTTCTCAAGCAAGAAATTTCGGTAACTTCAAGAATCTTCAAAGCTCTGAGCGGCCTTAAAATTAAGAACACATTTTTGACAAGCTTAGCGACGTAACAGAGATCTTCAGCGTACCTGTATTTCAAAGTTCCTGTATAATATGTGTATCAAATAAAATCTAAAAGCTGCATTTTGGTTAAGACTTTAACAAAACTAAAAGTAAAAAGGGCCTTTTACCAAAGCTTATACACAGCAAACGGAATGGGATACGGAACTCTCTAAATATCCATAGTTCAACAGGGTATTTTGTTAGCCGAAAAAAAAAAAATAGTTTCAGTGATTGTAACAGTGATGTAGGTACCAAGTGGTAAGATGGAAATTCTTTCCCGGACGGGAAAAATCCACTCGCTTTTCTTTAAAAAAAAAAGTACGTAATTGCTGCTCTAAATTGAACCAAGAAAATATTTTTGATGCGCTTAGAGACATACAGACATTGACTATTAGATTATTTTCGAGACTTTTATACGAAACGGATATTCTAAAGCGATTTTCTATTACTGCAGATTGAGGAGTGCTGGAGACACAACGTCACAACTTCGGACATTAAAGGTCAAATTCCAAATAATTAAAAGTAATCTATAGTTTGATCAATGAACGGCTTCCATTGGATTCTAATGTATGAATTAACTGTTCATTACTCGGCCCAGTTCAGCATACTCTTATAGCGCGGATCTTTAGTTTTTCATCTGGTCTTAATTCTTCTCGACCCTTCGTATCGGATACCGTTCGTCCTTAATAAGCCAAAAGGGTTTCTTTGACTCTTCTTTCCAAAATCAGTAGTCTTCCGCACATTTTTTATAATTATTAATCTCTCATGTGTAGGGCAACAGAGCCGTAGACTCTAAAGTTTCAGATGACTACTTTTTTCCCAGAATGTCAGAGTAGCTGTAGTCCCCGCTAAGTACATTATCGTTTCCAGTATTATTTATTTCATTAGATTTTGTAATAGTATTTGTATCTCCGCCATTGAACTGCCATAGATAACTTGATATGGAAGCTTAAGTACTGATACTCAGACGATTTCTTTCGCTATTTGTTTTCCACAATCCCCAGTCTGTGTCCTACGAGGACGAGGTGGATAGTAACAGGGAGCTTTGTCAACCAAGAGACGGTTATTTTTATTATTCTTCCTCCAAATGTTTTTATTCTGTAGGTGTTACGATACAATTATAAGTCGAGGAGGATTCAGTTCAGTAACTAGCTTTACTCTAAGCATAAAGAGAAAGATAAAGACAATAGATGAAAAGAAAAAAGCATACTAGTGGGACGATTGCAGGCAATAGAGAAGATCGGAACGTTCGATGCGATTAACGTCAAGTGTTTCTACAGAAAGCTACATCCTTAAGAATCAATATAGTAAAATACAAGACCCCCCCAAATCAGTCAATCAATAATTGACCTGCCAGCTTCAAAACTCTGATCAAAAATCACTTAATGAGTCATATGTTAAGTACTTCACATCAGATGATTGTTGAAGTGACCGCTATAGCAAAATTCTACTAATACCAGCACTGCTGGCCCCTGTTTTAATCAGAACCGAAGTAGAGTCTTCCTACACGTCGGTCAGCGACCTGAAGATGGCGTAGTAAATCTCTGAAAATGGTAGCCAAATAAAATAAGTTTGCGAACTAGACGACTGAAAGGTGTTTAATTCGACATCCTGTATCGAACAGCCTAATAACGGAACCATCTCTAAAAGAATGGACGTACACAGAAGAGTTTTTATGGCAGATTAAATAAAGGTAACAAGTTTTCAAAGTGGAAGTAGTACCTGGAAGACGGAGAGCAACCCCTGTTGGAAGACCAAACTAAGGAATTTCCATATGAACTCAATAAATTCTTTCAGAATAGCTATAGGTGCATGTGATGATTTAGTGTAACGTAAAATTTATATGCCACATTCATAATAAAGACGCACACACACACACACACACACACACACACACACACACACACACACACAGAGAGAGAGAGAGAGAGAGAGAGAGAGAGAGGTGGGGAGTGGGGGGGGGAGAGAGGTTAACTTTAGTACCAGCTCGTTCCCTGCTCGTTTAGAACGACGCTAAGGGGTCTACAGAATCTAATTTTTCCATTCGACATAAAGGTCTGAATCCGCGTGCGTAATTTGTTGACAACTGTAGTGATGTTGGAATTCAACATGCGAGACCCATGCATAACATGGTGCTGGGACGGTGGGGAACTTGATGGCAAACTGACGAACACCGCGTCGGGAGGCATCACACAATAGTAAACTGGCAACGTCGGCCGGCATTTAGGTGTGAATTCTATATTCTAGTGCCTTCCTGAGTTCGTGATGAGTGTACCGCATGTGAACTAATTATAGAAATTATACTTTGTAATACGCAAAATATGACAGAAGGAGCCACTTCCGTCATACCTGTAAAGCTTACAGCGAGACCGTAATGAGTGGATCAGTGGTTCTCTGCGGTATGCGAATGATGAGAACGTGGGCTTGCTCAGGATTTTAGCAAGTTATTACAAAATTCGCTCTCTAACGCGTGCTGTCAATTAAGAGAAACCTTTTTCCGATCGTATTGAACCGTTAATTAAATATTTGGGCACTGACGGTATTTGAATAGATGTAACAACGATGCGCTGGCATATAGGAAATATAGCTACCTCATAGGAGAAATTTCGCTACTCATGCATTGATATTATTTCCTCGATATATCGACGATACTGGTGAATTTTCCTGATATACGGGGAAGATTTCTGAGTATTGAGTATAGGCTTTAACTGCATTCGCACATTCACACACTCACGCACACACACACACACACACACACACACACACACACACACACACACACACAGACCATGACGAACCTAAAAAACGCAAGTAACTAAAGTATTCATTTTCACAATGATGTATTTCCCATACTTTTCATTGTGTAAGCGTTTGATCATTTTGATTAACATATTCTGATTTTTATTTTTATTTGGTTATTTACAAAAAACTGTAAAAACCTTTCAGAAACAACTTCACATCTTCAGGGGAAGGTCAATCTGTTATGTAGGTATATCGCAATTCACGCACATTGAACTGAGTGAAGAAACTGGAGGGCCTTTGTTACGCACTGCGAACTTTGAATCAGCAGGGACAGCCCACTATTTGTCAACATCTGTAGCGTTGAATCACAGAGTGAAATGTCAAGCTCGTGCACTTCCACACTCAGTATACAAGAAATTACTCAATTATTATTCTGGCTTTCGTTCCGATTGAGAGGCTACTTCTAAGCTCGCTGGAAAAATAAATAAATTGGGTGGCAGTTTCGTATCGAAAGTCTGTTTTAATCAGACTATCTTAAAATATTGTAAGTAACAGTGTTTCACTTATTAGTGAAAGCACGTGACATTTTTTCAATAAGAGTATAACCGTTATTTTCACAACAGAGGAAACTTGACCATCTACTGGAACGAAAAAGTTTCTTTGTGAAATAATTTCAGGTTGTGTAAGAGTGAACATAGTAACGAATTAAAACTTTTTCGTTAATATTTAAATTAAAGCCATTTTACTATAATTCCTTTGAGGCGATACAAACTTAATATACTTAGTAAAACTTTAAATGTATTGATTTTTGTTCTGATATCTGTAATAAAATAGGTTTATGGCAATCAACCAGCTGTATACATCTATAGTAATTTAAAAGCAATGAAAATGACTTTCTTGCAAAAGGTGTGCATTGCTTTACAATGTATCATCATCTATTGTGTGTACAATGACAGACCATTCATTGGAAAAATTTAATAAATAACACTATCCTATTTCAAACTCAAGAACTCGAAAAACAGAATCGCTCTTTTTAGTATATTGATGATCTTATAGATAAAAAATACCGATATTTTACGTCTGATATGTCGTCAACAATATCATTCAGACACTTGATCGAATAGGGAATCTCTCTACAATTTTGTAAAATTCTGGCGTCTCTATGTGAGACATACACCCATATTTACACATAAAAGGTCCCCATCCCTTAGAACGGAAATTATACGGAATTTGTAAGAGATTCAACTGATTATTTTGAGATCGGGTGTCAATAGCCAGAAACAAATATTTTAGGCAGTGCGAGGTCCTAAAACGCCAGTTCTTATAAGGCATATGATTGTGAGCTACTTACATTTAATTTTTTCGGTACTATGAAAACTAATACATTATCGTCTTCGCGGAACGATGTTACGTGAAGTTACTAGTGTATGAGTGCGGCGTAGAAAGTGAAAAAGAACTATTAGTTAAGGTACGAACTACTTATCTCGGTGCAGAGCTGACAATAGAGCTGTACGAGAGAAGGCGGACAATTTTTATTTTGTGTTGTAGTTTATCCACTGAAAGTGGAAAGACTACTACATCGACTACTAACACTGCTCAAAAATGGCTCAAATGGCTCTGAGCGCTATGGGACTCAACTGCTGAGGTCATTAGTCCCCTAGAACTTAGAACTACTTAAACCTAACTAACCTAAGGACATCACAAACATCCACGCCCGAGGCAGGATTCGAACCTGCGATCGTAGCGGTCACGCGGTTCCAGACTGACGCGCCTAGAACCGCACGGCCACACCGGCCGGCAGGTAAGAGTCACTATTAACTGCTACAATGGTAAACACCCTCTGCCATCCACTTCACAGTGGTCTGCAGAGTTTAAATGTAGATAATACAGATTTATGCGCTGAACTATAACTCGTTCTTCTACCATTTATTTCGGCACAGTAAAGAAATCAGTGCTTTTTTTTTCATGATATTAGATCAGACAGGGAGTTTGTGAAATGTTTTTTAATCGAGTAAAGGTGCAGTTAGTGCTAGTTTTTGTATTACATTTAATTTCCTACCCTAAAGATACAGCGGACTGTTCGAGTAATTGAAGAGTGAAGAGCTTTCAGTCAAATATTAGACGAGGTGGTATTCTGATAGACGGAATATTTGGGAAGGGAATCCCAATTTCGGTATTCGCCTTACAACCAAGGGGAAGTTCCCAAAAAGTTTGGAATCTCTTCAGTTGCATTCTGGGACGATGTGTCCCACAGAAATGTTTATTCTGAAAGAGACGTTGAGATCACAGATTTATCTCAAACCTTGTGCACTTTTAGTAGGCCATTAAAACAACGTAATATGCAAGTAGTAAATTGCACTACTCTGGCAATTCCGAGAAAATCGCAAGAGAAGCTTCACGCGTCTATTAAATAACTGATGCACCTGAACGTAAATTCGGAAGCTGGAGGTCGTGTAAGTCAAGTGGTTAAGTGGTACGGTAGTCCAGCGTCTTCGGTTAGAGGTTTAGCTCATCTCTGTAATAAAAAAACGGGGTGATTGGATCAACGCTGAACTAGAGCGGGTGTCATGAGAGGTCCGCCCTGAACAGACACAACGAACAGTAACGAACGTGTATGAAGCGACGGTTCTTCTCCCGCCCAAACTTAATTTTTAGTCAATATTTTTTCATCAGTGGTCATATTATTTCATTCGTATGACATTTGAGAGGTAACATGATTAAAAACACACGTCCCTTTGCATGAAGTTTTATCGAACTACATGTTATTTCACTGCTTACAAATTTTAATGAAATTTAATTATCAGAACAAACATATTTATGGCTATCGACAAGTAAATGAAGAAACGCGTAGAGTTTTCATGAAAATGTATGCCTGACGTAATTTGTGAAATCCCTTATACGTGCAATCTGGTAAGGTACCCTGAACTACTTTGCACCTCGACACATAGAGGTGCAGACACAGGGGCAGGCCCCATTTGGCAGTTAGCCTGCGTAGCTGTGAGACATATATAATGCAGAAACGACGAATAATGTAAGCGCAAATTTTTTGAATATCATAGAATTTACGCTTGTAGTACAAAAATAAGGGTTTCAGTGGGAGTGGAACCTTCGCCCTCTTACACGTTTGTATTACGAAGCTCGAAAGCTAACCACTTTTTTGCATTTTGTTCGTTATTGTTTGTTGTATTTCGGTCGTAATGGACGTCACATGACATCCGTTGAAGTTCGTTGTTGATCGCTTCACTCATTTTTTTTTTTTTTTTTTTTACTACGGAGACCAGTCAGCTCTCTGACCGAACACGCTGAGTTGCCGTGTCAGCTAACCACTTGACCCCCACGAACTCTTAACGTCAGGCACCTACGCACCGATACATCAGTCACAGAATACACGCGTAAAACTTCTCTTGCGCTTTTCTCGGGATTGACGGAGTAGTGCACTTTACTACTTGCACATTATGTTATTTTAATGGCCAAATAAAGGTGTACAAACGTTGAAATAAATCCGTGATCCCAACGCCGTTGCCTCCCCTTGTGAGTGAATTCTATGACTTGTACTACAGGTGAAGTATGCCTAACGTGACAAACAACTTAAAGCTACAGCTTTCTTTTGTATTTCTAGCGAATTCAACCCTTTAATGCATAGTGTAGGTGATCAGCTACAGACTTCTATGAAAGTTCCTGACAGATTAAAACTGTGTGCTGGACCGAGACTCGAACTCGGGACCTTTACCTTTCGCGGGCAGGAGCTCTACCAACTGAGCTACCCAAGCACGACTCACGCTCCGTCCTCACAGCTTTACTTCTGCCAGTACTTCGTCTCCTACCTTCCAAACTTAACAGAAGCTCTCCTGCGAACCTTGCAGAACTAGCACTCCTGAAAGAGTGAGTCGTGCTTGGGTAGCTCAGTTTGTAGAGCACTTGCCCGCGAAAGGCAAAGGTCCCGAGTTCGAGTCTCGGTCCGGCACACAGTTTTAATCTGCCAGGAAGTTTTAATCTGCCAGGAAGTTTAATCTGCCAGTTTTAATCTGCCTAGCTACAGACTTCATTCCTTCGATGTATCCTATACTGAGCAACATTTTGTAACAAATTCGTTATGTAGTTAGGTGCATACACTCTACTGTAGCTGCTAAGCTGCTAGTAGTTCTTCATACCGATCGTAAGTGGCAGGATGAACTGAACCAGTTCGATAATCAGCTGTGTGGATGTACCGCCACGCGTGTGTTTTAGCGGAAAGTAGAGACTTGTTTGGTGTTTGTGCACTGATTTGTGGGTTTGAAAATTACTTTTTTATTATGAAAACGTAAGTAGATATGGTGTTGACATTTAATTCAAGTGTCTTCACGATTTATATGTAAATAGGTCTGTTTTTGTGTTTGTAGCGATTGTCAATAATAATGCTTTGTTAATTTAATTAAAAACTTTTTTCAATATTTTTTTCGTAATCTAGGCACTGTAAACTAAACACGGTAATTT
Source organism: Schistocerca americana (assembly GCF_021461395.2). Lineage (NCBI taxonomy): Eukaryota > Metazoa > Arthropoda > Insecta > Orthoptera > Acrididae > Schistocerca > Schistocerca americana. The sequence continues at coordinate 63,793,045 of NC_060120.1, forward strand.
TTACAGCTTGAAATAAAAAATCATGTATTTAAGTGTTAATGTTGCACCACCTGCAGCTTCAGATGTATAGTCCCCGAAAGCAAAGAGATTGCAGATTATTTGAGTGCATGGAACGACTGAATAGCATAGAGGTGATCTCTAGGAGATGAAATTTGCTGAATGGTGTACCGAAATTCATAATCCGTATGTTGTTCTTAGGACATTAAGATTGTCAAAAAAATGATTCAAATGGCTCTGAGCACTATGGGACTCAACTGCTGTGGTCATAAGCCCCCTAGAACTTAGAACTACTTAAACCTAACTAACCTAAGGACATCACACACATCCATGCCCGAGGCAGGATTCGAACCTGCGACCGTAGCGGTCGTGCGGTTCCAGACTGTAGCGCCTTTAACCGCTCGGCCACTACGGCCGGCTTAAGATTGTCGTTTCGGTATTAAATCTCCAACATTTTTAGGGTAGAGTGGGGTTTTCCTTAATGAAGATATGGTCTACGTGATGCAGAGAACGGCAGCAAATGAAATCAACGACATGAGAAGAAGTCGGATAATTTGAAAGTGCTAGTTTAGATAAGCCTTCATCAACACTTTCGAAGGACTCCGCAAGTAGAAGCTTTACGGCAAGTAAACCTGTTATTGCCAACGTACACCAGAACCAGTAGTTCTTGCAAATTGTACAATATTTCCGTTTATCATAAAACTCTAATTCAGCTAACGGGAACACCAGAAGGTCCTGAAGAAGATACCAACAGAGTAGTCGAAACGTCGAATGTATAAGTAGAAAAGGAAGAGGAATGTGACGTGACCTAACAACCTAGAAGATTATTACCGTAATGAACTCTAACGCTACCAGTTGCCCTAGAGCACTAATAGAGCACTCTGTTCACAAAGATTAGCAGGGTCTTTTAATGAGCTGCTTTATTCTCCGGTAGGGATCGCTCGCCCTCTTAAATACTTTCGAGCCCTCTGAACTTTTTCAGTTATTCCAGAAATCCATTTTCCATCGAGGCTTCTCCCGGGTGCAACGAGTTTTATAATTGGCTGCTAATGAAGCGGCAAATTGTTTTCCAGCGCGATGAGAAGTAAGATGATTAAGCTTCTGTAACAGTATCATTCAAACAACTTTGGAATCACTTCTTTCTGTACGAATATTGTTTCCCTGTATTGAGAAACATCTCAAACGATACGTCAGTGGCAGTCACTTTAAATACCCTCTACAATCACTGAGAGACGCTCTACTAAATGCGGGACTTCCATAACTGCCAAAATGTTCCACTTTATCTTTGGGGGCAGATAGTGAGAAGGTCGCAAAAAAAGACTTAAGACACCATGAAGCTAGCCATTATTTTTCAACTCGGAACTTATAAACTGATCATTACTTCTTACAAAGATAACTCCTGGTGCTTGGTTCTTCTTTCTAACACTACTATCAGGTATGGTCCAACGTTAGACACTCAGTGACCAGGCTGAGATGTGTTGTACTACCCATCACACTCCCGGAGTTAAACACTTGTGACTTCATCTTGCGAAATTGATAGCAAGAGCAATAACGTAAGAAAGCAGCGAATTTCGACATGCAGGAAGTAGGTCTGTCTACCAGTACCTTGTTCCTAAGTCAGTAGAAGGCCAGATCTTAATACCACTGTAAAAGCTAATCTAATTCATTGGTCTATCATTTCCTGGCACAGTAATTTTTCTGACATTTCTGGCCTACAAAACCAACCAAACACCCTCTCTCTTCTTCATCACCACTAACAACAGATTATTATACCAACCAACAACAGGTTCAATCACAGCTTGCTGAAAAATCTGGTCGACCTCTCAGCTTCTTTCACCTTAGTGTGCCGCAAAGGAAGAATAGGCCATAAACCTCTAAAATGCCAACTCACTCAAAACAGACACTAGGCTACCCGTGTACGGAACACAACACAAACATCTATTCAGAGCTCTGGATGCACCAAAGTATTTGCATTTTCTTATCCCTTATCAAGCAAACGTTCCTCACATGAAAACTGTTCACTGCTCCCAGCAATAGTTCGTCACATTTGCAGCATCAGAGCTGGTTATTGACAGCAGTTGCCAATCATGTGGCTGTGGGCTCTCTGCACATGCGTTATTCCACGGATCAGAAGTGTGTAAATCTGAATTTCTGTCTTTCGAATGACCACCTCCACTATTTCCTCTACTTCCTCAAATCTGTATCTATCATGTCTTGAATCAAACTGCTCACAGTACCACAAGGGCGCCACCTACCGAGACTTAAGAGAAAACGTGAATGGGTAAAGAAACGCAAAGACGTACCACAAGCAAAAGTATCGATATCAGCGCAGCCACTGTTCAAATTTACTACCAAATATTAGTCAAAATACTGTGTGGATGACCAGAAAATCCCACATACTCTTAACAGTCCACCAGAATTATGTACACTACCTTCAGATCCCGTCACATACAGTAAACTGCCAAGTCCCAAGTCTACTAACCACGCAAGTAAGTAAATGAGTAAGACATATTATCTTAGCAGCACTTTTTATTCTTCCAGATACGCCTGCTCAATCTGCTTATCTCTGTATCGCAATTCCTTCACCACTTCACCATTTCGCACCACTAGGAGCAAGGCGGGGAGGGGGAGGGGGACAAAGTCCCGCATGCATAATTAAAATTTACACATACATTTAGTTTATGTCTGTGAATGGAGTATGCAGAATAAGAGTTTATGTCACATAAATCAGTTTTTGTTAGTGTATTTGCTTTTCTTGTCTAATGTAACCGACCAATTAAAGTAATCGGCTTTACCTATCATCTTTCTTTGCAGCTCCAATATCCAACCCACTTAAAAAGAAGCATTTTATTTTCACTTTTCTCTGCTCCTTCCTTCATTTTACTACTCTTATGACCATAGGTGCCAAAGAACTTATTTACAAACCAAGATAATGAGAAACTTAGGTAATGTGTTTTTGTAAAACTAACATTTTTATGAGATTTGAACCGTCGCTGCTACATTTCCTAAGCCAAATGAATCATAACATGAAGACAAAAACGCTGGTTAAGAAATGAAATAAATTATTTCCTACGAAATGACTGTGACAGCAAGAAGACACTTTGTTCTCGTACAAATAAACTGAGTGGTATCTACTTTCCCTTAGCATTAAAATAGCGAAATAACATTACACCCTAACCGATACTTCACACCGAGAAGAAGTCTACCGTATTTATGTTTACTGTTTGAAGAGACTAAAATTATTTTGCTGTAAAAAAAATTTCAGTCAACTTTCAACAGACCTAAACCTCTTCGTCAGTATTGTTAACACCATTTCACAATTTATTGAGTCAATATTTCCTCTCGTGTCCGTTGGAAGATTGTATACCATTAAAACCATACAAGTTTACTTTTAAGTGCTTCATAATTTCTTGTGATTTATGATCAATTTATTCCAACCCTCATTAGGACATGACCAACTTTTGTCCTTAGTCGTGGTCAGTATCAACTTCACAGTGTTCCATTGGAAGATTGTATACCATTAAAACCATACAAGTATACTTTTAAATGCTTCATAATTTCTTGTGATTTATGATCAATTTATTCCAACCCTCATTAGGATATGACCAACTTTTGTCCTTAGTTGTGGTCAGTATCAACTTCACAGTGTTCGCAATAACTGTAAATATGAGTAATCTTCATGTTTTATTCCGGTACGTCACGAATTAATCTAGGGCTACTCCTTTGGCGCTTTTAGAATTTTGTTGCTTTGAGTTAAGCGTATTTTATTTCCTCAGTCGTAATTCGTACGACACTATTTTGCAAATGTGTGTATGAATTCCTAAGGGACCAAACTGCTGAGGTCATCGGTCCCTAGACTTACACACTACGTAAACTAACTTATGCCAAGAACAACACCAACACCCATGCCCGAGGTAGGGCTCGAACATCCGGCGGAAGAGGCCGCGCAGTCCGTGACATGACGCCTCAAACCGCTACTCCACGCGGCCTACTGTTTAGCATAATGATAAGTTGATTAAACACTGAATTACTACCATTTATACCAAAATTCAGGAAGCCACAAATTTTTCATGTTTTTACTGTCGATTGACATCTGTTACACTTGTTAATAATATTCAAAGGATAAATTGCAATGAAAGAAACTCATTTTACTTTGAACTAATATCGTTCAGTTACCAGGAAACATAATAAGCACTTGATAAACTGGCTGTGAAGGAATAAATAACCAATAATGTCAAATGTAGCGTTTTTGATTAGTACTTAAAACTTTCTATGTCCCGGGTTCGAAAACTGCCACTGCTGAAATTTTGATTATTAATCAGCATCGGCGGTCGAAGACTTCCGGCATAAGAAGTCAACGGCTTGTCAATGAGGGCGGAGGAGCGGACAGAGGTTCAGGGCACTCTCTTGTCCTTGGGCTGGAATTCTGTCGCTAAAGGCATAAGAATTAGCAATGATCAACGGCATGAGGATGCAGAAGGCAATGGAAACTGCCATATTAAAGGAACATAATGTTTATCCGCGGGACATGTGGCCTGTAAATGAAAAAGTGTCATTGGCAAAACATTCCGGAATAGTGCACCATTCGGACCTCCGGGAGGTGATGCCAGGGGTGAGGTGACCTTGAGAAAAAGATTGCATAAGCAACGGAAGGATGACGTTGTATGAGTCGGGGTCTGGAATGTCAGAAGCTTGTATGTGGTAGGGAAGCTAGAAAATCTGAAAAGGGAAATGCAACGGCTCGCTCTAGGCATAGTAGGGGTCAGTGAAGTCAAATGGAAAGAAGACAAGGATTTCAGGCCACATCAGTATAGGGTAATATTAACAGCACGGAAAATGATATAATGGGAGTAGGATTCGTTATGAATAGAGAAGTGGGGCAGAGAGTGTGTTACTGCGAACAGTTCAGTGATATGGTTGTTCTTATCAGAACCGACAGCACACCAACACCGACAACGATAGTTCAGGTATACATGCCGACGCTGCAGGCTGAAAATAAAGAGATAAAATATATGAAGATATTGAAAGGGTAATACCGTACGTAAAAGAAGACGAAAGTCTAATAATGATGGGCAACTGGAATGCAGTTGTATGGAAAGAAGTAGAAGAATAGGTTACAGGAGAATATGGGCTTGGGACAAGGAACGAGAGAGGTGAAAGACTAATTGGGTTCTGTAATAAACTTCAGCTGGTAACAGCGAATACTCATCTCAAAATCACAAGAGGAGGAGGTATACCTGGAAAAGGCCGGGTGAGCCAGGAAGATTTCAGTTAGATTACATCTTGGTTAGACAGAGATTCTGAAATCAGTTACTGGGTTGTAAGGCGTACGCAGGAGCAGATATAAACTCAGGTCACAACTTAGTAGTGATGAAGAGTATACTGAAGTTTAAGAGATTAGTGAGGAAGAATCATTACGCAAAGAAGCGGGATACGGAAGTACTAAGAAATCAGGAGATAAGCTTGAAGTTCTCTAAGGCTGTAAATTCAGCAATAAGGAATAACTCAGCAGGCAGTAAAGCTGAAGAGGAACAGATACCTTAAAAAAGGGCAATCACAGAAGCTGGAAAGGATAACATAGGTACAAAGAAGATACTGCAATGAAACCATGGGTAACAGAAGAAATACTTTAGTTGTTCGATGAAAGAAGGAAGTACAAAAATGTTCTGGGAAATTCAAGAATACAGAAATACAAGACGCTAAGGAATGAAATAAACAGGAATTTCAAGGAAGCTAGGAAGAAATTGCTGCATGAAAATATGAAGATATCGAAAAAGAAATGATTACCGAAAGGGCTGTCTCCGCATATAAGAAAGATAAAACAACCTTCGGTGAAATTAAAATCATAGGTGGTAACATTAAGAATTCAACAAAATTCCACTGTTAAATGGTGAAGAGAGAGTGGATAGGTGAAAGAGTACATTGAAGGCCTCTGTGAGAGGGAAGATTTGTCTGATGTGGTAGAAGAAGCAACAGAAGTCACTTTAGAAGAGATAGGGGATCCAGTATTAGACTCAGAACTTAACAGAGCTTTGGAGAACTTAAGAACGAATAAGGCAAAAGGAACCGATAACATTCCATTATAATTTCTAAAATTATTGGATGAAGTGGCATACCATCTGACTTTCGGAAAAATATCATCCACACAATTCCATCGACTGGAAGAGCTGACAAGTGTGAGAATTATCACACAATCATCTTAACTGCTCATGCACCCAAGTTGCTGACTAGAGTAATATACAGAAGAATGGAAAGGAAAATTGTGGATGTGTTAGATGACAATTAGTTTGGCTTTAGGGAAGGTAAAGGCACCAGAGAGACAATTCTGACATTGCGGTTGATAATGGAAACAAGGCTAAAGAAAAATCAAGAAACGTTCATAGGATTTGTGGTCCTGGAAAAAGCGATCGACGACGTAAAATGGTGCAAGATGTTCGAAATTCTGAGTAAGGTTGGGATAAGCTATAGGGAGAGACGGGTAATATACAATATGTACAAGAGCCAAAAGGGAAAAATAACAGTGGACGAACAAGAACGAACTGTTCGGATTAAAAAGGGCGTAATACAGCGTTGTAGTCTGTCGCGCATACTGTGCAATCTGCACGTCGAAGAAGCAATGATGGAAAGAAAGAAAGGTTCAGGATCGGAATTGAAATTCAATGTGAAATGACATCAGCGATACGATTCGTTGTCCTGAGTGAAAGTGAAGAAGAATTACATGATCTGATGAATGGAATGAACGGTCTAATGAGTGCAGAATACGGATTGACAGTAAATCAAAGAAAGACGGAAGTAATAATGAGTCATAGAAATGATAACAGCGAGATACTTAACATTAGGGTTGATAATCAGGAAGTAAATGAAGTTAAGTAATTCTGCTACCTAGGAAGTAAAATAAACAATGACAGACGGAGCACGGAGAACTTCAAAATCCGACTAGCTTTGGCATAAAGGAAATTCACGGCCCATAGAAGTCTACTAGTATCAAACACAGGCGTAAATCTGAGGAATAAATTTCCGAGAATGTACGTTTGGAGCATAGGTAGTGAAACATGGACTGTGTTCAAACGGGAAGAGAAGAGAATCGAAGCATTTGAGACGTGTTGCTATAGACAACTGTTGAAAATTAGGTGAACTGATAAGGTAAGGTATGAGGAGGTTCTGCACAGAGTCTGAGAGGAAAGGAGTATGTGTAAAACACAGACAGAGTGAAGGGGCAGGATGATAGGACATCTGATCAGACATAAGGGAATGACTCCCATGGTACTAGAGCAAATCGTAGAAGGATAAAACTGTAGAGGAAGACACTGACTAGAATACATCGAACAAATAACTGAGGACGTAGCTTTCAAGTGCTGTTCTGAGATGAAGAGGGTGGCGGGCCGCATCAAAACAGTCAGAAGACTGATGATTAAAAAAAAAAAAATCTTTCATAAATATATTTTTGGATTTCCAGAACTCTATATATACTAAAATATTTTGCTGTGTTGCGAGATACATTTATAGGAGCCGTAAGACATCATATTTTCTTTGTTAAAACTCGGAACATGCAGGCACATAGTTTTAAGATATTGTCTAATGCAGTGTATACGCAATATGGAGGCTTACGTAGACAGTCGGTCGACGCTGTTCGAGTTGAAATAAACATATTTCTTTCCATTCTCGTAATATAAGAACCGTGACTTTGATGCAAAGCTATGCGAACCGTGCATTGTGTCTGGAAGAGCCTTCTATATTTTCTCTCCTGTGCAATATGCAAATCACTTTTACATTCTTATTTTGGTCGAAGTGAAACTCACAGGGCATATTTGTTTTCGTCTTTCTCTCCACTGCGCATCCTATATTCTCTTTCCCTTTCACGCATTCATTCAGAAAAGTTCTTTTCGGGAAAAGTTTACGTCGGTCCCTTGCAAGAAAGAGATTTATTTCCGTTCCATCTTCGATACTCTGCTCCACGTCGCAGGACGGCGAGAATTTTCATAAACTTTATCTGTTGGCAGTGGAAAAATGTGACCGTCCTCAGACTGAATATATTGGATTTGGATCACTTACGGCGGAGATTTTTCGCCTTTAAAACATACGAGAGAGCCATACACTTATTTCATTCCGAAAGTTTTACTGCACAATGGTCAAATAAGTGATCCAATGATGATCAGAAGCGAAAATTTTTTTATTTATTTAAGTTGTCTTTACAAACGTGCCTCGAATTTAGTGAAAATAGTAGCCTTCAATTATTCGAGACTAAACCTACCGTTCATTTGTGGTCTATCAGTTTTATTTTCAACATAGATCTGTCTGTGATGGTACCTCCTCCCCCTGTCATTTTACACGAAATCTTCAGTCCCGTTTCGTACCAGCTTTCCAGATTCCAAAATGGCACAGTAAATTTTATGATTACATCTCAGCAGATAGTAATTACATCGCCTGAGGTTAACTCACACGAAAACATATTACAGGAACCAACATGAAAAAGTCGAATGTTACATATTCAACTCTTCCACTTCTGTATTCATCCTGCAGGAGATAGCTGTCACTTGGCGAAAGTAACACACGCAATAATGAACGTAAGTTTTCATAAAAAGAGAGGAAGCGATTAATACAACGAGGCTAGCGATAAGACCGTCTGTAAGTACATTGACACATATACTTACACACTAAAAGAATCTAACAAATTTGTAAGTAATTTAGAATTTGGTCACGCTGCACAAACACATAAGGATTAGAAATAAATACTACACTTCACAACCACGCAGCAGTGGTCTCATTAAAATTCAAGAGCCAACTTAACGACTTTAGCACGAGAAACCTCGTAACAATTTGATCGTAGATTCCTCCCTATGGTACATACTTAACCATTTCTTCATCCACTTTATGAAGAAGTTGACAAATTGTAATCCTGGTACTGACAGATTTGTCTTTAAATCCCCTGTAGAATAGGTTTCCCCACTATGCGGAAATTAAATTATAAAACTCAACCTCCTCGAATTGTAATTTCAGACGTCCTCTCTCTCTTTACCCCATGTTACGAAGAATGACATGTTGAGTAACGTGTTACTTACTTTAAGAGAAGTGCTCTGCCTCCACCGTCCCCAAACAGCAGGCAGTTGCTCCAAGACTGTGAGAACAGTGGCAACCGTAGGTAGTTGTTTCCCTCACTCACAATCACTTAACAGAATCTCACAATCAATAACACACTGCTGAAGTACACTGGGATACTTCGTCGTACGATTTTTGCTGTAGTTTGGCGAAGATATTGGTCTTCATCAACATCCATACCCTTTTCCCCTTGACATCATGACATATTTTCCTTTCCATGCTGTATATTTACTGTTTACGTTTTCTTTGTGTGTGTGTGTGTGTGTGTGTGTGTGTGTGTGTGTGTGTGTGTGTGTGTGTGTATGTGTGTGTGTGTGTGTGTGAGTGTGAGTGTGAATTCCTAAGGGACCAAACTGCTGAGGTCATCGGCCCCTAGATATACACACTACTTAAACTAACCTATGCTAAGAACAATACACACACCTATGCCCGATGGAGGACTCGAAACCCTGCGGGAGTGGCCGTTCAATCCGTGACATAGCGCCTCAAAAAGCGCGGACACTACGCGCGGCTAAGTTTTCTGGATACCGTATATAATAGCTGGCAGGAAATTTCAGCTTTACAGCTCTAACTTCCCGGAGTTCATTATTGTTCCATCAGCGTGTCAATGGAGTGCGTGATGTGTCATTTAGCGTGGATTAATTCGTACATTACAACTAACAAACTTGGCAGACGACGCCTCACAACCATATCACCATCCCATTTTGCAGTAGTTTCGGAAACCCAACTCCAGTCCACGGACTTCAAAAGCACGATCAATAAGCATCAAAAGACCTGTCAGTATCTGTTTTATGACATTTGATTTTCTTAAAACCAAATTAGGTTCTTTTATTCTTGCAATACACCACACAATAAATTGTCTTATATTTTTCCTAAGATACTTAAAAAGTTAGTGACTCTACTACAAATTGTTAATTGTGGATCTGTCGTAGCGACCCCTAATCAGTTAGACAACATGCACAACAGACAAGCAAGATGGGCTGCCGACCTCTCTTCAAGAGCTCAGATCAAAACATCGCCAGTGGATGGAAACATAAACAGACTTTCCGCATAAACACGGCACTGCTTCATGAAAAGCCATGTGACAGAGATACTACAATTGCAACTAATGTGACTAAGTGTAGCACTCGGCCGAATCGGCGTTATAAGCACGCCACCAAAGTCAGACCGGCAGTGCGTACCTACAGTTAGGACAGCTCCGGCCAATTTCTACACTGGTTCTAGCTTAGTAGACACTCGTCATAGCCTTCAGTAGAAAGTTGTGTCTTTGTAATTGAGTAGAGTAGTATTTTCGTTATTATTTTCCTTTCATTGTCTTGTGCTCTTATCTGGTTTCTGCCACCGCAAGAATTGTTGCACTTCTTGCTGTTCTTGTGTTTCGAAATCAGTGCGCGCCAAGTAGGAGTTTTAGTTATAATAAAGTCTGTTCAAAACTTGATCGTTAGTTCTTTCTGCCGACAGCAGGACACTACAGGATCGATATCTATTCTTATGCATAACAACCTTCATGTTCGAGGAATGCTGGTAGAAAGAGAGAATTTAATTGGACGAGCTATGAGAACACTGCAAGCAGTACCTGTTAGTTGTTTTATTTGGAATTCAGTGTCTGCTCTTCTGTTCCTGTATTACAACACGCATTTCTTCTGGAGCGAAATAAATTAAATTCTCAATAGGTATGGAGCTCTAAGTTTTGTTCTACGTCCACTTTGTCATATGGAGGAGAGCATTCATTAATAATTCGTTGAATTGTGTCTAGTGAGTTTTCTATCTTTAATAGTGTTTCTTTGAACAACAATTTCTGATAGTGTGATATATTTACAACTTTTGTTCTTCAATAAATACTGTCTGCCGCTGTATAATTCTATTATTAAAGGTGCTGTGTATTCCCATTAGACATTTTATAATGTTCCATTCTTCTGTTACGTTCTTTCAATACGATTCACTTTCGATACCATTTCGTAGTACCTATACTAATTCCATAAGGCTCGGCTTCAACTACATAAGTGTTAACGCCCATTCCTTCGGGGGAATGGAATTGCGGTACTCACTAGTATCTAAATCGCGTACAACATCATCGAACCTCATTCCAATCACTTGCTATTGAGGATACTGTCTGTAACTTGAATTTAGGCTGCAACCTTTGCAATAACTAATTGTGATGCCAATTATTTGGTATTCGATCCCATTTAGGCACTAACGAAATGATAGTATTACGGTCCTTCTATACTGAGGCTCTATCAAGCTGTCATATTATATAATATATACTCAGAAAGATATATGTCAGTCTATGTGCTTGGCTACAGTGAAAGAAATAAATTATTTGCTAATTACGTATCAGCCACGTTCTTGTATTGTCCGGAACACCCAAGCCCCCTTTCTTTCTCCTTCATGCTATTACATTAGTTGCAGTTTATGATACTGTGTTCAGTGGAAATTTGTTTGCTTATAAAAGATCCTGCTTGCCTTAGTTGTTCACGATGCACATCTAAAGCAAGCAGCACTGTATAGTGCGTCACTACTGTACATAGTAAACTCTGGTATTGCGCTTTCGAAAATGATTCCGTGGGTGAGTAGAAAGAATACATCATTTGTAAATATGTCGTACCAAAAGGCATCTCATAATTGAAGACACTACGTCCGAGAGCACCACGATCGTTATTAATGTAATGACAGGCATCTTTCCGATAACCTTCGTGTTGATTCACTTGATTGGTTTCTACTGAAGTTGCAGATTATCACCCAATGCCAACATAAGCACAGCGAATCTTAGTTTAACGCGTGGGGGGTTAGTGGACCAAGTCGCGGGCTAGTCGGGTCCAGTGACAGGCAGATGGTAGAGAAAACACGTCATTAACTTTCAGCTACAAATTTTGTTGTTGTCAATGTTTGTCGTTGTCGTTGTCATTCCGGTGCGGAAGGCCAGTGGACGGCTGCCCTCTTCCCCTACGGGACGGATTCGCATATGCTCCATGTGAGACTGGCTTCAGGCCGGGCAGCAGCTGATGGTCCGTTAGCAGGGCAAGGCATCATGTCAGCGGTGCGTTAATTCTTATTGCTACGACTGTCCCATGCTGTTGGATGGCCATGCCCAGGCGACTTAAGCGTGGCTTGTGTCTTCCCCAGTGTCGAAGGAGGACTGCCGTTGGGTGGACTTAGTGTGAGAAGTGGCTGACCCGACACGGTCTCGAACCGATTCCTGCAGCTGACCGTGCGCAGTCGTCTCATCATCTAGCATAGTCTTGGCTTCGCAGTAGTTGCATTGGGTACTAAATAAATCGGTCTCAGAATTCACAGTTATTCGTACTGCTCTGGGGCTCGTTACTTGAATTACTATCTGGCACTCTATGAAGCTCATAACATGACTCTTGGCCTTGTGTGGTGGCACTGTCCTCCCTGCTCCTGTTACTACCGCTATGCGGTGCAGGTTTCATAGAGCAAAGACAAGCTGTCTCACAATTCTTTTGCATACGTGTTGCTATATCATACGTGTCACCAAACTGCGATTATCTGCCAACAGCAGCTAATGCAGCATTCCATGGCGGCTTTCTTACAAATTCTTACAGGTTTCGCTTCAAAGCTAGGGGGTGACGCTGTATTAGTAATCTTATTTTAAATTCTTCTGGGCCTGCAGCATTAGATATGTCTTGTAAGGACATTATGTGTACATTAAGCCAAAACGCTGCTTTGTGTAGCAGTTGTTATTATTGTGACTAGTTTCATTGGCTATAGGCCTATTTCGGCTCAAAGACCATTTTCAAGCACTCTGCAACACATAGTACGGTATTTACATCATATATCTGTGAGTTTTTGTAATAAATAATTATTTTGTACATTTTGAGTAAGACTTACTTCCATATTTCGTCGTTGACGCTCTTGCTGTCAGATATCTTACTTGGTGTCTTTTTAAGCAAAGCACAGGCGAAATTATAAATTATTCGCTAAGTAATGTCTCAGCGACGAAATTGGCCAGTATCATTAAGATCTTGTTAACATTTTGTAAGTTTGACAACTTCGAGTTATGTTAGCGATGTTACATGGTTACAGATTTCTTTTTATAAATCTGTGGAGTTGCGTGATGGTAAAATCTTTGCAGCTGTATATTGGTGTTCGTTTTATGAAATTATCCGTGGTCTTTAATTTTAATAAAATTACCAAAATAGTTCTTATGTTTAAAATCGGTTTGTTCGTTTAAAAATTTTTCTGGATTTCTCGGGTGTGTATATAGATTTCTGTAAGTAATCGCCCAGATGACGAATTTGGATTCGCATCGGCTACATTTGCATCGGAAGATAATCTGCAACTTCCGTAGAAACCGGTAATCGGAATAAGTATGAAAAGTGACCCAGACTGTTCCTGCCTTTGTTCATTACACACACACACACACACACACACACACACACACACTAAACTCACATAAATGCGAAATCTTTATATTCACCTGAAAAGAAGTATCTCCACAACAGACTCAAATTATTAGGTAACACAAAGTTTTCTATAGATCCATTCAGTTTTACAAAACTGTATCTCCTACCTGAATGAAACGTGGAGTAATTATTAACTGATGCATAGCACTACGAAGTTTTACTTCCAGAAGATCCTTTCTGTTGTATAATGGTATATCTTCTAAATGCATTTACATACAACTTGGAGCACGTTTTACAGTCACATTAATTTTTTCATGATCTTTTCACAAATTTTCAATGCACCTTTCACTGGATGGACGACAAGCATCCAGATAATACACAAACTCATCTTCATAACGTTGCAAGCGTATCTGTTATTGCTACGCAGCGTCTCAGTCCATGCAGCGTTATTGACAGGGGAGGTATGTAGACGAAGACTTTTAAAAAGGCCCCACAAATACATAAATAAAAAGAAAAAATACAAAAGAATTGTTATCGTGACATCAGGCGTATTTCGAGAATCATGATGCAAAGTGAGATCCATACTCTCCTTAAGCTATAGGAGTTTCAGTGCTCTCCTCTTGACAAAAATCGCGCGGCACAGTTCTAATTGAACTGTTGCTGTTGAGAAATAGAACTCGGAATAGTTGTGTTGGTGTTATAGCCATCTCGACTAGACGTTCATTCGGTAATGGACGAGCCATCAAGCTGTCTCCACCAGGGGACACCTAGCAGCAATCAGGATAGCCGTTAACTTTCAGCTGGTAGCGGGGTAAACTTCCAGTGTCTTGACGTAAGTTAAAATCGAACCAAACCTTCTATCTTAATTCCTGCAGAAGATAGGAACTTTTCAAATCAAATGAATATCTTTAGAAAAGCCACTTATGTGTCAAACATTTTTGCGATAGCAAACATTTGCATTCTGTACAATGTAAATACAAAGGGGCGATCGAAAAGTTTCCGTCTGAGGGTGTTGCTGCAACTGATATGGACTGTAGTGCGACCGCAATGCTGGCATATAATGCTGGCATATAAACACAGACGTATATGTAAGGTATTAGAGCGGCATTCGTGTCTTTCGGATGTGCGAGCGGTAAAAACGAAAACGTGACCTATGGCGACGCTATTACCAAATGCTTCCAAATATGATGACTGTGCTGTTATTCGTTTCTTGGCTGTCGAACACCACAGACATCCGTCAAGAATGAAGGATGTGTATGGGACAACATGTCTGTCGAAAGTTACCGTTGTGGAATTCAACTAGGAGCCACTCGAGCGTCAGCCGCATAGCCCTGAGTCTCCCAATGGATTACCACGCCTTCGACCCTTTCAAAAAGGCCTTCAAGGGTGAGAATTCCTTTCAGACGAGGATGTGCAGCTGCCAGTTACGGACTTCTTCACGCATCAGAACTCGGTGTTTTAGCAAAAGGGTATATTCAACATTCTGCGTCTGCCTCACTCCTCACGGTGATTTTGCTTGCTTGGCATACCGATTCTGGACAGTACGGCCTTCGAACAGAAGCTTTTGGTCGACCCTTATATGTATCCGTAATGTAAAGCTAAAGTTCTGCTTTGCGGCCGATCGCCGATCTCTGCCAATGGCGTCAATGAAGGCAGTATGGAGGGGCATGTGGTCAGCATACGCTCTCTTGCAGTGGTCGCTTTTCTTGACCCTAGCCGCCTCTCATCGGTCGGGTAGCTCCTCAGTTGGCCACATGTGGTCGTGTGCAGCCCGCACCAGTCCTCTCAGCAAATCTGGCAGTACCGAGAATCGAACCTAGGTCTCCCGCATCGCAATCAGCCGAGCTGCACAGTGAGCTACGGAGGCGGGAATATATGGGTCTGTAGTAATCCGAAAATGAATTTTAACGGGTTGCGGAAATATGACTGCAGTTGTTATACCGGAGCCTAGGTAGTCCCTGAGAGCCGACAACCCATATAACACCACAGAGGGTGAGGTTGTCTATGCCCAAAGGCGTACCCTAAGACACGATGGAAAACACCGGCTATTTACGCACAAGATAATGGAAACAGACATTCCGAGCACTACTTCCTGCAGGGTGACCTCGAGCCACGGCCTGCAGGAAGTATCACTGCGTGGAAATCTGATTGGCTGGAGACAGCTATTTAGAGGCTAGAACCAGGCCCGAAGTTTAGTTCATGGCAGGTGCAGACCTCGTGTACTGCAACCGTCGAAGATTACGTCTTCGTCTCGGAAGTTGACTGTTACTAGTGTGTTACCACGAACCGTTGTGGAAAATAAGAAGTGAACTTTCGTTTTGCCTCAATTAGGAGACTTTTTTCTTTGTTGTTACATTTCGTTTGTATGTTCAGTCATCAACTTTGTGAGCGTACATCAATAAAAGTTGAGTTGAGAAAAGTTGCGAATTTACAGTCACAACAGCAGCTATTTCCGAAAGGAATGCTGGATATTCAAGATTCACTTATCACCGAAAAACAATTTCTGATCCTCAGCGTACTTTTAAACTAACAGCATACTAAGCCACTGAGAGTATTACATCGCAATACTCATTTGTATTTTAAAGAGAGAAGTATGAATATGTAACGGGCTGCAATGTATGTAGTCATTATGCAATCGTTACGTTTCATTACTAATGATAAAATTGAGTATCCGTGCATAATTATTGATAAATAGTTTTATGATCCTGCATAATTTCCTCGTATTCCCACGCAACAACACCGCGTGGACATATCGAGAAAGAATTACATTGTCTAAATTTAAAAACATTATCGCATACGTCAATAGAATTAAAACGGTAATAAGCCAGTAAGGACATGACTGCTCCAAATAACAAAAATAGTCGGCCGTTAAGTCGTTTAGAGGAAATTTCAACATAAATTAATTCGTATAAAGAATAGAATCACGTTACACGTTTTATGAAAATAAAGAAAACGGTGACCTGAAAGAGCTGTGACTACTGACACACTGCTTGTCATGGTGTTTTAGTGAGAAACGGATCGCCATTTAAATATTTAATTATGTCGTGACAACTTTCATCAAAGTCGATGAGTACAGTAGCTGTGAACAGTCGGTTTGCCATAGACCTATTCTTACACCGTGGCTAAAGTACTGTGTGGAGATTTTACACAAAGCTAGTGAGACGGATGATACAATTCTGCGTACATAACAAATATGTTAAGTTCGTAGCGGTCTTTTCGTAGGCAGGTTCCATTTCAGTCCGTATACGTCAACATTGGTTCCTTTCGCCACATGTTAATTTGCTTGAAGTTACTCAGGAGCTTCCAGTCAGATCCGGTGACTAGCTATGATTAACTGACGAGGAAATCTGGGTTTCCGGCTAACGCGCTCCGGTACATCGGAGGGAGGGAGGAATAACTGGCCGCAGGAGGCTGTCAGACATGGAACTCAGTGGTCTTGATATAACTGTAGCACTGTAACGCGGTGCAGGAGTAAATACGAATATTATCTGATGTAAATGTCGAGGTCCCACCTGAAGACATGCAGAAACAGAAATTCCATATACCTCTGCTGCTCACTTCACTTCACTGTCACTGTCGATTACTTGTAGTGATGACGTCACCGGATTCCTGAGATGTCACCATGACGCCTCGTTTATCGTTCTCAGGAAGAGAGATAGTTGGTTTCTTTCGATTCCGAAGCGAGCTATTCCAGACGTAATTGTATCTGCGTGATGAGAGGGTATCGAGCCGACGAAATAGTTTTACTTGAAGAATTGTGTATCTTATACGAAGGAAAAATACTAAGGTCTCTAATTTTTTGATAACGAGACTGCATTTATTTGTCCACAAGAATCAGCTGATTTCTAGCGCTCTGGTCATTATCAGTACATACAGAGAAAATATGAAAATGCCTTTAATGTCCAAAATACGAAAGTAACTGTACGAAAATGTACCAGCTGCCCGCACAAAATCTCAGTTTCTTAATTTCATTGACCTGTGCACTCCTACAACGCAATGCAGCCAGGACAACCCAGCAAAAATACCACGAAAAAATAAGTGGATCTTGTAAAACATTAAGTACTGCATAAGCCACCACTCAGATACTGCGTAGCACCGACTCTAGCTTTGATAGCGGCCTTAGTTCGACGACTTAGAGAATCCAAAGATTCTTGAGGTACGCCTTATCCAGTTACAGCCACTTTGTGATGCTTAGATCCCATGTTCATGCAACCTGAATGAGTGGGACAAGTCATGCTACGAGGAAAATCTTCGAAATGTCTTAGAACCAAATCCAGCCAGAGCTACACCCTCCGTGTATTATGACATAAACGCGTCAATGGACAGACGGTGCTCTTGGCACGTTTCATCATTAGAAAATAGCTGACATCGCTGATCCACCACGGGTGACGAACTGAAACTGTGATTTAAACTGGTAGTAAACGGAGATATACGCCCGGTTCGAAAACAAAAGGTGGTCTTGGATAAAAAGGTTTTCCCCCTTTTTAAAATAGTGCTGTATAGATACTCCTGCGCAATAGAAATTAATTTCTGAATCTTATTCTAGATCCAAATAATAAAGAAGAAACAAATCATTTCCTGACAACTTTAAAAGCTTTTAGTGAAAGCAGAAAGAACTAGACTTATTGTGTTGTTCTGGCTACAATAAAAACTATGCTATATTTGCTATATATGAAACTGGATGGAAAGAATGAGAATACAAAATTTCTGTTATTCTTTTTAGTTTAATATTGTAACTTTTTAATTCTAAAATTTACGAATTATTTCATTTTCCTTCGTAAAAGAATGACAAACAAACCATCGAATTTCAAAGTGACTTGTTAAACTAATATACTGTTTAACTGATAAGATATGTTACGTGTGATAAAACTCAAGAGTAAGTAGCTGAATTAAAAAAAAAATCCTCTTTAAAACAGTTGAAAGTTGCTGAACATGGTCAAGTGCGTACCGTATGGAGCTGTACAAAAAAAGCGTCTAGTGCGAAAGAGAAATATTGTGTTAATAAAATCACGTAATGTAATTGTTGCAGCCTTTAACCTGGCGAAAGCTATCAAAATGTAATCTCAACATATTGACTTCAAGGTATCGCTTGCAGAGAGTATGTCCTACTCTCTACACAATCGATCTTGAGAAAGTGTCGACCTAACGTACGACTTTATCAACATGAGTGCTAAGAAACTACTTTCACATACAACGTGCTTAAGTGTAACTATATTTCTTGGGTGCAATTTTAACCCGATTGGATGAAGACTTTATCCAAAACTTAGCAATGTAAATACGTCTCTACTGCTCGTAATTATAAGAGTGTTTGATAATGGAATTACAGTCTGCTCCTGGCCACAAATTCGCAGTTACTTTCCAAACATCTCGTTTGCTGATCCTCCTTTACTGAAATATTTTTACTTTTGTTATCATGCACATTCTCCTCTACCAATCACGATGCACCCAGTATGCATATTCTGCACTTGGACATCTCCGGCACCATTCTCAGCTTAGCATCCCAAAACGAATGCTTGGGACTTAAACCAGCCCTATATAATATGCAACTACTTGATTTCTGAATTCGGTACGATTTACTGTACCAATAATAGTTTTCAAGTCATTTCATCACCACACGCATGGAACCTTGCGCCCCTAAATACTGTGTGTGTGTCTGTGTGTGTGTGTGTGTGTGTGTGTGTGTGTAAGCTGACTAAAATGTGTGTTATCGCAATCAGTTTGTCGTGGATATCACGAGACTGTGCAGTGTTAGTATCCTAAAACATAAGGATCATTCCGTTTCGTAATCATCTCGTAAACTAAAGCCTAAATTTTCGGCAGCATCACGACCCTAGTGACTAACAGCACATGGTCCAGAACACAATGAACCTTTGACATATACATCTAATGATAAAGTGACTCGAAAACAATTCAGCGGTACAATAAATCTGTCAAATTCAAAAACTGACCCGTTGTATATTACACCTACACAAACAGTCACAATCGGACCACACGATATACCTCTATTCAGCTATTGCCCAGTAGCTGGACTATGCGTCCCACTAAACACGTGCAAGTTGAAATGCTGATGTGATCAGCAGCCTACTGCAAGAAACCAAACTTCATAAGTCCATTGCATACATTTCCATTAGCAGTTTGAGTGGCATCTGCTCTGTCGGACATAGCGAACCAATGTAGCTGAATTTGTCGACTATATTTAACAGGCAGCCATCTAGTGTTATGGTAGGTATATCTGTGTATCCTGTGTATTCTTAGTTACATTCGCAGACTTGGAAAACAGTTTGTAAGGGGCAGTAAATCTGTTCGCAAACCTTTGAATGTCGCTTACAGTATATGCTATGAATGCTGGATTATCAGCGAATAAAAGTTTTCTTACAAATAACTTCTCACGATGCCGCTTGGATCTGAGCAACGAGATATAAAGTTTCTCGTCAACCCTGGTGTGTAGGCTTCTCACGATGCCGCTTGGATCTGAGCAACGAGATATAAAGTTTCTCGTCAACCCTGGTGTGTAGATAGATGTCCAGGTTTTGTTTCGCCAAAAGCAACATTGAGAAGCAACGAGAAGCAGATACCAAAGAAGGTAGGGGCCACTACACAACCTTGACAAAATCCTCTGTGCACATGAGAAGAATCTGATGTGCTTTCACGAAATATCACAAAACCCTTTATATCGTCTTGTAAAGCCCTGATCATTTCCAGAGTTTTGAAGGGCAACATATCTGTACTAGTAAATTGGAGAGTCCCTCCATCTGACTGCGTCAAATTCATTGTTTATGTTGAAAAATGCAGTGAAGTATTGGGTCTTCTGCCCGCGTCGTTTTTCCCGAATTTGACGGAGTGTGAAGATCATATCAGTAGTAGGTCGCTGGACTCGAAACCCACATTGAGACTGAAGGTGCACACTTTCGGCAAGCTATGAGCTTTACCTAAATCTCATAAATAATACTTCTTCTCTTTATGTAGAAGGCAAGTGACTCAAGCTTTCTATAAATGAATCTATAAATAAAATTTAAAAATAATCCCCAGAAGGCTTCAATTAAAACAGCAAGCAGTAAAAATAAACCTGAGAATCAGAAATAATTGATGCAAAGGCAATGCAAATAATATTCGTATCTTACAAAAACGGGTTCAGACCTGGTAGACAGGCACAACTGTGGCATAAACAGACAGAATCTTTTGTAATGTAAGTAAGCCAAGTTCAAGCCGGAAAACTCTATAAATAAAATAGCGAGTAAATAAGCTTAGCGGATAGCTCTGAGTAACTGTTTGTTCAGCCTACACATTAAGATACTTTCCAGACTAGTCCAACAAGCGCCGTTGACTACGACTGAAAAAAATGGTTCAAATGGCTCTGAGCACTATGGGACTTAACAGCTGTGGTCATCAGTCCCCTAGAACTTGGAACTCCTTAAACCTAACTAACCTAAGGACATCACACAACACCCAGTCATCACGAGGCAGAGAAAATCGCTGACCCCGCCGGGAATCGAACCCGGGAACCCGGGCGTGGGAAGCGAGAACGCTACCGCACGACCACGAGCTGCGGACGACTACGGCTGAGTACTCCCACTTTGCACATGACATGTGAACCCACAATCATGTGTACCCAAAAACACTTCTAGTTCTGTCTTCCTTTAAATTCGAGCGGCGTGCTTCTCGGGCGTGTAAGTCGACAGAATACCGATACACAGCCGTTCAAAAATTGTATTCAATTTCAGCAGTTTCTCATAGTGTCCGTGTCTCAAATGATTGCCAGCATATGTCCTTGGATAGCCATCCTCCAGTTATCGGTGGTAAACGACTGAGAGCGAACTAATGCACACCGCCGATAATTCGGCGCGTGCCCCCTCAAGGGACACGAAGAGGCCGGTTACTTAACTACACGTCCACAGAGACTATATCGCGCTTCCTATTTCATACTGAAGCAGCGTATACGTCCCAGGCTGATGAGTCGCTATTATCTACTCGACGAACGCTCCTTCCAGCCAAATATTCAAGTCCCAGTCACTGGCGTTTCCTACAATGATGATCATCTAAGCTACCTTGTAGACACTTTGCGATACTCGTTCACGACCAACAAAACCGTTCGGTTTACGAGCAGAGCAGCATGTAACTGATATTAATATATTCTTGATGAAGGCCAGAGTAGTTCAGCAGATTAGAGTGGAAGAAACTACCGAAAAATTCTAAAAATCACCGCACAAGCAGTACTAGAAATTCAAATAATTAATGAAGATTGATAAAACCCCTAAGAGGAACCTGAGTACTAACATGTCAAACCAAAACACCGCAGACTACTCAGGAAATTTTTGTCCACAAGACAGGTTACATATTTAAACATTCCCCAAGTCGTATGACACACACAGAGTTGTAAAACTACCATAGGTTACCGCAGACTACCGTAAGTAACCGTAGGCTAAGGTGGTTTTCCTAGTAACTTTCGTCAGTTAAGGTTGTACCAGCTTTACCCATACGTTAGGTGTGTTGCATACCTATCGGTCGTCAGCATATAACGATCGTTTTCTTTGTGAATGCTATCGCCGTCTTATTACATTCCTCTAAAAACCAGAAGTGTTAAACCATCTACGAACTGAGTATATAAAAGGCTGGGTAACCTACAGAACATTTTTTGTTCTTCAGAATGATCCTTCTCTTTGTTACTTAAAAATAATTGATATTCCCAGAAAAGCTGAGCTTGTTAATGTTCAACTTAAGTTTCATTCCAAAATTGTTGATTTGCAACGTGAAACAGAGGGATGTTGCAGCGGAGATAAAGAAAATAGATAAAAAATAACAGATTTACTGTATAGCACCAGAAAATGCTATTTCCTCAATCAAAAGGTAAAATAAAAATGAAACTCAAAACTAAATTATATCAAATACCGCTTCAACATTTCGTCATATTTACACAAAACATATTTTGGTTATTCAAAACCAACTTTTTTATTTATCAATAATAATAGGAAACTCTTGCCTTTGAACATGGTGAAAAAATAATAACAATAACTATGTATATATTTTTATGTTTGTGCCTGTAAAGCCCACTTTCATCAAAAGTAATTGTTTCGGTTACGTAAAAGCCTACAACTTATGCCATCAACAAATTTTTATTTCTTATAAAATGAAAGTTGTGTTCGTAAGGATGCAAAATACACAATGGACTAGCACTGACTAATGTGCAATTTGAATTATATGTAAAACAAACTACCAAACAAAGGTGTAAAAAAGAAAGAAATCGCCAACTCCCAGTTTCTTTCTGATACATTCATTTATGTTACTTTCCCTACAAATGCTACCAGTACTACCGGTAATATTACTGTTTACTGCGTCATTTATATAGTATAACAAAAAACTGTTGTTTTGTCAGAGGGTAACTCTAAGCATAAGCAATAATCACACCACTGTGGTTACTGTACGGTGGTTGCTTGATTTATCGCAGATATGTCTTGGGAAAATCGAACTGCAATATTAAATAAGCTAATGCTTGCCAAAGGAAGTCCAAAAATGAGCGCCGTGAGTCATAGGCTGAAGATGCGGGGCATTTCGATCATCTGAGCTGACGCAGGCTGCTGTCAGCAGCCCATTGGCCGGTATATGCTGCATCGAAAGAGAACAGTCGAGCAGATATCTGTGTCAGCTGGAAGACAGCCCCAAACTCCGCCGCGGAGAAGTTTTTGGAATATCGGGCTGTACTTTTGGGTTCGGAAGTGAAGTAATTTACCCTTGAACTTCCTTTGTACTAGTACTTTTAACGTCTTAAAAAATAAAGGAAGGAATGGGGCCGATGTTGTATATTTGCATGACGTTTGCCACTAGACAATCGGCCACTGCAGCCCCAGAACAGCTCGAGCGGAAGACAAGATTTAATCCAGAAACTTACGTATTTGAAATATGTGGATGATACTTTTTGTTGTGTTCCATTTCTCAGAAGTTTACCATACAAACTTTGTCCAGAACATCTTTAACGAAGTTTTTCTGCGTCATTAACAAATTTTATCATTGCTAGTTTGTTAATTGTAGTCCTATATTCCTACCTTTTGTATGACTGATGGTTTCTCATAAACCTACGTTCATTGTTTGGTACTTTTTATACTGCTTTTTTATATGGGGGCTCCATCTTCTCCTTCGTTACATTCACCAGTTTCGTCCTCTGCGACGTCTTCTTCGTCTGCCGTGACAATAAAATTTTCCTTCTTCGTTCCGTCCCATGGTTCAATTTCTTCTGCCTTTACGGTCGTTGGTTTCTGTTCTTGACGTAACACTAAAATTTAAAAATGACCGTATGTGTAAATCTTGAACGTATAAACCGAAGTTAATTTATTCTTCTTGATTAAGGAAGTGTGAAGGAATAGAAATGATCTCTTTGATTTTGATATAATTTTTGTTTAGTAAAAACAGTGGAAATTTGAGATAAATTATATTGCTGTTATTTAGTAAGGTTTACATTGAAAAATAACTTCCATGTATCTTTTCAAATTCTCTTATTCTCTGTCTCTCTATTATTATAAAATTAACAAAACTGCAATTTTTGTCACTTTCACAAACTTCCCTTACAGTCATAGCATATCATTTTTCTTTGTTGGAGGGTACTGGCTCCTTCATGGTTTATCTGTATATGCATTTTGTGTGTTCTGCTCACTAATGCAAGTTCAATTTTTGTCCACAGACGTCTCTGCTTGTATTTGATGCATATGTGCCTGCAGACTGCCTTTTCCTTCACAGAATTAACAATTACTAATTTTGCAGAGTTTAATTGAATTAAACTTTTCATTTACAGCTATTGCTCCATTCGCTAATTTACACTAAGTCGGCTGCTTTAATGGTTTTGTATGTATTTGTTCATTGTGGTATCCATGTTCTGTCGGCATATCATCTTTTCATGCTGCTGGCTGTGGAGCTATAGTGCATCTCTTTACCGACATCCGCAGAAATTGTGGATGTTTTGTTCCCTGACTAAGGGAAGCGAGTTAGAGTAATCTGAGCACAGCACCATTTGACGTTTCACGTCACATGCCGTTGCTTCCAATGACGTCTAGTGTGAAACAGCCTTTAGTCTCTGCGGCCGCCGGGTCTCGTTTCACAGACTTTAAACCCGTCAGAGACTGATAGCTTCAACTTGAAAATGGTTCAAATGGCTCTGAGCACTATGGGACTTAACTTCGGAGGTCATCAGTCCCCTAGAACTTAGAACTATATAAACCTAACTAACTTAAGGACATCACACACATTCATGCCCGAGGCAGGATTCGAACCTGCGACCATAGCGGTCGCGCGGTTCCGGATTGTAGCGCTTAGAACCGCTCGGCCACTCCGGAGGGCGCTTCAACTTGACTTGCATTCGGAACGATGGGAGTTCAGATCTCCCTCCGACCATCCAGACTGCCGTTTTCCATATCCCGGGTGATTATAATTTAAGTGCTGCTACAGACAAAAGTGCACTGTAAGCTGTAACTATCGAACGGCTGAGAAACCTGATACATACTTTAATGTGTTAATGCGGAACTGATTTAAACTGAAAAAAAATAGTTCCAATTTTGGCCAAAAGGTGTAAATATGGCGCTGTGAATGCAACGAAGAGACATAGACATGTTTCCATATGTAATGGATTAGCAACGAGACATGGGCAGAGAATGTCAAACAAGCGACAAAGGCAAAATGTTGATTTTATTATTAAAAACCGATTACATCATTCGTTTAATATGAGCACTGGAGACGACGACGAGATGGTCTACAGAGCAAGATTTGTACCTAGCGGCTAATTTGCAACTAAATTTTTTCCAACGCAAATAGGTTCCTCATTATTGGCAAATCTACCTAGTTTCGCTGGTATGATATAGTCTAACCACAGCCCCAATTCGAACTCCGTGAGTAGCTCCACTTAAATTATAGCTACCCTTTATTTCCTGTATCGCTTAAGCTGAATGCTGGGTTAATTTCTTCCAAGGGCACGACAGATTTTCGTTCCCAATTCGAAATCTTGCCCCGAATCTAAGGACCTACACTACTGGCCATTAAATTGCTACACCCAGAAGAAATGCAGATGGTAAACGGGTATTCATTGGACAAATATATTATACTAGAACTGACATGTGATTAAATTTTCACGCAATTTGGGTGCATATATCCTGAGAAATCAGTACCCAGAACAACCACCTCTGGCCGTAATAACGGCCTTCATACGCCTGGGCATTGAGTCAAACAGAGCTCGGATGGCGTGTACAGGTACAGCTGCCCATGCAGCTTCAACACGATAACACAGTTCATCAAGAGTAGTGACTACCGTATTGTGACGAGCAGGTTGCTCAGCCACCACTGACGAGACGTTTTCAGTTGGTGAAAGATCTGGAGAATGTGCTGCCCAGGGCAGCAGTCGAACATTTTCTGTATCCAGAAAGGCCCGTACAGGACCTGCAACATGCGGTCGTGCATTATCCTGCTGAAATGTAGGGTTTCGCAGGGATCCAATGAAGGGTAGAGCCACGGGTCGTAACACAGATGAAATGTAGCGTCCACTGTTCAAAATGCCGTCAATGCGAACAAGAGGTGACCGAGACGTGTAACCAATGGCACCTCATACCATCACGCCGGGTGATACGCCAGTATGGCGATGACGAACACACACTTCCAATGTGCGCTCACCGCGATGTCGCTAAACACGGATGCAACCATCATGATGCTGTAAACAGAACCTGGATTCATCCGAAAAAACGACGTTTTGCCATTCGTGGTTCGTCGTTGAGTACACCATCACGGACGCTCCTGTCTGCGATGGAGCGTAAAAGGTAACCGCAGCCGTGGTCTCCGAGATGATAGTCCATGCTGCTGCAAACGTCGTCGAACTGTTCGTACAGATGGTTGTTGTCTTGCAATCGTCCCCATTTGTTGACTCGTGGATCGAGACGTGGCTGCACGATCCGTTACAGCCATGCGGATAAGATGCCTGTCATCTTGACTGCTAGTGATACGACGCCGTTGGAATCCAGCACGGCGTTCCGTCTTACCCTCCTGTACCCACCGATTCCACATTCTGCTAACAGTCATTGGATCTCGACCAACGCGAGCAGCAATGTCGCGATACGAAAACCGCAATCGCGATAGGCTACAATCCGACCTTTATCAAAGTCGGAAACGTGATGGTACGCATTTCTCCTCCTTACACGGGGCATCACAACAACGTTTCACCAGGCAACGCCGGTCAACTGCTGTTTGTGTATGAGAAATCGGTCATGTCAGCACGTTGTAGGTGTCGCCACCGGCGCCAACCTTGTGTGAATGCTCTGAAAAGCTAATCATTTGCATATCACAGTATCTTCTCCCTGTCGATTAAATTTCGCGTCTGTAGCACGTCATCCTCGTGGTGTATCAATTTTAATGGCCAGTAGTGTAGTTCTCGATGGGACGTTGAACTGTCTTTCTTCCTCCGCCTCTCTTCCGCAGAACACACGTCATGTGGGCCCGTACTTTAGTATGATATTTCTTCTGTGTGACAGGTATTCGGTAATGTACTGAGGCCCGTTGATGCGCTTGTTGCAGCACCGCAGCCGGCCCCGGAGCCACCTGCTTGCTCGACCAACAGCACCGCGGCGGCTATGCAACCCGCGTGGCGTGCCTGGGGTGTAGTGTGGCGTTGGCGCTGGGACGTCGCGACGCAGCTTCCGCTGGCGGCCGCAGTGGCGCTGGCGGCGCTCCTGCGCCAGCACGCCGCGCACGTGTAGTCGGCCACACGCGAAGACGACGCCGACGCCGACGCCGACGCCGCGTCTCTGTGAGCGGTCGCCGCCGACGCACTCCCATCGGGCCCTGTTCTTCCGTGAGGCGGCAGTGTGAAGGGGCTTACGTACACACACACACACATTCGTACAAAATGTAACGTCTCACTTTTAACGAACACTTATTTTTATCTTGCAGAGAAAGTTGTATTCAGGTTCTTGAATATAGGTGCATCGGTTTAAAGCACGACGTACCTCGTAGTGCATAGTTAATTGTGTACTGGGAAAGGCTGTAAGCTCACTTCGAACGTCCACATTGTAGATGTGCAGCAAAAGAGAGACAAAAGACGTCTTGAGCACAATAGTTGCCGTCGTGTGAGGCCTAGCTCTAGCTGTAAAGTGAGAAGTGGAGGCCTAATCGAAACGTGTTCGTTTCCAAGTTCGGACTGCGTGTAAAATTTTTAAGAACTGGTTCTGTTATTTAGCCTTCAGTGTGGGCGACGCCAGAGCGAAATGATTGCGATTCCACGAAATTTGTGGCAATCTGTAGAGCGTAATTTTGTACGCGTAGCTGTCGCTTTCATGTTAGGTCACCTCCGCTGCTGCGGGCGTTAGCGTAGACGTGTTGATAAACATTTGTTCTCAGTTCACCCCCAAAAACCCAGCATCTGTTATTAAGGGACCGCCGCACTGTCGGCTGGTTTATTCAAAAACTCAGATCAATAATGATTACGGTAAAAATGAAATCGCGAAACAAAGAACCTTCTACTCCTCCTGATCCTTTAATCATTAAGAAATTTGCTTGATCAATTAAACAAGGCTGTCGTATCTGTATGTCAAAAATTGTTTGTGCTGTATATACTCCATGTAAATACTGTTAGCACAGATGAGCATTTCACAGATCTCCATAATGTTAATCTCCTGATTGTATCACAGCCTTTCATTTGTCAGTCTTCCATCAACGTTACGTATGGCGCACTTGCATGTGTGCAGGTTAATCTTCACCAGCTATTCTTCCACGCTACATCTCAGCGCCTAGTGTCGCAAGTAATTGTTGAGAAGGCAATGTTTTTCAGTCCCAAGAAGCAGAAACAAACCCCCGTACAGCATCTTTGAACTGTCAGACAGTCACTTTGAAGAATCAAAACTTATCATAGAAATATAACACTGAGTAGGTGTCAACATTTCCAGAAAGGATACTCCTAAACTTCATAGCTATATACTAGTTGTCCTATGTAATGTCAGTGCAAAACCGTTTATCAGGAATAGTAAAAGGTTACATTATTACATGCTTCTTTAGCCTCCTTCTTGGCTAAACCAGTAAAATGCCCCGATACATCCACGGTGAGAAAGTAAATCACCCTATTCACCTTCCCGAACGCTTACATACTCTTTGCCTTCACGCTAGAAAGCTATCCTTATCTCTTTTACATTGCTCTAATTTGTCATGACTATTAGGAAATTCATTACATTTAATGCCTTACCCCACCAATGCTGATTCTGTCGCTACAACAGTTTACAAATAACAAAAGAGTTATAGCTTCGGACTGCAGTGCGGCAACCTACAACGGTATACAGTTCTCTTACCAGTACTTGCAACAGAATAATACATCCTGAATAGAGTTCTTATTTTTCGTCACCTCTTCTTGACCCCAGTATCTTTATGATCTGTTGAACATTAATTGAAGTACTCGTTGCTTCAGACCCTTCGTGGGTGTCAAATTGCGAGCTTCCAAGCCTTGCGAATAAGCACAACAGAGCTATGCGTTGTTCTGCTGACAGCCGAAGTCTCCCACAGAAGTCATGAAGGCTGGAAATCTGAAAAACTGCTGGTCATTTCGTTTTCTAAAGCGCTTCATCATAATGCGTTTCCCATTGGGGAAATTGTATTTAATAAGAAAAGAATTTTTATAAAGCCACTGTAGAACGAATACCAGGATGTAGAGGTAGCATTCCTAGTGACATTGAAAGTATTCTTCAAGATCGTACACTATCTCAGTAGTTCTTAACTCATGGAATTACTAAAACTGCCTTATTAGTTTTTCTATAAATCAATATTGTAATATCTAAAGAAGGTGACGCAGTCGAATACTTCACTGAAACAATAATAGTTAGTGCCTGGTCTTTTTTCGGTCGGTGAATTTCTATTAAAACGTTATGTACTCTATGTACTTCACACAAACTATTTTCTTCTAGAGCCTTCCAGTGGGCCTCATCTAAATAGAATTTGTATTTATTACATTAAAAGAAAGATCTGTTGTTATAAGCTTTGCTTTAAAAGCTTTAGCGTAGAACTATCTTCCAGAATGCTAAACATTAGCAGCCACGTTGAAATACGCTTTCTTCTCATAATTGCCAAACACTAAAGAGTTTCTTCAGCAGTATTTAAATATTTAAAATTATAATACGACAGTTCAACTACAACATTATTTTTAATAATGTTTACATTAAAAGAGATCCTGTTTCTTGCTTTTTAATAACTTTTATTTCAAAATATTTTTGGAGAATGAGCATTTTAGAAAGAGTAATTTGTTTACTGCGTACTACAGTCTTTCTCTGCATAGGAGAACTGTATGTGAAAGATTGTTCATATCATGAATAGTACAACAGCAAATTATAGTTCACCTTGAGAATTCATATCACCTACCATATCATGTGAATTTAGTAGTCCCTGTAGACATATCATGCCTGATTCTGAGAAATAACATTTGTTTCATTTTATCGTTGCTCATTACACCCACTGAAACATTATACGCCGTAAACATACCATTCCAGTGTCAGAAACATAGGTTTTATCAAAAATAAGTAAATACTCTACTTTATGTAAAAATATTATGTTGATAGACATTGTGTAGATTGTTTCATCGTAAGAGAACATCCCTCTTGTTTACCGTATCGAAAACTATAAAAACTTTTGAGGCAAACAAACTGACCTTCTTTGGCATGGTTATCAGGTAATCAGTTCTGAAATATGTTATCCGTAATGTATGTGGTACAATATATGGTGTGATAAGAATCTTACTGCTAATCAGAAAAAATGTGTATGTGTAAAGATTCCCGGAAATACCAGTAGAGTAATTATGTTTGCTTTAGTGTGTATTGATTTCTTAGACAGTCTCAACAACTTCTGTTCACAGACTGAAATCTTAATATGGTGTGACTACTTTAGTGAAAAAAGTGATACAATATTTTCATGCTTCTGATAAATGCTGTTGTTAAAAAGGTTATTCAAGAAACTTTACGTAACAAGAGACAGACATTCTGGAACTATGACTCTGTGTGCAACAATAAGCAAACGTGTTTTATATACAGTCACTACATCATATGCCGCTGAAAGTGGAAATGAAGATAAAAGGAAATACGTTGTTCTTCTGTTGTGATACTGACACTATTGAGAGAAGCTGAATCAACATGGGCACCAGTAGAGCTCTACAGTCAAAGTGAAAAAAGCCTGTAAACACAAACATACTGACAGGTAAGAGATTTCATTCTTTCGTACATATTTAACAAAGTGATGAATGTGATAAAATTCCCAATCTAAATGGTGCATCAATTATGAAGTTATCATAAGTAATTAACTTTCCGATTTATTCACTTAAGTTAGCCTATCCGACTCGCAACGAAAGGGGGACATGCTTTTTCTTAGTACATCACTGTTAATACAGTGATAAAATATCGCTGATAGGCAAAGAAACTGTTTTGAGACGCTATGAAATAATCGATGTCGACTTAGTTTATAGCGCAATTTGGGCGAAATAGTCTCTAAGGTCTTGTGCATCATGTGCGATACGATGGTACAGTACCCGCAACTGTACAAATTACTTGGACTAAAATACTAGTACTAGCTTCACTTTTGTGTTCAATCACAGTGACTGGTTTCGGTCACGAAGGCTATTTTCAGATAGTTATGATTCAAGTGTCATATAAGTAAACAAACACTGTGTCTCTCAGTCTGTCTTCTCACACGATGCTAGACTCCCAATCACTTGAAAATAGCTCTGGTGACCGTAGCCGATCGTGGTGGTCGAAACTCGTGGTGTTATATGATCCCAAAGGCTTAATTTATTTCAAAATCTTCAACCTGGCTGCAAATTAGCGACTGTATAAATTGAAGGGGTTGAAAAAATCAGATAACCAGCTTCTGCACAAAGGTTTATTAGTCTTTGACCTACGTTTCGATATTTCTAAAAATACCTCCTTCGGAAGTAGTGGACCTTGTTGCATTACATAGTGGTAAATTACGTTAGCTGAAGCATAGAGGCTCTTGACATATATAAGATTGATATAAAAAGCAGAAACATCACATGCTATGGCTTAAGACAGCAGCCAGATTACGTTCAGCATATAACGGAATAAATGTCGTGTGATTCTTCAATTTCTCGAGGCGTATTTTATGACGAAATAAATCTCGGGTGAACAGCCTGGAATGAGTGTGCATAGGACACAATATTTCGGCAAACGACCACGTTGCCATCATCAGGTGCGCACCTGATGATGGCAACGTGGTCGATTGCCGAATTATTGGGTCCTATGCACACTCATACCATTCTCTTTACCTGAGATTTATTTCGTCAGAATAAATGTCTTAATCATTCTTCCTATGCTAAGGCTTTTGTCAACATAAAATAATAACAGAAGTCAAAGGAGAAAATAATCGCATAACTTAAGTATACACCATACCAGAGACAATATAACAAGGCCCACTCCTTCCGAAGAAGATGTTTTTACAGTTATTGAACCCAAGTCAAGGGCTAATAAAACATTATTTTGCAACTGGTTGGCTGATTTTTTTTAACCTCTTCGGCTTAACGCAAGTTTTGTGAGAAACGGAAAGTTAGTTATGGATCTATATTCCCAGGCACCGAATCGTCCCTATGGAAACAGCACAGTTGAGAAGAAGGGGGTTCATTAATTTCCACTCGCGAAGGTCACGGTTAAACCGCTGACCCGTCCTTGTGGTTTGGGTCTCCCGTGTGTTCCCATCATCATTTAAAGAGAATGGAAAAGCTCTTCCTTTTAAAAGCAAAGATCAAATTCCTGCTACCCCCTGATCTGCGCTAGAACTGTGTTCCGCCTCTAAATACCTAGCCGTGAATGGAATGTTATAGCCCCGCTTCCTGCCTTGCTAGTGATGCATTATTCCGTCAGACATTCACTAGTGACTTAATTTGTGGTTAAGATTCAGTGTGAAATGTTCATCTACTATTTCCGCAAAATTCCTCTACATCAAAAAAAAAAAAAAAAAAAAAAAAAAAAAAAAAAAAAAAAAAAAAAAAAAAAAAAAATAATAAGAAATGTCCACATTTACTGTTAATGCAAACCATTTCTACAAAAAAGTAGTGAAATTTAAAAAGCGAAAATACTCATCGTAAAGGAAGATATATTAATCATAAATTATATCCAAACAGAAAGCCATATCAAAGTTCATCAATTTCGAGAAGAAACGTTAAGTTTACTCTCTCGATAACATATTTTTGAGCAGGTTGTGCCATTCTTGACGAACCACTGTGTATATTGACAGGGTAGGTACTATAAATACAGTTTTCATTTCACACAAATATTGCAAAAGACACTGCAACCCGTTCCATAAATTATAATAATACAAATGAAAATCCTAACCGCAAGGGCGAAACGGACTGGGTGTGGTTGCTGACAGCTAACTGAGGCAGAAAGTGAATTTTCCATTTAGAGAAATATGTAGTTCACTGTTGTTGGAATTATCCTACGACACAGTTTGCTGTGTTTTCAGTATTTTCATAATTCATCAACATAAGCAGCGAGCAGGGTTTGTTGGTTACTTTAAGAAAATAGTTTGAAACTGACGTTCTAAGCAGCTAATGTACTGATCTTGTGAAGAATGAATGAACCATTAATGGTGAAGCGTGCTATCCCTGAAGGAAGGTCAGTCCAAATGCTTGTCGTTTGGACAAAACCAGGCTACAACTTTTTATTGACTTAAAATGTTTCTTAGAGGGTTTGTTTTAACATTCAGTCATATAAATTTTAGTATCAACAGAAATAATATACTCTATGAGATACCTGTCCGTAACATGATTCGCTTATGGTAAATATTGCTTCTCTAGCATCTGCTTACCTTGTCATTTCGCTAATTTTTTATACGAAGTAAAACTTGAGTACTTGAAAATGGCAACAAACGTATTTATTGGGATAGAAAAGGATCGGAAAGGAATGCCAATCGTGCGAAAAACGCTTAGATTGGTCAGCGGAATCCTGTCAATGAATATAATTTCTTCAAAAAAGACCTAGTGTAGTTCTTTTTTCAAAACAACATTTTTCACCTTAGCTCAAGCTATAAAGCATGAAACACACATGCAATTACATTATGCCGTTTTGCGGCTTGTGAGTCGGCGTTTTCTTCTACTGCAGTACGTGTGATTTTTGCGATATATTTTAATTTCGATTTTAATCTGCGTTAATATAACGAATTTTATGTTAAAAACATATTTATTTATAGTGCCACCATTTCGTTAACGACCATTTTTTAAATGTCCCTGTGTACTACGTTAGACAGTAAGTATCCTCAGCTTCAAAGCAGTTTTTGAACTTTTGTTTTAGTTTTGATGCTGTAGCGTTCAGAGTTCCCACCAGCGGCACTCTCACCGCGCGATGGCCTTTCCTCGATGTCGTGAAGTGTTCTCTGGGTGCAAGTTCTTTGCTAAAAAAAATACTCAATACAATTTTAAGAGTTACAGTAAAGTTTTCAAATCAGTTTTGTAATTTGATTGTTATTTTACTGAAAGAAATTCATGAATAACTGTTCCAAAATCGGATGTCACCCCTGTCTACCCCCATAAACAGCACAAACAAAACTGCATTGGCTATCAGTTAAAAATGATCCGAATCATAGCTTTCAGATGTATCAGACAACATGTACACGTAATATCCTGAAACCTCTGCAGGGCAGCAACAGATGGTTGTTACTAGTGTCGAACAGTGCTTCGTTGCCGACATGATTTTAAAATAATAGGAGATTTAACTACAGCATCAGGCAGGCAGAACAAGGTAGTCTTCTTAATTTAAATCCAATGAGATGATTATGTCTGGTTAACAGATATATAAAAAACTTCATTATGTTAGTTTCTGCTACACTCCGCAACTGGGAAGAATGTGCGCGGGAAGGGTATGGCTGCGAGCCGGTTGTCACAGTCTAGACGCAACAGTATGCGTTCTACTATGAACATTTCCATGGAAGCATTTACGTCAGTATTGCAACTGTGGTCAATTTGAGGAAATGTGACTGGCGTAAACATATTAAATCGCTAAACCTCTTCACTTCACTTATAATTCCGAATTTATATCAGCCTATTTCGCCTCTTGCTACTTTATTACAACCTTTATTACCAGTTCTACGTCTTTCACTAGTGATGGTTAGACAGACAGTGTCAAGTTTACAATTACAATGCTACAATAAAACGAATACAGTATTGTAATTTGGACTATGATATTGAATGTATACTATAGAACCTAAAGTTAAGAAATAGGTTACAATATGCAAGACAATCAATATTAGAACACAGTGTAGTACAACTATTTTCACTGACACTGGGTTGCAGCGCTGGCAGACATGGTTGTATCACCAGAAAATTATTCATCAATACTGTACAAAGGCTGACCTTTTAGTATACACAAAATTTTAGTTCTAAATTGTTCGAATGGTAATGACTGAACACCCTAGTGTAGAGCACTGAATAGTTTTGGGGCCACTATCGGGAAGCCGTTCTGTGTCTTAGTTAAGCGACATCTTGGCCTTTAATGCTGTCTTTTAGTGAGTGCCGTATTGATGAACTTCATTTCTCTTTCTGTAGGTCTCACAGTTTGTATTTCTGTGGACGTGGCAACTGAAAATGTATTTTGCCTGAAAACAATCAAACTCCCAACCTGTAAACAATTGGTTTACAATGATTTTGGCTTGAGGTAATTGTCCTCATTGCTTTCTTTTGTAATAAAACCACATTCTAGCAGCCTGCAGAATGGACCCACAGTAACAGCCCATAACTGATGATACTGTTGTGCTATCACACTTCTTGATTTCCTTTAGAGGTATAAAACTCTTGAGAGTTTGGAGCATGCATGTTTAGTGTGCTGTTGCCAGTTTAACTTGGTATCAATGGATAAGCCCAGAAACTTAAACAGCTGCTGTGTCACGCAGTGCTCCAGTAACACTGAGGCTGCATATCATCCTGTGTGTTTTGTGTTCATTAATTTCCATATTGGTCATGATAAACCGGGCCTTGGCCTTGCAGAATACGACTTCTGCTTGTTGAATAATGTGAACTACATTCTGCCCCTTTGAGAAAAATATATCATCTACAAACTGCAAGGTGTGTCAGTTTGAGCCTATGTCAGTAAAATTAAGAAAAACAGAGGCCCTATTACGGTTCCTTGTGGCACACAGTGTTTTAACTTCATTTCACACGAGTCTGCTCCTCGCACTGATAGAATCTGTCGTCTGTTACTTAGGCAGGATTCGAGAGCTTTTGGAACTTCTCCCATAATACCATATGGTTTCAGGCTGCTGGGTAGGGCCTTATGTTGGATACAGTCAAATGCCTTACTAAGTCACACAGTTCCAGTGCTATAGGTTCCTTGTCTTCAAAACCTTGACTTATTCTTGTAACTAGATGAAGTGTTGCTGCTTTAGTTTACTTGCCCGTCGGGAAGCTGTAGTGCGTATCATAAAAGACGTTATTTCCTCCAAAAACCTTTACACCTGACCTTTCATTATTGGCTCCATCTGCTAAGCTAACACTGGTTTTATAGACATACACCTCTAGCTTGACACGTCATGTGGATTACCCCTTTTGTAAACTGGTACTATGCTTACTACTTTCCGAAAGTCTGGAAATTCTCAAGCATGGAGGCATTTATTTATTACTACTGTGGCTGTTGAGCAATTTCACAGAGTATAGTTTTTAATATAGTACAGGACATACCGTACATATATCAATGCTCCCTGAGTTTTTGTAGTTTTTTACTATTTGTATTATGTTTTTTGGACACACTCTCTTTCACACTACCATGCCCAATTTATTTCCAACATCACCGTAACTTCAGGATGGGCTCAAAATTAGAAATTTCACTTACTTTGTTTTTCACTACGCTTATAAAGTACTCATTAAATTCATCTGAATTGTGAGAATTAGAGCAAGATGCGAGCTTTTACCTGTGTTCATTAACCAAATTCTTCGCGACCTTGCAAAGGTTGTGAGCTTCTTCAATAAAAATGGCAGTGCTTTAATTTTTATTTATCTACTCCTTTTATGTACATCCTTTTGGCCTCTAAATAATTGCAGTATAGTCTATCCCGAATACGAATATCTTCGATGGATTTCACTTTATCATTCAGTAGTTGTATAACGCATTTTATTTTAGCGAATGTGGAGGTATACTAGTTCCTTACTTTGGCAGTTTTCCGTGCGTATTTTGGTTTGGCAGTTGTATACCTCTAGCGGAAAATTTTCATCATATTTAATAAGTTTCCTGTAATTTACGTCTATGGTCACAATCTTTTCTGTTTAACAGATTACCGCTTTCGGTCTTTAATGACCATCATCAGATCTGTCTCATAAAAACAAAGGCCTAATGCACTGCAGCCATAGTGGCATAGTCAACTGTTAAATGCGGAATCAGCACCAGCTTTTAACATGGATATCATCTATGTGTGCATATTTCGATATAATTTTCCCATTTAAATAAGAAATAAAAGAAAAAGTGAGACCATAGATGGCGAAGAACAAAACGCAAGATTGACAATCTACACGTCTAAATCGTTATCCCGGGAGTCAGCTGCAGTTTTAATACTTAACAGTTGCTAGTGGCAACAAAAATTCTGATTTTCAGTGTTTCTCGTAGTTATTGACCTAATATAAAAACTTAAAATGCTATCTACACCTACTAATTAAGAGGCGTAATCTCATGTGAAAATTTTGACACAGTAAGACAAGTCTCCCGCAGGCATTCTTCTCTGCTACCTACTGTATTTCTATTACTGGTTTCCTGCGCAAGTTGTGTTTACAAACTGTTTCCGAATTTACATCATGCTGTTTATATTTTTGTTTTTGTTGTCCATTTCAAAAATAACAAATTTAACTTGCTGAGAGGAGTACCACAACGACACTGACAAAGTTGAAAAAATTACAGAGAACGACTTGAACAGATTGCGTTTAGGAAGCCGTATCTCGATATGTCATCCAACCGCGACAAAACGTCGAAACGACTACAGTCAATGGTTTCTGCCCGGCCATCCTTGAGTCCGTATGCCAATGGACAGTAAGCGGAACTGCTCACAAGGAGTCTGTCTTCGTTCAGAACGTTAGATGGAGTCAAACGTGTGAAAGTCCCTCAACGTAGCGTACATGTACGAACTCACGTTTGCTGTCCAAGGGGAAGGCTAGTGGCAGGCGTTGTAACTTATAATTTTTGATGGACTGTTAGATGACGTTTACATACGCGGGTTCATACCCGCAGTTTCGTTCTCAAGACAGGTGCCATTAAAGTTTGTAATACCTTTTCAGTACACCACATACAGTACCACATTAACGTAGTGAAAATTTCCATTGGTAAACACGTTTGCTTCGGTCTGCATATAAACTGTACTTTCTAACTGAATATCATTGTTTTTTTTTTCCTCGCTCCTGTCAGTGATGTGTTGACGTGCCTTGAATGTTATTCGTTTATTATTCCTTCTGACATTATTTGAGCACTTTTAAAGCAGTGGGAACTCAGTATAATGTGTAAAAAGTTCTCCTGCACCAAC
Source organism: Schistocerca americana (assembly GCF_021461395.2). Taxonomy (NCBI): domain Eukaryota; kingdom Metazoa; phylum Arthropoda; class Insecta; order Orthoptera; family Acrididae; genus Schistocerca; species Schistocerca americana. The sequence goes on from NC_060120.1 coordinate 63,830,991, forward strand.
ATTCTTCCTTCTTGGCTAATATGCTGCTTGTTGCATGTACTTCATAACAGAATGGAGTGTGATGTTCTGTAGTCTTTCTCAGAGATGACTGTGATTTTTGTTGTACCCAAGGTAACTGCTAGTTTTACAGTTGTTCATATTAACAATTTGACTGATAATACATTTTTAACGTACGATTTCTAGCAACTGACTTAGTTGTTCATGTAGACGTTTGTACTGAAAAATCTGGGAATGTGATGTCAGTTAACGAAGGCTATCGTCTTGGGGTAAATACAATTCGTTCTAAATGCAGAGAAATTTGACGCACTGCACTTCATAATACATATTAATTCAAAAGCCTGAGACTGTACTTTCAATGAGTTAGCAATTGAGATTCTCAGATCTGAGAACACTAAGTGAATGGGGTTCGTCTATGCAGCTAAATAAAAGTCTGTTTGATTTTAAGCCAAACGAGTGTCGTTTTCGAACCATCGTCGATTTGACTTAATGCATGATATTGTATGTGTGTAATAAATGCCTTATATAGCGTTTCGATGTATTCACTGACGGAAGAAAAGCCCAACACGAATACGTAATTAATGCAAAGTAATAAAATTTTGGGAATACATTTGTCTAGGTAACATATTTAAGGATGGACGTAAGGTAAAATGCACTGTCGTACTTAAACTTACATATTCATAAATATTACAGCTAGAATAATACAACTTGAGACTATTATGTACAACACATGATTGATATTCTGTACAATTTTTGTTTGAAAATGCCATCGACGTACATTTTATCAGGATTTGAATTTTTAATTACCATTGTTTGTATAACGTACCTTTCCTCGTAAACTAATCAAGCAATAAAACTGAAATTTCACAGTTTACATCTGCGTACGAGGCTAATAAAATATATGGAACAGATTTTTGTTTAACGTCGTTGCAGCTTTGAAATTAGTTTTTAAATTTTGTGTTACCCAGGACTGCTCTCTTTTTCTCATATTTTAAAGGAGAGCTTTTCTCAGAGAAAAGATAACGTAAAAGTGCCGCACGGGATTATTCAGCCATTAATTCCTAAGAACTGTACAAAAGTTCAGGATGTTAGCTTTTATAGTTCCTAAGAAAATCTACGTTACAGCACAAAAAAGCCAGCACAAGGAAATTCACATTTAAAGTTTTTATTTCAATTTTAGATAATATTCCTTTATCTCTAATTACTAATGCTGTCCACATCCATGATCTTTCTCTTTCTCATCTTCCTGGAGTAATCTCGTCCCCTGATTGCTCTGCCTAGCCAACTTTTGCATTTTTCTCTTCTGCTGCCTGAGCTTTGTCGAGTAGCACTTCATAAATGTTTCTGAGTATCCTCAGTGTGAATGCACCTGGATAGAAGACTAGTTTCTGCAGGCACTTAACCCTATCTACATTTCCACTATTGAACGCTAGACAGGTATCACATGCAGCTATCTTCAAAAATGGTTCAAATGGCTCTGAGCACTATGGGACTCAATTGCTGTGGTCATAAGTCCCCTAGAACTTAGAACTACTTAAACCTAACTAACCTAAGGACATCATACACATCAATGCCCGAGGCAGGATTCGAACCTGCGATCGTAGCGGTCGTGCGGTTCCAGACTGTAGCACCTTTAACCGCTCGGCCACTCCGGCCGGCGCAGCTGTCTTCACAACAACTGAGGACACAAATACTGTTTTCGGACAACGCATACATATAAGGTGATTGTAGCCTTCATTTCTCAAGTACACATGTTTTCAGCAGTTCAGTATTGGCTAGGTGGCTGAGAGTTGGTTTTATAACATCTAAAACAGCAAGTGGCAAACCCTGTGTGTCTGTGTACGGCTTTCCACTGGCTTCTGTATGAAGATATTTGCATTATGATACGTCACAAAGGGAATGTTGAGGTCATCGTCTGTGGAAATTTTGTGAAAGAATATTACCCACAAGTCTTGCTGCATGGTTTTCACACTATATAAGTTTTTCCTGATAGCTTTTCCACTGTTACGACCCATTTCAAGCAAGACAGGTAGATATAAGCAAAACTAAAACTGAAAAAAAATTGTAGAACGTATTATTTAAAAAAGCGTTGTAAACAAAGGAACAAGCAAAGATAATCAATCTCACAGCCTTCTAGACTCATCTGCAGTTCTTTTCGATTGTGCTCACGAAAAATTAACGAGCAATAAATTCCTGGCGCACAGAAGGTGAGGATCACAGGAAGCATAGAAAGAGCGGGCGTGGCAGGCGCAGACACCCGAACAAACTTTTTTGAAATGTATTTTTAGTCAGGATTCGATTATGAAACTTTTCGATGTTATTCTTAAAGAATCAACCTAATAAATTACGCAGTTAAAAAAAACTCGAACTTTTTCGAATTTTGTCCTACAAAGCTATTAACATTGCAAATTTACAGGTTAATGTCGGCGTGAGATAAGCCACTGCAAACGTGGTGTATCCACCAGAATGGTGAATGCAAGCATACAAATTTGCATGCATTGAGTTGAAGAGGTGCCGGATGTCAGTTTTTGGGAAGGAGTTCCGTGACTGATACACTTGGTCGGTCAATACAGGTACCTTTAATGCTGTTTGTGGATGACGCTGGAGTTGTCATCCGATAATGTACCACATGTGTTCGATTGGAGACAGATCTGGTGATCGAGCAGGCCAAGGTCACACGTCGATACTCTGTAGAGCATGTTGGGCTGCAACATTTATATGTGGGCCAGCGTTACCCTTTTGCAAAACATTCCCTGGAATGCTGTTCATGAATGGCTATACAACGGATCTGATCACCAGAATGACGTACAAGTCTGCGGTCAGGGTGTGTGGGATAACCACTAGAGCGCTCCTGCTGACATACGAAATCGCAAACCAGACTATATCTCTGGGTGTAGAACCAGTGAGTCTAGCTCGGAGACAGGTTGGTTGCAGTCCCTCAAATGGCCCCCTTCGAACCAACAACACGGCCATCACTGGCACCGAGGCTGAACTAGTGTTCATCACAAAACACAACAGTCTTCCACTTCGTCCTCCAAATAGCTATCGCTTGACACCACTGAAGTGGCAAATGGCTCTGGTTTGGGGTCAGCTGAATGCACGCTACAGGGTGTCTGGCTCGGAGATGTCCTTGAAGTAACCACTTTGTAACAGTGGGTTGTGTCAGTGTGGTGCCAACTAATGCTCTACGTGCTCCTGTAGATGCAGTAAGATACGCCAGAGCCATACACCGAACACGATGGTCTTCCCTCTTACTAGTGGCAAGTGGTCGTCGTGTACCCGACCCTTTTGCGACCGTACGTTCTCATGACCACCGCTACCACCAGCAGTCATGTACAATGGCTACATTCCTGCCAGATCTTTCTGCATATCGCATTAGGAACATCCAGCTTCTCGTATCCCTAGTACATGTCCTCGTTAAAACTTAGTGAGGTGCTTTTAATGGCGCCTTTGTCGCCTCTTAGACATTCTTGACTAACATCAACTCAGCACGCCCAATCTCAAAGGTAACTAACCCTCACGACCGTTGCAGCGTGTATTTAAAGCAAACCTGATTTGCGTCCTGTCGCGTATGTAGTTTCCTGCGAGCGGATCAGGATGGGAGCTAGACGCTAAATCCAGTAATGAGGTGGCCCGTCCAACTCAAAGTCCTGGTGCTGGAAAACAAGCTGGAAATTCTTTGCAGATAAGGGAACTCTGTGGGTTATGGGACGTATACTTATGATGAAGTAACTGAGACGAAACACGAGGTAGAATGAGACCACTGTCGACCCTAAGAGGCACAAACACATTGAATGTAAGTTGTGCAATCCTGCATGCACCGTGTGCAGCTAAGTACCACGAGAAACTAAGTCCTGTCCCAAGGGCAGAGTAACTCAGGTCCATCGTCTGACGCAACTGTCGAAGGAATCTCCCAGCAGAACCAGCTGCCCTGCTTATAAAGGCTCGTCTGATGCAATCCCCCGCGATCACGGGCGTCTCCCGTGTCCTGTCGTCCTTCCAGAACATTCTGTCGCAGCTGGTCACGTAGCTCCAGCGTACCTTGCCACAAAAACGCAGCCTCTCCTGCTTCCCAGCGCCCTGGCTAACGTTAGGTTGCTTCCCTACATGTTCGTCTTATGCAAGCTTATGCATTTCTACTCACATTCGCGACCTACACGTGACAATCCTCATAGGGCCACTACAAACGACACTCTCATGCGACTGGTACGAAATTTGAGGAGACATCCTCTTTCAGATGTAGAAATACGGCTTCCACCTTTCGTTTAGGTCCACAGCTCCTTACTGGTTTTGCGATTTTTTCGTCCAGTATTTTAATGTATTACCGTTTTTTTCGTTATTTTCAACTTAAAGAAACATCTTTCTGGAGCAAGTTTCGTAAGGTTAAGGTACTATTTTGAGATTAATAACAAAATGTGGAAAGAATATATGATAATATGCTCTTAGAAAATCGTAAGTAGAACGAAACAGTACGTTAACGCTAGAAAAGCAGCTTTCTTATGTAACGACAGGAGAATGACGAAAACTCTTTGATATAATGTATTTGCAAACATTACATAATGCATTTACGAGTATTTTGTACAGGCCATTGATGATGATTCGTAAGTGTGGGGTAAAACCAAATGGCATTTAATTTAGTTGCATGGACGTACGGCGTCTTCGAGAAGATAATAGTAATTACAAACTATCGTGTAGGTTTAACGGGGTGTAACCTAGGTTGCATGTATCAACTCATTACTGTGATAATGGTATTTGGAATTAATGTTAGAATTACATCTTCTTAAACGTTTTGAAGACTGGTAACACAATGCAGCTTAACTTCGTGGGGCTGGACCAGCAACGAACGTGAGGTGTGTACGGAGGAGGATATTACCGGTGACTATATAATAATTTCGCTGGGGAAATAATGGAAAATTTAAGTGAGCTTCACTCACCGAGAGACAACTAAAAATGCGTAGCTACCTGCCTGAACATAAGTATTAAAGCAGTCATTTTTCGCAACTTTATGATATTTAATGTCCTAATGCACCTTCTACAACAGTCCGCGTGTGCAGTACAATGCGTATGTGTACGGGGTGATTCGTATTATCGTTTAAAAACCTCCGAAGCGGTGTAGATGACGCTGGAGCAAGTGATTAATATAAGGCACATGGGGTCCCAACTGTTGAGAAATACCCCAAAAGTGGGTGACAAATGGTGAACATGTGACGTCACCAAATAACGTACCTCGTCATACGTGCAGTTGTTGAGCTCTGTGGCACCTCGTCATCCCAACACCAGTCATCCATTCACGTCGGTGTGGGTCTAGGGCTACAAGCACGGCCTAAGAGCATGGGACTCAGGGTTCGAGTCTTGCGTACTTTACCATTGCGGTAGACAGTTATGTATTTACATTGATTTACACTTACGAACATTGATTTACACTTACTAGTAAATGTACGTATTCTTTTCTAAATAATGTCTGAAAACAATTAAGGGACTAAAAGAAATAAATACGAAATAAGGACAGCTTTTACTGGGCTACAACGCTGACAATAATTTTGTAACTTCTGCGTTTACTTTTTCTTCTTCTTCTTCTTCTTCTGGTTTCCATCCGTACTGGATGTTGGCAACCGTTTTGGCAGTGCTTTTCCTGTGACTTGCAGCTCTAAAAAGCTCTGTAAATGTTTTAAAGGTCCACGTTCTGATGTACTTAAGCCAGGATAATCTCCTCCGACCAACGCTTCTCTTCCCTGGTATTTTTCCTTGCAGGATGGTCTGAAGGACTTGGTATCTGTTGTTGTTTCGCATGATGTGTCCCAGGTACTGGATCTTTCTTTCTTTCACGGTGGCCAATACATCTTTCTCTTTCTTCATTCTTCATAGAACCTCGACATTTGTGACATGCGCTGCCCACGGTATTCTTAACATACTCCTGTACAGCCACATCTCAAAAGCCTCCAGCGGGTTACCCAACGATTCTCTCAGAGTCCATGTTTCAACACCATAGAAGAGGGTGGAAAATATGTAGCAGCGTAGAAGTCTGATCTTCGTCGTCATTGAAAAGCCATGATTCTTGAAAAGGTTACTCATATTATTGAAGACAGCCCTGGATTTTCCAATTCGAGTTCTCACCTCATCACAAAGATCCCACTGGTCATTTATTGTAGTGCCAAGGTACGTGTATTTATGTACTTGCTGTATCTGACATGCGGGGACTCTATTTTACTGATTGTCATTGTTTTCGTTTTTGAGGGTTGACATCTAGACCATATTCAGGGCTTTTTTGTGCAAGTCTATCGACAAGGTACTGCAGACTATCCTTACTGTCAGAAAATATTACTGTGTCGTCAGCATATCGGCTGTTGCTGATACATTTTCCGTTTAAGAGCACTTCGATCTCCATTTCATCAAGAGCTTGCTTAAAGTTGTGTTCTGAATAGATGTTGAAAATCAGTGGGGATAGTAAACAACCTGCCTTACACCTCGTAGAATGTCTATGTCTTCTGCATTTGCTCTGTCGAGCCTCACAGAAGCCGACTGTTCCAATATAGGTTCACAATTATACGTAGGTCTTTATCATCCAAACCAATGCTTCTTAAAATGTCAACAATCTTCTGGTGTTTTACTCTGTCGAAAACCTTGTGATAATCAACAAAGCAGTCATAAATGTCGCATTTGCATTTACAACAGATCGAAAGTATAAAATGTGTTCGAAATTTGCAGTGTTTGTTCAAATGCAAGTATTGCATCGCTCAATCATCCCGTCACTCCGAAGCCCAGCTGCTGCACGTGAGGCGTGGTACGTCATTTGGTGATGACACATGTTCAACACTTCTCATCCATTTTTGGTGGTTTTCCCGATATTTGCGACCCCATGTGCCTTACATTAAATTACGTGTCTCTGCGTCACCTACGTCGCTTCGGGGTTTTTAAACGTTATTAAGAATCACCCGGTGGGCTCAATATGCTGTGTGAGTGACGTGTTGCAGGTACAGCTGCGTTACTAACCCGTCGCTCGCATCTGTTTTGTTCCAGTAGCCGTCCCAACCCTTTTCGCCGTGTGCTGGAGTTCCACCGCCATCCGTCGAGGACCAACTGGAGATGCCGGGAACCGGGCAGCACCCACCAGAATGAGCTCTGGGTCCAAGTGATGCACCCCCACAGCGGCCGCCCATCGAGTTGATGCTGCTGGCAGGAACCCACGACACATACCACAATGAGCACCCAGCTGTGTACTAGGCACATCGCAAAGCCTTCGGTATTTTCACAGATGAGCGAGACAGGTAGTTGCCCATGCCTCCTCCAAACAATTCAGTCACCGCGCAGTTTCTATTGCGACACCGGAAACTGCACTCTTGATAAATTCATTCTCAGATGATTGAAGGCTTTCTCGGATTTTGTCGAGTTGTATGTCGCTCACATGTTTTGTCTTATTTTTGGTCCAGCTTACCCCTGGGAATTACATTTACGTGTTTATCATGTTTTTTGTCCGTTTCTCATTTTCCTTAGTAGTCAACGTATCGGACTATAAAACAAAAAATTTCTGCATGAGGATTATATTTTCCATTTCGGTGAAAACGACTTCTTACTGTTTGAAAAATATATGCACACATTATGGGATGAGGGTTCTGTAAATGAAGTAAGAGATTTTCAAGCTGCGCTGTATAATTTGTGGCTCTGTTACGTCATGCAGTGCTGATCTGGTGAAAATCTCTTTTTTTTTTTTTAACTCTGCTTTGGTAACTGTCGTTCGTGGTCTCAGAAACGATTAAGATGCAAGTTTCACAGAAGGAAAGCGCACAGATAGTATCACTGAACAGACACCACGATCCACTTAGTCACTCATCTCATAAGTAAATTATAATAATCCTTCAGGAGATCGTCTTGAAGACTTTTGCTGTAGACAATAATATACATTGACAATAGCTTTTCCAGTTTTACGACGTTGTTATTCAAGTGTCGACAGTTGTTGACATAGGTCCTTTCTTCGTGGCGATTATCACCAGGACCGCATGATTTACTAATGTAGCTCTATTTTCATTCTTGCGAATGCGCAGATTTTATTACTAAAATTAGGAATATAGACTAGATTTTTGCATTTCTTCTACTTTCTCGTTATTGAGTGACAATCTGATTTCAGTGATGTTGTTTGATGTCTTCATTCTACCTAGTCCTTTCAGAAAGCCGTGCTATATATGTCGTGTACATTGTGCTCCTCACCAAACTGACAGTGCTAAGTTCAAGACCAGCAGAACTCCATTTGAATTAGGTAGATCTATCATCAGGACCTACTCCTGTTTCTAGAACCTCTCAAACTAACTGCCAAAATTTTATTAGATTTTCTGCATTAGAAAATGATGTATACAGAGGTATTAACGTAATATGCATATTTTCAGTTTAGTTTTTATAAGCTGAATGAAAGTGAAATATATGAATTCAAGCATCACGAGTGATACCACTGACGCCTTTACGTCATATCGCACAAGTGCCAGTTGCCTGTCAACACGTGGCATCTCCCATAGTAACCCTTCACGTTGAATATTTCCGTCACCAAAACACAACTCTCTTAATCACTGGTAGACGATGTCCTCAAATCATCCACTATAGCTACCAGAAGACTACTGCTATGACAGACCATATGCAACATGGTTCCCCTTCATGTGCGCTGTAACACCAGAAACAGAGATACATTAAGTTGGGTTATCTACTCTTTTAAAAACAAGTGCACTTAGTAACACTATAGTAACAATCTTAACAAGACAATAAGAATACACACAAAAACTATTTCCTTCAATGGTCACCTTTATTCTCACAAAGCACGGATAATGACTGCACAAAGCGGCACCAGTAGCATTGTGACTCAAAGCATCGTTGTTCGTGTGAGACTGCTTTTATGACAGTGCCAAATGGAGAATCAGCTAGCTGAGTGACCCGGGTGGTCCCCAGGGGTAAGCGGCACTTTGTCCTCGAAACTACTGCTTGGTTTTGATCATTCCTAGCCGCGCGGTTGACCAATACTGCAGCAATTTCGAAGATGAGGAGCATGTTGAATAAAATAAGAAGTTACCCGTTTGTAAATAAATGCAGATGAATTTAAAACTTCTAATTGGTACGCACGTTTGTCAACATTTTCTGTCGCAGAAACTATATAAGTATGGAACAATATAATATGCTCGGGTACTCGCTGTCTTTCATGAACAATAAATAGAGAATAGTTTCCACATACGTGGTTCTGTTTCTTCCACATGTGTCGAATGATAGGACTAATTCCGTTACGATGGAAAGAAAAACAAAGGAACATAAGGCGAATATTTTACCACCACTACTATGGCGAATGTCATACCCTTTGTCGCATTATGTACCTGTATTACAGACTCCTGCACTACATACCGCCGTGAACTAGTGAGTCGGTTCATACATATGTCGATAATTGTTTAACTGTGGAGAAGATTCAACAGTTTCCTTTCTGCAGACTCTGTTATCATACTGGGGAAGTGTGTTGCAATTGATAAATATGTAGCTCTAACTAAAATTAAGCAATGGACTTGAAAAATTTATCTCTCGCTGTTTGATATGACGTAAGCATATAACCAAATGTTTGCATTACGAGTTGTTTTACAAATGAGGAGGGATTTGTTTTGTTGTTATTATTGTCGCATTGCTTCTAACAGAAGGTAACATGTTAATAAATTGAGTACCCTCCCACATATCACCGAATTTACGTAGCTTCAATGGAAGCTACAGAAGACACAATTTAAGCTATGTCAGCTTCAGAACATTAAACTTTGCAAACAAAGCTACATTCTGTTTCACGAGTATGTCGGTGATTATTTAAAGAAATGATGTAATATTTTCAACCTTAACAAAGCAGTACTTTATTTTATTAATCTTCTAAGCGTAATTTAATATGTACATTATGATAGTCTCTAAAGAATTTATTTTTCGTTTGTTGAAACAGAATAGACAATTTATTTGAGAGACGTGTATCTATTAGAAGTATCTTAGTGTTCTGTGCATTGCAAGAGGCGTGTTTCGTTTGTAAAAAGTTAACCTCGTGGCTTTTTGAAATGTGTATCCGAGTAGCAACTTTCGTAATCATGTGAGAACTGTGAAGTTTCATAGACTGTAACATGTTGTGAATTATCATTTCGACTTTGCCTTAAAAAACTGCTGATCCCTTGGTATTTTATACATGCGTTTGTACATACAAAGAATTAAGCAAAATTTTATTTGAGTAAAAGTGTAGCAAAATGTTCCTACTGTCTGTTGTATATGTGCGCATAACATCGCTTCATTATGAGAATGATTGTAAATTATGTTACATCTGATGTTGAGATACTGATAAGAACAATTTCAAATATATATGTATACATATGTATAAAATCTTCCATCTTCAACGCCAGCCACCGAGAAGAATCGTTATATTGTCCACAGAAAGTATTATGATAAGAAAACTACAAAATCTCTCATTTGTTTAAGGATATTGTTATTGTTTACTTAAAGATACAAATGAGTCTTGCTTGGTAACAAAGCTTTAAAATGGTGCTAGTCTGCACAGTGTAAACAGTTTCCGTTGGTTGACACCTTGTTTCTCGACTCCCGAGTCTCTGTTCGAGTCTGGCTGCCGGCCCCTCGGCGGGTGCGGACCGCGTGTCGCCGCTGCGGTTCGCCCCCCGCGGACACGCTTCACACCACCCAACACTCGTCTCGGCACTAACAGTACCTCACACTTTACATTTACTGTGTTCAGTTACTTTCATTTGTACGAGATGTCTGTACTATTTAATGGAATAAAATGCCATTTTCTTAGATAATTACGTGTTGTAGCTTTCTTTCGGAATGAAAAACAGAGACGTCTGTTGCCACAACTGGCCTTTCAACACACTTACCTATATCTTGATAAATCCATCCCTAAGGAAATCACATCTCCCTTTCTGGCAATTCAAGGAATCCAGTCTCCATCCTTACACATGGCGATGTACATCAGTTAGATCAGAAGCACTCAACTTGGTCCCTAACGTCCGGTAGTGGGCGTTCTAGCTTTCATGGTGGGCTGTAGGCGGTTAGGGGGTTAAAGATGTATTCATTCGGTTTTCATCAAATTCTAACATAAAGTAATTGGTAAGTGATTATTATTATATACTAGCTGCAACTCTGATTTGTAAATTTTACAACGTTAACTTACTTTCCTACTTCATAAATCAGCTAGAAAATTTTGCTGCTAACAGAGATACAAAAGTGGGCGGTTGGTAAAACTGGTTGACTGTCTCAGATTCAGAGGGTGTACGACTAAATTTATTGCACGCTATAAACTTGGTCACATGAAACCCTTTCCCTGCTCTCAATTAAATCGATCCTCTATACAATATTGTAAATACCCTATTAGGATATGCAGTAAAAAGGATGATAATACAATCTAATCGTGAATACTATATCTGTACAAATACGTCTACATTTTATCCAGACATATTCAGAATCTAGGAACGGTATGAACGACACAGAAATTTCCATCGCACCATTTTATATTCTCACGTACATTCAGCACCAGTAGAAAGCAAAAACATTTCAGTCATGTAACAAATACAATCAATATGTGAAATACATATTATGCTGCAGGGAAATGTAGAAAGAAGTGTCGTTCTAATAACATTAACGCCCACCTTAAGCAACACAACAAGAGCAGTTGCCGCCTGTGCAAGACGGATAAATTGGTAGTAGCGTACCATGCACAAGTACGAAGAAACAAAATTCGTTTCTCTGATAGTGTGGTTTCAGCAACATCTAGTAATTACTCCACTAGGTCATAGCAATAAAAAAGTTGAAATTAGACAAGTTGTGGCCCTTAGTACGAAATACAACAAACAACGCCGACTCCTCCTCAGTAGAAACTCCATCACATACGTCGGTGCGACTCCGCGGTCTTAGGTAGCGGTCTGATGACATCACCAACCGACCGTTGCGCGGATGCATATAAACAGTTCGGCTAGCTGGGCTTATTTCAGTCTGCAACACCTTTCTTAGTCGTTAAAGCCTCTGATGATATCTCGAGCAATGGAAGACGAAACGTTAGGTAGAGAATTAAGCCTTGGACCAAGGTCAACTGACCATAAATCAAATATCATCAATAATGATCATAGTGATTGAAATTTTAATGTTTTGTTGTGAGAAGAACGATGCGATTCTGTTTAAGTTCTGTGAATATGTGTTACCTGTATCATAATTCCTTCGGTACGGCTGCTGCCTCCGTAAGATAGGTGATGAGAATTAATGCCAAATATTTTTGAGAGTTCTTGGCAGATGAAAACTATGTGCCCAACCTATACTCGAACTCGGGACCTTTGCCCCTCACGAGCATGTGCTCTACCAACTAAGCTACCCAAACGAGACTAACGATCCCACGTCACGGCCTTACTTCCGCCACTTGGAGTCTCGGTCTGGCACACAGTTTCAATCTGCCAGGAACCTACATAACAGCACACACTCCGCTGCAGAGAGAAAATTTCATTCAGGATTATTTTTGAAATTCCACAAACATTGAACACTTTCTTCAACAAATTATTGAAATAATTCACAGCCACGATACTCTACAGTCTCACTGAATGAAAAGGAACAGTCAGCCTCCGCTCGGGTTCAAAATCTTGAACACAATTGGTGTCGTCTGTTATTGTTTCGCATTCTTCGCACAAAGTTTAAACAAACTCTCTCCAGTGACAGGTAAGTACCAAATTATCAGACATATTGTAGTTTAGTTTTCACGTTCAGATGATGAAATGGTGATGAAGAGGAACGTTTACCACTGGTCCTGAATTCGTATACACTATGTGATCAAAAGTATCCGAACACCTCCAAAACGTATGTTTTTCATATTAGGTGCGTTCTGCTGCCGCCTACTGCCAGGTACTCCATATCAGTGACATCAGTAGTCATTAGACATCGTGAGAGAACAGAATGGGGCGCTCCGCGGAACTCAGGGACTTCGAACGTGGTCAGGTGACTGGGTGTCACTTGTGTCATACGTCTCGATATTTCCACACTCCTAAACATACCTAGATCCACTGTTTCCGATGTGATAGTACAGTGGAAACATGAAGGGACACGTGCAGCACAAAGGAGTTCAGACAAACCGCGTCTGTTGATTGACAGAGACAGCCGACAATTGAAGAGAGTCGTAATGTGTTGTAACTTCCCTCTTACTAATCGGTTATCCTGCCTGCCACATAAAATATGACTGTGGATCGCGTGTATGCCTAATGGATTTTTCTAGTAGGATAAGGCTATCTTTCCCGAAGAAGTGATATCGATAAGTAGGAGGAAAGTGTACAATCGACCCTTCAGATGGACAGTATACTAAAAATAAAAAGTAACCGAACAGGGCTTTAATTTGGAAAATGAAAGTTATTTTGTGCATTCACTCACAGACAACACTGGACAGGAAAGGGATGCCTCTGATCATGAATCCAGAAGTTACACTAATGAACGAAAAGGAAATAATTAACGGTCGCCAGCCCACTATGGAAATTTAGATCCAAATTCCTGTAAAAGATGATGGGAAAGGAAAACATGCATTGTTAAACACTGACGAGGCAACTGAAGGTTGTCACGTTTTCTGACACTAATTTTAAGTAAGTAAGTAATGATAAAGAAAACTGAGAAGTCCCTCTTACGTTATGTTTGGCATTAAATTTTGAAAAAGGCTATCGAGTAATGATTTGAAAATATACAATTAAACTGTATGTTAGTATTGAACTCCATTACGTGAAGAATGACTTTCAGTGACCTCAACATAACGTCATCAAAGAAATTTAGAAGAAAAGCAAGCACATTTTACTTTGCAGTTACTTACTTTGCAAACTGGATTTCATATTATTGTCTGAACAACAGAGCCTTTTTTTACTGACTTGAAGAGAATTAAATACTAGCATATGTACCACACCAAACAGCCACATGCTCCAAGATATATGTAAGACTTCTGGACTCTTAATTTGTGAATTTTCTTCAGATTTGTATTTTTTGCAATGATTGATTCTGCACCTTGAAAAATGAAGTTGCTTTACTGTAGTCATGTACTGAAGTCTCTGTTGTACAACAGTTAACTGAAAGTAGACTGAGGCTAAAATTATTAAAAGATAATTTATTCATTAATAAACTGGCTGTAACTATTCAATTTGTTTCTTATGACACTCAGGGAAAAAAGGAACAAGGATCCTGCTTGGTAACAGCGTCTGGGGGCAATGAGGACACAATCGCCCTGAGTTTAACTGATTATTATTTAAATAAATATTATCAATCAAATCACATTCAGTTGTGCTGCTGTGTTAGCTGTTAATACTTTCTACCAATGAACAGTCTTACTTCAGTGCTGTGCATAGACGAAACTCGGAGCCGACGAAGAATCTGTGTTGCTGGAGCTACTGCTGTTGTTGAAGACGGTAGCATCTTGTGGAGCCACGGCTAATTATAGGAACGGGCAATCGTAATTAATACCGCCTCTTCCGCCCGTCCACTGTCCGTACTCCTGCTCAAGACATCTGGCCGGCGCGCGCACATGATGCCGCCAAAAATGGTACTCTGTACTGCGAGAGCGTTAGCACCACACTTCCTCACATTACAAGCGCTGGAACCCATCTCTCTCTCTCTCTCTCTCTCTCTCTCTCTCTTTCTCTCTCTCTCGCTCCCTCTGCGCGCTACGCGCAACAACACCCTACCCAAAGATTTTACAACGCACAAGCACTGCTGTTATCGTTGCTAGTCGATGCAAATAACAATTCCTTTGGCTGTTTCCCACAGCTTATAAGCTTCACAGTAAGACACATAAATACAATGAAACGTCAACTGATTTCTGAAGCAATGTCCTTACTTATTAAAAGGAAGCACCTAAATTACAAATATTTACACACAATTCAGAAAAAAAGTATATATATCGATAGCAGGTGCTATGCATCCTGCATTTTTGGTGTTACACGTTTCCCACAATTCATGACTTTTTTTTTCCAGAGGCAAACAAATTTATGGAATGTCCTCAAATTTAAACAAATGGAAATGCAGGTGCATACAGTTAAACAATTTTGTCTGCATAAAATCTAGTAATCGCTGGGTTAGCAGTTCAAATAATTATTGCAGTTATATAGGGGGCACGTTATTTACATGACGACCCCGTGTCATTATTACTCAAAACATTATGGTATGGCAACACATCTTAAAAACAAACACTTCCTTAAAAAAAACAGTAAGTTTAAAATTACTACAAATATTATGAAAAACGTATTAGCATAGAAAAATTCAAGCATCATTTAAAGGTACATAAAGAATAATAAAAAAAAGCCTTTCAGAACAGGATAAGAAATCGTAATTACAAAAATCATTACATAAGTGTGTATAATTAACATGATTTTTTTTTTCAAGTGTCCTCTCGCATTGCGCGAGTGTGTGTGTTTTAAATAACGTCGATATCAAACATAAACATTTACATCAAAACCTATAACATCTGGCGCTGAAAGATAAACAATTCGCGTTGCACACGCCCATTCACAAAGAACGCCGCAGAGCTACAAGAGCCGGCAACGACTCAGTTCAAGCGGAGCATTGTTGCATGTGCTATAGCGGCATGCTAGATCTCTGTGTTAATGTATGCAGTGGCATTCCACCTGCCTCAAATTGTTGTTACTCACTCCCGAGTAATCTCAAGGAGTCCTCTTTTTAATTTCATCACAGTGGATAACTCAACACTGTCCGTTAATACACACGTCTACACAGACCTGAGTCTAAGTGCATAGGTAATGACTCACATCATACAGATTACAATAAAATTTTAACATAATACATACATATACAAAGTTCACAAACTCACTAATACTAGAATACCACGTAATGGCTTGGTTTCTCTTTTCTCATTTCGGACTAATGAGTCCTTGACTAGTACAATTTTAAATCGACAATATTACGCAGTATTCGCGCTTCAGCTTTCTTTTCATCATTTCTCGTAGGTGTCCTTTCTTTACTTCAAGGTTAATATCAACTCTCGGAGGGAAATCAATCATTTCTTCCACTAAACTTTTATACTTATGGTCTAATAATATTTCTTCCGGAGTGTAGCCTGTGGATTCATGCGTCAAGGCGTTCATTACTTTCACGAATTCACCGACTAAATTGCCACACGATCTGTGATTGTGGTGACAATACGTTCAGCAAAACCGGCCTAAATCACGCATGTAGCGTTCCGCGGGATTCACATTCGGGCAATAGGCCGAAATGCGTATTACTTCAGTTCCATTACTTTTCATTCCTTCATTCCATAATTCAGAACTTAATTACGCTCCGTTATCGGACAAAACAGCTCTTGGTTTGGCGACGTGCACAAACTGAACATTAACAAATCTGTTATAAACCGCTTTAGCTGTTGCCCTTCTTACCAGATATAACTTGATGAACTTGGAAAATGTTTCTAGCACTACTAATATGAACGCGAAATTCCCTGAAGTCTTGGATAGTGGACCATAGAGGTCTGCACAAACCAAATCGAGCACATCGTAAGGTCTTATGCTCTGCATAGGGCCACGATTAGTGCAGTTCGTTATCCTCACCCTCTGGCACTTACCACACGTCTTTATTCTTTCAGGAACTCTTTTTTTGTATATTATTAAAATTTACAACTTCCGCTAGCTTCTCAGCACACTTCTTTGGTCCGCAATGACCATAAGCTAAATGATAGTAGTCAATTATCAATGTGACGTACTTGGCTGGCCAACACACTCGCCAGTTATTGCTATCTTTACCTTTACGTATGTACAAGATATGGTTATATACTTTGAAATAATTTCTCGTTTTCTCCCCTTCTCTACTCTTTTCGTCATACTTGTTCTGAACAATTATTACACAGTTGTCCTCGTTTTGATGACGACGCAAGTTTTTACAGATGCTCTCTACTCTTTTACGACCTTCTGCATCTTGAAAGCAGTACAATTTCAGTACGTCTTCAGACTCGTCCTCCACAAGCCGATGATCGATTTCAGGCAAACGTGACAGGGCGTCCGCTATACAGTTGTCTGATACTCCCACGTAACAAATGCCATAGTAAAACTGCTGCAAGAAAAGAGACCACCGTGTCAGTCTCTCATGCAGTAAACGACAATCCTTCAGATATGTGAGCGCCTTGTGATCTGTGTGAATTATCACCTTTCGGTCCCACAAATAACCTTTAACTTTTATGAAACCCCATACGACAGCGAGACATTCTTTTTCAGAAATCGTTTAGTTTCGCTCACATTTCGTCAGCGTTCGGCTTGCGAAAGCGACTGTTCTGTGTTTTTTTATTGTCTTCTTCTCCTACCTCTTGAAACAAATCTACTCCTAAGCCATAATTAGATGAGCCCGTTCCCATATGAAATGGCAACACAAGATCGGGATGGTACCGTATATTATTCTGTAGTAAATCCTTTTTCAGTCTTTCAAATGCGGGCTGACACTCGTCAGTCCACACAAATGGCGTATGTTTTCCCAAGAAATTGTTCAGGTTTGGATCGTTGAAGGCATGCCGCTGTACGAACTTGCGATAGAATCCTGAGAGCCTTGGGAAACTCTTTAACTCTTTCCTAGTCTTCGGCGGCGGACAGTTCTTTATTGCCTCCACTTTCTGTGGATCTGTAGTGATACCCTCCATTGACACAATGTGACCAAGAAAATTCAGTTCTTTCTTCACAAACTCACACTTCTTCAGTTTCAGTGTCATTCCATCTTTCTGTAACGCACTGAAAACTTCATCTAACAATTCGCAATGTTCTTGACACGACGAATTCGCCAGCAGCAAATCGTTCACGTAAAGTGTCCAGGGCCCTGATAAAGACAGAAACAGATATATCCTGGCTGAATGGCACTACTTTGTACTGGTAACAACGGCCTGCACATAAAAACGCTGTTTATTTCCTGCACTCTTCTTCTAAGACTATTTGCCAGTACCCAGCACTAAGGTCAAGGCTAGTCATAAACTATACATTATGAAATCTTTGCAGTATCTGTTCCATACTTTCTGGTCTGTCTGCCTCACGTTGAACGACCTTGTTCAACGCGCTTGCGACCATCACAATCCTGACACTACCGTCTCTCTTACCTACTATTATTAAGGGATTGTTACAGGGGCTGGTAATCCTCTCTATAACATTTCATTCTAACATCCGATCTATCTCTTGTTGGACAGTCTCCTTCTTGGATAGCGGTAACGCATATGGTCTTAGGAAGAATGATTCATTGTGTATTACATTTAACTTGCACTGATACCCAGTAACAAGCCCCAGTTTATTTGAAAATACATTCTTGTTTCTCATTATTACATCATATAGGTCTCGTTTTTGTTCTGGTGGGGAATTTGGCAATCTGTCTACAATGCTCTCTAAATCGTTTTCCAAACAATTGTCGATGTTCATATTGCGGATACCGCAGTTTTCCAATTTTCTGCCTAAACCAATCTCATTAGGACAAGTAAGAAGATGAATAGGTTTGTATTCACTACTCACATCGTCACTTGTTTCATCAAAACTCACATTTACTTCCGTCTTGTCTTTGGAAATGCACTTCATGGTCTTATTTTTGCAGTTAATAATTGCACGATATCTTAACAACCAATCTAAACCCACAATAATATCTGTGCACAGGTCTGGTATAACGACAAATTCCTGTTCGAATAGTTCTTCTTGAATCTCAGAAGATACAAATATTTGGTTTGTTACCGGTTTACTATTCCTTCCGGTAGCATCGATTATTTTGACTCCCATTACTGGCATTACTACTACTTCTGGTTTATCTTTAAGTAATTCAAATGTTTTTTTCCCGACATAGCACATAGCTCTGCCCCTGTATCAATTAAAATTTGCATTTGTAGGCCGTACATATTAACGGGCACTACAATCTGTCAATGGTTTGGTCTTCCCACAACGAATCCTCAACTATCTCCAGGTCATCCCAGAAAAATCCGTCCAGTTCCGATGCCGACAGCGGTTTATCTGGCGGTTTTTTAATTCTTGGTGTTTGAACGTTTTTGATCCCTATTTGTCTGTCCTGCAGTAGTTCAACTTGTCTCAATCTCAATTCAGTAATCTTACTATCAATTTCATCGATTAATGAATCTGTTTAACCGATAGTTCGCTAATTGTCACGTCAGGTAGGTATTCTTCGGAAAGAAGGCTGTCATCTTCCTAGATTTTTGGAGAAAAGTGCTCGGATTTTTCTTCTATATCATCTCCCGAACTCACGCAACCCTCATCACTCTCGTCTGACTGTATAACGTCAGGTTTGACCTCGTAGATATTGTAAACTACGTGGCTTTCAATTAGTTGTACCTGGTCATTATGGCCAAATTCATCTTGCCCCTCCTTGTAACATCCGCCTCGGTTTTCAATAGGACTAGCGTCGCTGGGGTTGGCTACTTCAAACACTTCATTTGGACAAGCCTGCCGTTCAGGTACACAGCATTCCGTTTCAAAAATGCTAATTTCTTGCGGGCTGAGAAGCGTCAATTTCTATCCACTCTCCCCATTTCCACACCTCCCATACAATCCTCTGCAACTTTTCAGTTCGTCGTACATCCGACCGAACTGACCTAATCACACCACCTCGCGTTCCGCATTTCCCTGCTCGATAACGGAAACATTATTTGAGATCGGCTCTACTACTTCCGCTGGCGACTCACTCTCTCGCACATTCTCCCAACGCTGAGATATCCTTTCGGCTTTATAATAACGGTATCGTATAGGTTTTCGTTTGGGCCGCCAGGGTCTCCCCACGCCCGGTGGCTAGTTGTTTTCCTGACTAATTCCGACAGACCTGTTGCTACCAGACTGCCGTGATGTATCATTCCGCTCCTGTCTACTATCATTCCTCCAAGGACCACGTACCATATTTACGTGATACTGGCCCCTATTATTTCTACAGTTGTGGCTATTGTTATTATGACCATTATTGTTATAGTGCTGTGCATTATTATTACCATGTTGGTTGCTACCATTATTGCCATGGTTATTTTTATCGTCGTGGTTGTGACTATGGTGGTAATTGTTACCATTCCCACGGTTTTTAACATTTTCGTGGTTATTCCGCCAATTGTCTTCGTCTTCTACTGTCTCTAAAAACGCAGCAATCGTTCTCGAACTACTGCCGATGTATCTCTTGGAGTCATCTGGAAGCTTCTGCCACAGCTCCCAGACAATATCCGATTCAGAATGAGACTTTCACTCTGCAGCGGAGTGTGCGCTGATATGAAACTTCCTGGCAGATTAGAACTGTGTGCCGGACCGAGACTCGAACTCGGGACCTTTGCCTTTCGCGGGCAAGTGCTCTACCACTGAGCTACCCAAGTACGACGCACGCCCCCTCCTCACAGCTTTACTTCTGCCTGTACCTCGTCTCCTATCGAGGTTTAAGCCCCATCGCTTAGCCTTGCCAGCTAACACGTCGATTACTGCATTTATTTTTCTCTTGTCTGTCCATGATTCCGGCAATACCCGTTCACAATTTTTAATGAGGTCGGTAGCGTGCAGTCCACCCTGCTTTTTGAGGGGATCGAAACGTTCCTCTTTCGCTAATATTTCAGCGTTATGTGCATGGTATGACACGTAGTGCAGATTTTCTTCTAATCGTTTCTCTAACTCATTTATCCTTGTAACTACTTGGCAAGTGGTAACTGATAACGTTTCCACCTCCTACTTCTTTTCATTACACACAACCGATTGTCTATTTACTTTAGCACCTATGTCGGATACTAAAGTCTGTAAACTCGTTATTTTCCCTACATCCTCTTCTCGAGCTACTTTCACTTTTTCAGCTACCTTGCTCTCTATTGTGGAACCAACAGTCTCTACCAGTTTCTGTCCTATCCTCCCTACTTTAGTTTCGAAAGGACTATTTGTGTCTCCTACATTTGTTTGGGCTGCCCCCATATCGTGCTTCAGATTACCGATTTCGTTACTCAATGTTACTACGTCTGCTCCAATTTTATCTACCTTTGTGTTGACAGTTCCAATATTACCGATAACAGTTTTAGTAGCTTTACTATTGTCATATATTTTTGCTGATTGGGCAACCATTTTACTGATTAACAAACTGAAAAAAATCTTTTATATTTCCGGAAATCACAGGCTGCAACACCGGTTCCGTCTCAATAGATTCCTCGCATCCGTCACGAATATGTTCTGTTTTACTTTTTATTCCGTATTCCGTAGCATTTGCAAGTGCCTGGAATTCCATTTCTACCACTGTTCGATTTTCAGCAGCAGCGTCTACGACACCAGCTGCCGAATTCTGAACAATGGGCCCCGCTTCATGGATCGTGCATTGTTCGACCGATTGTTCCACATGTGGTACAATCAAATTACTCGTTTCGCCTAATTTATCCATGTTGCCCAGTTTTCTGATTACTGTGAAATTTAAATGTGCGGCTTATTTCTGCCACTTACTGTTATTGTATGTGAGCGATTTTGTTTGTAGCAACAACTTATTATTCGCCACAAAACTACACAAAGCAAATTCGTTCCCAGAACAATACCAACCTGTCAGCTGCGTCGCCACGTGTAACCTCCCCCTTACTAATCGTCCTATCCTGCTTGCAATATAAAATATGACCGTGGATCGCGTGTATGCCTAATGGATTTCTAGTAATTGTATAAGGCCAGCTTCCCCGAAGAAGACCGATAGGTAGGAGACAAGTGTACAACCGACCCTTCTGATGGAAAGTCTACGAAAAATAAAATGTAATTAAACCGAACAGGGCTATAATTAGGAAAATGAAAGTTATTTAGTGCATTCACTCACGGACAACTGAATGTTGTCACGTTATTTGACACTAATTTTAAGTGAGTATGTAATGATAAAGAAAACTGAGAAGTCACTCTTACATTATGTTTGCTATTAAATTTTGAAAAAGGCAATCGAGTAATGATTAGAGAATATACAGTTAAACTGTATGTTAGTTCTGAACTCCGTTACGTGAAGAATGACTACGTCATCAAAGAAATTTAGAAGAAATTCAAGCACTTTTCACTTTGCAGTTACTTATTTTGCAAACTGGATTTCATATTATTGTCTGAATAACTGAGCTTTTTACTGACTTGAACAGAATTAAATACTCGAATACATACTAAACCAAACAGTCACATGCTCCAAGATATATATAAATAAATAAAACTTCTGGACTCTTCATTTGTGCATTTCCTTTAGATTTGGATTTTTTCCAATGAGTGATTCTCCAACTTGAAAAATGAAATTGCTTTACTTTAGTCATATACTGACGTCTCTGCTGTACAACATTTAATTGAAAGTAAACTGAGGATCAAATTATTAAAAGAGAGTTTATTCATTAATAAACTGGCTGTAATTATTCAATTTGTTTCTTATGACACTCAGTCAGCATATCAGGAAGCAAAGGAACAAGGATCCTCCTTGGTAACAATGTCTGAGGGCAATGAGAACACAATCGCCCTGAGTAGGCTCTCAGAGTCCTGTGTGGTCTGAGCTCCCAGTTGGTGCACATCGACAGCGCAGAAAGATACGTATACAGCTTCTTTTCTGTGTTTACTTCGTAGATTCTTACTTAAATTGCGTGTGAGTTTCGTATAGGGGGTGTAATTTCGAGTTTTAGTTACTGTAATCGTAAATTCAGGTAGATTGTAGCGCAGTCGCTAGGCATTTCTACAGGTTAGTTCATAAATTCTTTGCGTGTTTCCCTTGCGTTATCTAGGCACGGACTCATGTTTCAGTAACTGTAGTTCAACATCGGTTAGAATGGACAGGGACTGTGATTGCTGTGTTTGGATGAGGGCTGAGTTGGCATCCCTTCGCTCACAGCTGCAGGCGGCGCTGACTTCGGCTGCGCAGCTTGAGGCTGTTGCCAATGGGCACCACTGTGGGGAGCCAGACTTGGGTATCACGGGGATGTCAACCTCGTCCCGTCTGTCCCCAGATCGGTCTGCGGCTGTGGTTGCCCCGGTTGCTGCCCGCAGTGGGGCTGAGCCCTCGCCTGTGGTTGATTGGGAGGTCGTTCCAAGGCGTGGCAGGCAGCGAAAGACGTCCCCCTAGGCTGATCAGAAAGCCTCCCTGGTGCGTCTGACGAACAGGTTTCAGGTACTGTCTCTGGCTGCGCCAGATGCAGCTGTGCCTGCCCTGTTTCAGAGGCCTTCAAGGTCCAGGCAATCGCAAAGGGTGGGCTTATTGGTGGTTGGGAACTCCAATGTTAGGCGCGTAATCGGGCCCTTTTGGGATATGGCGGCTAAGGAGGGGAAGAAATCTAGTGTGCACCCCGTATGCATTCCGGGTGGAGTCATTCCTGATGTGGAAAGGGTCCTTCCGGATGCCATAAAGAGGACAGGATGCAGCCAGCTGCAGGTGGTGGCACGTGTCGGCACTAACGACGTGTGTCGCTTTGGATCTGAGGAAAATCTCTCTGGATTCCAGTGGCTATCTGATTTGGTGAAGGCTGCAGGTCTTGCTTACGAGATGAAGGCAGAGCTCACCATCTGCAGCATCGTTGACAGAACCGACTGCGGACCTTTGGTGCAGAGCCGGGTGGAGGATCTGAATCAGGGGATCAGACGGTTTTGGGACCGTGTTGGCTGCAGATTCCTTGGCTTGCGCCATAGGGTGGTGGGGTTTCGGGTTCCGCTGAATAGGTCAGGAGTTCACTACAGTCAGCTGGCGGCTACGCGGGTAGAGGAGGCTGTGTGGCGTGGACTGGACGGTTTTTTAGGTTAGAAGGCCTCGGGAAAGTACGGGGTGAGCTGCAATCTCAAAGGGTGCATGGGAAATACAGGACGTGCTTGGATCAAGGAACAGTCGGAATTGTAGTCGTAAATTGTTGTAGTTGTGCTGGGAAAGTCCCTGAGCTTCAAGCGCTAATAGAAAGCACAGAAGCTGAAATCGTTATAGGTACAGAAAGCTGGCTAAAACCTGAAATAAGCTCTGCAGAAATTTTTACGAAGTCTCAGACGGTGTTCAGGAAAGATAGATTAGGCAGAATTGGTGGTGGAGTTTTTGTGTCTGTCAGTAGTGGTTTATCTTGTAGTGAAGTCAAAGTAGATACTCTGTGCAAATTGGTATGGGTGGAGGTTATACTTAACAACCGAACTAAGTTAATAATTGGCTCCTTCTACCGATCCCCAGACTCCGATGATATAGTTGCTGAACAGTTCAGAGAAAATTTGAGTCTCGTAACAAATAAATACCCCACTCATACGGTTATAGTTGGTGGGGACTTCAACCTTCCCTCGATATGTTGGCAAAAATACTTGTTCAAAATCGGTGGTAGGCAGAAAACATCTTCCGAGATTGTCCTAAATGCTTTCTCCTAAAATTATTTCGAGCAGTTAGTCCACGAACCCACGCGAATTGTAAATGGTTGCGAAAACACACTTGACCTCTTAGCCACAAACAATCCAGAGCTAATAGAGAGCATCATGACTGATACAGGGATTAGTGATCACAAGGTCGTTGTAGCTAGGCTCAATACCGTATCTTCCAAAACCACCAGAAATAAAGGCAAAATAATTTTATTTAAAAAAGCGGATGAAGTGTCACTAGAAGCCTTCCTAAGAGACAATCTCCATTCCTTCCGAACTGACTATGCAAATGTAGACGAGATGTGGCTCAAATTCAAAGATATAGTAGCAACAGCAATTGAGAGGTTCATACCTCATAAATTGGTAAGAGATGGAACTGATCCCCCATGGTACACAAAACAGGTCCGAACGCTGTTGCAGAGGCAACGGAAAAAGCATGCGAAGTTCAGAAGAACGCGAAATCCCGAGGATTGGCTAAAATTTACAGACGCGCAAAATTTGGCACGGACTTTAATGCGAGATGCCTTTAATAGGTTCGACAACGAAACATTATCTCGAAATTTGGTAGAAAATCCGAAGAAATTCTGGTCGTATGTTAAGTACACAAGCGGCAAGACGCAGTGAATACCCTCGCTGCGCAGTGCCGTAGGTACTGTTACCGACGACTGCACCGCTAAAGCGGAGTTATTGAACGCAGTTTTTCGAAATTCCTTCACCAGGGAAGACGAGTGGAATACTCCAGAATTTGAAACACGAACAGCTGCTAGCATGAGTTTCTTAGTAGTAGATACGTTAGGGGTTGCGAAGCAACTCAAATCGCTTGGTACGGGCAAGTCTTCAGGTCCAGATTGTATACCGATTAGGTTCCTTTCAGATTACGCTGATACAATAACTCCCTACTTATCAATCATATACAACCGCTCGCTCACCGATAGATCTTTACCTACAGATTGGAAAATTGCGCAGGTCGCACCAGTGTTTAAGAAGGGTAGTAGGAGTAATCCATCGAACTACAGACCTATATTATTGACGTCGGTTTGCAGTAGGGTTTTGGAGCGTATACTGTATTCAGACATTATGAATCACCTCGAAGGGAACTATTTATTGATACGTAATCAGCATGGTTTCAGAAAACATCGTTCTTGTGCAACGCAGCTAGCTCTTTATTCGCACGAAGTAATGGCCGCTATCGACAGGGGATCTCAAGTTGATTCCGTATTTCTAGACTTCCGGAAAGCTTTTGACACCGTTCCTCACAAGCGACTTCTAATCAAGCTGCGGGCCTATGGGGTATCGTCTCAGTTGTGCGACTGGATTCGTGATTTCCTGTCAGGAAAGTCGCAGTTCGTAGTAATAGACGGCAAATCATCGAGTAAAACTGAAGTGATATCAGGTGTTCCCCAGGGAAGCGTCCTGGGACCTCTGCTGTTCCTGATCTATATAAATGACCTGGGTGACAATCTGAGCAGTCCTCTTAGGTTGTTCGCAGATGATGCTGTAGTTTACCGTCTAGTAAGGTCATCCGTAGACCAGTATCAGTTGCAAAGCGATTTAGAAAAGATTGCTGTATGGTGTGGCAGGTGGCAGTTGACGCTAAATAACGAAAAGTGTGAGATGTTCCACATGAGTTCCAAAAGAAATCCGTTGGAATTCGATTACTCGATAAGTAGTACAATTCTCAAGGCTGTCAATTCAACTGAGCACCTGAGTGTTAAAATTACGAACAACTTCAGTTGGAAAGACCACATAGATAATATTGTGGGGAAGGCGAGCCAAAGGTTGCGTTTCATTGGCAGGACACTTAGAAGATGCAACAAGTCCACTAAAGAGACATCTTACACTACACTCGTTCGTCCTCTGTTAGAATATTGCTGCGCGGTGTGGGATCCTTACCAGGTGGGATTGACGGAGGACATCGAAAGGGTGCAAAAAAGGGCAGCTCGTTTTGTATTATCACGTAATAGGGGAGAGAGTGTGGCAGATATGATACGCGAGTTGGGATGAAGTCTTTAAAGCAAAGACGTTTTTGGTCGCGGCGAGATCTATTTACGAAATTTCAGTCACCAACTTTCTCTTCCGAATGCGAAAATATTTTGTTGAGCCCAACCTACTTAGGTAGGAATGAACACTAAAATCAAATAAGAGAAATCAAAAGGTTTAGGTGTTCGTTTTTCCCGAGCGCTGTCTGGGAGTGGAATGGTGGAGAGATAGTACGATTGTGGTTCGATGAACCCTCTGCCAAGCACTTAAATGTGAATTTCAGAGTAATCATGTAGATGTAGATGTAGATGTAGAGTTTAACTGATTGTTATTTAAAAAAGTCTTATCAATCAAATCACAATCAGTTGTGCTGCTGGGTTAGCCGTTAATACTTTCTACCGACGAACAGTCTTACTTCAGTGCTGTGCATATAATGAACTCGGAGCCGACGGTGAATCTGTGTTGCTGGAACTGCTGCTGTTGTTGAAGACGGTAGCATCTTGTGGAGCCACGGCTAATTATATGAACAGGCAATCGTAATTAATACAGCCTCTTCCGCCCGTCCACTGTCCGTACTCCTGCTTTAGACATCTGCCCGGCACGCGTCCATGATGCCGCCGAAAATGGTACTCTCTACTGCGAGACCGTTAACACCACACTTCCGCACACTATAAGCGCTGGAACCATAGAGTAAATATCCCTGGAGTGAGCATTCACATGCGCAGAACAGATTTTGTGTTGTCAACACACATTGCCGGCCTGGTCACGTGTTCTCGGGACGTCGTATGTTTGTCCGTATAGCGCCCTGTATATTTAGAATGTCACTACATCCCTAGTACAGACGGATTCTTTTCGTACGTGTCGTGGATTATTTATATATGTTGCGCAGACATTTTAACAGTATCCATTTGATACCGGAAATAAACCAGCTACGTAACTTTTAAGGGCAAGTGATATTGCATTCTGCTTCTTTGCGATCGGTGTCACAGGCAGATGCACTCGATTGTTTGTAGTTTTCGGTATGATACGGCACTTTATAGTATTACGGAGCCTGACGTACATTTTTGCAGTGATATTCTTGCAAAACGACTTGACAGTACGCTAGTACTTTTGCAAGTGTCCGAAAAACACAGAATTTGCCACACATTAGCGATTATATCCCTGCTAATTCGTCCTTTTTTCTGCTATTTCTGCGTATTTATTTTCTCGTTTTTGCGACCTAAAGCACAATTTTTCTACTTGTCACACTTTGAAATATTTATTTAACGCATTGGTTGCTCCCAGTTTATTAAATAAATAGTAGACTGAGTAAGAAGGGGTGGAAAAAAGGCGATCGGAGAATAAAGGTACTGTGATGCAAATACTGTTGATCATGTAATAGTCAACCCATATAACACCATTAAGGGAAGTGGAAAGTGACACAAATGAAAGGGTTTGGGGACATGTTGACTAATATTTTACGCTCATCTTGACTTTTTGCACTATTGTCATCACAGTTTGTCAAGGTTTCTGAGTGTACAGATGAAACAGACACCTCAGTGTACAAACTTGTGCCAAATAATGAAGAATGAAACACATTTCTCAGTGAAAGAAAGTAGCAAATATGATAACCACAAGTTATATATACAAACCTGACAAATTTCGTTTTACAGGTGGTTTTGCCGGCCGGTGTGGCCGAGCGGTTCTAGACGCTTCAGTCTGGAACCGCACGACCGCTACGGTCGCAGGTTCGAACCCTGCCTCGATCACGGATGTGTGTGATGTCCTTAGGTTAGTTAGGTTTAAGTAGTTCAAAGTTCTAGGGGACTGATGACCTTAGATGTTAAGTCCCATAGTGCTCACAGCCATTGAACCATTTGAACAGGTGGTTTTTGTGTGGGTACTTTTGGTAGTAGGTGCTGTGTAAAATTAAAAATAGTTAGTATAGCATCTACCTTCAGCCACACACATCCAAAGTTTTCTATGTCTAAACATTCCTCCTCAAAGTGTTTTGAACATACTTTGGTATGTTTTGTGGGGACAAACTTACTCCTCCTCCTTTTCTGGAGCCACATATGTACTCGTTGCTCATCCTTCAGGAAACTAAAATATAAATCACACATAATCATTCTCCATATCCTAGACACACTTAACATGGTCTCCTACCGTACCTTTATAGTAAACAAAAGGGTTTGGGCACACATATTATACGAAGACAATTACAGACTCCCACTCTATCGAATTTATCTGTCTCCCGTGTTTCAAATCTATATACATAATCGACAAGTCACTGATAAATGGATGGAGGATAGTATTAGCTGTAACAACTAAACGTTTCCTTTCCTGTCCCACTACCAAATTTACAAGAGGGAGCGATCGTTTGTAAGCTTTTGTACGAGCCGTAATATCTATTATATAGTCAGAAAATCGTAGAGAAATAGGTCTACAGAATCAAGCCTTAATTACAATGCGTCTCGAAATTTTTGAACATATACAGTGTCTCTTACTAATATGATAACTATAATTAGAGCTACATGGTATGTCCCCATGAAAAATTACTATCCCTCCTTTGACATATTTTTCTTTGCATCCGTAGCAACAACGGTAATTCACCATCGCTACTACACTTACAACCAACGGTGAAAACACAACTAAACTCTTCATATTATAAATTTCAAACTCTGCGGAAAGCACAACGCACAGCGAAGTCCCGAAAACACGTGACAATCCTGGTTTAACGTTGACAACATGCGCACAACGCAATGATCACTCCAGAGATATTTACTCTATGGCCTGGAACCCGTCTCTCTCTCTATCTCTCTTTCTCTCTCTCTCTCTCTCCGCGCGCTCCACGCAACAACTCCCTACCCAAAGATTTTACAACGCACAAGCACTGCTATTACCGTTGCTTGTCGAAGCAAATAAAAATTCCTTTGGCTGTTTCCCAGAGTTTATAAGTTTCAGGGTAAGACACAGATAAATACAATGTAACGTCAACAGACTTCTACCTAAATTTACACATACAGTGAAGCAATGTCAATACTTATTAAAGGGAAGCATTTAAATTACAAACATTTACATACAATTCAGACAAAAATTATACATCGGTAGCAGGTGCCACGCATCCTGCATTTTCGGTGTTACAGTGTAACAGGCAGATATCTATCCAAACTATCCCGCAGGAATTCCAAACTCCATCAGGATCCACTACAAGTACTGTGACAGTTGGGCGGAAGGTGAGAAAGCTTGGATTTCATGGTCGAGCGGTTGCTCATAAGCCACACATCACGCCAGTAAATGCCAAACGACGCCTCCTTGGCGTAAAGAGCGTAAACATTGGACGACTGAACAGTGGCAAAACGTTGTGTGGTGTGACGACTCACAGTACACAATGTGGCGACCCGATGGCAGAGCCTTGGTATGGCGAATGCCCGGTGAACGTCATCTGCCAGCCGTGTCGTACCAACAGTAAAATTCGCACCCCTTGATGGTTTGCTTGGCACTATCACAGCACAGGCCTACATCGATGTTTTAAGCACGTTCTTGCTTCCCACTGTTGAAGGGCCATTTGGGGATGGCGATTGCTTCTTCCAGCACGATCAGGAATCTGTTCATAATACACGACCTGTAGCGGAGTTGTTACACGACAATAACTTTTCTGTAATGGCCTGGCCTGCACAGAGTTAGACCTGAATCCTATAGAACACCTTTGAGATGTTTTGGAAGGCCGATTTCGTGCCAGGCCTCACCGACCGACATCGATACCTCTGCCCAGTGCAACACTCGACGAAGAATGGGCTGCCATCCCCCAAGGAACCTTCCAGCACCTGACTGAACGTATACCTGCGAGAGTGGAAGCTGTCATCACGGCTAAGAGTGGGCAAACACGATATTGAATTCCAGCATTGCCGATGGAGTGCGCCAAAAACTTGTAAGTCATTTACAGCTAGGTGTCCGGATACTTTTGATCACATAGTGTACATGAAGTCTCACTCACCTTCTTTCGTGCTGTAACGTTATTGTGTAGATAGGTTCGATGTATGGGCTAGTACATTTCTGAAACAACTTAGATAACAATTTTATCTGACAAATGATTTAATGGGTAACACTGCAGAACTGCAGGATGTTAACCTGACGGCTGTTGCCGCTAATGGATTGGCAGAGATACAAACCCAAGACAGGGCCAGACAACTCCAAGCAAGCACTAACAGTGAGATTTCTGAACGTTGAATTGTAGTTTTTTCAAGCATCTAAGCATTTTTTCTGTCAATAGCTATGTACTAATACCGACTGCTATTTAAGTTGTAAATATGTAGACAGTACTTTATGTACAAAGCAAGTAGCGTAAGATTAAGTCTTCAAGATATATAAATGAGTTTTTCGGTAAGTGATAGCAGACTTGTATCATCCTAAGATATTCAAGCAAGAATGACCTTTTAATGGGAAAATAGGCCTTTTTAACTACATTTGAAGGCTACTGAGTATACGAGTGCTGCGATTTAGTGCTGGCGTTGAAATATTTCGCAGAGGTAAACGTGAAATGTGATAAAA
Source organism: Schistocerca americana (assembly GCF_021461395.2). NCBI lineage: Eukaryota > Metazoa > Arthropoda > Insecta > Orthoptera > Acrididae > Schistocerca > Schistocerca americana. Next base: position 63,861,794 of record NC_060120.1, read on the forward strand.
CTGAGATGTTGAGAGGCCAGGATCGGCTACTGCGCTGTAAACGCAACGACGTGGGGCTCTCATGCCGGACACAGTTGTTGCAGCAAGCTTTTCAACTCTTCATTTGTTCCCGAAAAGTTGTTTACTTAAGCATGAGTATGTACGCACATCTAAAATAGTTCTCCTAAGCTCTTTCTAATTCTGTAGAAGTTAACATATGGTTCCATTTGCAACACTTATTGATAACCCTGTATCCATGTAACGTTAAGCAGGACTCAGAGGAAATACGTTTTCTCCTAGTAGTGTAGTTTCCTGTCCACTACTCTTACGCAAGCGTAAACTGCAAAAAGAGCATACTGCTATGCACTGAATGTACTCCAACAGCGAAAACCAGAAAGTCCAGAAACAAATCAGAATTGATGTATGCACAGCAATATGGTGAGGTGCTGAGCACTGTATATGGCATGGAAGAAGATGGTACGGGCCGCCCCGCAGCATATTCAGCGGTAGCGGCGCTGCCCACGTAACGCACTGGTTCCTCTCTTTCTGCGGGCGCAGGCGGTATCTGTCGTAGTAGCTACCTCGCATTCGCTATCGATACCCAGAAGAGTATTGTCCAGTGAACAATATCACGTATTCGTTCCGAAAAACTCTTTCCCGTATCTTGAAGCCTTCATGAAATAATTTTGGTAATTACGTAATGTAATGCGCATGAATATGTGTTTGATATGACGAACTAAATTGAGACAAGCTTAGGTGTTAGAAGGCAGCATGCAAAAAGTGTAGACTTTGTAGCAAATATTATCCTCTCCAATAGTGCAGGTGTTATAATTTATACGTAGCAAGCGAACAGATTTTTCATGAATTGCTGTCACGAGCACAGCAGACTAAAAAAGAAGTCATCCTAAGGAGACATCATGCTAATACCTGTAACTCAGCCGCCAGGATTTACTATAAAAGATGTTTATTCATGGAAAATGTGACTGTGAAGACACTGGACTAACCGATGTCGAGCTAAAACTAAATTTCAGTGTGTGCGATAATATTACTTTACTTCTATGTACACGTAGTGCCAACTAGTAATTAGAATGGAACAAAACGGCCTTGAGAAATGGAAGCTGGACTGGAGCAGCTAACGATGTGTTACAATTCACCACTAAATCATGCAATAAACTAATACCGTATTAACTACAAAAACCATTCGCAGCATCATTCACTCACATTGAAATACTATTCATGGACTAATCAATGGAACTACTCATACAGATAATATAGTACAGTTACTTAAATGAATAATTTACTGCAGTGGCTGAAGCAGTAAGCTCGTAATAAAGCTTTATTTGTGAGTGCCAAAATAACTTGTAATTGATGGTTGTGAAAACAATTTACAAGGAAATCAGTTATTTACACTGTGTTTAATTCTTTATATTCAGAATTTCAGTGAGGTATTCAGACAGTTTTACTTTGCATACGTGCAATAGATACAACCAACTGTCAGAGTTGAGTGGAGAGGAGCCTCGTGTAGCCGTAGATGTAGGTAACTTGCAGCAGTCCTCAGCAATTAGAAGGCCTAGGTTAGTTGCAAAGTCTAGCAGAAAGAAGGTTCTGCTGCTAGGTAGTTCCCACGGTAGAGGTGTGGGCCAGCAGTTGCAGGAAGTGTTGGGGAGTGAGTACCAGGTCACCAGCATTGTCAAGCCTAGTGCAGGGTTGGCTCAGGTGACTGAAAGCATAGGGGAGTTATGTAAGAATTTTACGAAAGATGATCAGGTAGTGATAGTGGGTGGAGCAGGGAACAGTCTCGATAGGGACGGGGAATATGATGTCAGTGGTGACTTGGTTAAGATAGCTACTCAAACTGGTGGCACTAATGTGCATTTCGTGCAACTGTTTCAGCGTCATGATCGGCCTCGCCTTAATGCGGCTGTTAGGTGCGTTGATGTGGGGCTGGGGAGAGCACTGATGGCGGAGGGCATGGATCACATCTCAGTGGTGCCAGTTGGGTCTATCAGTAGATGGGGTTTCACTAGGCATGGCCTGCACCTCAATAGGTATGGGAAGCGGAGGCTGGCTAAGCTTATAGGTGACAGTGTAGTGGGTGGTGGTGGTGGTGGTAGTGGTATCACTCATGGAAAAATTCCTGTAGTTGTTAGTGTTAGAGCTGCACGTTTTTTAGACTGAAGTCAGCTGATAGGTATTCCTGCTTAAAGGAAGTGCCTCTAACTAAGTGCTCACGTCCAGATGGTGTAATGTTTCCACGTAGAGAAGGAATTAGCATATTTCATCAAAATATAAGCGGTATTAGAGATAAAGTTAGTGAACTGCTAATAGATGTTAACTCTGAAATTATTGGTATATTAGACCACCACTTAAATAATTTGATAATTCAGAGGCTTCCTATACCAGGCTACAGATTAGCTGGTTGTTTCTCAAGGAGTTCCTTGCGGGGTGGAGGAGTGGCTCTGTACGTAAAAAAACTGTATTTCGTTTGAGTCCATAGACGTATCACGACACTGCACTGAACAGATATTTGAAAGCTGTGCAGCATTAGTTGAATTTAGTGAAACTAAACTTCTAATTGCTGTTGTTTATAGGTCCCCTAACTCCGACTTCAGAGCATTTTTGCTTAAGCTAGAGAGGGTTCTTGATTCACTTTGTAGGAAGTACCAGACAGTGGTGACTTCAATATTAATTTTGTACATGATTGTGCAAGGAAAAGGATGTTGGTAGATCTCCTAAATTCATATGATCTGATGCAAACTGTGTTTTTTCCAACTAGGGTGCAGGGGAACACTAGCACAGTCATAGACAATATTTTTATTCATTCTTCATTACTAGACGGGCATTCTGTTAGTAAAAGGGTGAATGGCTTTTCAGACCATGATGCACAAATTTTAACACTAAAAGGTTTTTGTACTCAAACCAATGTCGTATTTAATTACAAACTACATAGGAAAGTTAATCCAACAGCAATAGAGAGTTTTTCAAAACTTGCCAAGTAACAAGAGTGGCAAGATGTTTATAGTGCCGATAACATAGATGATAAATACAATGCTTTCCATAACACATTTCTCATGCTCTTTGAGAGTTGCTTTCCATTAGAACATTCTAAACGGGGTACTAGCAGTAATGGACAGCCCGGTTGGCTGACTAGTGGGATAAGGATATCATGCAGAACAAAGCGGGAATTATGTCAAAATGTTAGAAGTAGTCGCAATCAAGCTACAGTAGCCCATTGCAAACAGTATTGTAAGGTGCTTAAACATGTTATTAGCAAGGCAAAAAGTATGTGGTATGCAAATAGAATAGCTAATTCACAGGATAAAATTAAAGCCATATGGTCAGTTGTGAAGGAAGTGTCTGGTCAGCAGCACAAGGTTGATGATATAAAGTCAGTTCGCAGTAATAATATTTCTGTTACTGATAAATCAAATATATGTACAGCATTTAACAACCATTTTCTGAGCATTGCTGGTGAATTAAATAAAAATTTAGTTTCTACAGGAAATCATATAAATTTCTTAGCAAATGCCTTTCCGAGATTGACGTCTGAGATACTCCTCTGTGATACAGACAAGAGGGAGATTGAGTCAATAATTAAATCACTGAAGACTAAGGACTCTCATGGCTATGATGGAGTGTCTAGTAGAATATTAAAGTACTGTGCTGCACATGTTAGCCCTGTATTTAGCCATATTTGTAATTTTTCATTTAGGAATGGTCAGTTTCCTGAGCGATTAAAGTACTCAGCAGTATAGCCGCTTTATAAAAAGGGAGAAAGGGATAATGTAGAAAATTTTAGACCTATTTCTATGCCATCAGTGTTCGCAAAAGTTATCGAAAAGGCTGCGTATGTAAGGTTAATTGATCATTTCATATCACGCGATTTGCTATCATATGTACAGTTCGGCTTTAGAAGTCGTTTGACAACTGAAAATGCTATATTCTCTTTTCTCTGTGAGGTACTGGATGGGCTAAACTAAAAGTTTCGAACGCTTGGCGTATTTTTTCATTTAACAAAGACATTTGACTATGTTGATCTCACAATATTGCTCCAGAAGTTGAACCATTACGGAATAAGGGGAGTAGCTCACAATTGGTTCACCTCTTACTTTAGCAACAGGCAGCAAAAGGTCATTAGTCACTATGTTAATAACGGCTGTGATGTGGGATCTGAGTGGGGTACTGTCAAGTGGGGGGTGTCCCAGGGATCAGTGTTGGGGCTGCTCCTGTTCCTTATTTATATAAATGATATGCCCTCTAGTACTATGGGTAACCCTAAAATATTTCTGTTTGCTGATGACACTAGCTTGGTAGTAAAGGATGTTGTGTGCAACATTGACTCGGTTTCAAGTAGTGCAGTACATGACCTCAGTTCATTGCTTGTAGAAAATAAACTAACGTTAAATCACAGTAAGACTCAGTTTTTACAGTTTCTAACACACAATTCAACAAAACCTGACGTTTTAATCTCACAGAACGGGCATATGATTAGTGAAACTGAACAGTTCAAATTCCTAGGTGTTCAGATAGATAGTAAGCAGTCGTGGAAAGCCCACGTCCAGGATCTTGTTCAAAGACTTAATACTGCCATTTTCACTATTCGAACGGTATCGAAAGTGAGTGATACTTCGACACGTAAATTAGTCTACTTTGCTTATTTTCATTCACTTATGTCGTATGGTATTACGTTTTTGGGTAACTCTTCCCATTCTAGAAGGATATTTTTGGCTCAGAAACGGACGGTTCGGGCAATAAGTGGTGTGAGTTCACGAACCTCTTGTCGACCTCTGTTCACGAGTCTGGGTATTTTGACTTTGGCCTCTCAATATGTATATTCCTTATTGTCGTTTCTTGTTACCAATATTAGTTTATTTCCAACAATAAGCAGCTTTCACTCGGTTAATACTCGGCAGAAATCAAACCTCCATTTGGATCGGACTTCCTTAACTCTTGTGCAAAAAGGTGTGCAGTATACTGCTTTCATCCATTTTCAATAAGCTGCCACTCGAATTCAAAAATCTTAGCAGTAAACCACGCGCTTTCAAATCGAAACTGAGGAGTTTCCTCATGGGTCACTCCTTTTATTCTGTCGAGGAGTTCCTTGAAAAGTAAAGCTGATTCTCATCGTATTGCTGATAGCGTTTGCTTAAACTTACGGACGGATTTTCTTTCAGGTTCATGAACATTTATTTTTATCTGTTATTACTTTTATGTTGTAAGTTCATGTACTGACACGTTCCATGACCTTGGAGATTTGCTCCTCAATTTCGTCCTACGGAACTTGACATGTAAATAAAAAAAAATAAAAATAAAATATATATCACTCAGCTGGGTTGTTGCTGTGACGTCTCTGTCTAGTGGCAGATAAAATAATATCCATACCCTTCCTCATTCCTTTTACAGCCATGTTGCATTCATTATTGCTTGGTGGCACATCTCTTCTTGTAATCACATATAACCATGTTATATATATATTCCTCCGTATATATTTCATCGGTCATCACAGGATACTCACAGTAGCACACAGAGCATACGCCATTACCACAACGAAGCGACTGCTACAGGCTACTAATCTCAGAATCGTTATGTTAAAAGGAAGTCTCTGCCTAACTAGTGCAGCTCTCGTACAAGTACAATAAATAGGATGTAGAAAAATATCCGCTACCAGTCACAATAAAAGGTTATTTATTTGTCACACAACCGGTTTCGGGCTTGCGCCCATCCTCAGGTGCTTATGTATTCATTTACATGTTTATACTGCTGGATATCACTGTATATTTTGTATACTCTGTTTCTTGTTAACATACACTCCACTTTTCATATAGTTTAACTTTTGAAGTAATTGATAACACAAATAATATTATCCGCTGATACTAAAGTGCTCGCAGAGAAGTGACAATGTTTATGCAAACAATTTCTTACGCTACTAACAGATGGCGTTACTGGTCGCAGTTACAGAACAGTCGCGTATACCTTGGAATACTCCCGAAGGACATGAATTGAAGTTAATAAACTCTCAAATAAAACATTATGATGTGATCATACGTTTCACAAGTAAGTGACTTTAAGCGTATGTTACTGTCTTGACAAAACACCGTCGCCAGCCTGATCATGGCCTCACCGCGCGAACGGAGAGGTCCTCTGGCTGCTTCAGGAACACCATATTTAGCTAGCGCCGCACACTGATGATTAAATCACAATTATGGGGATGTACCACACTGGTCAAAATAGTCTCAGGCATTTTCTGTGGCATTAAGATCGACTGATGTTGCAGGGCAATGATGGTGCCTGAATGCGGACAGTCTTGTGAACACAGTTGTCATCATCTGAGAAGGTTGGGGATGACTACAGCGTATTCACAGTGAAGAAGAAGACACGGCAACACTTGTGTCACCGAGAATGTTGAGCCATGTACCGTGGTTCACTTTCAGAGTAACGAATGAGCAGGAAAAGACACGGTACGGGAAAAAGAAAAACAGATCCACCGTTGGCGTGGACGGTGTACTCCACACGCTGCTGGCTAAATGCCCCATTGGGCCGTCGGTGAATTCGACGCCTCGCAGCATTTGAAAAGAGGTAAAATAGCGACTCCTCGGACTGCACCAACGTATTTAAATTTCATAGAGTGGCCATACGTCCGCCCCATGTCTCAAGCAAATTGAATATTCGTCCGACATTTTAAAAGGTTCAAATGGCTCTGAGCAGTGTGGGACTTAACATCTGAGGTCATCAGTCCCCTAGAACTTAGAACTACTTAAACCTAACTAACCTAAGGACATCACACACATCCATGCCAGAGGCAGGCTTCGAATCTGCCCAGACTGTAGCGCCTAGAACCGCTCGGCCACAGCGGCAGGCTCGGCATTTTATCTGTAGGCTAGGGCGTCGTCTGCTGTGTCACCCTCCGTGAAACTGACCTTGACTAACTTCAAATAGATCACTCTAACTTTCTAATTTAAAAAAAGTGTAAACAGCGGTGATTTCTGTGTACACTGGCAACAACAAAGAAACTTTTTGTCGAAATATGGATAAATTTTTCGCCGTAAAACTACATGACGGCTCAAAACATTTTCCTCCACCCACGAAAAGTTCCTGCTGCTTGCAAACTGAACGCTAATCAATACAAAATGAACAGGTACAACCAAAAGATTATGGAATAAACTTCGAAATCCGTTGTGGTAAGCTGGCAGAAACGATAATTTTATATGTCTAAAATATGTAAAAGTAGTATAATAATTAAATTACAAACTTATTTTGTGCTACTGATGACTTATTAAGAGTACTATTGACGAAATTGCCGAAAAGTTCCCTTTGTGGACCCTGGCTGTGTGATTTCATCTTATTGTTTTGTAAATATTGCTGAACATTAAAGACAGTTGGGATTGCCTTGGACAACAGGCGCCTCCGATCACTTGTGACTTACATATATTTCTCTTCGAAGTGATCTGCACAGTTACGTACTGATAACTCTCTTCAAATTCACAGGAGATCGAGATTTAATGAGATACTACTGAGCCATCTTTCTGGATTCGACTTCTATCCGAAAATGTGCAGGAAAGATCAAGCTTTGAGAGGTGGAATATCTCATGACACTGTTTGAGACATCTAAAATTTCTTACTCAGACTACCGGAAACGCGGAGATCTAATGGTATCGACTTGAATACACTAACCTTGATTGTGCATTGTCCTACAAATGGTGAAGTGTAAATATTTCCTATTCTACATCATTTTTACAACTTGTCACACATGATTGCTCTCTGCTTCGTCTCTTTAAAGTATAAGAATAGTTTGCAACTTTCTTGAGTTTCATAAAATTTAATTCCACGTAAGTATAAAGACTGCATTTTGCAGACGCAAGCACCTAACAGCATGGTCTTTTTCTTTTCTTTCATTGGCTTCAAATGCTCAGGAAAGTATCCATATATCTTATTCAAACAATGGAAAATCCAGGATGGAATGCAACATTATTAGAGAAGGAAAGTTGCTACTCACAATATAGCAGAGATGCTGAGTCGCGATAGGCACATCCAAAAGATTCACACAATTATAGCTTTCGGCCATTAAGGCCTTTGTCAGCAACAGAAACACACACATACACATGCGCGCATGCGCGCGCAAACGCAACGAGACGTGTGTGCAAGTTGCGTTTGCGTGAGTGTGTGTGTTTGTGTGTGTGTGTGTGTGTGTGTGTGTGTGTGTGTGTGTGTGAGTGAGTGCGTGCGTGTGTGCATGTCTTTATGTGTGTCTATTGCTGACAAAGGCCTTAATGGCCGAAAGCTACAATTGTGTGAATCTTTTTGATGTGCCTATCGCGACTAAGCATCTCCGCTATATGGTGAGTGGCAACTTCCCTTCTCTAATAGTGTTACATATATCGTATTCAGATATTTTCTAAAGCCACGTTTTCATATGCGACTTATAAGTCAAAATAAGCAAACGAGAAAATATTGTGGTTACTACAGTGCAGTATGCGAAAGAGCGGACGTCGGACGTCTGTGAATGGGAGAATATTCCGAGATAAAAAAATAAAAAATAAGATCAGCTGATATTTTCATATAAACCGGAACGTTTTAGGTGAAAATAACACCGTTTACAGTTGCAAAACGACGGAATAAGCCCAATATAATTATATAGTTTATTCTTACTCCATACATTTAATCTATGATACTTCAGTAATTATACCCACAACAATGTTCGGGCCAAGAGACATACGTGTTTGAACACCATTTTCTGCGTCAGTAACCGGATTCAAAGGTAAGTACTCATACTGTTGTATAATATTTTGGGAGGAAGAGGTGACAACTATTCACAACATGTTATTACGCAAGTTCACCATATCAGTTCATCTACATCTACATTTAAACTCCGCAAGCCACCCAACGGTGTGTACAAATTTGAAAGTACCAAATTTATAAAAATAGAAATTTAACGGATGGAAAGTCTAGTAGGAAAACAGTGACAGTGACAGCTCAATACCCAGAACTTCACAGTGAAGAAAATGAGGAAAAACGAAAACATGACAAACTGTGAGAGAGAACAAGCACTATAAAAACATAATACCTCAGTAAAACCACACGATGTGGTAAAAGTCTGTAAAATAAAAGCCCACTGATAATGCTGCAACTGCAGTGAAACATGTTTGGGATAAAACACACAACTGTGTTTTGCTAAAGGCGGGCTCCATCCAAAAACATATGCATTGTTAAAGCAAACACGGACAAAAGAGCTTCAACCTGAAGATGATTATTACCTCACTACTCTGGATAATCGGGGGAACGCAGAAATTTGAGTTAATGTACACATCTGTGAAGCAGACTTTTGCACCAAATAAAATCAATCGCTAGGGGAGAAAATAAGCACTAAAATTTAAAATTTTTCGTACTGAGCTGTTGAACAGCCAAAAGGAATTACAATTTCACCGACTTGCATTTAAAGTAACATATACACCTGTCAAACAGTTTTTTGCTGTTGACTTTACACAGCTGTGAAGCAGGCTATTTCACTAAATTCGTAACTACAGAGAGCGTAATATTTAACATATACACATCTGCAGAACAGACTGAGGTATCTACCAAGTACTTTCGTGAGCAAAGAAATCTGAGACAAGCGGAGGGCTCTGTTTCGGCCGATCTCTCAGACAGCTGCTCGACAAATTCTACAACATACACATTCAGAATACAAATTAGGTTTAAACAGTAATTCAGTACAACAGACACATCAGGCCTTACAGCTGAGACCACCTGTGCCGATAGTATCAAAAGAAGATTTAAAAATAAAAAAAAATTGCACATATGCCTTCTGAAAGTGACACCCTCTTACAATCAAACGAATATGTGTCTTAAATTATTGTCGCCAGATTTCTGATCCACCAACAGGCGAGGGCCAAACAGAGCCAGCAGAACGGCGCGAATCAGTGTGCTGTCAAAACAAGGAACAATAGACAGATATTACTCTCCAGGAAGGAGTTTTGTTTCGCGAATCTTAACCAGCACTCACGAAACCGTTTTCTCACCGTTATTTCTGTATCAGGTGGAAGCAATCATGGAAACTGTCCACCAGCCACGGTAGCAGGAATGCACGCGAAGTACAACTCCAGAATACGGCCCCGTCACCACAAAGGCAGGGCAAAGCTGCAACCCCTCCCCGGTAGGTGAAGGCTATGATCGCAAAGTATATACGAACTGTGCAGACCAGAATGTTTCCGACGTACCAGTCGGTATGCTACGTGAGGTTTCACCGAAACAGCCAAACCAGCCAATCACGTCTGAGCTGCGCGCGTGCTTAAATCCCTCTCTCAGAAGCTCCAGGGGGCCCCACCCGAGACGCCGTGAAAGCCGTCGCACAGCAACGCTAGACACAAAGTTTACACAAGCAAGAAATCGGTGCCACCACACACGCGGTTCAAGTAACCCAAAACGCGATGTTGAAGTACAACGAAGGTATGCAGTAGAGTGGGCTTCCTACGTACTTTGGTAAGTCTGCAGATAAAATACGGGGTATTTCAAAAAGACTGTACGTATCCCAGCTGCAGACCCTATCGCATTGAAAATTATAATATTGCTAAGTATTATGATGTCAAAACTAACGATCGCTGCGCCAATGCTAGGTTACTGGGGGAGCGAATACACTACTGGCCATTAAAATTGCTACACCACGAAGATGACATGCTACAGACGCAAAATTTAACCGACAGGAGGAATATGCTGTGATATGCAAATGATTAGCTTTTCAGAGCATTCAGACAAGGTTGGCGCCTACAACGTGCTGACATGAGGAACGTTTCCACCCGACTTCTCATACACAAACAGCAGTTGACCGGCGTTGCCTGGTTGTTGTGATGCCTCGTGTAAGGAGGAGAAATGCGTACCATCACCTTTCCGACTTTCATAAAGGTCGGATTGTAGTATATCTCGATTGCAGTTTATCGTATCGCGACATTGCTGCTTGCGTTGGTCGAGATCTAATGACTGTTAGCAGAATATGGAATCTGTGGGTTCAGGAGCGTAATACGGAACGCCGTGCTGGATCCCATTGGCCTCGTATCACTAGTAGTCGAAATGACATGCATCTTATCTGCATGGCTGTAACGGATCGTGCAGCCACGTCTCGATCCCTGAGTCAACAGATGGGGACGATTGCAAGACAACAACCATCTGCACGAACAGTTCGACGACGTTTGCAGCAGCATGAAATATCAACTCGGAGACCATGGCTGCGGTTACCCTTGACGCTGCATCACAGGAGCGCCTTCGATGGTGTACTCAACGGCGAACCTGGGTGGACGAATGGCAAAACGTCAATTTTTGCGATGAATCCAGCATCCGTTTACAGCATCATGATGGTCGTATCCGTGTTTGGTGACATCGCGGTAAACACACATTGGAAACGTGTATTCGTCATCGCCATACTGGCGTATCACCCGGCGTGGTAGTGTGGGGTGTCATTTATTACGCGTCTTGGTCACCTCTTGTTCGCATTGACGGCACTTTGAACAGTGGACGCTATATTTCAGATGTGTTACGACCCGTGCCTCTACCCTTCATTCTATCCCCGCGAAACCCTATATTTCAGCAGAATAATGCACTACCTCATGTTGCAGGTCCTGTACGGGCTTTCTGGATACAGAAAATGTTCGACTCCTGCCCTGGCCAGCATATTATCCAAATCTCTCACCAATTGAAAACGTGTGGTCAATGGTGGTCGAGCAACTGACTCGTCACAATACGCTAGTCACTACTCTTGATGAACTGTGGCATCGTGTTGAAGCTGCATGGGCAGCTGTACCTATACACGCCATCCAAGCTCTGTTTGACTCAATGCCCAGGCGCATCAAGGTCATTATTATAGCCAGAGGTGGTTGTTTTGGGTACTGATTTCTCAGGATCTATGCACCCAAACTGCGTGTAAATGTAATCACATGTCGTTTCTAGTATAATATATTTGTCCAATGAATACACGTTTATCATCTGCATTTCTTCTTGGTGTAGCAATATTAATGGCCAGTAGTGTACATGGCCTACTTTATATTCATTGCCGCTAGAAGTCGGTAGTCTTCTGCTTGCTTAGTCACCGCCACTTGTTGCAAAATGGCTACTCCACAGCAGAACTTATTTTTTCTTCTCGATTTTGCGAACTGTAACTCAGTGATCATAGTACAAAGATGTTTCAGGTTGACGTAACGGACTGAACCTCCGAATGGATGGAACATTCGCAGATGGTTTCGACAAAGGATTGTATATAAAGGAAAGAGTCTTGCCCACCACCGTGTTTCTGGTGAAAATATCGCACGAATTCAAACCGCTTTACAACGTAGTCCTACAAAATTAACTCGTCGTGCCGTTCAGGGGTCACAAGTGCCTACAAAAACAGTGTGGCGTGTTTTGAGACGTTGGTCGGTTACAAAGCCGTAAAGTTACAGCTATTACAGGCTCTACGTCATGACTACAAATACAAACTTGTGGTATTTTATGACGAACTTCAGGAAGCTAACACTTCCGCCCAATGCATCGTATTCAGTGATGAAACGACTTTCCACCTTATGGGAAAAGTAAACAAGCACAATGTTCGAATTTGCGGCCTACAGAACCAGCATGCTCTCATTGAACACGTACGGGCTACACCCAGAATCAATGCGTTTTGTGTGATGTCCCACCCATCTGTTTGCGACCCATTGTTCTTTGATGAAAACACGGTTAACAGTCGGTAATATCTTTCTGTGTTACAACACAGGTTGTTTGTGAGGCTTCAATAATACGGAAACCCCCTCACACGAGTCACCAAGTGCGTGAACATCTGAATGGAACTGTAACGCGCCGCAGCGTCAGTCATCAAACAGCTGGCGACTTGGCACTTCTAAGATGGCCTGCAACGGCCTGCACAGTCACCAGATTTGATGCCCTGTGACTTCCTCCTGTAGGGGTTCATTAAGGGCAACGTTTATACACGAACACTACCACAGAACCTAGAAGAGCCAAAGAACGGGATCCGGTTTGCCATAACATCAGTCACAATGGACATGCTTATACGAGTATTGGAGGAATTCGAGAACCGATGTGATACTGTTCATGTCGGTGGTGCAGGACGTAAGTAACATCTGTAATCCACCCTCAGGAGATTCGTAAAGATATCTCCTAAGTTTCATAGTTGTATGTCATAACTTTAATAAATATTTACATTCGAATTACGTACATTCTTTTTGAAGCATCCTGTACACAATAGGAAAATAACTACGAGCACTGAACAACTCGCCTCTGCGTGCCATAAAAATGTTTACTTCACAACAAAATGAACTGTTGACAGATCGCTTGACAAACTGATCAACGCTCGTTGTACAGTAAATAAATTTAGAACTTCTCTACGCTGCAGAGCAGACAAAAAATTAAAAAGCTTTCATAGGATAACATAGAGAATATGAGTGATAGATAATGTAAAAAATATTGCCACATAAGTGCTTTTTGGTGCATCAATGTTTCAGTTTGTAATTGTGGAGAACTGTGGGTCACAGTTTTTTTTAATATTTAGTATTTAATACAAATGGGTAATGAGGAAAGGAATTGAATTTCAATGTTACAAAGAGCAGTTTTACACTCAATCCCCGAAGAAATTGGTATAAGAATGCGTATTCAAATAAAGAGATATGTAAACAGGCAAAATACGGCGCTGCGGTCGGCAACGCCTATATAAGACAACAAGTGTCTGACGCAGTTGTTAGATCGGTTACTGCTGCTACAGTGGCAGGTTATAAAGATTTAACGAGTTTGAACGTGGTGTTATAGTCGGCACACGAGCGATGGGACGTTGTGTTGATATCTCCGGGATAGCGACGAAGTGGGGACTTCCACGTACGACCATTTTACGAGTGTACTGTGAATATGAGGAGTCCGGTAAACAACAAATCTCCGACATGGAAAATGATCCTGCAACAACGGGGCCAATGACGACTGAAGAGAGTCGTTCGACGTAACAGAAGTCCAACCCTCCAGAAACTGCTGCAGATTTCAGTGCTGAACCATCTAAAAGCGTCAGCGTGCGAATCATTCAAGGCAACAGCTGACGGACCACTCATGTACCCTTGATGACTGAACGAAGACAGCTACACTCCTTCAATGATACGGAAAGCCCCTCACTGGAGTCACTAATTGCGTGAACATCTGAATGGAAATCTACCGCTCTGTTCCATCAGTCGACGAACACCCGGCGAGTTGCGCGACACAAAGCTTTACGCCTCGCCTGGGCCCGTCAACACCGACATGGGACTGTTGATGACTGAAAACGTGTTGCTTGGTCGGACGAGTCTCGTTTCAAACTGTATCGAGTGGATGAACGTGTACGGGTATGGAGACAACCTCATGAATTAATGGACCCTGTATGTCAGCAGGGGACTGTTCAAGCTGGTGGAGACTCTGTAATGTTGTGTGGCGTGTGCAGTTGGAGTGTGACGGGACCCCTGATACATCTAGATACGACAGGCGACACGTACGTAAGCATCTGGTCTGATCACCTGCATCCATTCATGTCCAGTGTGCATCCAGACGGACTTGGACAATTTCAGCAGGACAATGCGCAATCCGACTCCCCACACGTTCAGAATTGCTACAGTGCGGCTCTAGGAATACTCTTCTGAGTTTAAGCACATCCCCTATCCACCAGATTCCCCAGAGATGAACATTATTGAGCATATCTGAGATGCCTTGCAACGTGCTGTTCAGAAGAGATCTCCACTGCCTCGTAGTCTTACAGGTTTATGGACAGCCCTGCAGGTTTCATGGTGTTAATTCCCTCCAGCACTACTTCAGACATTAGTCAAGTGCATGCCATGTCGTGGTGCGGCACTTCTGCCTTACATGATATTAAGCAGGAGTACTAGTTTCTTTGGCTCTTCAGTGTATGTAATGTTGATTATGACTTCAGATGAAATGTGCAGAGAAATTAACTTGTTTTTCATCGAATAAGTATGGTGCAGCCTGGTGTGTAATGTACGCTACAGAGGGGTGGAGCACCCATGCTTCTAATTCTCACTATAACATTCGGATGTCCCACCTGGGTGTTGTGGCTTCATTGGATTGGCGATGGTTATAGGTGGCCGTTGGAGGAATAGGGGGCTGCAGCTAAGCAAATGCGATGCGTGTAAACTCTTTAATCTCCCAACAAATTTGAATATCTACCGGTACACGCCTTCTTCCGGTGGAGCTGGCTGCTGGCTGCAGTCGATCGACGGTGTCCATGTTCCGCAACGTGGTCATGAGTGGATGTCGCGGTCTTCGTCACAGAGGCGTTGCTATGGATACGGCAGCAGCAGCTACACTCAATGCAGCGCAGAACGACGTCACGTTGTAAACATTCTGTGTCAAATGCTGCTGCGGCGACTGCCCTTGTTGAGATGCTAGCATTCCTCCCAGATGATTAGGCTACTATCGGACAGTGAAGAGCCTCAGCCTGGCTGCTGGCTGCCGTCGATCGACGGTGTCCATGTTCCGGCGGCAGCGCCTGAACAAGTAAGGCTGATGGTAGTGTGGTGGTGACCTCACGACAGAGGACGGTCTATGACTCTTGGTGACACGATGACATGCCAATGCCTCCGATGACCAAACAACCTGGACGACCAATATTCATACGCAGCAGAGTGGGCCTGTAAAAATAAATGTCATGTGACTAGGGCCTCCCGTCGGGTAGACCGTTCGTCGGGTGCAAGTCTTTCGATTTGACGGCACTTCGGCGACTTGAGCGTCGATGGGGATGAAGTGATGATGATTAGGACAACACAACACCCAGTCCCTGAGCGGGGAAAATCTCCGACCTGGCCAGGAATCAAATACTGACCGTTAGCTATGACACTCCGTCCAGAGAAGGACGAAAGCATTACAAGGTAACAATAATTAAATTAGTTAGAGCAATCAAAGGATATACATTACTGTATAAGAAAAGGAACAATGTAGTTAGCTTAAAATTTTCAGTATCTACGGTGAAAGAAAGGATGACAGAAGTACATGAAAAAAGCATTTAAAGAGGATGGGAAATACCAAAAATAATTATTAATAACTGCATACCAGTGGGACGAAGGAGTATTGAATTACCTAAAAGGAGATGGTAATGATGGGAGGCCAGAATGTTTATTATGACCTAAATTTCTGTGAAAGGCAAGAAGAAGCAGAAGAAGAAAATGCTTAAATGACGATACACGTAAACAAGCATGTGGCAAACACTTCCATAACCCATCGTAAGTGTAATAGAGCGAATTAATATGACATTTGATAAAAAAGGTGTTTGATAATCATTATAATAAAGTTACGAATAACAAGATTTCAGCCGGCCGAAGTGGCCGTGCGGTTCTAGGCGCTACAGTCTGGAGCCGCGTGACCGCTACGGTCGCATCTTCGAATCCTGCCTCGGGCATGGATGTGTGTGATGTCCTTAGGTTAGTTAGGTTTAATTAGTTCTAAGTTGTAGGCGACTGATGACCTCAGAAGTTAAGTCGCATAGTGCTCAGAGCCATTTGAACACGATTTCAGTTCAAAATCTTGAAACAAAATAAAGCATAATGTTAACTAAGGGGGAGATTACCTATACTGTTATAATTTTCTAAATGAAACATTAAACGCTTCTCTTTAATCACGTGGTTCCCGCTGCCTATCGTACACATAATACTCATGTGCACTTGCACTTTTCTGAGCAGATTATCATTCGAAAGCGCTACGCTAAGGGGAGTGGATAATACACAATATACGCCTTGTTTCTGTGTAACGTGCGTGAGTAACGTTTCTTAATGTGAGGTCTACACTGATGAGCCATTACACGATGACTGGCTGCTTAAACGTATATTGGTCCATCTTAGAAATACACAAAAGCAACAATTCAGTGTGTCATGAGTTCGACAAGTTTTTGGTATGCTTCCAGTGGCACGTGTCACCAGTGTCTTTGTGTATGACGTTCAGTTCCCATAAATTCTGGGCTGATGGTTCGTGAGTGAGCAGCTGGAGCCAGATAACGCCCAACATATGCTCCCTCAGGTTCAGATCTGGCGAAATGGGACGCCAAGATTGCAACTAGAGCTGAATGTCTTGCTGGTCAAATCCCTGTGACACGGATGGATATCCTGCTGGAAAATGCACTGTCCGTAGCGGAAGACATCGAGCATGAAACGACACAGGCGTTCCGAAATAATATTCACGTATTTCACAGCTGTCTTGGTGTCTAAGATTACTGCGCCTTTTGTTACAGTTCCTCTTGGTGTGTGTAAGCATTTGATTATCCAGCCCACAAAACTGTTTTGTATAATCTGATTTTACGGTATTAAATACATAGATGAATTACCCTTTATCTAAAGTTTCTCTAATATTAAGCGCGGAATAAGGCGGAGAAACTACAATACTGGCCATTAAATTGCTACACCACGAAGAAATGCAGATGATAAACGGGTATTCATTGTACAAATATATTATACTAGAGCTGACATGCGATTACATTTTCATGCAATTTGGGTGCACAGATCCTGAGAAATCAGTACCCAGAACAACCACCTCTGGCGGTAATAACGTCCTTGATACGCCTGGGCATTGAGTCAAACAGAGCTTGGATGGCATGTACAGGTATAGCTGCCCATGCAGCTTCAACACGATACCACAGTTCATCAAGAGTAGTGACTGGCGTATTGTGACGAGCCAGTTGCTCGACCACCATTGACCAAACGTTTTCATTTGGTGAGTAATCTGGAGAATGTGCTGGCCAGGGCAGGAGTCGAACATTTTCTGTATCCAGAAAGGCCCGTACAGAACCTGCAACATGCGGTCGTGCATTATCCTGCTGAAATGTAGGATTTCGCAGGGATCGAATAAAGGGTAGAGTGCCGTCAATGCGAACAAGAGGTGACCGATACGTGTAACCAAAGGCACCCCATACCATCACGCCGGGTGATACGCCAGTGTGGCGATGACGAATACATGCCTCCAATGTGCGTTCACCGCGATGTTGCCAATCACGGATCCGACCATCATGATGCTGTAAACAGAACCTGGATTCATCCGAAGAAATGACGTTTTGGCATTCGTGCACCCAGGTTCGTCGTTGAGTACACTATCGCAGGCGCTCCTGTCTGTGATGCAGCGTCAAGGGGAACCGCAGCCATCGTCTCCGAGCTGATAGTCCGTGCTGCTGCAAACGTCGCTGAACTCTTCGTGCAGATGGTTGTTGTCTTGTAAATGTCCCCACGTGTTGACTCAGCGATCGAGACGTGGCTGCACGATCCGTTACAGCCACGCGGATAAGATGCCTGCCATCTCGACTGCTAGTGATACGAGGTCGTTGGGATCTAGCACGGTTTCCGTATTACCCTCCTGAACCCACCGATTCCGTATTCTGCTAACAGTCATTGGATCTCGACCAACGCGAGCAGCAATGTCACGATACGATAAACCGCAGTCGCGATAGGTTACAATCCGACCTTTATCAAAGTCGGAAACGTGGTGGTACGCATATCTCCTCCTTACATGAGGCATCACAACAACATTTCACCAGGCAACGCCGGTCAACTGCTGTTTGTGTATGAGAAATCGGTTGGAAACCTTACTCATGTCAGCACGTTGTAGGTGTCGCCACCGGCGCCAACCTTGTGTGAATGCTCTGAAAAGCTAATCATTTGCATATCACAGCATCTTCTTCCTGACGGTCAAATTTCGCGTCTGTAGCACGTCATCTTCGTGGTGTAGCAATTTTATTGGCCAGTAGTGTATATCAGTTGCATGAAGAAATTACTTCTAACTGAGAGAAATAAAAGCTCTTTTCCCGTTTCAACGCCGGCCAGTGTGGCCGTGCGGTTCTAGGCGCTTCAGTCTGGAACCACGTGACCGCTACGGTCGTAGGTTCGAATCCTGCCTCGGGCATGGATGTGTGTGA
Organism: Schistocerca americana; assembly: GCF_021461395.2. Lineage (NCBI taxonomy): Eukaryota > Metazoa > Arthropoda > Insecta > Orthoptera > Acrididae > Schistocerca > Schistocerca americana. The sequence goes on from NC_060120.1 coordinate 63,880,662, forward strand.
TGTCCTTAGGTTAGTTAGGTTCAAGTAGTTCTAAGTTCTAGGAGAGTTATGACCACAGATGTTAAGTCCCATAGTGCTCAGAGTCATTTTGAACCCGTTTTAACCACATTCTAGCATCCCTACTTATATCGGCCAATACCGCAACTTACATCTACATGTCTACTCATTATAATTACGTGACTTAAAAAACTGGGGCAGTTCTGCGCTTATACTGAAAGTGTTTACTGCGCACCATATGCAATGAGAGTAATATGACATAAAGGTCATCACGTGTTTTATGAAGATCTAGTTGAGGAAGTATACATACCAACAACGGTATCTCATTACTGTTATTACCACAACAACTACTCACCGTCAGTCACCGATCTATATTACTAAACGGCCTTCTCGGTGCTTGGTTAGTAGTTGCAGGTGACTTATCTAATATAAATATGAACCGAATTTAGAAATGTAAAATGCTATGGTAATCTATTCATTAATAGGTGTAATACTGTGTTACAGTTTCAGAACAGTATGACAAGAATTACAAATAGAAACTATGTACTTGTCTTGAGGTAGCTAGCTCACTATAGGCAAATTACTCTGACTATCCAGTAGCTGAGAATGAGAGAACTCTCAACGAACTTTAAACACAATTTAAAACATTCACGAAAGTTTTTCTCTCTAATACCACTGACAAAATGGTGAAAGGAAAAAAAAAATCGTCGCTTAGTGCCATGCCGCCTTTCATACTGTAAAGCTTTAGGAACAGGCATGACATTTTCAAATGGTTCAAATGGCTCTGAGCACTATGGGACTTAACTTCTAAGGTCATCAGTCCTCTAGAACTTAGAACTACTTAAACCTAACGAACCTAAGGACATCACACACATCCATGCCCGAGGCAGGATTCGAACCTGCGACCGTAGCGGTCTCGCGGTTCCAGACTGTAGCGCCTTTAACCGCGTGGCCACTCCGGCCGGCATGACATTTTAATTTGTTACTCCTTTACTACTACCTGTTTTCGAAACGTATTTTTCAGGTGCTGTTCTTATATGCCATTGAATCTTGCCCTACGTAAAGTCCCGAGCGACTGGAAAAAAGCGCAGTTGACGCCTGTACATAAGAAGGGTAGAAGGACGGATCCTCAAAATTACAGACCAATATCCTTAACATCGGTTTGTTGCAGGATTCTCGAACATATTCTCAGTTCGAATGTAATGAATTTCCTTGAAACAGAGAAGTTGCTGTCCATGCATCAGCACGGCTTTAGAAAGCATCGCTCCTGCGAAACGCAACTCGCCCTTTTTTCACATGATATCTTGCGAACCATGGATGAAGGGTAGCAGACGGATGCCGTATTCCTTGACTTCCGGAAAGCTTTTGACTCGGTGGCCCACTGTAGACTCCTAACTTAGGTACGAGCATATGGGACTGGTTCCCAAATATGTGAATGGCTCGAAGACTTCTTAAGTAATAGAACCCAGTACGTTGTCCTCGACGGTGAGTGTTCATCGGAGGTGAGGGCATCATCTGGAGTGCCCCAGGGAAGTGTGGTAGGTGTGGTGTCACCGCCAGACACCACACTTGCTAGGTGGTAGTTTTAAATCGGCCGCGGTCCATTAGTACAAGTCGGACCCGCGTGTCGCCACTGTCAGTGATCGCAGACCGAGCGCCACCACAAGGCAGGTCTCGAGATACGGACTAGCACTCGCCCAGTTGTACGGATGACTTTGCTAGCGACTACACGGACGAAGCATCGCTCATTAGCCGAGCAGCTAGTTAGCATAGCCTTCAGCTAAGTCAATGGCTACGACCTAGCAAGGCGCCATTAGCATTACATTGCATTTATCTAGAGAGAGTCTCACTTGTATCATCAAGAACGCTGTATACAAATTATGGATTAAAGTTAAGTATTCCAACAGCTACGTACTTTTCTTTATAGCATTCATTACGTATCCTGTTTCAGACCTCACGCCACCCTGCGTGAGTTAGCGCGTGCATCTTGGCCGCCTCTTTCTATTAGTGTACGTAGTGTTGGCAAGTCTGCCGACACTACAGTAAGTCCGCTGTTGTTTTCTATCTACATAAATGATCTTTTGGATAGGGTGGATAGCAATGTGCGGCTGTTTTGCTCACGATGCTGTGGTGTACGGGAAGGTGTCGTCGTTGAGTGACTGTAGGAGGATACAAAGATGACTTGGACAGGATTTGTGATTGGTGTAAAGAATGGCAGCTAACTCTAAATATAGATAAATGTAAATTAATGCAGATGAATAGGAAAAATAATCCTGTAAGGTTTGAATACTCCATTAGTAGTGTAGCGGTTGGCACAGTCACGTCGATTAAATATTTGGGCGTAACATTTCCGAACGATCTGAAGTGGGACAAGCATGTAATGGCAGTTGTGGGGAAGGCGGATAGTCGTCTTCGGTTCATTGGTAGAAATTTGGGAAGATGTGGTTCATCTGTAAAGGAGACCGCTTATAAAACACTAATACGACCTATTCTTGAGTACTGCACGAGCGTTTTGGGTCCCTATCAGGTCATATTGAGGGAGGACATAGAAGCAATTCAGAGGCGGGCTGCTAGATTTGTTACTGGTAGGTTTGATCATCACGTGAGTGTTACGGAAATGCTTCAGGAATTCGGGTGGGAGTCTCTAGAGGAAAGGAGGCGTTCTTTTCGTGAATCGCTACCGAGGAAATTTAGAGAACCAGCATTTGAGGCTGACTGCAGTACAATTTTACTGCCGCCAACTTACATTTCGCGGAAAGACCACAAAGGTAAGATAAGAGAGATTAGGTCTCGTACAGAGGCATATAGGCAGTCATTTCTCCCTCGTTCTGTTTGGGAGTGGAACAGGGGGAGAAGATGCTAGTTGTGGTACGAGGTAGCCTCCGCCACGCACCGTATGGTGGGTTGCGGAGTATGTATGTACATGTAGAATCTACCTGCAAAATTATATCATTGTACGAAACGTAATGGAGAAGATATGACGTCATAAACATTAAGATGTGTGAAAAACTAGATTTAGCTTAAAACGGAGCTCAAATTACCAAATTTATATACATCCAGTGTTTGATAATGAGAGCAGTTATCGATTTCCAAGAAACTTTAAACGTAATTTCAAAACACTTCTAAACTTTTGCTCGCTTACACTCTCAACATCAAATATTTAACAGTTAAATTCATTTGTAAGGTAATCTGAAGTTTGAAGCTGTTTTACACACAGGAGTTCGATTCTTGAAGTATCGGTGCGTACTGGTATCCTACAGAAGATAGTAATACATGTAAATCGACATGGGTGGCTACGACAGGTCACTCTAAATACACCGACAACGAGTAAATATACCTATACGCCATTTGGCTGAGTTATAACGAACAATGTGGAGAATTTTCTGTCTTGTGTACCTGTATCTAACTTAGCGAAAAACAAACTTCGCTGTGTTTACTCCTTCTGGATATATATTGGCACTGTATGTACATACATTGCCGAGAAAAAAATCAACAGCCACCAACAAAAAGGTCGTTTTTGTGACAATTGTGTTGGCCGATAGTTCGTCACTGTAGTAATATATGACAAATTGTGGGAGTGTATGATAACAAAATCAGACGAAATTGAACACACGTGTCTCAGTAAAGGGTGTCCGAACAGTCCCACCAGTACAGAAGGTAACGCCCCTTTGGTGGCAACGCAGGTTGCATGGGGGCTTAATTATATAAATGAAAATAATTTTTTATTTTTAGTAGCTGTCTGTCCGATTACGAAGTCTCGTATCCGGTTGGCCCTGACTAGTTTTAGTACGCAATCTGACTGCATAGAATAACAACAAAGAATGGAAGAAAATTTCCGTTAACACAATTAATTAATTAAGTCCCCAGCAACCATAAAACATACGAAACCAAAGCACAAGTGTAACTGTTCTGTGTGTGGAAGTGTGATTCAACGTACACATCTGGCATGTTCTTCTTCAATAAGACACCAAATTTTAAATATCATTTATACTGAAGCAATTAAAAAAATAGAAATACTATAATTGCGCAAGAAAACCAGAATTAGACTCTAATACAAGAACACAAGCCAGATGCTTTGTTGACTGAACCTGTAATGACGCATTATTTAAGACATTGAAATAATAAAAAAAAAGGAATTTTTTCACCTTCATATATATTGACGAAAAGCACTCTGATCATTGCAATTTCTCCATTCGATCAACATCTGCTGTCTAGCCCATCAAACAACTGCATAAAACATGGAACAAGCACTCCCTACTACAACATCTCAACACCGACTCACTACTACTACTTCTCAACAAGCACTGACTACTGCCACATCTCGACAAGCACTGCCAGTGGAGGCGGCCGAATAAAACTCTTTGGCGCAATCTCTGGCGCTGTGGCTCAGTGTAGCCACCTTTCATATGCCCTTCCTCCACGGGCCAGAATTTGATGGTATTTTTGCCAGCATTGGTGGTGAAAATACCACCAAATTCGTCCACAAAAATGCAGACAAAAATAAAAGATAATATTAATACGTAAATATCACATAATTAGATAAAATTTTGGCTTTGCACTGACCTTTCAATAACCTAATATATAAAATACAGTAAGCAATACGAATTCTTTCATACATGTGACTTTACATAATAGTTTACACAATACACAAAAAATCAGTTTATACAAATGTTCACATAAAATGCTTTCAATGATTAAAAAAAAACAAGTAGTTGATAGTTCCAGTAGTAGCACCAAGCAATGGTCAACAGGTGCAAATACCAACAAGTGACATCATTTTAGTAGAAGCAGTTCCATCAGTGGCACCCACCAATGTTGAACAGGTGCAGACACCAACAAGTGACATCTTTCAGTAGAAGCAGTTCCATTAGTGGCACCCAGTAATGTTGAACATGTGCAGTCAGCAACAAGTGACATCATTTCAGTAGAAGCAGTTCCATTAGTGACACCCAGTAATGTTGACAGGTGCAGACAGCAACAAGTGACATCTCATCACTGGTTGAGCAGTTCGAACAGTGGCACCCAGTAATGTTGAGCAGGTGCAGACAGCAACAAGTGACATCATTTCAGTAGAAGCAGTCCATTAGTGGCACCCAGCAATGTTGAGTAGGTGCAGACACCAACAAGTGACATATTTTCAGTAGAAGCAGTCCATAAGTGGCACCCAACATTGTTGAACAGGTGCAGACACCAACAAGTGACATTATCTCAGTAGAAGCAGTCCAGCAGTGGCACCCAGCAATGTTGAGCAGGTGCAGACACCAACAAGTGACATTATTTCAATAGATGCAGTCCATCAGTGGCACCCAGTAATGTTGAACAGGTGCAGACACCAACAAGTGACATCATTTCAATAGAAGCAGTTCCATCAGTTGCACCCAGCAATGATGAACAGGTACAGACACCAACAAGTGACGTTATCTCAGTAGAAGCAGTTCCATCTGTGGCACCCAGTAATGTTGAACAGGCGCAGACAGCAAGAAGTAACATCATTTCAGTAGAAGCAGTTCCAATAGTGGCACCCAGCAATGTTGAGCAGGTGCAGACAGCAGTCCATAATATTCACTATCACTAATCACACTGTTCATCAGAGTTTATCAGTAGAAATTAAACATGTCCCGTTGGCAACAATCATGTAGAAAAAGTGCAAGTAACAGTCCATAATATTCACTATCACTAATCACACAGCTCATCAGCAGTAATTAAACATTTCTAAGTGGCACGCATTATGTTGAACAAGTGCAGGTAACAGTCCATAATATTCACCATCACTAATCAGACAGTTCAGGCATGAACAATAGTTTGAATGCACACACAATTGCTTTTACAAAATTATTATCAATGCTCTTACACCAACATACAAATTATAATAAACACACAAATGATATCAGATAATTGTCATATTAACTATTACAAATACACAAATATCAAAAAACCTATAATATTTATGGGTGTCAGTGCCAGCCACAACAAACAAGTAAAATAATATTTAGGAGATAGGTCGGTACCAATTATTTGGGATTAGGAAGGGAAAACACACAAAACACACTCACTCATCTTTCATCCACATTAAGTGCTACTGTGTAGTTGAATAGTGTTAACTGTGTAAATGCAATTCTGTCAAAATTTGATGTTTAACTTGTGTATCAAGTAGTAGTGGCACAGTGTATAACAGTCAATAATAGTTAGTCAACGTCATAGTCATCATGTCAAGACCAATGTTTGCCAAGCCAAATCAAATGTACAGTTGCTGAACAACTGTCAGTGAGCCAAGATATGCAAATGCTTCCTCTCAAAAAAAAGTATATACTGCTTAGTGATTTAGCAAAGTGTGTGTGTAGACAATCTTCCTTCTACTTGAGTGTTCTAGTCTGCCATCTTCATCCTCCTTGTTCCATATAGACCAACAAACAAAACAAAAATATGCTCCTCACTTACTTTACCTCTTATCCACCAAAACTCCAATAATCATCAGCATCACATAATCTTAATACTTCAATAATACCTCTTACGTCGATACATATAAACCTTATCATCAACAGCATTTACCTTACCTCTTGTCCACCAAAAACTCCAATAATCATCAACTTTACACAATCTCAATACCTCAATAATACCTCTTCAATACGTCGATACATATAAACCTTATTACCAATAGCATTTCACTTCCATAACAACTCTTTCCTCTAGTCAGTTTCCTCGAACAAGTACAGATTAAATTCTAGTGCAAACTTCAATTCATCATCCCATGCAATCCGAAGACACAATGTCCACACACAACCTCTGTGTAGTCCACCTGAGCCAAATCTTCTACTCATTATGAATTATAAAATACATTATGGTTACCTTGTCCATCATAAATAAGAGAAATGCATACATGACCTCTAACAGCCTTTAGTTCGAAGATCTTTCAGTAAGTAAGTACGAGTACGTAGTATGAAAGATCACATAAGACTTTGAGTGAATAAATCGTAATATTTCACAGTGTGTACACCACTTCAAGAATCATGGCAAATCAGAAACATACATGTGTAGTATTTCTTGTGTCAAGTGTCACTTCCTATTTCAATTGCTCACGAAGAATGCAGTGCAATAACTGTCAATGGTCTAACCCTAGTGTTGGTATGTCATGTCGTTAGCTTCCTTCCTATTAGCATAAATTTATACCGCTTCCATAAAACCTCCAGCTCATGTGACTTCTATGAAGTTTCTTGTGCTAATGTCGTTCGTCGAATTATAGCAGTTCATTTTCTTATCTTAAAAATATAAGGCACTGAGCGTAAGCAAAACATGCAATAGCGAGTAAATATACCAGTGGAGAACAGAATGTCAACAAGTGGATGCAGCACAATTCCTACAACGAGGCTCTGCCAAGCAAACAATCTGTAATTAATACCATGGTGTGACCCAAACTCTATGTTCGTACACAGTATACCAGCATTTCTATATACGAAATTAAAGAGTAGTTATGACAACAAACAGAAATGTATAAATATGCAATCCATACGCATAGCAGCAAACATATATCTTACACAATAAACGGGTCATTAGCATCACATCAGCATAAGCAAATAAATGTTCATATGTAATCTTAATAAGTAAACATGAAGGCGCAAGCGGATAAATCACAAAGTATAACTTACATACATATCAGCACAACCAATCAGGTGACAATTATAATTTAAATAAATAAGCACAGCAGACACATAATAAAAGAAAATGTGACATCAGTGAAAAAGCATAGCAGCCAAGCGATGCATAATATACATAAGTAACAACCCTGTTCATTAATCAATCATTGTCAAAATCAGTTAACGTACGCAAGCACGTCGCTTCCCAAGTAAATTCATAAAACATGAAATTTAGCACAAAGTATGAATCACGTAAGCGCGAGCAGCAAATTACGTCTAAAGTACGTACCTAAGCGGAAATATGTTTCCTGAAAAATAAACCCAATTAATAGTTACCTTTTTAGTTTATTAGTTTCTTCTTCGAAATTATATTCTTCCTGAAATTTTCTCGATAGCAAGTCGTCTTAACGTCGGACACGCACAGAATTTACCTGAAGTTCTTAAATATTTTATAGAACCGTATCCTGAAAAATACTGAACGTTAATAACATAATTCATCAAGTCACTATAGCTTTATACTGAATTTAATCGGAGAAATTAGACTGTGTATTTGTTTACGGCTGTCAGTGCATTCGCACTGAGCGCTCTATCACCTGTAGGCGCGTGACGTGGGAAGTGATTGTTTGCGGTCAACGACTGCCTTGTGCGGCGCGCAGACTTGACTGTTGCTTTGAGTATGTGCCGCCACCGGAACACGGCGCGGTATCCTTGTATTCTCTGCATGTTTATATATAACTGTTGGTTTCTCGAAAGTATGTCATTCCACAAAAATTTTAACGTTCGATATATGATGGACTCCCTAAGAGCGCCGAGATTTAAGAGTTTCTGCTTCAACAGTGTTATCATGAATAATTTTGCGAATTCTATATGGACCGTTATAAAGCAGAAAAACTTTGCAACACAAGCCTTTTCCTTTGTGAGACAAACGATGAGACTTAATTAACACCTTCTGACCGACTGACAAGAGTTTTAAACGACCAGGATGTTTAGCTGATTTCTCTCTTCTAGCAGCCGCAGATGCAATATTTTGTAGGGCCAGGTTGACAACTTCAGAATGCCGCAGTTTCCATGCAGGCGGGAAAGGAACTATTTCAGAAATGCGATTTGTCGGTGCTTTATTTTTTAATATCAATAGAGGCGGTAAAGAAGTTGAATCATTAGGGAGTTCATTCAGAATATTTTGAAAAATATGAAGATACTGATCCCACGTTCTGTGATTCTGATGACAATAAAGACGATACAATTTATTGATTTCTTTCATCCATCTCTCTGAAGCGTTAGATTGAGGGTGAAAAAGTGAAATGAAAATTGGTTTAATCTTACGACGCCGTAGAGTACGAAGCCAAATTTTAGAGCGAAACTGTGATCCATTATCTGATATAACCTTATCAACATGACCCACTTCTTTAAGAAAATGTTTGATGAAAGCGTTAGATACTGAACGAGCTGTTGCTTTGCGTAAAGGTGTAAAACACACATATTTTGATGTCAATTCCACTGCTACCAAAATGTAGTAGAACGAACCACTGGTCCGAACAAATCGACTGCAGCCATCTCCTTTAATTTCGCTGGAATGATAGGAAACAACGATGCTCTGTGAGAAATAGTTGGCGGCTTAGCCTTTTGACATAATTTGCATTTGGCAAGAACAGATCGAATACGTTTTTCCATATTACTGAAGTAGCAATTTTTTCGTAATTTATGAAAGCATTTTCTGGGACCAAAGTGTGCATAACTGAAATGTGTGTACCAAATCAATTTATTGACCCACACATCAGAAATACAAACTAACCAGAGTTGTCGACCAATTTTCGTTTAAAAAGAATATCATTGGGAACTAAATAATACTGTCTGATCGCTACGCTTTCCTTTCTCCTCCACTTCTCCTTAATGTCCTTCCAGATTGGATCCTTGTTTTGCTCCTTAGCGATGTCCTGGAGCGAAGACGAAATAAAATTCTCAAACGCAACACCTTGAATATACATCAAACAATAATTGTTTTCTTTGCAGTCCTCCTCAGCACTTTGTTTCAAACCCATGGGTGCACGTGATAAAGCATCAGCAATAATATTTGAAGAACCCTGTATGTAAACAATACTAAAATCAAACTCCTGTAGATACAACGCCCATCGTGACAATCTGCCATGAGTTAATTTTGTTGACATAAGAAATTCCAGAGCTCGATGATCGTTGTAAGCCTTAGTATGTCTGCCAAACAAAAATGTCCGAAATTTTGTGAAAACCCAAACAACAGCCAAAGCTTCAAGTTCCGTAATCGAATAATTCTTTTAAGATTTAGAGAGAAGACGACTTCCAAATGCAATAGTTTTCTGTACTACAACGTCGTTTTCTTCTATCTCTTGAAATAAGTGTGCACCTAGGCCTTTGTATGATGAGTCCGTCGCCAAACAAAAATCTTTAGATAAATCCGGATGTGAAAGAAGTGGAGCAGCAACTAAAGCATCACGAAGTTGTTCAAATTCTGACTGAGCTTCCTCATCCCAGCACCAATTAGATTTCTTTCCAGATAGTTCACATAAACGAGGTGTGGTCAAATTGTCCAATCTAACAAAGCGTCTAAGAAAATTACAGACACCAAGGAAACTACGAACATCACGTTTTGTGGTAGGAGCAGCATAATTACGAATAGCGTCTAGTTTCTCTGGATCAGGAAGAATACCTTCTGTAGAAATAATGTGACCGAGAAATTTCATCTGAGAACGACCAAATTTAGATTTTTCCAAGTTCACTGTAATGCCAACTCTTGCAAAAATACGTAATAATGAATCCAAAATTTTGTTATGCTCACTCCAAGAACGTTTACCAATAAGAATATCATCAACATATGAAGTAATATTATCACGAAGATAAACAGGTAAAATTTCGTTTAAACTACGAATGAATGCTGCTGAAGATACAGTAAGTCCAAACGGTAATTTCCGAAACTGGTAACAGTTACCAAAGGCTAAAAAGGCAGTGTATTTTCTACAATCAGGGTGGAGTTCTATTTGCCAAAAACTTGCGCGCATATCAACTGTGGATAAAACTTTAATTCCATGGAAATGTTCAAGAAGTTCATCTAAATTTTGTGGACGGTCAGTTTCAGGAATGATGATATTATTTATCTGTCTGGAATCCAGAACCAAACGAATTGACGCATCCTTTTTAAGAACGACATGTAATGGGCTGGTGTAAGGACTTACTGCTGGCTCAATAATGCCTTGGTCTAACATGTACTGAAGTTCACACTTAACCCTAAGCCAAAGGAATAGCGTACGTTTTCCCCAGAAATGGTGTGTGTTCTTTTACTTTAAATAAATATTGTAAGCCTTGTATAGTTCCTGTGTGATGACTAAATACTGTAGCATGTGAAGTCAAAATTTGGTGCAGTTCTTCTCTTGCAATATCATCTGGCACTTCAGCTATATTAACCTTTTAATTAATTAATTCTTCGCTATTAATTATATCATCCATCGCGTCTCTGTATCTATTGTCGTTGTCATGAATGAACACATTGTCGTCATAATGCTCAACGAAAACATCAGAAGTAAGAAGCCTTAAACATTTTGTGTCTGATTCAGATCTTGCTAAACACTCGAAAAATTTCAAACATTTCGGCATTCCGGCAACAGTCAAATTCACACTTCCTTCTTTAAAGTTCAAAATTGCCTTATGTGTGTTAAGAAACTCCATACCTAATATAATTTGTGTACTGAGTAATGGAACGATAATAAAATTAGCAGAAAATTCGTATCCTTGACAAACGAAATTTAAGTTGGTCTGTTGTTTGACTTCCACACTTTTTCCAGAAATCGCTCCTCGAATTGTAGTTTTAGAAACAGGTAACACAGGACAAGCAATAGTTCTTACACATATACGAAAAACTGATTCACTAATGAAATTCAATGGGCTCCCAGAATCTAAAACTGCAGTGAACTTATTCTTACCCACACATACTTCAATAGCAGGATGTAAAAATGCGTCTACATTATTTTCCTTTTCGTCTAGCAAAATGTCTCTCATGTCTTCCAGGCATACGTAGTGTAAAGTCGTAGTGTCATTACTTTCTGAACCGTCTATATTGCCGCCAGAAGCCGAACCTACAAGTCATTGTCGATTGCTTGCGTCACGTCTTTGATTATTCGCGTCATTTCGCGGATCAATTTCTACGATTTGCACTTGTCTCTCTGAAGTTCTGTCACGTGGAGGATGCCAATTAGGTCCTTCCTGTCTGTTAGATGCAAATTCTTGGTTGTGTCTGTTATTAAAATTTCTATTTTCCTGTCTGTCTGCATGACTACTTCTTGTGCAATTTCGACAGTCACTTCTGAAATTATTGTTGTATCTACTACCCTGGTTATTTCTGTAGTAAGAATTTCTGTTACTGTATCAATAATTTCTGTCTTGAAGATACCGATTACTGTTTCCGTATGATTGATCATTCCGGTAGGAATTACCGTTATTATAGTTGTCTGTGTAATTTCTGTTAGAACGTCTGTTATTGTCATAAGGCTGGTATCTATTGTCCTGTCTGTTTCGTCTGTCATTCTCAAAATTACCGCTATAACGTCCGTTCCGATCACTATCCCTTTTCTCTGAAAATCTATCATAATTACTGTTACTGAAAAAATTACAAGAAGTCCCGTCGTCGTTGTCATACTCAAGTTCTTGTAGCAAAGTCTTAAAAGTCTCAATGTCGTCTTTACATCTTCCGGCTAAAGCAATTTGTCTTATTGATTGTGGCAGCTTAGTTAAACAAATGCGAATTAATTCAGTCGGGCTATAAGGGTTGGGCAGGAACTGATTCTTTCTAATCATGTCTTCAAAGTATTCTGCCGGCGTGCGGAACTCAGACTGTTTAAAATTACGCTGCATGATAAGACTATGTTTGACTCTGTCTTGCGTGTTTTCGGACCAATATGCCGATAGAAATGCATGATAAAAATCATTTAAATTATTACAATCTCTAATAAGTGCAAGCATGCGCGTCGCTGGTTCGTTTTCTAAATATCCACACATAAATTCCAGTTTGTGATTTAGTGGCCAATTTGGTGGAAGTGCGTACATAAATTGATCTAACCATGAACATGGATGTATGTCATTCTTAGAATTGCGAAAGATCTTAAATTTCCGAACAGTCAAAAAGTGTTTATAGTCAAAGTTTTCGCCTCGTGGCGACAAAGACCTACCGCGTCTGTCCCAGTCCCAATGTCGATTATTGTCAAGTTCGCGCGCCTGGCGCTCTCTTGTTGCATCCCGTAAATGAAACAAATTACTTTCTTCAAACCCCTCTGATATCTGTGATTCCAAATTTCTTTTGCTGTCTTTTCCTACGATTTCGCCTTCAATTTGTTTGACTTGCTTTTGTAATGCTTCAAATTCCCTTTTAACGCGTTCATTAAATTTTCCCTGATTTTCAACATGCTTATTTATGTTCTGGTACTCTTCGGTTTCTGCAAATGGTAATGGAGCTGTATCATCTGAATCTCTGTCCCCATGTAAACTAAGATTTGTCAATTTATCTGAAATCTCCTCCACTCTTTCCGATAAATCACTTATTTGTTCTTTCTGTTTATTTACGTCTTCTGTAAGTGTCGCGACTCGGGTTTCAGTATTGACACATTTATTAGTTAACTGTTCATATTGTTGTGTTAGGTTATTTAATCTGTCATTTGGTACGGATTCCTCGATTCTTTCAAATATTTCCTCCTTATCGTGTGCACGTTGTAAATTTAACTCTGAAAATTTTTGTACTATCACGCGATCTCTTTCTTCCTGTTCTCTATCCTTTTCCTTTTGTCTAATCTCTACTGCAATTAATCTATTATTGTGAGCATTCAAAATCGGTTGTACTTCTTCTCTGATTTCTTTTTTTAATTCATCTTTCACATTTTTGAAACATGTCCCTATTCGTGAGTCTAACCGTGTTTCCATTGTTCCCATCTCAGTTCTAATTGTTCCTATTTGTGATCCCAGTGAGTCTAACCATGTTTCCATTGTTCCCATACTAGTTCTAATTGTTCCTATTTGTGAGTCTAACCATGTTACCAAAGTTCCCATCTCTATTTTTAATTCAGATCCTAACTGTGATCCCAGTGAGTCTAACCGTGTTTCCATTGTTCCCATCTCAGTTCTAATTGTTCCTATTTGTGAGTATAACCGTGTTTCCATTGTTCCAATTTGTGATCCCAGTGTGTAACCGTGATCCCAAATTTAATATTGCACCCATCAACTGCTCCATATGAACTGGTTCAAAATTCTTTCACCCCTAGCATTTCCCACAAAATCAGCTTCCTTCGTCATAGCTGTAAAGCTATCTGTGTTCGATACTATTCCAGAATCTTCTGTCGTTAATCTCGTATTCTGTGAATTTTCTGATTGAGAAAAATTTTGAAATGGTCCCGGACTATCTTCCCGACTTATTAAATTGTTATCAACTTCATCATTCATCATACTGTTCTCCTGTGTTGGCGAGTTCGCCATGTTAACAATTTCGTCATTCTCACTATTCATCATTTTTGCCCTTTTCATTGATCGCGTAATCATTTACAAAATGTACAAAACTCGTCACTATACGAAAATTACACACAATGACACTTTATCACCAACAATACCATTCACACGAAATGCTTCCCTCAAACAGGATCAACGAACAATTGAAATAACTGCACTAAGTTGTCAAACCCGTAGACAAGACAACAAAAATTAAATTCTGCAAAAAAAATACCATTAGAAGAATGATAACTACCAAATCTACACATGCAATATAGACAACAATTACTAAACTACGAATTACTACAACAATACTACTGTCTGCTATTTCTACAATCAGAAGATTCCAGGTTCGGGTCCTGGCTGGGTCGCCACGTGCATGGGGGCTTAGTTATATAAATGAAAATAGTTTTTTATTTTTAGTAGCTGTTTGTCCGCTTACGAAGTCTCGTATCCGGTTGGCCCTGACTAGTTTTAGTACGCAATCTGACTGCATAGAATAACAACAAAGAATGAAAGAAAATTTCCATTAACACAATTAATTAATTAAGTCCCCAGCAACTATAAAACGTACGAAACCAAAGCACAAGTGTAACTGTTCTGTGTGTGGAAGTGTGATTCAACGTACACATCTGGCATGTTCTTCTTCAATAGGACAACAAATTTTAAATACCATTTATACTGAAGTAATTAAAAAAAATAGAAATACTATAATTGCGCAAGAAAACCAGAATTACACTCTAATACAAGAACACAAGCCAGATGCTTTGTTGACTGAACCCGTAATGACGCATTATTTAAGACATTGAAATAATAAAAAAGAAAGGAATTTTTTTACCTTCATATATATTGACGAAAAGCACTCTGATCATTACAATATCTCCATTCGAACAACATCTGCTGTCTAGCCCATCAAACAACTGCATAAAACATGGAACAAGCACTCCCTACTACAACATCTCAACACCGACTCACTACTACTACTTCTCAACAAGCACTGACTACTGCCACATCTCGACAAGCACTGCCAGTGGAGGCGCAATCTCTGGCGCTGTGGCTCAGTGTAGCCACCTTTCAAGGTGTCTAATCTTGCATGCAAAGGGTCATAAACATGCCGAACGGCATCCTGAAGCACCATGTCTCGAGCGTCTTGCGTCTTTTGTTGTGATTTGCCAATGGCTCTTGAAGGTCCTTGGTGGACGCGTAAGTTCCCGCTCCATACCACACACATGTTCAAATGGCGGCAGAGCTAGTGATCTTGCTGATCAGGGCAGTTTTTGTGCGCTTTGAATAACGCGTTGCGTCCTAGTAGCCGTATGTGGATGGTCATTGTAATGCCTAAAAAGAACACCACCATCTTGGCAAGGATATTGCAGAAACAGCTATTTAGCGAGCACTGCCCACTTTAATCTGTAGAAAAACCATATGTGATCGCGAGTCGTAACTGATGGTGCCCCACACAATGAAGCCTGGGTGGTAGAATCCTACCACTACAATTGTAATTTAACATGCTTTTACCCAAATAACAGAACACCTATCTCTATGTTGTCACGTATAATCCCTCTTACTAAAATTTAGTTTACTTTCCAGATAAAGTACACTATGGGAGGATAGTCCTTTAATTGGAAAAGCTAATCAATAGAGTTACCTTTTTACAGTATTTGACAGTGCGTTGCGTCTAATGGGTAAGTAAATGAGACTGTTCACTTCTTTTCTTAATATGTTACCCAGCGTTTAGGTAGAAACGCTGTATGAATGATACTATATTGAAGCTAGGACAACTCCGTTCCAATCTCACTTAGTGGTTTAAAACATGTACTAATGGTCGACAGCCTATCCAGAAAATGAAACAGTAAGTATGAATTTTGCCTACTTTCTTGCTACTATTTACTTTGGTTCTTCAAATAAATATTACTCCACTTAAACAATGTTGGACTACACCCTTATACATTACATTTGCAAAAGAGAAAAAGACCAACTCCAAGGAAGATAAAGAATATTTGGTCAGGAGGGATCCCTCGAAAAGCACTTTCCATTATCAACAAACTAAAATACTAAAATACTTAAGATACAAAAGCATACACTTTTTATACTGAACATTCACTTCAAGAAAACGTCTTTCGTACTGGAATTTACTTTCAAAAGCTATAACTCTTTGAACCTCCCCCCATGAACCATGGACCTTGCCGTTGGTGGGGAGGCTTGTGTGCCTCAGCGATACAGATAGCCGTACTGTAGGTGCAACCACAACGGAGGGGTATCTGTTGAGAGGCCAGACAAACGTGTGGTTCCTGAAGAGGGGCAGCAGCCTTTTCAGTAGTTGCAGGGGCAACAGTCTGGATGATTGACTGATCTGGCCTTGTAACAATAACCAAAACGGCCTTACTGTGCTGGTACTGCGAACGGCTGAAATCAAGGGGAAACTACAGCCGTAATTTTTCCCGAGGGCATGCAGCTTTACTGTATGGTTAAATGATGATGGTGTCCTCTTGGGTAAAATATTCCGGAGGTAAAATAGTCCCCCATTTGGATCTCAAGACTACTCAAGAGGATGTCGTTATCAGGAGAAAGAAAACTGGCGTTCTACGGATCGGAGCGTGGAATGTCAGATCCCTTAATCGGGCAGGTAGGGTAGAAAATTTAAAAAGGGAAATGGATAGGTTAAAGTTAGATATAGTGGGAATTAGTGAAGTTCGGTGGCAGGAGGAACAAGACTTCTGATTAGGTGACTATAGGATTATAAACACAAAATCAAACAGGGGTAATGCAAGAATAGGTTTAATAATGAATAGGAAAATAGGAATGTGTTTAAGCTACTACAAACAGCATAGTGAACGCATTATTGTGGCGAAGATAGATATGAAGCCCACACCTACTACAGTAGTACAAGTTTATATGCCAACTAACTCTGCAGATGACGAAGAAATTGAAGAAATGTATGGTGAAATAAAAGAAATTATTCAGATAGTGAAGGGTGACGAAAATTTAATAGTCATGGGTGACTGGAATTCGGTAGTAGGAAAAGGGAGAGAAGGAAATGTAGTAGGTGAATATGGATTGGGGCAAAGAAATGAAAGAGGAAGCCGCCTGGTAGAATTTTGCATGGAGCATAACTTAATCATAGCTAACACTTAGTTCAACAGTCATAAAAGAAACCTGTATACATGGAAGAAGTCTGGAGATACTGACAGGTTTCAGATAGATTATATAATGGTAAGACAGAGATTTAAGAACCAGGTTTTAAATTCTAAGACATTTCCAGGGGCAGATGTGGACTATGACCACAATCTATTGGTTATGACCTGTAGATTAAAACTGAAGAAACTGCAAAAAGGTGGGAATTTAGGAAGATGGGCCCTGGATAAACTAAAAGAACCAGAGGTTGTACAGAGTTTCAGGGAGAGCATAAGGGAGCAATTGACTGGAATGGGGGAAAGAAATACAGTAGAAGAAGAATGGGTAGCTTTGAGGGATGAAGTAGTGAAGGCAGCAGAGGATCAAGTAGGTAAAAAGACGAGGGCTAGTAGAAATCCTTGGGTAACGGAAGATATATTGAATTTAATTGATCAAGGGAGAAAATACAAAAATGCAGTAAATGAAGCAGGCAAAAAGGAATACAGACGTCTCAAAAATGAGATCGACAGGAAGTGCAAAATGGCTAAGCAGGGATGGATAGAGGACAAATGTAAGGATGTAGAGGCTTATCTCACTAGGGGTAAGATAGATACTGCCTACAGGAAAATTAAAGAGACCTTTGGAGATAAGAGAACCACTTGTATGAACATCAAGAGCTCAGATGGAAACCCAGTTCTAAGCAAAGAAGGGAAAGCAGAAAGGAGGAAGGACTATATAGAGACTCTGTACAAGGGCGATGTACTTGAGGACAATATTATGGAAATGGAAGAGGATGTAGATGAAGATGAAATGGGAGATACGATACTGCGTGAAGAGTGTGACAGAGCACTGAAAGACGTGAGTCGAAACATGGCCCCTGGAGTAGACAACATTCCATTGGAACTACTGACGGCCTTGGGAGAGCCAGTCCTGACAAAACTCTACCATCTGGTGAGCAAGATGTATGAGACAGGCGAAATACCCTCAGACTTCAAGAAGAATATAATAATTCCAATCCCAAAGAAACGACAGATGTGAAAATTACCGAACTATCAGTTTAATAAGCCACAGCTGCAAAATACTAACGCGAATTCTTTACAGACGAATGGAAAAACTAGTAGAAGCTGACCTCGGGGAAGCTCAGTTTGGATTCCGTAGAAATGTTGGTACACGTGAGGCAATAGTGACCCTACGACTTACCTTAGAAGAAAGATTAAGGAAAGGCAGACCTACGTTTCTAGCATTAGTAGACTTAGAGAAAGCTTTTGACAATGTTAAATAGAATACTGTCTTTCAAATTCTAAAATTGGCAGGGGTAAAATACAGGAAGCGAAAGGCTATTTACAATTTGTACAGAAACCAGATGGCAAATATAAGAGTCGAGGGACATGAAAGGGTAGCAGTGGTTGGGAAAGGAGTGAGACAGGGTTGTAGCCTCTCCCCGATGTTATTCAATCTGTATATTGAGCAAGCAGTGAAGGAAACAAAAGAAAAATTCGGAGTAGGTATTAAAATCCATGGAGAAGAAATAAAAACTTTGAGGTTCGCCGATGACATTGTAATTCTGTCAGAGACAGCAAAGGACTTGGAAGAGCAGTTGAACGGAATGGATAGTGTCTTGGAAGGAGGATATAAGATGAACATCAACAAAAGCAAAACGAGGATAATGGAATGCAGTCGAATTAAGTAGGGTGATTCTGAGGCAATTAGATTAGGAAATGAGACACTTAAAGTAGTAAAGGAGTTTTGCTATTTGGGGAGCAAACTAACTGATAATGGTCGAAGTAGAGAGAATATAAAATGTAGACTGGCAATGCCAAGGAAAGCGTTTCTGAAGAAGAGAAATTTGTTAACATCGAGTTTAGATTCAAGTGCCAGGAAGTCATTTCTGAAAGTATTTGTATGGAGTGTAGCCATGTATGGAAGTGAAACATGGACGATAAATAGTTTGGACAAGAAGAGAATAGAAGCTTTCGAAATGTGGTGCTACAGAAGAATGCTGAAGATTAGATGGGTAGATCACATAACTAATGAGGAAGTATTGAATAGGATTGGGAAGAAGAGAAGTTTGTGGCACAACTTGACCAGAAGAAGGGATCGGTTGGTAGGACATTGTTCTGAGGCATCAAGGGATCACCAATTTAGTATTGGAGGGCAGCGTGGAGGGTAAAAATCGTAGAGGGAGACCAAGAGATGAATACACTAAGCAGATTCAGAAGGATGTCGGTTGCAGTAGGTACTGGGAGATGAAAAAGCTTGCACAGGATAGAGTAGCATGTAGAGCTGCATCAAACCAGTCTCAGGACTGAAGACCACAGCAACAATTACTTAACAAACAACTGTGTCCCTGACAGTGGAACAAGATCTATCCTGAACTTCCATTTTCTGAGAAACAATAGCAAAACACACAACATCAATTCCTACGAAGGAATAAAATTGTACAAAAATTTACCCAAGACGATTAAAGAGAGTGGCAGTTGTAAAGTCCTTTCAATCAATACAACCGATAGATTATTTAGGCAGCACAGAGCAGAGGTTGGGTAAACAATGTAGTACAATTAAATAAAGACAATACTGAAACATCTGTTTTATTTTACAGCACAATTTCGCACTACTCCTTTTTCTTCTTTTCAGTACTCGAGACGTCTCAAATGGATAAAATTAACAACTTATACTCTATCTCAGATAAACATCTCACTCATTGTCCAGGTATGGGGCCTCAGTGTTTCAGAAAAGCAAATGAGATAATGTAATTCATATTATGGAAAGAAACCATCGTCCTTATTGTCCTGATGCCAACTGATAGTGTGTCTAGCGTTACATGGTGAAATAATATGTGTATTATTTGTTTTGCCACACAAAGGAACTTGTTGATACGCATGTTTTTTCTCTAGCTGAGCGATCGTCGATATTGAGAAATGAACGAACACTGGGTCACTCGCATTGTGGACTTTGGATCAGCATAAGAAGGTTGCACTGATTTAAACAGACTGGCCTTGTATCCAGGGGTCTTGTATCTCCCTGATTAAGATATTCGGAAATATCCCTAATTTACTTCAAGAAAATGCCAGAATAATTCCTACGAGGCCAATACACGTGTTGAAAGTGTTTCAGATAAGATATTTCATTCTGTGACTTACAAAATAACAAGTGAGAGGAATGTGAGACCTGAGTGTCTGCCGGAGTATACAGTGTTGAAGTCATTTACGAAAATGGAGCCTGGTGACGACGTCGACAACAGCCAGCATTTTGACAGAAGTACGCCTTGGCATTTCCACGGCAAAACTACAGCAAATAATCGCTGTGCAAGGGAATTTAAAACCTCGGTTTCCATAGCAGTTCCGGAAGGATAAAACAAACACACACACCGAGCGAGGTGGCGCAGTGGTTAGACACTGGACTCGCATTCGGGAGGACGACGGTTCAATCCCGCGTCCGGCCATCCCGATTTAGGTTTTCCGTGATTTCCCTAAATCATTCCAGGCAAATGCCGGGATGGTTCCTCTGAAAGGGCACGGCCGACTTCCTTCCCTAATCCGATGAGACCGATGACCACGCTGTCTGGTCTCCTTCTCCAAACAACCAACCAAACACACACAAACGCACACACACACACACACACACACACACACACACACACACACACACACACTGTAAATACTAGGGCCACGATACAACCATATCTGACCCATGTCAGAAGTTATCGATAGTGAAAATCAGAACTAACGGTTAAGGTAGCATTAATTCTGTCCCTCTGGGCTTTTTGTTTATGTATTTATTTGTTCCAAGGGAGGTAGCAGAATTCCAAGCAGAACTTAAGCAAAGACCTCCATCTCTACTGTATCTATAAGGTTACTTGCTAATTTAATTTCAACTGCTTCCTGAATAACGCTATACCAATTGCTGGAAGTGCATGAGAAAATCCTTATATTGTTATAATCCATAGGATGACAGGTGCTAAGATAACGTTCTGCAACGGCGGATTTGCTCCGCTGTTGTTAGCCTGTGTGCCGCTTATGCTCAGTACACTGGTCCTCCGGAATCCTCATAGCCTGACCAATATACACTCCTGGAAATTGAAATAAGAACACCGTGAATTCATTGTCCCAGGAAGGGGAAACTTTATTGACACATTCCTGGGGTCAGATACATCACATGATCACACTGACAGAACCACAGGCACATAGACACAGGCAACAGAGCATGCACAATGTCGGCACTAGTACAGTGTATATCCACCTTTCGCAGCAATGCAGGCTGCTATTCTCCCATGGAGACGATCGTAGAGATGCTGGATGTAGTCCTGTGGAACGGCTTGCCATGCCATTTCCACCTGGCGCCTCAGTTGGACCAGCGTTCGTGCTGGACGTGCAGACCGCGTGAGACGACGCTTCATCCAGTCCCAAACATGCTCAGTGGGGGACAGATCCGGAGATCTTGCTGGCCAGGGTAGTTGACTTACACCTTCTAGAGCACGTTGGGTGGCACGGGATACATGCGGACGTGCATTGTCCTGTTGGAACAGCAAGTTCCCTTGCCGGTCTAGGAATGGTAGAACGATGGGTTCGATGACGGTTTGGATGTACCGTGCACTATTCAGTGTGCCCTCGACGATCACCAATGGTGTACGGCCAGTGTAGGAGATCGCTCCCCACACCATGATGCCGGGTGTTGGCCCTGTGTGCTTCGATCTTATGCAGTCCTGATTGTGGCGCTCACCTGCACGGCGCCAAACACGCATACGACCATCATTGGCACCAAGGCAGAAGCGACTCTCATCGCTGAAGACGACACGTCTCCATTCGTCCCTCCATTCACGCCTGTCGCGACACCACTGGAGGCGGGCTGCACGATGTTGGGGCGTGAGCGGAAGACGGCCTAACGGTGTGCGGGACCGTAGCCCAGCTTCATGGAGACGGTTGCGAATGGTCCTCGCCGATACCCCAGGAGCAACAGTGTCCCTAATTTGCTGGGAAGTGGCGGTGCGGTCCCCTACGGCACTGCGTAGGATCCTACGGTCTTGGCGTGCATCCGTGCGTCGCTGCGGTCCGGTCCCAGGTCGACGGGCACGTGCACCTTCCGCCGACCACTGGCGACAACATCGATGTACTGTGGAGACCTCACGCCCCACGTGTTGAGCAATTCGGCGGTACGTCCACCCGGCCTCCCGCATGCCCACTATACGCCCTCGCTCAAAGTCCGTCAACTACACATACGGTTCACGTCCACGCTGTCGCGGCATGCTACCAGTGTTAAAGACTGCGATGGAGCTCCGTATGCCACGGCAAACTGGCTGACACTGACGGCGGCGGTGCACAAATGCTGCGCAGCTAGCGCCATTCGACGGCCAACACCGCGGTTCCTGGTGTGTCCGCTGTGCCGTGCATGTGATCATTGCTTGTACAGCCCTCTCGCAGTGTCCGGAGCAAGTATGGTGGGTCTGACACACCGGTGTCAATGTGTTCTTTTTTCCATTTCCAGGAGTGTATGACATTCCACAACTACAAGGAAATAGGTAGACACCACTTTACGGAAACCAGTACCATTCTTTGCGGAACCTACAAAGACACTTATTTTAGATGGTGGTCGAAAAACACATTTCACGTCATATTCCAGCAAAATATGACCAACCTTATTACAAATGCTCCTTGCGTTAGACAAAAAGACCGAAGATGTCAGTGCCACCTCCGTGCACGTTGCACGGTTCGTCGATAGCGTAACGGACGTCTTTCACTATAACCATTCCAATCAAAGGTTACCGCAAGATGGACTAA
Organism: Schistocerca americana; assembly: GCF_021461395.2. Classification (NCBI taxonomy): domain Eukaryota; kingdom Metazoa; phylum Arthropoda; class Insecta; order Orthoptera; family Acrididae; genus Schistocerca; species Schistocerca americana. Next base: position 63,903,670 of record NC_060120.1, read on the forward strand.
CTCAGCTGATAAAATCTCAGTGCCTCAAATGACGTGGGCTCTGTGAACCATTGCACGAATTACCCCTTTACGTTGAGCAAGATGGTGACAGCTAGCAGCCTGCAGATGCAAGTCAGTGTGAACAGGCTTCCTATAAACGTCATGTCTCAACGTAGCCTCGACCTTCTTCCTGACCAATACGAGTAGACCAAGGAAGGAAGGAAGGAAAGGCAGCCAATCTCTTCCACATCCATCGTGAAACAAATATTCGGATGGATTGAATTCAGATGTGAAAAGGTCGCTCAGATTATCACTGTCATGAGGCGAAACAACGAAACTATCGTTTGAGATTTTCCCGACGGAGTAACGGCTTCATTGGTTCACGGGCGTCGAGTCTCATGATGTTGTGGAAGCTGCACAATATTTCAACGCGACAGCTTCTCGTCATCTTCAGGTGGTTGCGAACAACTCTGTTCTGCAGTGGCTCGCCTAGAAAAGCGCAGGTGCTAAGGGGTGGGGCTATAACGTCATCATTGAGGAATCATAGAGCACGGCGACATCCACTTGCCCCCGCCGAGTTCCCCGAATTCAAGAACCGCCAGAAGAAACGGAGAACTCAGCGATGATATTTTTTTACCCTATGTTGGTGGCGTGCCCTTTAATATTGGCATGCTGTTCAAGAAACACCAAATAAAATGTGTCTTAGGCCCTCCAGTGCGGTTCTAAAGGATGCTCGGTTCTAGATGTGTAAAGACAAGGGCTATATAAAGTTCTGTACCAGTGTGTGAAATCACACGTTGGCCAGATGCGACACACTCCTAAGGATAGCTGCGCTGAACACAGACGTCACACCAGATAGGATCAGGCAGAAAAGTCCGGAGTGACTGAACACTACCTTGACATGGGACACGGTATGAGCTACCGAGAGCGGAAGATCCTTTCGTCCGCTTCCACGTACTGAGACTCCACCACTAAAGAAAGAGTGGAAATACATATAAGTAACGACGTGCTTAATAGAGACTCAGCAAGTAATGAGAACCAGCATTGGCATTACTAAGGCGTCGTCAGCCGCAGACGACCGAATCCTAGTCAGTACGGGAACTCGGAGACCGCACACATTAAAGCCGTCGGCACACGGACCGTGCTGCCGAATGTTAACGTTGAGCGTGCCGAGTTCAACGTGCTGCTGAACGCTCAGGAACGATGCGGCTTGTGCATACGGTACGTGGGGCCCCAACGTGGTGTACGCGATCGCAACGCACTCCAGCGGCAATTGAGGGATGTTTCTAGTTCGTAAATCACACTGTTTACTCAACGGGCGCGCGTAAAATGCCCACGTTAGCTATATTAAAATGCACATGTCTTCCATCGTCCACGGAAAGGAAAGTAACATGTCCAATCAATAAGGACACAGGCTTACAAAAGTTCCACTACAAACAGTGCGTTACAAATTTGGAATACTTCTCCGCATAAGATAAACATTATTTCATCAGTCCCACATTTTAGTAAAACCCCAAGGTCAGTCTTACTTGATCACTGTTCCTACCCGGTAGCAGAATCTTTGCAACATGTGAATTACGAAGCGTAAAATGACAAGGAGCAAAATATCTTTATACAAGTAGCGTAAGCTGTCCTTTAGATTAAGCCAATCGAACAAAGTCACCCTTCAAAAAAAGGTGAACTTGTATTTACATAACATCAAATATTATATTCTATATATTAAACTAATAATAAAGTATCAGAACCTAATAAAAACGTGAATGTTAGGAAAAAGATTGGTTGTGCCAGGACGCGAACCACCGTCCCAAAAAAAACTCATTATTGAACAGTGACGCTATTCATTACGCTAAACCAAGATCACGCCTTTCATAACTAAACATAGTGTCTTACCTCTCGCTAAAAACCTTTATCGTAGCTAACTTACTAACTGAAATTTAATTATAACACATTGTACCAAGAACAACGCGTTTACGGTGGATCTTCAGTGTGTCGCTGCCTTCAAATAGCCTGCTCTCATCATATGCAAGTTACAGTAACTCTTTTGACACGAATATGATGTTTCTCATTACTTTATTGGAACGAGTCACACACTTAACAACGGGTTTTTGCAGTGATTCTCAATTTGCTGGTGCTCGGAACGGCATATATACATATAGGCTTGAAATGAGTGCCAATATGGCACCTCACAACTCTGTACTGAAGGGAGACGGCGTGCTTGTGACGTAGATGGTCAATGCTCAGACGCACGCTCAGAATATCTGACATGCCAGATATTGCTCTGCACGTTCGGAAAGACATCCGAGCGTGCGATTCCATGCTGTGACGTCAGAAACTCGGCACGCTCAACGCTCAGCGTTCGGATGCACGGTCCGTGTGCCGACGGCTTAACTGGGCGCCAAACGTTGCCGCGAGCGCTCTGGACAGCGATTTAGCGGCCGCGGTTTCCCCGAGTCGTGCACGCCTAGACCATTTCCCATTGCTCCGGCAGGAGGCACTGGATGTCGTCATGGGCAGAAGTCATTGTTGGCAACCGGAATAAAATAATAATTGTGTCCTTTTACCGACCTGCTAATTCTAATGATATAAATGCTGGAAGGTTGAAAGAAAACTTGATTTCAAACATGTACCCGACTCATACGCGTAACCTTGGTTGTGACTTTAATTTACCCTCGAAATGTTGGCGAAAATACATGTTTGCCGGCTGCAGTGGCTGAGCGGTTCTAGGCGCTTCAGTCTGGAGCCACGCGACCGCTACGGTCGCAGGTTCGAATCCTGCCTCGGGCACGGATGTGTGTGATGTTCTTAGGTTAGTTAGGTTTAAGTAGTTCTAAGTCTAGGGGACTGATGACCTCAGAAGTTAAGTCCCACAGTACTCAGAGCCATTTGAAAATACATGTTTAACACCGAGGTACGCACAAAAAATTATCCGAAATTGTGCTAAACGCATTCTCTAAAAACTATTTTGAGCTGTTAGTTCATCAGCCAACGTGAATAGTAAACGGCTGTGAAAACACATTTGACCTCTTAGCGACCAATAACCCTGAGTTAATAACGAGCATCGAAGATGATACAGGTAAGCGAATGCAGAGTGGTCGTAGCGAGACTAAATGTTCTAACCCCCAAATCCTCCAAAAATGAACGAAAAATACACCTATTAAAAAAAGCGGATAAAAATTCACCTGGCGCCTTCCTGAGAGACAATCTCCACTACTTCCAAATAAAAATATAACTGTAGACCAGATGTGTCTCGAATTCAAAGAAATAGTATCGGATGCAACTGAAAGATTTATACCAAATAAATTAACTAACAACGGACCTGAACCTCCTTGGTACACAAAACGGGTCAGAACACTGTTGGAGAAACAACGAAAACGAAACAAATATGCCAGATTTATACATACGTAAGATTGGCGATCTTTGACAGAAGCTGGAAATTTAGCGCGGGATTCAATGCGACATGCTTATAATAGTTTCCACAACGAAACTTTGGCTCGAAACCTGGCAGAATATGCAAAGATATTCTGGGCGTATGTAAAGTATGTTAGCGGCAAGACACAATCAATGGCTTCTTTGCTCGATAGCAATGCAGGTACTATCGAAGACAGTCCTTCTAAAGCAGTTACTAAACACAGACTTCCGAAATGCCTTCACAGAAGAAGACGAAGTAAATACTCCAGAATTCGAATCAAGAACAGCTGCCAACATGAGTAACGCAGAAGTAAATATCCTCGGAGTAGTGAAGGAACTTAAATCACTTAATATAAGAAGTCCTCTGGTCCAGACTGTATACCAGTTGGCTTCCTTTCAGAGTATGCTGATGCAATAGCTCCATACTTAACAATCATATACAACCATTCGTTCGACGAAAGATCCGTACCCTAAGACTGGAAAGTTACTAAGGTCACGCCAATATTCAAGAAATGTAGTAGGAGTAATCCACTAAATTACAGGCCCATATCGTTAACGTCGATATGCACCAGGATTTCGGAACATATATTGTGTTCGAACATTATGAATTACTTCGAAGAAAACAGTCTATTTACCCACAGTCAACATGGGTTTAGAAAACATCGTTCCTGTGAAACTCAACTAGCTCTTTATTCACATGAAGTGTTGAGTCCTATTGACAAGGGATTTCAGATCGATTCCGTGTTTCTGGATTTTCAGAAGGCTTTTGACACTGTACCGTACAAGCGGCTTGTAGTGAAATTGCGTGCTTGTGGAATATCTTCTCAGTTATGTGACTGAATTTGCGATTTTCTGTCAGAGAGGTCACAGATCTTAGTAACTGAGCGAAAGTTATCGAATAAAGCAGAAGTGATTTCTGGCGTTCCCCAAGGTACTGTTATAGGTCCTTTGCTGTTCCTAATCTATACAAACGATTGGGGAGATAACCTGAGAAGCCCTATTAGGTTGTTTGCAGATGACGCTATTGTTTATCGACTAATAAAGTGGTCAGAAGATCAAAACAAATTGTTAAACGATTTAGACAATATATCTGTATGGTGCGAAAACTGGAAATTGACCCTAAATAACGAAAAATCTGAGGTCATCCACATGAGTGTTAAAAGGAATCCGTTAAACTTCTGATACACGATAAAATAGTCAAATCTAAAGGCCGTAAATTCAACTAAATACCTAGAAATTACAATTAACGACAATTAAATTGGAAGGATCACGTCGAAAATGTTGTGGGGAAGGCTAACCAAAGATTGCATTTTATTGGCAGGACACTTAGAAAATGTAAAGATCTACTAAGAAGACTGGCTACACTACGCTCGTCCATCCTCTTATAGAATACTGCTGCACGGTGTGGGATCCTTACCAGATAGGACTGACGGAGTACATCGAAAAAGTTCAAAGAAGGGCAGCACTGTTTGTATTATCCAGAAATAATGGAGAGAGTGTCACTGAATTGATACAGGATTTGGAGTGGACATCATTAAAACAAAGGCGTTTTGCGTTGCGGAGGAATCTTCTCACGAACTCCAATCACCAACTTTCTCCTCTGAATGCGAAAACATATTGTTGGCACCAACTTACATAGGAAGAAACGATCACCATGATAAAATAAGGGAAATCGGAGATCTTACGGAAAGATATAGGTGTTCGTTCTTTCCACGCGCTATAGGATTCAAATGGTTCAAATGGCTCTGAGCACTATGGGACTTAACATCTGTGGTCATCAGTCCCCTAGAACATAGAACTACTTAAACCTAACTAACCTAAGGACAACATACACATCCATGCCCGAGGCAGGATCCGAACCTGCGACCGTAGCGGTCACGTGGTTCCAGACTGAAGCGCCTAGAACCGCACGGCCACACCGGCCGGCCGCGCTGTAGGAGATTGGAACAATAGAGGGCTGTGAAGGTGTTTCGATGAAACAAAGTTAAAATTCTACAGACACATTAAAAGAATGAACTTAAGCAGACTTACAAAACAAACAGTTTGCTTATTTTACAACAGGAGCAAAGCTAAAATCAATACAACGAAAAAGGTCGGCGAGATCAAAACTGATCTGAAATTGGAAGGAATTAGTCCATAAGACGTCCAAAATCACGAAATACAGACTCAGGTGCAAATTTCATAAATCGCAAGTTGACCAAGAGAAGAAACCAAAGAGTAGGAGACTGGAACAACATGGCCTGAAGAGAGGAACGAAACCCACAGGAAGAGATTGAAAGAAACATGGAAGGCAAACGCCCTCGCAATTACTTTGCGTAATCCTAATAGATTTATTCGCACATAATAATAATAATAATAATAATAATAATAATAATGTATATTGTGCAAAATAATCCCGCTGTTTTAAGAGCCGTGGAGATCGAAAAAATTACTTCCAATGGTCACTGGATGTCACAGAGCTCAATTAAATATTTTTAATTAAAGTCGTAAATCCAAATAATTCATTTCTTCATCCACTGTAACTACATTTTAATCCTCGCTTCATTTGCGAACATGGCTCGTTATGGATAAAATTCAACCGCTGGCCTTCACAGCCGCGAACTCCACAACGCTAAACGCTGTTCGAAACGAGATCGCGATGAGAATTACCTCTGTAATAGTTTAAATTGGTGAGTACAGCGTGTAACTGCCGCTCTGATAAACTGTGTTATTTATCTCTTGCAGCTTCATTAAGCACTTATTTCGATATGGTAGCCAGTAATATTTCACTGACGGTAATTGCTACTGTCACTGACATCCCGTAATTCCAACAGTGGCTCTACTCCTGACAGTGCAGCCAAGTACAGAGAAAATCCACCCTTTGTTTCTAGCCACTTGCTGTTGAATAAGAACATGGTTGGGGCAGAACTTACGGTCATGCAGAGGCTTTCTTAACACATGAGACATGATAAAAGAATTACACAAAAGAATAAACCCGCATCTGTATTTAACAAGTAAACAAATTATGAGGAAGCTGCAATGACTGAGTCCAAACGCGTTATAAGTGACGTAATGTAAGGGCTACCAGGAGAAACAGCCGTTTAAGTAATCACGCTTAGACGTGACAAAAACACACAATGGCACATATGTGCTAAGTTCTGAAATTCGAAAACAACACTACGATGTTTGACATACTTGTTTTTCTTCTTCATCCAACAGAACACGACTGGATAATACAAGAAACGACAATGTCATCTTTAAGATTATGTTAACGATACCCATAACATACAGGAGATAAACAATTATATGTCTAAATATCAGTAATAAGACTCATCAACACACTTTAACAGGTCTAATAACATGAAGAATGTATTTTTTTTCTCTTTTTTTACTGTTAACCGAATGCCAGTTAAATAATGTTAAGGGGATCAAAAGAGCTGTGACTAGTGATAAAATCACGTTTATGCTTATAGGTTATAGACTATTGAAAACAAATTCACAGTACGTCAGCCTACGGTGTTGGTACGTTGTCATAGAGTGCGACCTATCTTGCACCCTATCATTTGATTACAACATTTATAATACCGCACTTCCTCATTCACAATGCCTCAGTTCTTTAATATATTCTTGGATCTGCTACATCCCGTTCACAGCGTACTTCCGTTTAATGTAGCTTTTGATGACAAGGTCTGCACGTTATTCGTGACTAGAAAACATATGATCCCATAGTCTGACCCTTTTTTGTGTTTTTTACATCTTCGTTAACTGTCGTTTTGGATGTAGAAAACAATTCCTAGGTTATACTCTATTAGAGAAGCTAATGCACATGGAGAGAATGGCTGGATTAGATGTTGTTGATGTGGTCTTCAAGCCTGACATTGGTTTGATGCAGCTCTCCGTGCTACTCTATCCTGTGCCAGCTTCTTCATCTCCCAGTACTTACTGCAACCTACATCCTTCTGAATCTGCTTAGTGTATTCATCTCTTGGTCTCCCTCTACGATTTTTACCCTCCGCGCTGCCCTCCAATGCTAAATTTGTGATTCCTTGATGCCTCAAAACATGTCCTACCAACCGATCCCTTCTTCTAGTCAAGTTGTGCCACAAACTTCTCTTCTCCGCAATTCTATTCAATCTCTCCTCATTAGTTATGTGATCTACCCATCTAATCTTAAGCATTCTTCTGTAGCACCACATTTCGAAAGCTTCTATTCTCTTCTTCTCCAAACTATTTATCGTCCATGTTTCACTTCCATACATGGCTACACTCAATACAAATACTTTCAGAAACGACTTCCTGACACTTAAATCTATACTCGATGTTAACAAATTTCTCTTCTTCAGAAACGTTTTCCTTGCCATTGCCAGTCTACATTTTATATCCTCTCTACTTCGACCATCATCAGTTATTTTGCTCCCCAAATAGCAAAACGCGTTTGCCACTTCAAGTGTCTCATTTCAGAATCTAATTCCATCAGCATCACCCGACTTAATTCGACTACATTCCATTATCCTCGTTTTGCTTTTGTTGATGTTCATCTTATATCCTCCTTTCAAGACACTGTCCATTCCGTTCAACTGCTCTTCCAAGTCCTTTGCTGTCTCTGACAGAACTACAATGTCATCGGCGAACCCTAAAGTTTTTATTTCTTCTCCATGGATTTTAATACCTACTCCGAATTGTTCTTTTGTTTCCTTTACTGCTTGCTCAATATACAGATTGAATAACATCGGGGAGAGGCTACAACCCTGTCTCACACCCTTCCCAACCACTGCTTGCCTTTCATACCCCTCGACTCTTATAACTGCCATCTGCTTTCTGTACAAATTGTAAATAGCCTTTCACTCCCTGTATTTTACCCCTGCCACCTTTAGAATTTGAAAGACAGTATTCCAATTAACATTGTCAAAAGCTTTCTCTAAGTCTACAAATGCTAGACACGTAGGTTTGTCTTTCCTTAATCTTTCTTCTAAGATAAGTATTGCCTGACGTGTTCCAACATTTCTACGGAATCCAAACTGATCTTCCCCAAGATCAGCTTCTACTAGTTTTTCCATTCGTCTGTAAAGAATTCGTGTTAGTATTTTGCAGCTGTGGCTTATTAAACTGATAGTTCGGTAATTTTCACATCTGTCAACACCTGCTTTCTTTGGGATTGGAATTATTATATTCTTCTTGAAGTCTGAGGGTATTTCGCCTGTCTCATACATCTTGCTCACCAGATGGTAGAGTTTTTGTCAGGACTGGTTCTCCCAAGGCCGTCAGTAGTTCTAATGGAATGTTGTCTACTCCCGGGGCCTTGGATCGACTCAGGTCTTTCAGTGCTCTGTCAAACTCTTCACGCAGTATTGTATCTCCCATTTCGTCTTCATCTACATTCTCTTCCATTTCCAGAATATTGTCCTCAAGTACGTCGCCCTTGTATAGACCCTCTATATACTCCTTCCACCTTTCTGCTTTCCCTTCTTTGCTTGGAACAGGGGTTTCCATCTGAGCTCTTGATATTCATACAAGTGGTTCTCTTTTCTCCAAAGCTCTCTTTAATATTCCTGTAGGCAGTATCAATCTTACCCCTAGTGAGATAAGCCTCAACATCCTTACATTTGTCCTCTAGTCATCCCTGCTTAGCCATTTTGCACTTCCTGTCGATCTCATTTTTGAGACATTTGTACTCCTTTTTGCCTGCTTCATTTACTGCATTTTTATATTTTCTCCTTTCGTCAATGAAATTCAATATTTCTTCTGTTACCCAAGGATTTCCATTAGCCCTCGTCTTTTTACCTACTTAATCCTCTGCTGGCTTTACTATTTCATCCCTCAGAGCTACCCATTCTTCTTCTACTGTATTTTTCCCCCCATTTCTGTCAATTGTTCCCTTATGCTCTCCCTGAAACTCTGTACAACCTCTGGTTTAATCAGTTTGTCCAGGTCCCATCTCCTTAAATTCCCACCTTTTTGCAATTTCTTCAGTTTTAATCTACAGGTCATAACCAATAGATTGTGGTCAGAGTCCCCATCTGCCCCTGGAAATGTCTTACAATTTAATACCTGGTTCCTAAATCTCTGTCTTACCATTATATAATCTATCTGATACCTTCTAGTGTTTCCAGGATTCTTCCATGTGTACAACCTTCTTTTATGATTCTTGAACCAAGTGTTAGCTATGATGAAGTTATGCTCTGTGCAAAATTCTACCAGGCGGCTTCCTCTTTCATTTCTTTCCCCCAATCCATATTCACCTACTATGTTTCCTTCTCTCCCTTTTCCTAGTCTCGAATTCCAGTCACCCATGACTACTAAATTTTCGTCTCCATTCACTACCTGAATAATTTCTTTTATCTCATCATACATTTCATCAATTTCTTCATTATCTGCAGAGCTAGTTGGCATATAAACTTGTACTACTGTAGTAGGTGTGGGCTTCGGTTCTATCTTGGCCACAATAATGCGTTCACTATGCTGTTTGTAGTAGCTTACCCGCACTCCTATTTTTTCATTCAATATTAAACCTACTCCTGCATTACCCCTATTTGATTTTGTATTTATAACCCTGTATTTACCTGACCAAAAGTCTTGTTCCTCCTGCCACCGAACTTCACTAATTCCCATTATATCTAACTTTAACCTATCCATTTCCTTTTTTAAGTTTTCTAACCTACCTGCCCGATTAAGGGATCTGACATTCCACGCTCCGATCCGCTGAACGCCAGTCTTCTTTCTCCTGATAACTCCATTCTCTTTAGTAGTGCCCGCCCAGAGATCCGAATGGGGGACTATTTTACCTCCGGAATATTTTACCCAAGAGGATGCCATCATCATTTAATCATACACTAAAGGTGCATGCCCTCGGTAAAAATTACGGCTGTAGTTTCTCCTAGCTTTCAGCCGTTCGCAGTACCACAAGAGCAAGGCCGTTTTGATTAGTATTACAAGGCCAGATCAGTCAATCATCCAGACCGTTGCCCCTGCAACTACTGAAAAGGCTGCTGCCCCTCTTCAGGAACCACACGTTTGTCTGGCCTCTCAACAGATACCCCTCCGCTGTGGTTGCACCTACAGTACGGCTATCTGTATCGCTGAGGCAGGCAAGCCTCCCTACCAACGGCATGGTCCATGGTTCATGGAGGGAGGGGGGGGGGGGTGGCTGGATTAGATACAACCCCTAAAATTCACCGCACCTGAAGTAGGCTGATGCCACACGTCATCTGGTGCTATATGTAAGTGTGCTGAAACTGAATCAAGCATCGTGTTATCCATGTGCATATCCCTTATCGACCTTCCGAATGGAGTCTATTATGCTGTACTGAAACGCAGTATTGTCTATCTGAGTAGCTGGGTGCAACATTTGTTTTTTCCGCCAATTCCGGAATTGAATCCAGGCTGAATCTTTCAATTTTCAGCTTACGGGTCTTCATGACAAAACTTTTGCCTTGATATTAGTCTATGCTAGTACTGCTTGCGTACATTGCGCGTGAAGTCTATACCTCAGATAAATCACGAATAAATCAAGATGTTCAAACAGTTACTCCGGTAACTGATAGGGCCAAACCTCTTGCATATTTACTTTTTGCTGAAACATCGTCAAATACAACAAACAAACCTGTTGGAGGAACATCCGCAACAGAGCACTATACCAGAGGTTGAAAATACCACTGCAGTTGTAAAGTTCTTTTGTTATCACACGACCGGTTTCGGACTATTATACGCCAATCTTCAGGCGTCGTAATTTGTGGCTGTGATCTCCGAGGGCAGCGGTGGACCGGTACGACGCGCGGTGTGCTACCTAAGAGCGCAGAGCAAAAGAGCTATGGTTTCCTATAGTAGCCGTCCATGGTGGCCGAGCGGTTCTAGGCGCTAGAGTGAGTCTGGAACCGCGCAACCGCCACGGTCGCATGTTCGAATCCTGCCTCGGGCACAGGTGTGTGTGATGTCCTTAGGTTAGTTAGGTTTAAGTAGTTCTAAGTTCTAGGGGACTGATGACCTCACAAGTTAAGTCCCATAGTGCTCAGAGCCATTTGAACCATTTTCCTATAGTACTTCTGATACCATGTGGCTCATGAACATATATCTGCAAAAACGTAAGTATTTCAGATATTACTAACTGGATGTGCGTTCTAGCTCTGTAACGATATGGCTCTACTAAGGTTACGTCAATAATGGTTCAAATGGCTTTAAGCACTATGGGACTTAGCATCTGAGGTCATCAGTCCCCTAGAACTTAGAACTACTTAAACGTAACTAATCTGAGGACATCACACAACACCCAGTCATCACGAGGCAGAGAAAATCCATGACCCAGCCGGGAATCGAACCCGGGAACCCGGGCGTGGGAAGCGAGAACGCTACCGCACGACCACGAGATGCGGACGTTACGTCAGTATAATATGCACCTCGCATCAGTAGATATTAAGGAGCTGGATAATCTTTCTTACTGCCACATTGGTTGTTCACTCCATACGGAAGGGCCACAATGAATTGAGGCTTTTCTACAATGACATCTTTGAGAAGATCTTCTCTTATCCGTCCCTAACGACCTCATCTTCGACAGGTTGGTAAATCCTAACCTCACTTTCTGCTGAGCTATGGGTGTAGTCAATATACGTTATACTGCCTGAAAGATGTAGACTACGATCGAACATGTCCAGAACTATACCTCCGTACAATTGAAAACGTTACAAAATGAGGAAGACTTTGTTGAAAAGCATCGAAGACTTTTTGTTCAACAACGACTAAAGAAACGCGACACAACAGAAATGTAGTCACACCTATCTTCTAATACGGATACAACTTGATCTTATTTTGCAACTTTAATACTTCTTCCCTTCTTCATCAGGACTTATCTACAAATATTTTTTACTATCAAAAATTCATTATTCCTCCAAAGGATAACGAAAGTACAGAATACTTAATATTAATCCGATGCGGTAATGATTTCACAATCAGTTTTTTATGAACACCTATGAAATGTCCTACATGTTGGACGGGAATTTTGCAGCAGTTTGGTCTGAAGGCAAAAGTCAGCACGTTAATTAACAACCATAATTTCGTGATACTAAGGGTTTTACTCAGAAATTATGGTACATTAAACAGAAATCAACTCATATGTTGTGTTAAATCAAGGTAGCGTTAAGATGAGGAGACGGCGCAGCAAAATTTGTGTTTACTTTATAATATACACTCCTGGAAATGGAAAAAAGAACACATTGACACCGGTGTGTCAGACCCACCATACTTGCTCCGGACACTGCGAGAGGGCTGTACAAGCAATGATCACACGCACGGCACAGCGGACACACCAGGAACCGCGGTGTTGGCCGTCGAATGGCGCTAGCTGCGCAGCATTTGTGCACCGCCGCCGTCAGTGTCAGCCAGTTTGCCGTGGCATACGGAGCTCCATCGCAGTCTTTAACACTGGTAGCATGCCACGACAGCGTGGACGTGAGCCGTATGTGCAGTTGACGGACTTTGAGCGAGGGCGATTAGTGGGCATGCGGGAGGCCGGGTGGACGTACCGCCGAATTGCTCAACACGTGGGGCGTGAGGTCTCCACAGTACATCGATGTTGTCGCCAGTGGTCGGCGGAAGGTGCACGTGCCCGTCGACCTGGGACCGGACCGCAGCGACGCACGGATGCACGACAAGACCGTAGGATCCTACGCAGTGCCGTAGGGGACCGCACCGCCACTTCCCAGCAAATTAGGGACACTGTTGCTCCTGGGCTATCGGCGAGGACCATTCGCAACCGTCTCCATGAAGCTGGGCTACGGTCCCGCACACCGTTAGGCCGTCTTCCGCTCACGCCCCAACATCGTGCAGCCCGCCTCCAGTGGTGTCCGACAGGCGTGAATGGAGGGACGAATGGAGACGTGTCGTCTTCAGCGATGAGAGTCACTTCTGCCTTGGTGCCAATGATGGTCGTATGCGTGTTTGGCGCCGTGCAGGTGAGCGCCACAATCAGGACTGCATACGACCGAGGCACACAGGGCCAACACCCGGCATCATGGTGTAGGGAGCGATCTCCTACACTGGCCGTACACCACTGGTGATCGTCGAGGGGACACTGAATAGTGCACGGTACATCCAAACCGTCATCGAACCCATCGTTCTACCATTCCTAGACCGGCAAGGGAACTTGCTGTTCCAACAGGACAATGCACGTCCGCATGTATCCCGTGCCACCCAACGTGCTCTAGAAGGTGTAAGACAACTACCCTGGCCAGCAAGATCTTCGGATCTGTCGCCCATTGAGCATGTTTGGGACTGGATGAAGTGTCGTCTCACGCGGTCTGCACGTCCAGCACGAACGCTGGTCCAACTGAGGCGCCAGGTGAAAATGGCATGGCAAGCCGTTCCACAGGACTACATCCAGCATCTCTACGATCGTCTCCATGGGAGAATAGCAGCCTGCATTGCTGCGAAAGGTGGATATACACTGTACTAGTGCCGACATTGTGCATGCTCTGTTGCCTGTGTCTATGTGCCTGTGGTTCTGTCAGTGTGATCATGTGATGTATCTGACCCCAGGAATGTGTCAATAAAGTTTCCCCTTCCTGGGACAATGAATTCACGGTGTTCTTATTTCAATTTCCAGGAGTGTAAATTGCAAATACTAATTTCTCTGCGCCAGTTTCAATGGGCTTGGATACGTGTCGATAACTGGGCATGTGAGGAGGGCATTAACTATTATGTGTCCACATGATGGACCCGGCAGTGCGTGAAGGCATAGGCACTTAGCGTGATCTTTGCTTGACATGTCGCTCTCCAGGCGAACCGGTGAGATTGACAGCTGGAGCTCTTTATCTCAGTAATGCTGTGCGCCACAGCTTTACAGGTAATCCACAGCAGAGCAGCTTAGCTAGCGTTCTGTCTACAGCTTCTTACTTAATCGCACTCCAGATAGTCAGCGCAACGCTATTGTCTTAGCAGGGGCGGCCAGTTGCTGGCTACCGATGCCCATGTGGCATGTTTTATCTGTAGTGATTAGACTGAAGAAGTGGTGTTCGAGCCATATGTGGTGCTGGAAGTTAGGTAGCGGGAAAACAATTCATAGAATCGAGCACCAGAGAGAAAGTCCATCCTATATGGTATGTAAATTGAGGGCCGGCCGAAGTGGCCGTGCGGTTAAAGGCGCTGCAGTCTGGAACCGCAAGACCGCTACGGTCGCAGGTTCGAATCCTGCCTCGGGCATGGATGTTTGTGATGTCTTTAGGTTAGTTAGGTTTAACTAGTTCTAAGTTCTAGGGGACTAATGACCTCAGCAGTTGAGTCCCATAGTGCTCAGAGCCATTTTTTTTGTAAATTGAGGACGCCATAACACGACGATACACATTGGGATGAATACAGGAATCAGACTGCAAGTGTGAGAACTGAGATGAAAACAGACCTGCCTTCAGCATGCAGTGTCAAAATATTCTATGCGAAGTAGCATGCAAATCACCCAACATGACCTCCAATGAAAAAATCCCCAGAACGAACCTCATGAAGACCATTCAAATGGGCCCAGAATGGCTCTACCTGGAAGTTTTGTTCCTCTTCAAATACTCTTGTCCTTCACAGCGCTGAAATTCCTGTCATTTTGTCTTGTTACCGGTGGCCTGAATTTTTAACGCCCGCTATGTACGATCGATGAGTGGTAACTCCACCCTGCCAGCATTTGGCCTACGTCACAATAAGAGCAAGAAAAACAAGTTGGCTGAGCTTCTTGCAGAAAATTTACACAAAGCTAGATCCCTGTGCATACTGGTCTCACTTACGTTTTTTAGATCAGAACCAGAAAGAATTTAAAATAATAGAGCAGCCCCACTAAATTCTTAAGAACGCGCAAGGAAGTAAGATTAGCTTACACTGTCAGAAAGTTATAGCACTAAGAAATAAGGCAGAAGAGTTTAATATCTGTCTGGAAAATTCAGAGAGCTCTGAAAAGTTAGATATCTCGTGCTTATCTGAGCACCACATAAAGACACGTTAAGCAAAATTAATGAGAAGTGAGTAATGTGACATATACAGGGGATGTTCGGAAAATAACTTCCGATCGACCGCGAAATAGAAACCACTGTGAAAATAAAAAATGTTTTATTTGCAACAGTTAGCTACACCTTCTACAAACTAATCTGCGTAGTTGCCACTCCGACTTAGACATTTATAATAGCGCTGTACCAACTTTTCAATATTCTCGTCATAGAAGGCAGCCGCCAGTGCTTGCCGCCAATTTTCTACACTGGTCTACAGCTCGCTGTCCGTGACACAACGTTGTCTTCACAGCCACTGATTCATGTGAGGAGATATGAAACTCGGAGAGAGCCAATTACGGGCTGTATTGTGGGTGATTAAATATTTCCCATCGAAAAGGGTGCACGAGCATCTTTACTGCCCCTGCAGAATGCGACTGAGAATAGTTTTGAAAGGGGAAACGCATGACAGCTATGTTATGTGGGCTACATAGCTTCGGGGTAAATTTCTCACGGGGGCCTCGTACTTGGCGGGAGACACTATTTTCTAGGCATATTTACGCGCTCCCAGTGCGCTCACACCTTGAAAGAGCGACGTGACGCGAACAACGGGCGTTCTAGAGACACTGCCCAACACGTATATGCAAAGCTTCATCTGATTTTCACAGCGGTTTCCATTTCGTGATCGACCCGAACTTACTTTCCGAATAGCCCTCGTATTAAGGCATAACACGCGTTCAAAGACAACGAATCAAGCAGATTTGTGATTAGTACACAGAAGTGTGTGCCTGTGAATTAATACTGAAAAATACCCACTAGAAAATTTTGAGCTATTTAGCAGTAATAGGAAGTCATTGCTATGTTATCTGTCTGACAGCAGCAACCAGTTAATAGTCCGTGAAGATTTCAATGTACGTTTTCTAAAAGCTTCTGGAAATCTCATTTGTATCCTCCAATACGATCTAGTAATTATCGTTCTAACACAGTAGGACAAAGACATAGGACCCTAAATGATAATGTTTTCTTTAATGCAGCTCAAAGCTAGAAAATAACTACAGAGGAGAGATGAAATCTCCCCTGTCCAGTACTGATGATTTTATTATACAATGCTAAGGTCTTGATGATCACTTGCTCAATTTGCGAGTCAAAGCTCAACTTGTGATCAAGATGGACACCCAGATATTAAGCGGATGTTTGACGCTTGATTGTTGAACCTTATATTTTGATACTGGGTTCAAAATGGTTCAAATGACTCTGAGCACTACGGGACTTAACATCTGTGGTCATCAGTCCCCTAGAACGTAGAACTACTTAAACCTAACCAACCTAAGGACATCACACACATCCATGCCCGAGGGAGGATTCGAGCCTGCGACCGTAGCGGTCGCGCGGTCTCGGACTGAAGCGCCTAGAGCCGCTCGGCCACAACGGCCGGCTTTGATACTGGGCACTCGTAAGATCTTACCTTTGAACATAATGCATAATGGATTTTGCTGCTGCAATAGCCAATTTGGTCTCGCATCACAGTGACACAACAAATTGGTACAAACCACCGCCGTTTGGGACCTCAGTAATGTGAAGCGTAAACTCGTAGAGGTCAAAGCTCAACTTGTGATCAAGATGGACACCCAGATATTAAGCGGATGTTTGACGCTCGATTGTTGAACCTAATATTTTGATACTGAGTTCAAAATGGTTCAAATGACTCTGAGCACTATGGGACTTAACATCTGAGGTCATCAGTCCCCTAGAACGTAGAACTACTTAAACCTAACCAAGGACATCACACACATCCATGCCTGAGGGAGGATTCGAGCCTGCGACCGTAGCGGTCGCGCGGTCTCGGACTGAGGCGCCTAGAACCGCTCGGCCACAACGGCCGGCTTTGATACTGGGCACTCGTAAGATCTTACCTTTGAACATAATGCATAATGGATTTTGCTGCTGCAATAGCCAATTTGGTCTCGCATCACAGTGACACAACAAATTGGTACAAACCACCGCCGTTTGGGACCTCAGTAATGTGAAGCGTAAACTCGTAGAGGTCAAAGCTCAACTTCTGATCAAGATGGACACCCAGATATTAAGCAGATGTTTGCCGCTTGATTGTTGAACCTAATATTTTGATACTGAGTTCAAAATAGTTCAAATGACTCTGAGCACTATGGGACTTAACATCTGAGGTCATCACTTCCCTAGAACGTAGAACTACTTAAACCTAACCAACCTAAGGACATCACACACATCCATGCCCGAGGGAGGATTCGAACCTGCGACCGGAGCGGTCGCGCGGTTTCGGACTGAAGCGCCTAGAACCGCTCGGCCACAACGGCCGGCTTTGATACTGGGCACTCGTAAGATCTTACCTTTGAACATAATGCATAATGGATTTTGCTGCTGCAATAGCCAATTTGGTCTCGCATCACAGTGACATAACAAACTGGTACAAACCACCGCCGTTTGGGACCTCAGTGATGTGAAGCGTAAACTCGTAGGGAGGGGGGGGGGGCATGCTGTGGATCTGCGTTTTCTGATGAAAGCTAGTTCTGCCTCGGTGGCAGTTATGGATATACACTCCTGGAAATTGAAATAAGAACACCGTGAATTCATTGTCCCAGGAAGGGGAAACTTTATTGACACATTCCTGGGGTCAGATACATCACATGATCACACTAACAGAACCACAGGCACATAGACACAGGCAACAGAGCATGCACAATGTCGGCACTAGTACAGTGTATATCCACCTTTCGCAGCAATGCAGGCTGCTATTCTCCCATGGAGACGATCGTAGAGATGCTGGATGTAGTCCTGTGGAACGGCTTGCCATGCCATTTCCACCTGGCGCCTCAGTTGGACCAGCGTTCGTGCTGGACGTGCAGACCGCGTGAGACGACGCTTCATCCAGTCCCAAACATGCTCAATGGGGGACAGATCCGGAGATCTTGCTGGCCAGGGTAGTTGACTTACACCTTCTAGAGCACGTTGGGTGGCACGGGATACATGCGGACGTGCATCGTCCTGTTGGAACAGCAAGTTCCCTTGCCAGTCTAGGAATGGTAGAACGATGGGTTCGATGACGGTTTGGATGTACCGTGCACTATTCAGTGTCCCCTCGACGATCACCAGTGGTGTACGGCCAGTGTAGGAGATTGCTCCCCACACCATGATGCCGGGTGTTGGCCCTGTGTGCCTCGGTCGTATGCAGTCCTGATTGTGGCGCTCACCTGCACGGCGCCAAACACGCATACGACCATCATTGGCACCAAGGCAGAAGTGACTCTCATCGCTGAAGACGACACGTCTCCATTCGTCCCTCCATTCACGCCTGTCGGACACCACTGGAGGCGGGCTGCACGATGTTGGGGCGTGAGCGGAAGACGGCCTAACGGTGTGCGGGACCGTAGCCCAGCTTCGTGGAGACGGTTGCGAATGGTCCTCGCCGATAGCCCAGGAGCAACAGTGTCCCTAATTTGCTGGGAAGCGGCGGTGCGGTCCCCTACGGCACTGCGTAGGATCCTACGGTCTTGGCGTGCATCCGTGCGTCGCTGCGGCCCGGTCCCAGGTCGATGGGCACGTGCACCTTCCGCCGACCACTGGCGACAACATCGATGTACTGTGGAGACCTCACGCCCCACGTGTTGAGCAATTCGGCGGTGCGTCCACACGGCCTCCCGCATGCCCACTATACGCCCTCGCTCAAAGTCCGTCAACTGCACATACGGTTCACGTCCACGCTGTCGCGGCATGCTACCAGTGTTAAAGACTGCGATGGAAGTCCGTATGCCACGGCAAACTGGCTGACACTGACGGCGGCGGTGCACAAATGCTGCGCAGCTAGCGCCATTCGACGGCCAACACCGCGGTTCCTGGTGTGTCCGCTGTGCCGTGCGTGTGATCATTGCTTGTACAGCCCTCTCGCAGTGTCCGGAGCAAGTATGGTGGGTCTGACACACCGGTGTCAATGTGTTCTTTTTTCCATTTCCAGGAGTGTATGTTGGTTACAAAAAGGCCATCTGAGGGCCTGTAACCAACTGTGTGCTAGACAAACTGCAGTTACCCTTAAGTTATGGTGTGGGGTGCAATTTCGTATGTCAGTAGGAGGACTCCCGTGGTTAACCCTCGCACCCTGACTGCACATTTGTACGTTCTGTTGATTCAACCTGTGGTGCTGCCATTCATGAACTGCATTCCAAGGGGTGTTTCCCAATAAGATTGCGCTTGCCCAAGTACCGCTGTCGTAACCGAACATGTTCCACAAAGCATCGACATATTGTCTTGGTCTGCTCAACCACCAAATGTGTCCCCAGTCGAGCACGTGTGGTACATTATCGGGGGACAACTCTAGCGTCATCCACAAATAGCACTAATCGGCCCTGCACTGATCGACCAATTGCAACTCCATGAAACTCCATCCGACAAACTGACATCCAGCACCTGTACAAGAAAATGGACACAAGTTTGCATTCAACATTCTGACCGTTATATTTATTGTTAATGTATCTACAATAATTATTTTTGGTGAGTAATTAGGATCAATAAGATACTCCCTTACAGTTTAGCTACTACTCAGTGGAAATCAGTTAGCATAATTAATCACTGAAGAACAAATGTCTTCAAGAACAGTTTAGTATATATGAGTGGGATGAAATTTATGGCGAACCGAATGATGACACAAAATTTAATTTATTCCATGACAAATTCACAGTACTATTCAAAAATAGTTTTCCACATAAACTTAGCGGAAAAGGTATTAAGCAATCATGTTGAAAACAATGTAGCACTCGAGAAAATAGACTAACTTGTCAAAGGAAAAGTGAAACGTGTTTGTTAGCAACTAATGATCCTGCAATAGTTGCACATTACAAAAACAGCTCAAAGTTATTAAGAAAAATTACTAAAATCGAAAAACATGTAAATTATGTTACGAAACAGTAATTCCGCTAACAGACTTAAAGTTGTCTTGAGCCATAAAAGGGTACACATTGCTGCAATCCAAAATTTTAATTCCTTAACCAGTGATATAAAATATTTCGCAAAGAGCAAAGTAAACTCTTAAAACAAACTTAAAAAGTTTTTCTTTGCCAACTTCTTCCGTTCCGTAGTAGAATTTGTATTAGTGTAACGCGTAAATGCGGAGGATAGAATTATTAAGGCACATCTGTACTTTAAAAATATATTCGGTATGTGGCTCAATTCGCGGGTTAATTAGTTATTTGAATGTAAAACCATACATTCAACACCATTACGATTTATCGTGTAAATGATGCACGGAACATGCAACTAATTAACTAACTAATTAACTGACTGACTGACTAGGTAAGAGAGAGAAAAACTTTTCGATTTCGCTTAAAAAATCCGTGACCGCTTATCGTGTTGCCATGGCAGGACCACATCATCTCAAGTGGCAGCGCCAGCTACTGACCATGGCAACTTCCCTAAATGTTACGATATCTACCAAGTTTTACTTGAGAGTCATTCTTGAATGGATCTAAGTGTCCCCGTTTTGCTTTGCTGAAGCACCAAAGAGACTCTATATGAACAAAAAGTCTTTTTTTGTGTGTAATGGGAAGACATTTTAATCTCAGTTCGTCAGGAACTTGGTGGCGTCCCTCAGCTCTCAGATCAGTCTTTAAACGAGATGCATCTTTCAAAGCCTTTCAAAGTGAAGCACAACACTCGTAAACTGCACCTGTCCGTCTTTTTTGCCTTTCGGGAAAATATCACGGTAACGTGCGGGTTTTCTTAAGCCCTCTCGTTCAAAGCCCCAGGATGCCAAGTACCGAGTGGCTGTAATTAAAGTGCGGCTACTCACAGAGGTTCGCTGTCGGCTGCAATTACCATATGGCAGCGAAACTTGGTAGACTAATGCGTTAATGAGAAACCGATGTACGCTGGAAAACATTAGTTCCAATTTTGGCCACCAGGAGCAAATCTGGAGCTGTGAATGCAAGAAAGACGAATAGAAATGTTTCCATAAGTACTGGATTAGGAACCAGACGTGGGCAGAAAAGGTCAAACAATTGAGAAAGGCATAGTGTTGATTTTATTACGAACCGCCGCTTACACAATTTGTTCAGTATGAGCACTGGAGAGAATTGGCCGCGGAGAATATTAGTAAATGTCCCTAAATAATGAAAAGTGTGAGGTCATCCACATGAGTGTTACAAGGAGTCCATTCAACTTCGTTTAGACGATAAAGCAATCAAATCCAAAAGCCGTAATTTCAACTAAATAACTAGAAATTACTATTACGAACAACTTAACTTCGAAAGAACACACAGAAAATATTGTGGAGAAGACGAACCAAGGACTGCGTTTTATTGGCAGAACACGTAGAAAGTGCAACACGTGTACTAAAGAGACTGCTTACACTACGTTTCTCCGTCCTCTGTTGGCGTACTACTGTGCGCTGTGGTATCCTTACCAGATAGGATTAACGGAGTACATCGAGAAAGTCAGAGAAGGGCAGCAAGTTTTGTATCATCGAAAAATAGGAGGGAGAGTGTCACGGACATGCTGCAGGATTTGGGGTGGATATCATTAAAAAAAAATGCGTTTCTCGTTGCCACGGGATCTTCTCACGAAATTTTAATCACCAGCGTTCTCTTCCGATTGCGAAAATATTTTGTTGACGCCGACGTAAATAGGGATAAACGATCACCATAATGAAATAAGGGAAAGCAGAGCTCGCATGGATAGATGTTGGTGTTCGTTTTTCCCGCGCGTTGTTCTAGACTGGAATAACAGAGAATTTCTGTGGAGGTGGTTGGATGAACCCTTTGCGAGGCATTTAAGTGTGAGGTGCAGAGCAGCCACATAGATGTAGATCAAGACGTCGATGAGATTCTGTACAGCGCCACATTTGCACCTGGTGACGAACATTGGGACCAATTTTTTCCACTGTCAGTCTGTTTCACGTTAAAGCATTACGATATCTATCAGGTTTTGTTGCCGTACGAATATTAAAGCCCGTATTGGACTTTCGTGAGAATCTGAAATTTAATTGCAACCACCCAGTGGAATGCCCCCACAGCAAATACCCTCTACCACGCACCAATTAATCATTTTCAATCAAACCATCCACATTCATTCACTGTGGAAAAGTTATCTGATCTGATTTTCTCGTAATATATGCGGCGACAGCTCGTCGACGCCAAAGTATTTTCTAGTGTGTTTATTCTTTGAAAAAACAGAGATGCATATATGCATTCTCCATGGTTGTTAGAGGGTAACTAGGACAGCTTCTGGAGTATCTGTTGAGGGATTGACGTGTTTCTGAGAGATACATATTCTGCTTTTCCTCTCGCTAAAGCGATCCAATTAACATTTGTGCCGTTGGCGGTTTGTTTTGAAGAGAAAGAGATTGTAAAAGGAAAATAATTAAGGCGTGGAATCACCGGAGATCTGGACATGTAATGGAGATGGATTTAATACACGATTTCCTCCCTAAATAATGTTTGTGACTTTTTTGTTCTGGAGTGAATGAACGAATGAGTTTTTTCTGAATCATTTGTTGATCACGTTGGCCCTGTAATTAGTGGGGAAGTTTCAGCTGTGTCGAAGAGAGCCTGCAATCACTGAGTCTGTGTTAAATCATCCAAAAAGGCTTCGTACACATCTGGAATTCGCAATCTTTCGTAAAAGGAACAAATTGTCCAAACGATTGATTCTCCCAACTGACTGCAGTGTTTAACAGTAATAATAAATGTAAAGATCTCTTACAGCAAGCCAGCCCACTGATTACCAAGACGAAGGACTCCACCCCAGCAAAGATTCTATTTGGCTGATTCTTTTTATCACGTAATGAAATCTTATATTAAAAACTATACATAGATAAAGCAGAGAAAGAGAAAGAGCGAATGAAAATAGAGATAATACTAACAATCCTCCATTTGTCTAATTTTTCGCCTGTCTTATCACGGGTCAGCCAAGAACTGGGAGGGCCTTACTTTACTGTATAGACTTATGTGTGAAGGTGAAAGGATCTTAAAGACAACAGATACACGACATTGCACAGAGATAGCGGCTAGCTGCATTAATAATCTATTCCTAGATTAAAGAGACGGCAACTTATTATCCGAACATTTAAAATGTTAAACCAGTATTACTGTATTTTGTAGGATCTAAGGATAACCTCATGCGACAGCCGAGAAGGATTTGAAACAAGTGTTGCAATAAATTGCAAGAATTACTCCATCATGCCGAAGTAAGTAATTCACACATCTGAGGACAAGTGCTATCAGAAGAAAAAAGTCATCTGAAGCAACAAAATTGAAACTAATGTGTGATATAGTTACATCCGTGGATCCTAGAAGAAAGACGAATGAACAATATATATTCAAGCCTCTTTTAACACGTAATTAGCTTATATTACAAAACGTCAAGTGAACATCTTCGATACTGTGGAGCACATCCCCTCTGCTTCAAGCACTTTCGTTCCATATTTTTGGACGAGGTAGTACGAACCAAAACAATAAAACAGTGTACAGTAAACAAAGTTTCTAAAATATATACCTAAAAAGCTATGAGCACTTGTTCATCAGCCGCGCGGAGTGGCCGCGCGGTTTGAGGCATCATGTCACGGACTACGCGGTCACTCCCACCTGAGGATCGAGATCTCCCTTGAGCATGGCTGTTTGTGTTGTTGTTAGCATGAGTTAGTTTAAGTAGTGTGTAAGTCTAGGGACCGATGACCTAAGCAGTTTGGTCCCTTAGGAATTCACACACATTTGAACAACTTGTTCATCTTCAGGTGAAACACATCTCTTCTGCTGAACAGCTGCCCATAACTCTTAATGTATGTATCTTAGAGCCCATGTTTACTTGACGTATTTTTCTTGTATTGGTTCATATTTCCACCTCTGAAAGTTGCCTACCTTACAGTCTTAGCAACAACAGTAGTGGTACATGTATTCCACTGTCAGAGGTATTAGAACGATCTTCCCGTATAATTTTCGACTCGGTCGTTTCCGCAATAGACCCCTTAACCTTAAACTAATCCATTTACCCTTCTCCATCATCTCTGAAATTTTGTAACAACATGATGGAGTCACCTAGTACGTGGCTTTCTAACCATCTGGTAGACCAATATGTTCGCAAAGTCTTAATAAATCAGCTAAGTTACTCAATCTTACTACCATTCCACTTGTACAAAATCATTCACATCTACTTTAAAACCTCACTAAGTTGACAATCGACTTCAGCATAAGAATGCTTGTAAATTATAGACTGCACTTAACCTTCCAAGAATGACGACACCAGTCTGTGTTAAATGTATAGCAAAAACACTTGAAAATCATCGAATACAAATAATCCAATCGAGCGAAACATGAAATACACACTTATAATCTTATATCACCATAACGTGAGTACTAACATGGCCTAATTACAAAACATAGTTCCAACCTCTGTTACTAACATACTAGTACAGACTCAGTATACTGAATATGAAATCCAAGAATCTACTGTATCAGTACCCTGAATATATATTCACACCTGTAACACATCATACACGAAAGACATAAAATACAGTATCCACAATACTTTTCCAACATACATTCCTATTATGATTCCATTAATTCAGCTTTATAAATTTAATTGTATGTGTAAAAGTACGCATGTATATTTCTCTTGACTTAAATTATTAAAAATATATAAGTAATAAGCCAATAAGGCATGATCACCTGAGGCTCCATTCATAGTACACTGGCAAAGAAATTTTCAGTCATCCAACTTCTAGTTTAGTTTAAGTTAAGACAGAATATGAAACAAAACGTATTCCTGACCCAGCTGTGAAGCGTGAAATCACAGTACTTGCGTTGAAGTAACACAGAGATTAACCTGTGGGTTCCTCTCAAATGAAATTAAAATCTATTATTCAACAATATACAGAAATATTTCAGTCTGCATGCGACAAACTACAGACAGAAATATCAGTTTTCCATACAACTTTGGAACGACACTAAATAATTATCGAGCCTGTTACATGTATTAGTGGTAATTGCAGAAGAAATTCCCTCCGCCACACACCGTCAGGTGGCTTGCGGAGAATGGATGTAGATGTAGATGTAGATGTAGAAATTCCCTGCATCCTCTCAACACCAGATCATCACAAGCCATCAATTGACTATAACTACACTGTGTTGAATTCGCTGAACCTACAAGTTCCTGAATATTTATTAAATAGAAGTATGACTTCCATATCACATTATAAGAATATTAGCACAGCAACGGAGGCAAGAAAGTTATAAACATAAACGAGAATGAATGCACTTAGCAAATAATTCTCCTTTTGAGAGAAATCACATAGAATAATCTTATGTTTTATTGTTTGCAATAAATTTCTAAATACTAAACAGCTTTTTCTAATAGAATAGTGCATAATATAAGAACTTCCAGTGAAGATGGCCAAAGTTATACTCTCAGTTAATCAAAAGAAATTCATTTAAATCGATGGAAAGACAGAATGGCCTAAAAACTGCGTACATAAGTAAATTTACTTGAATGTTAAGTTGTCTGAAACGTGTATGTTAATCTCTGAACTTTCAGAAGTAAATTCATAGCAAATTGAAGCCTCTGACAGCAATTTACACAAAAATGTTTCGATTGCATATATCTGAGTATCAGAAGATGCCACGGAAACAATCGTGGGAGGCGTCCACCAGATGAAAGCAGCCACAAAATTGTAATTTTAACCAGTGATTACACAGCATATTAAGTCTCTAGTTTTAACGTCCTGAAAACATGCTTCCTGGATACAAACTTTGCAGTTTTGTAAACCGTTCATGTAGTTTTAAACCAACTTTCAAAGCATGGTGGATTAATAAAGGGGCGTTTAAAGCAAGTTAAATCAAGATAAATTGCAACTCAAATTTTTGACTGTTCTTCTACAGCCTATCAGTGTTAATGTACCACTCTTTATAGAAGAGATATGTACCATACAGATGTAATTGCGCAATATCTTATCCAACCCTTGACGAATAGAAGATGACTCATTTGAAAGCTACGTTTCGAAGTATTTTCGCCACGGCATGTGTCTTGGAGATCTCTGCAACTTGTTCTCTTATGCGTTAGCTGAAAATCGCATATAAAATCAGAAAATAGTATTGCTGCGGAAGGCAGTTTAACAATTGTTGCCCCTGCTGAAGGCAGTTCAAGAAGTATTTAAAACACGTCACAAGTGAGGGTGGTGCCTTATTGAACGATGCTTGCATGAGCACATTTGCGGACGAGCATCGAGAAACGGAGTATTGAAAAATGGCGTTATGAGGAAACGGATCCATGAGATAAGTGAGCTGAAACTCAGTTATTACGTTTATTTCATTTATGTAACTTACATCGGACCAGGGTTTCGCACATGCAGTACATTTTTACATAGCAGTTACCTAAGAAAAAATGATTTTAATGTGAGAAATAGTATTAAAATGATTCGAGTGTCTATAGTGACAACGTGAGAAAACAATTCTAACTATGAACTCACAACATTAATACTGGCAGTACATTTGCTGTTGCTGCCACTAATAACGATAATAATAACAACACTAATAACAATAATGGTATTGGCAGACATGGAAAGAATTTATAAGTGTACACCGAGTTCTCGAGAATGGAGATTTAAAGAGATTAGTACAACATAAAAAAATAAAAAACCATAAGAAAAGGAACACATGTAAGTCAAATAAGGAAAAATTACCCAAACAGCTAAAGAACGTATTAATGTGAAGACAGGAGAAGAAAAATAAAGTAATACTGGGATATCGGGATGATGTGAGTGGAAAGAAGGATGTAGAAATTAACGAGTGCTTACAGGGACAATGCCAATCATTGCTGTTTCTTTGGTAGATATGTCATTAACTGTCTTCTGCAGCTGGAAGTGTTAGTCGGTTCTGTAACATAATGCGGGAGATTATTCCAGACTCCAGTTACTCAGAGCAAGCAGCTAAAGACTGGAATGGGAATAAAAGGCTTTTGCTCTGATGGGAACGAGTATTTCTGGCATATCGTTCAGACTAGGGCGTGAACATCGACGAGAGATATGAGGGACAGTGTTCACAGATAAGACAGTGGAGAAGACAAAGGGTATATACAAACGATCCTAACAGGCCGTTAAGATGTACTGGACTACACATTTGCAAATGACAGAAACGTAACGTGTAATTACACGAGTGCAGCACGAACAAGCAACCGTAGCTTCATAATACCCATTTTAGTATCTCAGAAATACTTCACAGATCGGCAGCAAGTAGAAAATGTTTACAGGACCAGGAGGAAAGAGGAGTGCTTTGCCCATCCTAGCGAACTCAACTTTGACGATGACCGACGCAACGTTCAAAGTACTCAGTGGAGACGTACTTTTTACCACCTAACCACAGATTACGCTACACTTAGCAGAAGGAAATCTTGGCTGTAGTGACTTTGAGTCGCACAGATGCTTAACAACTCACATACGAAAATATGACATGAAAATCTTTTATAGTGCGTGGCTTTCGATCTGTCCATTTTTATTTCTTTGGCAGCACTTTGTTTCAAATTCTCACAGTTTCCGTTTTTCAGGATTTTCGGTGTTCTAAATTTCTCCGCTACAACGTACAGTGCTCCAGGCGTATAGTTACGGTTCTTTCACATGTCCATATCAATATCTAACACCTGCAGAGCTCCTTTATTGAACAAAGATTTCTCAGTCTGTGTCAGTCAGCTTCTGACAACTTCTTGCTTCCTTACTTCCTTCTTAGCCTGTTCTCCTGTGTATTATTGCTTTCTAAGTAGAAGAAGTCTTACACTTCCACTACTGTGTCGCCTACAGTTTTGATTATATCACAGTTTTATTATGATGTACGGCACGACATAATTTCCTCATAAAGGATTTAGTCAAATTTTTAATCCATTGGGTACCAACAGTACCAGAAAAATACATAAATTTACAATTTTTAGCAAAATTATCGTTTATTGTCACAGCAAGCAATGAGCACAACAAGAAATTGGGAAAAAATAAACAATCAGTTGTTTTAAAGAGGTGGTTTCACATTGGAACCACTGGGAAATATATTTTTCAACTACCCGTCGTTTCATGTAATATGTCTGAAAGCAGTGACTCGTTTTTCCTAGACACAATCCCACGTCTCCAACTCAAAAACCGTAAAACAAATTATAGTGCTAAATATCTAACCAGAACCAGTCCTAAAATTTAATAAACATATATAAAATTACAAAATTTATAAAACTACGTACTTCCCCAGTGGCTTCATGACGTAACAAGTCATAAAAGCAAAAGCTCAAACTTAAATTTACTTTACAATAACTTTATATTACTTACTCTCATTGTCAATGATATCCTCACAAGGGAAACTCCACATCACGCGCCCCTCAGATTTAGTGGTAAGATTGCCCAATGGACAGCCAGTCAAAAAGTAGACAGAGATCAAGCAAGAAAACAGGAAGAAGGTGTACTGAAGTGTGAAACAAAGCAAAATAGAAACAGTGAACGGTGCAAGGTTAACAAGTGCAACACTGAGCGATGCTGAAGAGCTATGGGGTCTTGGCTAAAAAAAGTTGGTAGAGTATTTGATCGTCATGCCAAGGGTCCTTGGTTCAAACCACTGTTATAAAAATCTTCTGCATAGATCAAATGCAACGAACAATACCGAACAAGAAAAGGATTGTCATTAGCCACTTGGCTGAGAAGTGGGAGACTTTTATAACATATCCCACACTCAAGGGAGTAGGACAGGTCAATATCGAAGCGACGAAGAATGTTCTTTCATACTTAAACATTAGCGGTTGTCGTGCAGTTATCATGTACGATGAACAAACGCGCACATTTTCAGAATGTGGACAGGAGGGTCATGTTGGCTCTGAAAGTTTGCGGCGGCGGGTCATCCAGGTTCCATCAGGAGCAGCGGTACAATATGTTCTTCATCGATTCTACTAATTACTATTGCTGAAGTGACGGCACCTACGACGTCTGGCGCAAACTGACGACGTCGTCGACGTCTGGCGCACAGTTGGCGGCACGAGCGACGTCGGGCGGTGGGTACCGAGGCAGGTTACCACCGCAGGCAGGCGGACACTTTATTGACGAGGCACATACCGCCCGCTCTCTGCAGACGGAGTCACCAGATAAACCCTAACAGCAACTGTCAGCGCACAACGAGCGAATGGGTGTTGAGCCACGAGTTGCGCCAACCCAAGGAATCACAAGTGCCTCTTTGGTGGGCGATGAACCACACCGACAGCCTCGCTCCAGCATCTCGTGGGCGGACGACGTGGAAGACGACTCTGTGGCGGGCACATCACTTACAGAAGAGTGGGAGTTATACAGTGCTCACAATCTCCTGCGAACAGCGTGATAATACAAACTACAGGGTGGCATGGGGGTGACCAAACTCGTCGCCACTGCGTACACCGATGACTGCCGCTGCCTTCGAGGGCGAACGACAGTCACATCGATTCGCGACGATTAACGTCAAAACTTTCCGGTCGCACGAGAAGCTGTCAGTTTTACGCGACCCACTTTATGCGGCCGACACTGACGTGGCCTTGTTCCAGGTAGCATACGTTCTTGGCTTCCAGGACTTCTCCGGATAAAAGACATACACATCACAGTCGTCCGATACGGGCAGTGACTTCGCGATACTTCTCAAAGAACGGTTAATAGCCACCGACATACAATACCTTTCGAATGCCAGGTTCATGGCCCTTACGGTCCAACGAATACACCTCGTCAGTGTTTACGCACCGTCCGGTACCAGCAAGAGGCGTGAACTTTCGCTCTTCTTTACTGAGCAGGTAACACAATTATGTCAAGGCAGGACAGATGATATGGTGATATGGGCGATTTTAATTGTACTCAGTTTCCAAAGAACCAAATTCCTCATCAATCATTCTTCATCTCGCTGTTATCATTCGCGAGCTCGGTTTGGTAGTCACCTGAAACATCATCTATGCTGACAGACAGGGTTTCACGCACTTTACTGAACATTCGTCTAGCAGAATTGATAGCATACACACATCCCGCTCTCTCAGGGACGCAGTCTTGACAACCGAGTTGTGGCCAGCAGCATTAACCGACCACACTGCTTACATCTGTACCATCACGCCTCGACGCCAACAAGCGAGGCAAAGCAACAGCCCGTGGAATTTTAACATCGCTCATCTACATCTACATTTATACTCCGCAAGCCACCCAACGGTGTGTGGCGGAGGGCACTTTACGTGCCATTGTCATTACCTCCCTTTCCTGTTCCAGTCGCGTATGGTTAGCGGGAAAAACGACTGCCGGAAAGCCTCCGTGCGCGCTCTAATTTCTCTAATTTTACATTCGTGATCTCCTCGGGAGGTATAAGTAGGGGGAAGCAATATACTCGATACCTCATCCAGAAACGCATCCTCTCGAAACCTGGCGAGCAAGCTACACCGCGATGCAGAGCGCCTCTCTTGCAGAGTCTGCCACTTGAGTTTGTTAAACATCTCCGTAACGCTATCACGGTTACCAAATAACCCTGTGACGAAACGCGCCGCTCTTCTTTGGATCTTCTCTATCTCCTCCGTCAACCCGATCTGGTACGGATCCCACACTGATGAGCAATACTCAAGTATAGGTCGAACGAGTGTTTTGTAAGCCACCTCCTTTGTTGATGGACTACATTTTCTAAGAACTCTCCCTATGAATCTCAACCTGGTACCCGCCTCACCAACAATTAATTTTATATGATCATTCCACTTCAAATCGTTCCGCACGCATACTCCCAGATATTTTACAGAAGTAATTGCTACCAGTGTTTGTTCCGCTATCATATAATCATACAATACAGGATCCTTCTTTCTATGTATTCGCAATACATTGCATTTGTCTATGTTAAGGGTCAGTTGCACCAAGTGCCTATCCGCTGCAGATCTTCCTGCATTTCGCTACAATTTTCTAATATTGCAACTTCTCTGTATACTACAGCAACATCCGCGAAAAGCCGCATGGAACTTCCGACACTATCTACTAGGTCATTTATATATATTGTGAAAAGCAATGGTCCCATAACACTCCCCTGTGGCACGCCAGAGGTTACTTTAACGTCCGTAGACGTCTCTCCATTGATAACAACATGCTGCGTTCTGTTTGCTAAAAACTCTTCAATCCAGCCACACAGCTGGTCTGGTATTCCATAGGCTCTTACTTTGTTTATCAGGCGACAGTGCGGAACTGTATCGAACGCCTTCCGGAAGTCAAGAAAAATAGCATCTACCTGGGAGCCTGTATCTAATATTTTCTGGGTCTCATGAACAAATAAAGCGAGTTGGGTCTCACACGATCGCTGTTTCCGGAATCCATGTTGATTCCTACATAGTAGATTCTGGGTTTCCAAAAACGACATGATACTCGAGCAAAACACATGTTCTAAAATTCTACAACAGATCGACGCCAGAGATATAGGTCTATAGTTTTGCGCATCTGGTCGACGACCCTTCTTGAAGACTGGGACTACCTGTGCTCTTTTCCAATCATTTGGAACCTTCCGTTCCTCTAGAGACTTGCGGTACACGGCTGTTAGAAGGGGGCAAGTTCTTTCGCGTACTCTGTGTAGAATCGAATTGGTATCCCGTCAGGTCCAGTGGACTTTCCTCTGTTGAGTGATTCCAGTTGCTTTTCTATTCCTTGGACACTTATTTCGATGTCAGCCATTTTTTCGTTTGTGCGAGGATTTAGAGAAGAAACTGCAGTGCGGTCTTCCTCTGTGAAACAGCTTTGGAAAAAGGTGTTTAGTATTTCAGCTCTACGCGTGTCATCCTCTGTTCCAATGCCATCATCATCCCGGAGTGTCTGGATATGCTGTTTCGAGCCACTTACTGATTTAACGTACGACCAGAACTTGCTAGGATTTTCTGTCAAGTCGGTACATAGAATTTTACTTTAGAATTCACTGAACGCTTCACGCATAGCCCTCCTTACGCTAACTTTGACATCGTTTAGCTTCTGTTTGTCTGAGAGGTTTTGCCTGCGTTTAAACTTGGAGTGAAGCTCTCTTTGCTTTCGCAGTAGTTTCCTAACTTTGTTGTTGTACCACGGTGGGTTTTTCCCGTCCCTCACAGTTTTACTCGGCACGTACTTGTCTAAACGCATTTTACGATTGCCTTGAACTTTTTCCATAAACGCTCAACATTGTCAGTGTCGGAGCAGAAATTTTCGTTTTGATCTGTTAGGTAGTCTGAAATCTGCCTTCTATTACTCTTGCTAAACAGATAAACCTTCCTCCCTTTTTTTATATTCCTATTAACTTCCATATTCAGGGATGCTGCAACGGCCTTATGATCACTGATTCCCTGTCCTGCACATACAGAGTCGAAAAGTTCGGGTCTGTTTGTTATCAGTAGGTCCAAGATGTTATCTCCACGAGTCGGTTCTCTGTTTAATTGCTCGAGGTAATTTTCGGATAGTGCACTCAGTATAATGTCACTCGATGCTCTATCCCTACCACCCGTCCTAAACATCTGAGTGTCCCAGTCTATATCTGGTAAATTGAAATCGCCAACTAAGACTATAACATGCTGAGAAAATTTATGTGAAATGTATTCCAAATTTTCTCTCAGTTGTTCTGCCACTAATGCTGCTGAGTCGGGAGGTCGGTAAAAGGAGCCAATTATTAACCTAGCTCGGTTGTTGAGTGTAACCTCCACCCATAATAATTCACAGGAACTATCTACTTCTACTTCACTACAGGATAAACTACTACTAACAGCGACGAACACTCCACCACCGGTTGCATGCAATCTTGTAAGTAGGCTGTTTAGGTTTTTTTATTGGTAACGCCACCTCTGTATGAAAATCACTGGCTGTGCTGTGTGCAGTCTGTGGCTGCTTTGCATTGTTGTAATACTCGCCATTGTAGTGTTAGGCAGCTGGCTGTGAACAGCGCGTAGCGTTGCGCAGTTGGAGGTGAGCCGCCAGCAGTGGTGGATGTGGGGAGAGAGATGGCGGAGATTTGTAATTTGTCATGAACTGCTATATTTATATATGATGATATCAAGGTAAATACATTGTTTGTTCTCTACTAATATCTTTCATTTGCTAACTATCCCTATCAGTAGTTAGTGCCTTCCATAGTTTGAATCTTTGATTTAGCTGGCAGTAGTGGCGCTCGCTGTATTGCAGTAGCTTGAGTAGCGAAGATTTTTGTGAGGTAAGTGATTTGTGAAAGGTATAGTTTAATGTTAGTCAGGGCCCATTCTTTTGTACGAATTATTGCAAGTCAGATTGCGTTGCGCTAAAAAAATATTGTGTGTCAGTTTAAGCACAGTCATGTATAAATTGTTTAAAGGGGACGTTTCAATCTATCCTTTCTAAACACCGTCTGTACCTTTGTAAAAATTTCGGCAGAATTTATCTCTGGCTTCAGCCAGCTTTCTGTACCTATAACGAATTCAGCTTCAGTGCTTTCTATCAGCACTTGAAGTTCCGGTACTTTACCAACGCAGCTTCGACAGTTTACAATTACAATACCGATTGCTGCTTGGTCCCCACATGTGCTGACTTTGCCTCGCACCCGTTGAGGCTGTTGCCCTTTCTGTACTTGCCCAAGGCCACCTAACCTAAAAAAACCGCCCAGCCCACGCCACACAACCCCTGCTACCCGTGTAGCCGCTTGTTGCGTGTAGTGGAC
Organism: Schistocerca americana; assembly: GCF_021461395.2. Classification (NCBI taxonomy): domain Eukaryota; kingdom Metazoa; phylum Arthropoda; class Insecta; order Orthoptera; family Acrididae; genus Schistocerca; species Schistocerca americana. The sequence goes on from NC_060120.1 coordinate 63,937,634, forward strand.
TCCTGGCCTCATGCGAGTAGAAATGTCAAGTTGCAGTTGGGGGCACATGGAGACTGAGGAGCGTTTACATCTGCTTTACAGTGGTGGCTATACTGTGCCAAGCCAAGCCTTCGACGAACCTTGAAGTAGGGAAGGCATTTGATTGTGTGAACAACAACATCTCTTTAAATAAATTAAAATTCTGTGGTGTCACGGGCATTGCTGCAAAATGGTTCAAGTCATACTTCGCTAACAGGAAACAAAGGGTGTCAGTGTAAGGTACTAGTGAATTAAGTCATCGGTCATCATCAGAATGGCAAGAAATTACATATGGTGTCCCACAAGGATCCATCTTAGGGCCATTGCTTTTTCTTGTGTACATTAATGATCTCTCATCAGTTACACTGCCAGAGGCAGAACTCGTTTTGTTTGCAGATGACACAAGTATTGCAATAAACAGTATGTCGAGTGCAGTTCTAGAAAGATCTGCTAATGATATTTTCATGGATGTTGATACATGGTTTAAAGCCAACTCACTGACATTAAACTTCGAAAAGACTCACTATATGCAATTCAGAACCTGCAAGAGGTTTCCACCCAGCATATGCATAAAGTATGAAGAAGAGCAGATAGAAGAGGTTGACAGTCTTAAATTTAGTTGGGAGGAGCACACCACAGAACTGCAGAAACGCCTTAACAAATCTGTATTTGCAATTCGAGTGTTAGCTGACATAGGCGACATAAAAATGAAAAAGCTTGCATACTTTGCCTACTTTCAGTCCATAATGTCATATGGTATAATATTTCGGCGTAACTCTTCAAGTCAAACAAAAGCGCGTAATACGTATTATTTGTGGAGTAAATTCACGGACGTCCTGTAGAAACTCTTCAAAAAACTGGGTATATTTACTCCTTATTGAAATTTATCATAAATAATATATCTCTTTTTCCAAAAGACAGTTCAGTTCATACATACAATATCAGGAACAAAAATGATCTGCACAAGGACAAGAGCACTTACTTTAGTTCAAAAAGGGGTCCACTACTCAGGAACACTCCTCTTCAATAATTTGCCAGTAAATATAAAAAATTTAGTTACAAATAAAGATCTGTTTAAAAGGAGCCTGAAAGACTTACTAGTGGCCAACTCCTTCTACTCCACTGACGAATTTTTTAATAGAAACAAATGATGTATCGTATATATTCATGCTATTAGTATTGTTATTTCAGCTTAAAAAAATAAAAAATAAATATTGACATGTTCCACATCCACGAGGATCTCCTCAGCACGGATCTACGGAACGAAAAACTAATCTAATCTAATCTAATCTAAGCTGCAGCATGGGGGGGTAGCAATATGGAGTTCTACTACGCCATTCTGAGGGAGTGTTCCGTTATGCCCCTATTACCGGACCGTCAACCGAGCAAAAACGAAGATTTTGACGTTGACACGTCAACACCTGGAAAGGACCATCATTCGTGCACGTCGAACGGTCGGAATCGCCAGCGAACGGCCTTCCATCGTGTACCATACAGCCATGGAAAGAAAGTGCAGACACAGGATATTGATCCATGAAGCGACGATAGAAGATGGCGTCCGTCACGTCACGCAAAGAGACATAAGCAATGCTTAGTTTACCCATTATTCTCACCTGTACGCGGAGAAGAGATGTGATCCAGAGATCATTACTGCTGTCGCTGGTTTGACGTAGGCAGCGGTTACTCCGGAACTTCAACAGGAACTGCTACAACCGGTGACTGAAGAAGAAGTGTTGGATGCCATAGGAAAAGGGCACCCAATAAGTCATCAGGACCGGATTCGTTACCCTTGGAGTTTTATTGGACGTTTCAGAGACTATTGGTGCCCTATTGGACTACTATACGTCAAGAGCTCATGACACCAGAGGTGCAGCTTCCGACTGCATTTGGAAGGTATCATCATCCCAATCCACAAACCTCGCCAATGATCACGTATTACGGACTACCGATCATTAACATTGTTAAACTCTGATATGGAAATTTTCACATTTCTGCTGGCAGCTCGAATTCGGCGTACGACACCAGTGGATCAGGCATCGATGGGTGGGGCTCATAACAGCCGCACCCCCATGTGCCGCTACAGGGACCTGATTGCCCTAGCTAAGCCGTGTCACGTGCCGGGAGAGCTGGCTGCGATAGGCTTCAGTCAAGCATTTGATCGCGTCAGTCATACGTACGTCACTGCTGTTCTTCGGAATATGCATAACCCGCGGGCTTTCGTCGAAGTGGTACTCCGCCTCCTACGTGATGCAACATCGAATGTGCTTGTCAACAGTAAACTGTCGAACACCTTGCAAATTCGTCGCTCTGTTAGCCACGGATCTCCATTATCGACAATACTGTACGCTTTAGTATAAGAACCTTTGTTGTGCGGTCTGCGACACCGCCTCACGGGTTTGTCTCTTGGTGGCTTCGTTTTGAGGGGCACTGCGTATACGGATGATCTGATGTTAACTCTTCGTGACGAACGTGATGTTCGCAGAGCCTTGGATTGATTAGCCACTTATGGTGAAGCTCCGGGGAGTCGTATAAACGTACATAATTCGATGGCTTTGAATATTGGCACTGGGATGACACCTGCAAGCGTCCCCCGCTCAGACTGTGCGATGATATCCGCTGTCTTGGTATCGACTTCACGGTCTACATCTCACGCATGACGACCATTAATTACCGGAGCCTCTTGCAATACATCCGAACTGGATTGTGGGTCATCGTCTTCATACATTATACCCTCGTCAACTTACCGAATTTATTAATGACTATCAGGCATCTCGACTACTGCATGTAGCTTAAACAGTGCCGATGCCTAAACACATAATTCGGAGCATTATGGTGACATTGGGTTCCTTTGTTGGCGCTGGAATGACATTTAAGGTTCCATACGACTCCCTCACTCTTCCTAAAGTACGGGGCGACTTGGCCTTGTCAATTTTCATGATCCAGCAGTGTCTCTATATGTTAGTACGCACCTCGAGCTTTGGCGACGATGCCTCACTGATGGAGGGTCTGGCACCATATTCCCTTGACCCTCCGGTGGCTCTTACTGAGATGCAGGTGCCCTTTTCCTACTTTTGGAGGTATTGTCCAGAGTATAGCTCCCTACGTGACATTCTCCCCCTCTCTAGCTTACCAACAGCCAGTGACATCTATCGCAAACCACTTCGCCACCGGTTGCCTAATGTCGAACTGAGATGTCCTACCGTGAACTGGAACGTATTATGGCGCACTGTCAACGCGGTAACGCTAGATTCAGACGTACGTTCGACCAGTTACTTGATGGTGAACAGAAAATAAATTACTCGAAAGAGACTCCATTGGATCCCTCTTGCAGATTCGCCTTTATGTGTGAATTGCAACGTCCAGGATACAGACGAACACCGGCTACATTGTGGGCTAGTGGAAGAGATCTGGTATTTTGTGCGTCAAATTTTGGCTCTCTTTTTACGGATGTCGCCCGCTTAAAGTCGATTCCCGCACTCTCCACTACCCGGACGCTGTTTATTACCCGAGGACGAAACACAACACTGTCACGTGGATCAGAGGTAAATCGATTCATTATTTATTTGGAGGTGGTGTCACAGAACTCATGCATTTTTGGAAATGTTTAAACGATCGCCGTTATGCTATTGTGAAGAAACCTAGGTACAGTTAATACTTTTAGAACTTCTTGCGGAGCTTCTTTCACGATTCGCCCCGTAGCAGGATTATTCATCGTACGAGATAAATTTGATACACTGACACAAGGAGATGAACAGGTAACGGTACCTACACGACATTACAAGAAGACAAGCTATGAAAATGTGGCGGCGGAGTCCGTGGAGTATTGACGCCGCAGAGCGTGTTACAGAAATGTAGCTTTGTATTTATTTTTATTTTTTCTCTGAGACAAGTCATGGAAAAGGCGGATTTATTTTTACCATTAAATAAACGAATATTCTCCTGTGGTCTTTTATCCTTTCCACATGTTCCTGCTTGGCGATGGAGACATCGTAGCCAGGCCTCGAACAATGACCCCTGCCCACTTTGATCCCGAGGCCATTCCTTCTGTTCCTTTACCCTATTTTTTTTTTTTAAAAAAAAGTGGTAACGGTGTTGGACTGCCACGCGGACGACTCAGTTTCAAATCTCGTACGAGTTATTTGTTTTATTTTATTTTTCGCAAAATTGTGAATTATCCATCCAGTCAATGAAATGTTTGTTCTCCTTCTGTAGTCTTGGCAACTGTCATACTATACATTGGTTGTAGAATATGGGTCATACGGGAAGAATACATTACCGTAGCAAGTAAATGTGATGATTAGTGAGCCAGCCGGTGTGGCCAAGCGGTTCTAGGCTCTTCGGTCTAGAACAGCGCGACGGCTACGGTCGCAGGTTCGAATCCTGCCTCGGGCGTGGATGTGTGTGATGTCCTTAGGTTAGTTAGGTTTTAGTAGTTCTAAGTTCTAGGGGACTGATTACCTCAGATGTTAAGTCCCATAGTGCTCAGAGCCATTTTGATGATCAGTGAGAGCAGACGAAATACCACACAGACGTCCCACAGAAATGAATACGACAAATAAACCGGTGTGAACTAGGTTACAGCAAAGGAATTCAGGAGTCAAAACTTCCTAAACGTAACACAACTTCAAAAACGTTAAAAACATATGTTTTATCATAGCACAGGGAAGCCTATGTGATTTTCAAACGCGTTCGTTTGTTGCTGCTTATGTGACGAACTTCCTTGGAAGCGATCACATTCACAAACACAGGAACACGTAAATCGGTCACGGAGGCATATCTCACTCACTCACCAAACGTACAAATTAGTTTAGTTTAGTTTAGTTACGCCATGTTTCGTAGATCATTTTCACGATTATTTTATCGATATGATGTGGAACAAGTCAGATTACAAGATACATATGCACACATGAATTATGCTAATATTAATATTACTTAAATTTTTAGTTCTACACATGCAGCTACATTTAGAGGTAAGAGTTTTTTCTTACCAGTTCTGAAACGGAAACTCGTCCATGCAATAGAAGGAGCAATAATGCTAAATGGTGGTGTTGTGAATGATAATTCGCAAGTTACAAGTACATTTAACAATCACTTTTTGAATGTAGCAGCAAAAATAGGGTTAAAGGATTCAGTAGAAGAAGCAAAAAATTGTTAAAAATGTCATTCCCCTGCACTTTAGGCATTTACAAATAGCATCTATACCCCCCACTGAAATTAGGGAAATTATAAATATACTGAAAAACAAGAGCTCATGTGGTGTTGATGGAGTCTCTAAGAGAATTTTGAAGTGTTCTTCCTTAGTGATATATGTAATGCTTCGCTGGCACAGGAAATTTTTCCAGACAGATTGAAATACGCAATTGTCAAACCTCTTCATAAGAAAGGGGACAAGAGTGGCTTAAATAATTATAGACCAATCTCATTGCTGACTCCATTTTCTAAAACATTCGAAAAAGTTATGTAGTCAAGAGTAGTCTCACATTTATGTGAAAATAATTTACTCAGCATGTCACATTTCGGATTCCGGAAGGGTTACTCGACTGAGAATGCTATCTACACATCTACCCATCAAATATTACAAGCCCTAAATAACAAATTATCGCCAGGTTCGTCGATAACAGATTCCTATCAAATGACGAATGTGCCGTCACTAGTGCCGTATATGAAACACCAGACGTGCCTTCCGTTGAGGATTCGGTTGGCTTGTCGCCTTGATCAAACGTTTGCGGTTCCCATTCGAAACCCACTTCCTTTCTGCTCCGAATAGAGTAGTTTTACAGAATCAACTTTCATTATAGATCCCTTCCTTACACCTCGCTGTTGCAAACTGACGATGCACCACGGCACAGACACATATTTGAATACAGTGAATAAAAAAAATGGAGAGGGGAGCTTTATACACCGCTCGTTCATTATTGTTTGATGTATTTGATCGTAGCGGACGTCATATGACATCCGCTGAAGTTCTTTGTTGACCCCTTAACTCCGTTTTTTTATTACAGAGACCACCCAGCGCTCTGAGCGAAGGCGCTGAGTTACTGTGCCAGCAACGCGTTGCATGTGCTGTGCTTGGACCGTTCTGTGTTTCCATTTTGCTCTTTTTTTCACAGTTCAGTACACCTTCTTCCTGTTTTCATGCTTGATATGTGTTCAATTTCTGATGGGCTGTCTATTTATTCCTTAAAGGAAGAACTCCGACTCTCTTACTACCTCAGACTCCAGACAACTGCACCGTTGCAACTATGAAAATAGATTTAGTGGAGGGCAAATGATTCAGATCATTACGTAGATGAAAGATGTAGTCTTTAGAGCACTAGATAGAGTCTAAAAAATCTCGTTATTAAATACTATGTATGGTCGGTTGTAGGCTCTAAAAGAACTCACAAAGACTTCTTTTTGGCTTGAGTCACAACTTTACATTGCTTCAAAATTATACATCCCTAAGAATTTCTATAAGTTAAAATATATTACAATATCTGGACTAATGGCTTAGAATGGAAGGTAGCTGGACAAAACAGATTTTACATATTAAGTTAAATCTTTAATTTCAGAATAACTTAATTTTTGAGATCTTTCTGAATGGAGAGAGAAAATGGTTTCTGTATATGAAATATACATTACTGTTGCCTAGAAGCAATAAACACCGATATCTTCAACGATTTATGCGCAATTAAGAAGAAACTTCGCAAAACATGCAAAACATGAGTGCGGCCTGAACACTGACAACATTATATTTACTGTATAAGGTTTGTTTAGCGGTTCTAGCATGAGTACACAACTGGATGTGACGTCACCGCTAATCCCTCGGCATGGACGGTGCGTAGATTTAATGGGTTTTGCGTCCTTTATTAATACTTAACTTAAGTAACGCATGTTATGCTGTCTGGTAAAACACATTTGATACTGTTCATTAATCTTGCCTATAAAGAAATTATTAAAGGCTACCTTACAAAATTTAGCTGTCGGCCTCCTGTGCTGCAAAAATGTTGCTGGATTCGGAAACTGTATCTCATACTTTCCGCATCATTGAACTACGGATGTCCCAAACATTATGCAGGGTTGTTAAGTATTGCACAATTACGATGGTACGTGTAGAGGATTTTTTATGCATGATTCTACTGAAACGAATGTACATGTGAATGATTCATCGATTACTTTATTCCCAGACGTTAACCTGCATTGTTCTGATCTGAAATAATATGTATATTGCTTTGATAACAGCTCTGTCCATATTATGCGCATTAATAATTGTGGTAATACGTATGAGCAGGTCTGTGTAAATTCATTAGGTTTTGCATGGACCATCGTGACTGTGGTGCAGAGCTTAATTCAGCAAATGAATGATGCTAAGAATGCCGTGTGTTGAACGTAGTCTCTGTTGTGGGTTTGTATCGTGTTTGATGGGATAATCACTATTAAAACAGAATCCGATAACGTCGATTCTAACATTTTAGCGCATCAGACCGCATGTGGGTGATTAGGTTAGGCCTAAAATTGACAACTGACTTAATTGCGATACGTAGTTTACGATAAGCTGTTGGTCGAATGAATTGCTGTGCTGTACGAGTGTTAAGAAATCCAAGTTTCAGCTTTAATGTTTTTGAGTGAAAAATTGTGTCTCCCCTTAACAGGCAACGTTTACCACGCTGCTAAATTTTAGCGCTGAAGCTAGCCTACACACGGACAATCGCAAACAACGCTACTAGCGAACCAAATCGACATGATCTCATTTCTTGGTGACAGGAATGACTTCTATCGACGAAAGGGAAAATAAGGCATTTGATATATTTAACTTGCAGTGTTGTTTTTGCGGCTAGATTGCTAATGAAGCCGTTTGAAGGCCTAAATGCAAACTCAAAGAACATGCTGCTCTTCCTTAGTCATCCACAGCATACAATCACAGTATATGTTTTTCAAGGATCACAGGAAGTTTGGCGTTTATGATCTCGCCATCATCTAAGTAGGTACAAGATAGCATTAACAGCCGGCCGGGGTGGCCGAGCGGTTCTAGGCGCTACAGTCTGGAACCGCGCGACCGCTACGGTCGCAGGTTCGAATCCTGCCTCGGGCATGGATGTGTGTGATGTCCTTAGGTTAGTTAGGTTTAAGTAGTTCTAAGTTCTAGGGGACTGATGACCTGAGAAGTTAAGTCCGATAGTGCTCAGCTGGCCGAAGTGGCCGTGCGGTTAAAGGCGCTGCAGTCTGGAACCACAAGACCGCTACGGCCGCAGGTTCGAATCCTGCCTCGGGCATGGATGTTTGTGATGTCCTTAGGTTAGTTAGGTTTAACTAGTTCTAAGTTCTAGGGGACTAATGACCTCAGCAGTTGAGTCCCATAGTGCTCAGAGCCATTTGAGCCCATAGTGCTCAGAGCCATTTTGATAGCATTAACACATATAGACAAGTATGAGATGGGAAATATACTCTGGAATTTCTGAAGATCATGCCGCTTGAAATTCGGGGAAACCTCAGATAAACTAAACTCTGATGACCAGACAATGGCCGGCCGCGTTGGTCTCGCGGTTAAGGCGCTACAGTCTGGAACCGCGCGATCGCTACGGTCACAGGTTCGAATCCTGCCTCGGGCATGGATGTGTGTGATGTCCTTAGGTTAGTTAGGTTTAAGTAGTTCTAAGTTCTAGGGGACTGATGACCACAGAAGTTAAGTCCCATAGTGCTCAGAGCCATCATCACCAGACAGTGTTTGAAAACCATCCTTTCAGAATACAGATCTAATTTTGATTTCGAGTCTCCCCGCCTCACGCGCCTCACCCTCACACCACATACTAAACGACGCCATTTTATATAGTTAAGACTACTCCTCTCTAGTATTTGCCTACAAGTTTTTCTTTTTTTTCTTTTTTTTTACAAATTACGTGATTTTACAGGACTGGATTCTCCAGATAAATGTATCGAAATCAGATGTACCATACCGGGCATATACCCAGTGCATCCACCAGAAAACTACCATCGATGTGAAATGCACCATTACTCGAACGATCTCTGGCTGAAAAGATGCTTTTATAGCGATCAGCGCTATTGCAAATTAGATTCAAAGTACACTGCTGGCCACCGTAAATGCAACACCAAGAAAGACAAGAGGTAGCACAACAAAATTTATTTTGTAGATAACATGTTGACCAAGTATCAAATGATTACGTTTACAGACGTCTGTGACATGTGGTTCCTGCCAGAATCAGTAGCCAGAGTAGCCGCCATTGTTGGAGATCACCGCTGCCACACGTCTCGGCATTGAGTCAAAGAGACGTTGGATGTGTTCCTGGGGTACAGCAGCCCAAGCAGCTTCCACACGTTGCCAAAGATCATCTGGTGTGGCAGCTGGGGATGTAATCTGGGTCACTCGTTGAGCAACCATGGACCACACGTTTTCTATCGGCGAAAGATACGGAGAGCGAGCCGGCCAGGGAAGCAATTCAATCTGGTTATTGACGAAGAACCTTTGGACAATGCGTGCCACGTGTGGTCGCGCATTATCCTGTTGAAATATGGCTGTGGCCGAGCCCTGAAGGTAAGGAAGGACAACTGGCTCCAGCACCTCGGATATGTAGCGCCGGCTATTTAAAGTACCGGCAATGCGCAGTAGAGGCGTGCGAGAGTAATATACAATACCGCCCCATACCATAATACCCGGTGCAAGACCAGTGTGGCGGTGCATAATGCAGCTGTCCAGCATCCTCTCTCCATGGTGTCTCCACACTCGAATCCGACCATCGTGGTGCTGCAGACAGAAGCGTGCCTCGTCAGTAAAGACAACGTCATTCCATTCTGCCGTCCACATCCGTCCGTCATCACTCCATTGGCGACGGAGACGTCTGTGGTTCTGCGTCAATGGTAGACGAAGCAATGGACGTCTTGCAGACAGACCACTCTGCTGTAAACGGCGTCGAATGGCACCCGCAGACACTGGATGATGCGTTACAGACGAAATGTGCTGTGCTATGGTTCGGGATGTCACTGAGCGATCCGTCACTGCCATGCGCACAATTTGCCTATCAGCACGTGCAGTGGTGCACCGAGGTGAATGTGATCGACCACGTCGGTCCGTCGTACCCTCCTGCATCCAACGGTCACATATCCGCATTACAGTTGTTTGGTTTCGTCCAACACGACTAGCGATTTCTCTGTATGATAATCCACAATCTCGGTATGCCACTATCCTTCCTCTGTCGAACTCGGATACTTGATCAAAAGATGTTCGCTTTTGTCTACGAGGCATAACTGATCGTCTTGTGAAACAACCACAACGTAAACACACGTGCCGAACGTACACTCGTCGAAATCGCCAAGCCTTAAATGGCGCTATGAGGTGGCGCCACAGGCGCGCGTGATGTGCGTCTGCGCTGAAATTCTAATCAGTTGCATATCTCATCGCTGCAAACTCATAGTGTAAATTTCACTTGATTCGGATGCTTCCTTCAGGGTGTTGCATTTACGGTGGCCAGCAGTGTATAAAAACCAACTCAACATGCGCAGAAGTGTCAAGTGACCGACTGACCGGCCAAATCCGTATTTGGCACTTCCGTGCCTCCTTTATCAGAGTTCACTCAGCAACAAAAACGAACTGAACGTTGTGACTTCCTGCGCGAGAAACAAATTCCAGAAACGGAACTAACTGTCTCACCAAATTTAGTTTCCGTCTTTTGTTTCTATAATGCATTACCTATGAGTGGCCGAATTTGACAAAACTAAATTTGTGTGAAAAGAAACTTTTTACACAGTCAAACTTTCTTAGCTTATGCTCTTTCTAATCTTATTGAACAACAAAATGGAAGAAAAGCTGTGTTTCATCTTAGAGAATGGGGAGCACTAAAGAGAGTCGAAACTGCTCTTACGGAGGCTTTTGAAAATCAAATAAATACACATAAAATACTTAAGGTGCGCAAATAGAACTGTACCTTGACTACTAAAGCAAACAGATAGCGTGGTCTGAGTAATACATGTGTATTTTAAAGTTCATAAAGACCGAATTGTCTTTTACGAACTATGATTTTTCTGAAATAATGTGAACAGCTGTTTCGAAGTTTTCATTGGCTCATGCGACGCACTAAACCTTTCCTTATACTATATCTGTGTGTTAATCAACTGGGTGACCGATTTTTAAAGATTGTTGGTTTCTTATGTATCCAGGAAGCGGCTATGCATCTATCGTATGACACTGCTATTATTCTCAGTTTTCTATCACATTATTGAACTGCAGGCAAGATTATGGTTAGCAAAACGAATAAATTTCCTTAATAGAAGTGAGGGTCTGTTCTGTTAGTAAATATTTTATTGAGCCCTTGCTTAATACTGTGAGTGTAACGACAGACTGATTTGAGAGCTCAATCAACTACGCACTAAGTCCGGCTCAACACATTGTACTTCAGTGTTCAAGAAGTCGGTTGTGGATAACGTCTCTAATTACACGAATCTATGCTGAAATCCCACAAAAATTCTAAACACGACACTGCATTTCAGAGTTAAAGTTTACGAATGCGAATGTCGAAAAATTTTTTAAGTACTTGAACCCGCGCAGAAATTCTTGAATTCCCTAGATTTGTGCCACAAAAAATTTTAAAAACTTGAATTGCGACTGACACACTGCTCATTAACGTACGTATTCAGTCGCCTCTCTCCAATAGTGAACTGACCCAGGTCAACAACTCCGTCCGGTCATCCAAATTTAGGTTTGCCACGATATCCCTAAGTCGCTCCACACAAATGTCCAGATGGTCACTTTGAAAGGGGCATGGCCGATTTCCTTTGACACCCCTTCGTAATAAGAGCTTGCTCTCCGTCTCTGGTGATCTCGACTTCTACCGGCTGCCAAACACTAATCTTTCTCCATTCCTTTTTTCAAACCAACATGCCAACTGCCACTACCTCACATGCCTGCGGCTGATGAGACAACCACTACTAAAGTGTTGACTCTCCTGAGAGAGAGGGGACTTTACACTGAGCTATCGTACTTGCCCATTTTGTGCGTTAGGGATGGCTGTGGGGGCAGAGCCTTCCCCTGCGGTGGGTACCCCCCATGCGACCGCAGGTTATTTCCTTCCCCCCCCCCCCCCCTCATCTTGTTGTGCCTTTAGACCCTCTAGTACACCATGCTGCCTGGGTTATCTCAGTTTTTTTACCTTTTGTGTTACAGCTGTTACCACACCCTGTCTTAAACTGTCTGACTTGCTTATATAGTTAGAGCAGGCAAGTTCCCACTTTTTTCGCTTTTTATCTTTTCATGTGTTTCTGTAATGAACTGGAGGGAGACAGTAGTTTAATCCCTTTAAGTAAATAATCACCATCATCAACGTAAGTGTTGTTGTGGGGTCAGTGTGTCGAACCCAGGACTCCAGATGACAGAACTGAAGCCAGGACCCACCACACCGTATTTTATCGGGAGGCCGAGCAAGTTCAAGAGCGGCAAGGGGCAGTGCAGAGTGATACAGCGGTATTCGGTAACATTCGTTTATTCAGATAATTTACAGCACTCGATGGGTGAAGCTCAATGTCGGCGTGACAACCACACCCTGTCCAGCGAGTTCAGCCGGTTCAGCAGACTCCTGGTATGCCGACGCTGCTGCTGCCGTCATCAAGGCCACTCAGCTGGAAGTCGGCCGCGCTCTCCCAGTCGCCGCCCACCGATGCGTTGCGACTCGCGCCGCACTGCTGCCCACAATTCCGGAGACTGTTACAGTCCCTGGTCCTCGATGCCCCCCACCCACTTTGGTCTGCTCTGCCCGACCATTGGACGAACGTGGGTGTACTGGTTACCTGTGGCCCTCGGGCCTCAGCTGCTTCCAAGACAGGACCGGAATGAAACCCACGCACTCCTAGAAGTTGTGCCGAAACTTGCCGCTAGTGATGCTTGCCGGATGGCAAGACTCGCCGCCATCTCTGGCGCTGTTGCAGCACTGCTGTGCCTCCCACAGCCTACACCTTGCCCGGACCTCACCAGGTGGGAAGCGAACATGGCCTGTAGACTCGAGTGGAACCCAGCCCCTCCTGGACCCACTGCAGATCGCTGTCACTGCCCTCTTTCAGGCAGGCCATGCGATCTCCAAGTTCCAGGCTGCCATTCCGTCCCGCCCCGCTATTGTGTCCCCGGAGGCAGAGTATAGCCTGAAAAAGTAAATAGAAAACAGAATACAAGTTTATGCAGAATACTTATAACATTGCTGCAGGACTGGCCCCTATAAGCGAAGACCAGCACAAGTCCGTCCCGGCGCTCGACTGACCTGGCACACTGTAACCCAAGCTAAGATTGTCTGTCTATTTGCATTAGTTTTCCCCTCGCTTCTGATGTAGTGTCAGAGAGAGACAGAAACTATGGCAGGGATAAATTACCACATATCAGCTACTTAGAAATCGCCACTCTTGGCTCTGGCCTAGTGCCCCGCCTCATACATCGCAATAACTTAAAGCAAAAAAAAAAAATGGTTCAAATGACTGTGAGCACTATGCGACTTAACTTCTGAGGTCATCAGTCGCCTAGAACTTAGAATTAATTAAACCTAACTAACCGAACGACATCACACAAATCCATGCCCGAGGCAAGATTCGAACCTGCGACCGTAGCGGTCGCTCGGTTCCAGACTGTAGCGCCTAGAACCGCACGGCCGCTCCGGCCGGCAACTTAAAGCAACGCTGCAGTTTTCTGCCTCGTGGTTGCTCCACCCAAAACAAATTGTGCGAGCAATACTGCAGTCACAGCTCCACGCCTGCGAGTGCCATGTTTACCTTGCCTGGCCCGGTGGCTGTTGACTGTCACCATACTCTGTCAGCGGCCCCAGATTTCATCGCCCAACCGTGCCTTCATTGAATTTTGACCAAATTTCCTTTCCTTTCAGTAGGACTAATACTAGTGCAGCAGTGTCATTCGTTTCCTTCTTCATGACGATTCTCAGCCGCACTGTGAAGAGATAATAAAGATGCTCCTGCTGAGTTTTCGATAGGAAGTCTTTCATAATCTACAATACAGTCCGTAATCCACTCCTACTGAGTTTCATCTGTGCTCATATGAACTGCTGCCTATCAAGACGCCTTTTTGGCACAGACAACGAGCTGCAGACCAACTTGGCAGAAAGCACAAACGGCTGCATTCTATGACGACTGTACTGGAAAGCTGAACAACACTACAACAAATATGAAAGGTGGAGTGGCATCATTGTGGAGACGTAGCTGGAAGGTGTAGGTAACTGTTGGAAATAAAATATTTTTGATTTTCACAGTGGATTCCATTTCGCGACTGATCAGACATTACTTTCGCAATAACCTTCATATGTATGTGTATTACACTCTGTGTCGCGTGTCCCAGAACATCAGGACCCATGGCGTTTTTCACATGGATCTGCCGTTGGGGCTCAGTATTTACGGCCAGGAACAAGGGTGGCTGCCGGGTGAATGGTCGGCGACGAAGATCAGCATTTGATTGTGGTGGATGTTGGACATGAGCAGCTGATCTGTCAATCAAATCAGTTGCTTCTGTAATCTGTTGGACCTGTGAAACCGCCATCTTCACGCCAGCTGCAAGGTGAGGTCGGTCACGTCTTTTCCCAGTTGGAGGCTATCGTCCATAGTCCCTCCCCCTGATACGTCCCCTTAGAAAAATTTATGAATGACTGTGCTGACAAACCTCTTACATTATTTGATTTTTAAACACCTGAGCAGAACTGAACGTACTCAGACATTTCGCTCTTTACCTATTCTGATCAACACTAAACTGACACACAATAGTTTTAGGGCAACGCAATCTGACTTCCAAAAATCCCTACAAAAGTATGACCCTGACTAACAATAACCTATACCTTTCATGAATCACTTACCTCACAAAAATCTTCGTTACTCGAACTACTGCAATACAGCGAGCGCCACTTCTGCCAGCTAAATAAAAGATTCTAACTACTGAAGGCACTAACTACTGATAGGCATAGTCTGCAAATGAAAGATTTTGATAGAGAACAAACAATGTATTTACCTTAATAATGTTCCAAGGTCATCATATATATATATATATATATATATATATATATATATATATATATATATATATCAGTTCACGATATCCAATATTACAAATTTACTCTTTCTGATGGACACGCGTCCAGATCGTCGGCTCTCAAAATTCTGCCATTTCTCTCCCCACATCCACCACTGCTGGCGGCTCACCTCCAACTATGCAACGCTACGCGCTGTTCACATCCAACTGCTCAGCACTACAATGGCGAATATTCCAACAATGCCAACTAGCCACAGACTGCACACAGCACAGCCAATGATTTTCATATAGAGCGCTACGTGGCGTTACCAACATAAAAACCTATACCGCCTACTTACACCCCTACTACTGGTGTTTAGACCGTGGAAATGGGAACTATACCCACCTTTCCTCGCGCGCCCATGGGTTAGCAAGCAACCACCGATGATGCAGATGAACCAGCCGTTATGCCAACCTCCACATTATTCTACCATTCTGCCAGAATCGTCTTAGTAGTCATTGCCTCATTTTGCCGAAGACTCATTTCTGGGGTATCTGGGGCCTTGCACGGTTTTGTGATGGAGGTCGGTGCAGAAATCAGGCCATTTTAGTCCCTTCGTCACGTTCTCTGGGATGAGAGATTTGTTATCCCGGCCAGTGAACATAAATATGGAAGCAGATTAGCTGTTGTAGGTCTCGTGCCAGAGTAGTGCAGAATGGTATCACGGTCTGAGCGTGCAGACCATCGTATAGATAGATCTGCTGACCCAGATGTTTACTTGTTGGCAGGACTAGGCAGAGACAGCTAAACTGACCAGTCTCATTAAAGCGATCACCTATCACAAGCCTGAATAACAACCTTTTGCAGCACAGCTCGTGCCATGACGACTTCACTGCCTTGGCCAGCTGAGCTAGGTTTCTCGGTTGAGAATCCACGATGCGAACAGCCCGATTGGGGTGGTCCAGGCAGTTTCATGGCCTTGGGCGTACAGTAAACTCATCGTGGTGCTCTTCGAACCTTACAAATACACTGCGAGCTATGTAACACATTGCATTGTCCTGCTGGTAGATACCATCGTCCTGATGAAAAACTACATGTATAAGTGTACAAGGTCCCCAACGACAGATGCATACTTGTGTTGATCCATTGTGCTTTCCAGAACCGAGGAAATGCCACGAAAACATTCGCCAGGCCATAACGCTCCCTCCTGGTTGCTTTCAGACGTTTCACACAGTATAGGGCAAAGGCCATCTGTCCCATTGAGCATGAACCGTCATTCCTCTGAAAAGGCCTCTTGTCGCCATTTAGCGGATGTCCAGGAACGGTAATGGCGTGAGAATTCCAGCCTTCGTCGCCGATGAACAACAGTCAGCAGGGGTGCATGAATCAATCGAGACATAGACATTTGTCGTATATCTGTTATGCGTATCCGGCGAGGACGTTTGTGCTTCAGAACGTACTGCATTCAGTTGCTACAAATCCTTCATGATGGTGATAAACAATATCGCACATTGTTTTGTGAATTCATCCTGAGCGTGGAGATGGAAGATAACGATTTTCCCTCACTTTTAGCGTTCATTAAACAGTCTATGGAAAAGTGAAATGGTTCAAATGGCTCTGAGCACTATGGGACTTAACAAAAAAATGGCTCTGAGCACTATGGGACTCAACATCTTAGGTCATAAGGCCCCTAGAACTTAGAACTACTTAAACCTAACTAACCTAAGGACATCACACACACCCATGCCCGAGGCAGCATTCGAACCTGCGACCGTAGCAGTCCCGCGGTTCCGGACTGAGCGCCTAGAACCGCTCGGCCACCGCGGCCGGCGGAAAAGTGAACCACCACAACTTAAGAATACGGGAAACACAGCAGCCACCATACCACATAGTCGGGAACGAGAGAGACACCCGAAGGGTTCATATGTAGCTTCCCGAAAAAAGATTTACAGCCCATTATTTTCAACGAAAAAAGAAAAGGTTACAGTAATCACGTATATGTTGAAGATGTGACCTTTCTCACAGTTGCTAGAACATGCGGAAGATTTCATTTTTCAACAGCACGAATTACCAGTACACTTATGCTGTAAGAGGGCTTCTTCTGTGTTGACAGAGCTGTTTGACGCTTTGCATTGGATCTCTGACTGCGCTTATTTGTAAGAGACTGTGTGGCTGGTTGGACTCGTTGGAAGTTAGTCGCCAGCAGTGATGGAAGTACTGTTGGGCAGTTTGAAGTTAGTCGCCAGCAGTGATGGATGTTAAATGTGAGAAGTTAGCATTGATGGTGGGTAGAGGTCTGAAGTGTTAGCGTAAGCTAACAACCTGGAAGTATCCGGCTTGGAGATTGAAAATTATTCATATTATGTATCTTTGTACTGGATGTCAATGACTATTTAGATTCGTGTCTAAACTGGATGTCACATTATTAAGGTAAAAAATACGTTATTTGGTTTGCAACAAAATCCTTCCTTTGGTAACCACAAGCCTATTAGTAGTTAGTGGCTTCAGTAGCTAGAATCTTTTATTTAGCTCACAGTATTGAAGCTCGCTGCATTGCAGTATTTCGCGTAATGAAGATTTTTGTGAGGTAAGTGCTTAATGATATGTATAGGTTATTGTTAATATTTCTTTTTAGTCACTGCCATTCTTTTGAATTAATTATTTGACGTCAGGTTGCAATTTTTTTTGAGCAGTCAGATTTCGTTGTTGCGCTAGAATATTAAGGGTCAGTGTTGGCATGATAAAAAAAGGTAAAGAGAAAGTAGGCTCAGTACGTTCAGTTTTACTCAGCTGTTTCAGAATCAAATAACGTAGAAGTTTCATCTTCTCAGTCATTCAGCAATTTAAGTACAGACACACACATTTAAAAAAAGAAGTTTCAATGCCTGTATGAAAGGGTATTTCTTAACAAAAAAAAATGGTTCAAATGGCTCTGAGCACTATGGGACTTAACAGCTATGGTCATCAGTCCCCTAGAACTTAGAACTACTTATACGTAACTAACCTAAGGACAGCACACAACACCCAGCCATCACGAGGCAGAGAAAATCCCTGACCCCGCCGGGAATCGAACCCGGGAACCCGGGCGTGGGAAGCGAGAACGCTACCGCACGACCACGAGATGCGGGCTATTTCTTAACAATGAGCAACCTTAATAATGAGTCAACAGTAAAGGGGCAATGGAGAAGTGAGAGTATTTTCATTTCATTACTGGTCCCCGTGGTCACCTGATCTCAGATTGTGTGTGTGTGTGTGTGTGTGTGTGTGTGTGTGTGTGTGTGTTTGTGTTTGTGTGTGTGTGTAAAAGACTCCGCCCACGTTCCTCCAGCTCCAACAAGCCTGGGTGGTTATACTATTGAATCCAGTAGCTCAGTAACTCGTAAATGTATGGGACCGGATTTGCCGTCACTTGAAAATTTTAATCCTAAGCATAATTGTAAACTGTACTCCAAGCCTGTATATGCATCGTATAGTGCTATAACGATGAAAAAATAATATTACGACGATGTCAAACCTTGTTTTCATGATATAAAGAAGAATTGACGATATTAAAAATGTGATTATAGTTTCATTATTTTAATTTTTGTGCTCAGTGAATCAAAGACCTTCTAGTGCACGGAATAAACTAGCATTGTTTGTACTACGAAACTACTCGTATATATGATTGTTAAGTGAGAACTGATTCTATGTAAGACATTTTGTCGGGGCGGATTTTGTTCTCGTACTGGTCGTTAGAGAAAGAAACGTTTCTTAATCGATGTATGTAATGTGAATGTATAAAGGCTATAAAAAGGAGAGAGATAATCCTTGCGGACAATCGCCGTATTGTATAAGAAAAGGTAAATACAAGTTATTCAAAACAAATATCTCTAAAGTGTATCGTCTTGTGATTTTTAAATTGCGGTGTTTCATCTAAACCTGTCCTGAATATCAGTGAAGAACATTTATGTCATCATATATTTTCTTCGTTTGAGCACGGTTGTGATTCGCATGTTACTTTTTGTTACGCGACGTGTTAAGAATATTTTCATTATACGCGCAAAAAGTGCACACAACTTTAATCGTACCTGCATCTTTCGGAAACGATAACTCTTAGTCAGTACAATTACGCGAATACCGTCTAAATCGCAACCGTGATCACAAAAGTGTTCCCTGGACCTGATATTTATAAATGTGTAGACTTGAAAGGGAACAGCATTGCACCATCGCTGGCTCGCAACAATTGAAAGAAAACAAAACAGGGGCTGAACAACTTTAAATTTTAACGCCGTCAGCGTTACGAAATCTGAACGACGTAAGTTAAAAAATTAAATATTAACAGGAAGAGAATTATTAAATTTTAAATATTACATCATAGCCAGAATTTAAAGCATTTTAGCATCATTACGTTTCTTTGCAATAGTACTTGAGTATCAGATACCATCATATCTATTTAAAGACAGTGCGTAAATAAAATTGCCACCTTTTATAATTATTATTATAGCAATTCAATCGATTTAAAGGACGTATCCTTCTAAAATTGTCTGGTTCTTTCGAAATTAAAAACGTTATAGTCCTATGCATTGAGTTAAAATATACATCATGTTTATATCTTCACAAAAGATATGCTCGTGTCAAATAGGATCAAAATTTTTAAATATTCTCTATTATCTTATGATCTGAGACTGAAGTGTAAATTCTTCTTTTCAAGTGAACATGAAAATTTCGCGGATTTGTACAATATGGTTTTGATATTATATAATCTGCATTCACGTACAGCGTATAGTTTTGTGAAAGACTCTGTACATTAAGAATTTGTATGCGGTACTCCACTATACAAATTGCATTTTGAATTCCAAAGTCAGGGATTTATGTAGTGACACGTTCGGTAGTGCGCACTGTAGGATACCTCCACAGGTCTGGCCGCCGTTGCAAGTCTGATTGCAACGCCGCTCTCTGGCAGCGCTCCTGTAGACAGAGGGCCGCATTCGTCACAGGTGGGGTTGTGAACAAATGGCTTCCAATTTGCCAGCTAATTACGGATTCCTGGCGCGTGGAGCGGACGCGTCAGCAGTGCCGGTGCGACCCAATGGCAATGGCGCCGGCTGTGCGGAACAACATGGCCAGAGAATAAGTGCGCTGATTAAACTACCAGGGTAAAACAAATGAGTAATTAATCCGTCACATTAGGTACCCGTGTGCCGTGTTCCTGCGTAATACGACGAAGGTTTTGAGACAACAGCTTTGAGGGTTGAAATCGGACTTTCGTATTTTCACTTTCTTTCCCTTCTTCCTCAAAAATAAGTATCACTTTGTTTTCCATATCTTCGCAGGCTTAATGAGGCACCCGCACGCGTTGTAGCTGATTGCTTTTTACTCTGAGAATAGAAATTTTCTCTTCAATAATCACATACACTGATGGCTGAAAACGTTATGATGACAGTCCACTGCGGTTCGATGGCGTTGAGAGTACGTGAGGCGGTCCGCTGCCCCTTTCTATTCGTTTTATGCAACCCGCACTACGACAGGATCAGAAACGGTGTCCGAACTGACGACAGATATAGTCGATACGAGTTCCCTCACAGAGCTTTGTTCGACTGTTAGCAAACGAAATCATACTGTAAGAAATACAAGTGAGGATTGGCCATGAGTTACACCGTGTTTTCAGACCAAGATATAGCTTACCTCAGCCATACTTACCCTAGTGTATCCAATCATTCCTTGTGTGGTTAGCGGTGCAGTCATACATATTTTGGATGTCTCTGTAAGTTTATCCCGTTTATAGTACTTAATCTCTCGTAAATAGTTCAGAGGTTGTTTACTGGAAAGTAGTTATTTCCACACTTCCCATACTGACTGTCTCCTGTTAATTTCGTTGTTTCTATTTGTTTGACACACTTTATAAGGTAATGTTTCTAAATCATTTACGAAAGATTAAGTACTTTAAACTGAATAAACTTACAGAGACGTTCAAATCTTGTATGTCTATACCGATAATTACAGCGCTTCCGCCATTGATGGTAACATTTCTGGAACTCAACTTCTGTAATATCCTCCAAGACCATCGTCACAGCTTTTTGGACATCTTGTGTTGTTTGACAATGGTGTCCCTTGACCGCCGTTTTGACTCTTGGAAATAGAAAAACGTCGCACGGTGCGATATCTGGTGAATAAAGTGGCTGTGGTAGTACTGAAATTTGTTTTGAGGTTAAAAATTTCTGATCTGACACAGCAGTATGGGATAGCGCATTATCGTGATGCAGAATCCAATTATCAGCAATGTTGGCACGGACGCGAAGAACTCTTTCACGAAGTCTTTCTAAAATTTCTTTTTTAGTAATATTGGTTAACTGTTTGTCTGGGAGGGACCCACTCTTTATGAACAATTCCCTTGCAATCAAAGAAGCACACAAGCATGCATTTCACTTTTGATTTTGACATGCGAGCTTTCTTTGGTCTGGGTGATCCCTTTGAGCTCCATTGCGAACTTTGGCGTTTGGTCTCTGGAACGTACTGGAAAAACCAACTTTCATCACCAGTGATAACACAGCTCAACAATTCTTGATTGATTTCCGTTTCCTCTAACAGATCGGCTGCCACATTTTTCCGTGGTTCTCGCTACTGTGGTGTGAGATTTTTGGGGTCCATTTTTGCACAAATATTTCCCATACCAAGATTTTCAGTTATTATTACACGAACCGTTTCTCGATTGATGTTCAGTTCTTCTGCAATCATTTTCACGGATCATCTTCGGTCAGATCGTACGAGTTCACGCACCCTGGCCAAGTTGACATCCGTCCGTGAGGTTGATGGTCGTCCACCGCAGTCTTCATCTTTAACATTCGTTCTGCCTTCACTAGACATTTTATGCCAATGAAAAACTTGAGCTCTTGACATAACCTCCTCTCCAAAAGCCTTCTGAAGCTTACTGTAAGTTGTCGTCGCGTTTTCATCCAATTTAACGCAAAAGTAAATGACATACCGTTGCCCAATATTATGCGGTTCCATTTGCGTGACGAGAGACACAATCATGTGTTAACTTATTACAGCACAAGTCACGACTGAGCAGTTGCAACGATGTGGCGCTTATAGACCAAGGTCAAAGATATATTGCCTACGCAAGCCTGCAGGGTTGCCGCATCTCGCATAGAAAAGCAGTCTCATACTTTATTGTCACACCTTGTATATCTTGGTCAAATAATACTGTATAACTCATGACCAATTCTCACTTGTAATTCTTTTTAACGGTATGATTCCGTTTGCTAGCAATCACCCAAAGCTCCGAAAGGGATCTTACATAGAATAAGTAGTTGTCGCCTGTCTGGATACAGTTCCTGATACAGATTTAATGCAGGCTGTGTATAACGATTCGGTAGGGGCAACTGATTCACCTTGTATAAGTGTAACGGTAACGCATGGAGAAACAATCTAGTTACAATACAGGCCGCAACTTGCGAAACCCACTGCCTCTGTTGTAGCCCAATATCTGCGAACGAGAATTGCGGAAATGGCGAAGCTGGTCTGCTGTTTGTGATCTGCTGTTGCAGGTGTCAATAAAATGTAGCCGAAAGATGTTAAAACCACGAATAGTCGGGAAGCTGCCGGACTCCAACGCCTCATCACAGAACGTGGAACTTTGGGGCTTACCCACTGTGCTAAGCAGGATAACCGCGATCTGTGACAGATCTGACGACAGAGAACGATGCGGTCAGAACACGCCTTTCAGTGCACGTTGTTGAACATACGGCTGTGTACCCGATATGTTCCTATGTTGACCAAACCTCATGGTTAGTTAAGATTGCAGTGGGCATGGAATCAGCGAGATCGGACCGTGTATCTAAACGTGTCGCCTGGTCAGCTGAATCACTTTTATCGTTACACCAAGACTGTTGTCGTCTCCAGATGAGCCCACACGAATAGTAAACGGTTGTGAAAGCACACTTGACCTTTAAGCAACAAATAATCCTGAGTTAATAACGAGCATCAAAACCGACTCAGGGACTAGTGAACACAAGGTTGTCGTAGCGAGATTGAATATTGTAATCCCCAAATCTTCGAAAAATAAGCTAAAAATATACCTATTTAAAAAAGCAGATAAAATTTCACTTGACGCCTTCCTGAGAGACAATCTCTGCTCATTAGAAATTAATAATATAAGTGTAGACCAGATGTGGCTTAAATTCAAAGAAATAGTATCGGCAGCAATTGAGAGATTTATACCGCATAAATTAGCAAACGACGGAGCTGATCCTCCTCGGTACACAAAACGGGTTAGAACACTGTTGAAGAAACAACGAAACAAGCTTGCCAAATTTAAACAGACGCAAAATCCCCAACATTGGCGATCTTTCACAGAATCTCGAAATTTAGCGCGGCCTTCAATTCGAGATGCTTATAACAGTTTCCACAACCAAACTTTGTCTCGAAACCTGGCAGAAAATCCAAAGATTTTCTGGTCTTATGTGAAGTATATTAGTGACAATAAACTGTCAGTGCCTTCTCTGAGCGATAGCAATGGAGATGCTATCGAAGACAGGGCTGCCAAAGCGGAGTTATTAAACACTGCCATCCGAAATGCCTTCACAAAAGAAGACGAAGTAAATATTCCTTAATTCGAATCGAGAACAGCTACCAACATAAGTAACGTAGAAGTAAATATCCCCGGAGTAGTGAAACAACTCACTTAATAAAAGCAGGTCTTCTGATCCAGACTGTATACCAATTAGGTTTCTTTCGGAATATGCTGATGCATTAGCTCCATACTTAACAATCATATATAACCTAAAGACTGGAAATTTGCACAGGTCACACCAACATTCAAGAAAGGTAGTAGGAGTAATCCTCTAAATTACAGGCCCATATCGTTAACGTCGATATGCAGAAGGATTTTGGAACACATATTGTGTTCGAACATTATGACTTACCTCGAACGGTCTATTGGCACACAGTCAACATGCGTTTAGAAAACATCATTCCTGTGAAACACAACTAGCTCTTTATTCAAATGAAGTGTTGAGTGCTATTGACAAGGGATTTCAAATCGATTCCGTATTTCTGGATTTCCGGAAGGCTTTTGACAATGCAGCACTCAAGCGGCTCGTATGGAAATTGCATGCTTCTGGAATATCGTCTCAATTATGTGGCTGGCTTTGTGATTTCCTGTCAGAGAGGTCACAGTTCGTAGCCATTGACGTAAAGTCATCGCGTAAAGCAGAACTGATTTCTTGCGTTCTCCAAGGTAGTATTATAGGCCCTTTACTGTTCCTTTTCTATATAAACGATTTGGGAGACAATCTGAGCAGCTGTCTTGGGTTGTTTGCAGATGACGCTGTCGTTTATCGACTAATAAAGTCATCATAAGATCAAAACAAACTGCAAAACGATTTAGAAAAAAACATCTCAATGGTGCGAAAAGTGACAGTTGACCCTAAATAACGAAACGTGTGAGGTCAACCACATGAGTGCTAAAAGGAACTCGTTAAACTTCGGTTACACGATAAATCAGTCTAATCTAAAAGCCGTAAATTCAACTAAATACCTAGGTATTACAATTACGGACAACTTAAATTGGAACGAACACATAGAAACTGTTGTGGGGAAGGATAACCAAAGATTGCGTTTTATTCACAGGACACTTAGAAAATGTAACAGACCTACGCTTGTCCGTCCTCTTTTAGAATACTGCTGCGCCGTGTGGGATCCTTACCTGATAGGACTGACGGAGTACATGGAAAAAGTTCAAAGAAAGGCAGCACGTTTTGTATTAAAGCGGAATATGGGAGAGAGTGTCACAGAAATAATACAGGATTTGTGATGGACGTCATTAAAAGAAAGGCGTTTCTCGTTGCGACGGAATCTTCTCACGAAATTCCAATCAGAAACTTTCTCCTCCGAATGCGAAAATATTTTGTTGACACCAACTTACATAGGGAGGATCGAGCACCACCAAAAAATAAGGGAAATCAGAGCTTGTACGGAAAGATATAGGTGTTCATTCTTTACGCGCGCTGTACGAGATTGGAATAATAGAGAATTGTGATGATGGTTCGATGAACCCTCTGCCAGGCAGTTAAATGTGACTTGCAGAGTATCCATGTAGATGTAGATGTAGATGTAGATAAGTCATCATCTAGGTGATCGGCTGCTCGAAACGTACAATACGCCACGGACACAGGCCAGTAGCGTCAGCATTATCCTATGGGGGACATTCACATGGCTTCCATGGGACCTTGGGTAACAATCGAGGCACTGTGAACATTACTGCAGAGAACCTGCATGCCTTCAGTTCTTGATATCTTCCCTGATGGCCATGCGATCTTCCAGCAGGATAACTCTCCGTATCCGTATCGTAAGGTCAGTCGTGTGCTACCTTGGATTGATGAACATGATAGTAAACTCATTTTATGTCTTGGCCACCATATTCGACCGAACTGAATCCGATGCAGCACATGCGTCGTGCTATCGTGGTATCCGCACCACAGGTCAAGGTCATGTAACGTACGGAAATTGCATGATTAGTGCATAGATAACTGGTGCCACATTTCTCTGGAAACGTACGAAGGACTTTCAGAACCTATACCACGCAGAATCGCTGCTGTATTGTGCTCCAAATATAGACGAACACGCTTTTAAAGTGATAATCATCATTTTCGGCTCATTCAAATAACCGCAGCTGACAAAGAGATTAATCACTTCTGAGGTTGATAATGTCCTCAATCCAACGAGAAGATTTTGCTCCAATTCTTAATGTGTGCCAAAGGAAGCCACACATCGATGAATCCATACTTTAGATTTCCCAAACTGCAGAGATGGTGACAGCTTTATTCTACCCATCGTTCAAAATATCGCAGGATAGCATTTATAAGATTAATATCACATGATTTAGTGGGCTAATCGAGTAACGGTATCCTACCTGAGCTTTCATTGTAACCCGAATGGGTTGCTCCATTTCATGGTATGAAAAACAACCGACCATGAGGTTAGATGGTTCAAATGGCTCTGAGCACTATGGGACTTAACATCTGAGGTCATCAGTCCCCTAGAACTTAGAACTACTTAAACCTGACTAACCTAAGGACACCACACACATCCATGCCCAAGGCAGGAGTCGACCCTGGGACCGTAGCGGTCGCGCGGCTCCAGACTGTAGCGCATAGAACCGCTCGGCCACACCGGCCGGCCTGAGCTTAGGCTGTTAGCATTATTGTTAAAATATGATTGCATAGTAATCATTTACTTTGACCCTACACTGTACAAGCCAGATACAACACACTCGCTGAAAATGTTTCATTATATACGTAGGGAAGTGCTAAGTAATACGTCGGACTGTATAACGTTTTAAGCTATATATACTTCTGATACCACTATAACGCAAGAAGTAGCTCCACTGTTCCATGGGGAAATTGTTTCTACTTGAAGAACACAGTCAACTCTAAAATGGACGTAGCCCATAAATTACAAATTACTAATGAGTGCAGATATTATTTAGTATGTGAGTGGCCACAGTAAACATAGTGTTGTATCTCCACAAAAGAGCGACTGTGATATTCCACTTTCGGGTAGCGATATGGAGGAGGAATCTATTAGTCTTCGATAGATCGCAGACGGTACTCATCACGCCGCGTGATATCATAGACCTCGTGGTTCGTATGTTCAAACCCTTTAGTTTTCTTCCAATTTAAATGAGCTCTCACAGCGCCTGGAAAACGGTCTGGATACTAACATGAAGCACTCCATTACCATATTGTGTTGGTTACCTCTCTGTGGACTTGGATTTCGATTTGCATACAACTGGAACCATTTGTAGAATGCTTACGTTGGCCTTGGCACCCATTCTGGAACTTATAAGCATGAAAGTTACTGCCTGAGGCCACACATCGTCATCTCCCAGTTTGTACCGTTTGTGAACGTGTTCCGCCCTAGTTTGAATTTTACTCTGAACACCGCGCAGCAGTATTACTAATGTGTTTGCTTCCAGAGGAATACAAAACATAGTAATCTTAAAACCGAACCTTTTGTTTATAATGTTAACTGTTTAAATTACTATCACACTAGTTTCCTCCTATTCCGTTCTTTTCCTTCCTTCTTTTTTTTTTTTACTTTTGTTTTTCCTCCCTTCCCTTCCCGTAGGCTGCTGTATTATAAGGAGTTACACATTGAAACTGTATAGGAGTAGAATTTCAGTTAACGCATTTGGCGAATAAGCAAGTGGAAGGGTATTTCAGTTGTGAGTATTCTTAATTTCTTCATTGTACAATTGAATTCTTTGTCCATTAAATATGAATAGCAGTATGTTTTCCAACTTACTAAAAGATTTTTTAAAACTTTAGTGGGTCGAGACGTTCATAGCTGTTTCTACTTCTTCATTCGCTACACACAGGGTAGAGCGTCTTTAGTATGGAAGAACCCGCTATTGTGGGCCTACATGACTAGTGGAATCACCACCTCAGCAGAATCTGTTTGCTCTCGTAAAATGCGCTTGCTGAAAGGTCTCCAGATTTGAATGGCCAATGAGGAGTGTGGGGGAAGAGTCACGTGCTGGCCGCAGCACGCAGCCGAACAATCTGACAACAAAGGGCCCTGTTTCAGGTTCTGGCCTCCAGCTAAGCTTCATGTACAACCTCCTGCCACTCTCTTTCCTGCAAGCTCTCCGACTTCATTCCACTACAAAACTACATCTTACTCTGACCGCCCTGACTAGTAGTCTTTCAGCCCTCGGACCATCCAGTTGTATTCCCTATTGGGACAATTTTATTTATGATTTAAAACTTCCTTTTATTTGAAAAAGTACTCGCTATAAATACACATGTTCCTGAAATCCTGACACGATCTTCTGAAATCAGCACGTTTAAAACATTTTTCATTTCCTACCAACATTCCACTGAGATTAAGTGACAGTTCTCCTTCCTTACATTCTTCATTCCCTACGCATGAGAAGAGTCTACAATGTTGTCGAATTTTGTGGTACTTAGCCAAAACTCCCATCCAGCTGTGTGCGTGTGTGTGTGAAGAGAGAGAGTGAGAGAGAGAAAGAGAGAGAGAGAGAGAGAGAGAGAGAGAGAGAGAGAGGCATAGATGGACTCCCTGTTCTGAAACTCTGGAGAACGTTTTTAAAAATGTACTTTGTTTATGTATTTCCAGCTCAAGGAAATTTTTTGTGTGTTATTAATCGAAGACATTGAGTTTTGTTTGTTGACCTTTCCTTTCTAAAAGTTACAGACCTGAAACATAAGCGCGATAAACACCGAAATCGTAAATATCGCGTGTATTGCAACAGGGAAATGGGTATATACTAGAATATAGTGTACAGGTTGATAATCTCTTCGACAGACGTCACTGATTATTTCCATGATACAAAGTTTCAAGTATGTCACACAAACATAACGTGTGAATTTCAGTAAATGTCACATGCCACATTTTCATTTTCACAGTGTTACTTCGTGTAGTAATTTCCTGATAAATTTATCGCAACGATGGTTCCCTTCATTTAAATTACCACCTTGCACTTAAATCAAGAAAGTAATGTCTGGGGTTCCCCAGGGTAGTTTTATAGGCGCTCTGCTGTTCCTAATCTATCTAAGCGATTTAGTAGAAAATCTCTTCGATTACTTGCAGATGATGCTGTCACTTACCCTGTAATAAAATCATCACACTATCAAAATAATTATAAATGATGTAGACAAGATATCTGTGAGATTGAAAACTGGCAGTTTGCCCTAAACAGTGTAGAGTGTGAGTATGAAAAGAATGCGTTAAATTTTGGTGAGACCATAAACAACACAAATTTATATTTTGTAGATACAACTAGATACCTAGAAATTACAATCAGAAACTGGTTGACACCATCACGTAGAATACGTTATGTTAAAGGCGAACCGAAGACACTGTTTTACTGGTGAAGCAAACCTACTAAAGAAACAACCTAAGCTGAGATTTTCCTCATCTTGTGGTGTACTGTTGCGCTGAGTGAGATTGACGGAGGACAACTAAAATGTTCAAAGAAGGGCAGCTCTTTTTATTTCATCGTAAAATAGGGGAGATAGTACCACGGATGTGATAAGGGGCTTGGGTTACCATTCAATAAATCAAAAGCATTTTTCGTAATGGTGAAATCTTTTCACGAATTTCCAATCAGTACCTTTCTCCTACGAAGGCGAAATACCTGCATAGAAAGAAACGATTACTGTAATAAAATAAGAAAAATCAGAGGCTGGGTGGATTGGTATAGTTGTTTATTTTTCTAACGTGCTGTTTGAGAGTGGAACGGTACAGAAATAGTCTGAAAGCGGTTCCAAGCAACTTTTGCCAGACACTTAAGGCGAGGTTCTCATTCAAATGAGCAAAGAATAGGCAAAGTTAGTAATTTTCTGAGACAATGAAGAGACATACAAAGGATCTGTTTGTGGGTTAACAATGATCATACTTTGAACTTTATTTTAGATTTTCAATGCAAAAATATGACGTCCTAAATTTGGTCAAGGACCTGCGTGTTCGAAGAACGCAGAATGCGTGTGGTGTAGTCCCTCAGGAGTTATCTGATATCAAAAATGAGTAACATCAGTCAACACTACATTAAATTGATGTGAGCTTATACCTAACCAGTATAAAATGATTCTAACAGTACGGTGCTAATTCGAACTTTGAGTTAGATTTTTGGGGTTTGTTTCACTCTTGGCGGATTTAGAAAAATAGTTAATATAAGCAAATTTCATTCTTTGTAAGCATACGCTCCCAAGAAAAGTATTTACTTTTCGAGGGTCAGAGGTAGAAGTAAATAGGCTGAACCCTTTTTATTTTATGTCGCAAGCAGTTTTGAGAAATCGTTTCTCGAGAAAAACCCGTTTAAAATTTAGGAAAAACTTTTACATGCGTTATTAGTTCAAGTTGCATAAGACTACATATTAATGTATTTTTTTGATGTCGCTGAACACAAAAAAGGAAGTTGGATTTTCAAAACTCGATGTCGTTAATCCAATATGGCGAACTAAAATTATATTTTGAACAATTTTGACCAATATTTGACGAAAAAAGTGTTTCGTTACTTACGTTTAGTCTGCAATTCCAGAACCAACCCAACCATTGATCTAACTCAAATTGTTACTGGAAAGTAATTCTCTCGTTCCTCAGGGCAAGAAAAGCCTCTCTGGATGACCTGCGTATACTGCATTCGGCAGCCTGCACACATTGTTCGCAGTGGTGGATACAGAAAAACCTGAAGGAGGGGCCCTAAATATATCTTGAGCTACCTTTCCTTTCAGCGTAATAAAAAATAAGTTTCATTTAAACTGATTATACATATACATAAGACAATGCGATCTTATGATATAAAAAAGTTACATTTGTGGTTCTCTTCCTTAAATGATGAATTCTATGTTCCTATTCTCCCTGGAAAATTGGTTAATTAAGGCCGAGTTTCCAACGATGCCGTCATCATGCAATTTATGTGTGTGGAACTTTTTATTGTGGATTCCATCCTTTCTAGTGCATTCGATATAGGGCCTATATAGTAACAATGGTTTTTTAGGAATCTTCTCGAAAGCCACTATTACCGGAGATACACGCATCAGCAATTTGGAAATATGGAAATTTGTGGTAAGTTCCTATGGGACCAAACTGCTGAGATCATCGGTCCCCAGGCTTACAAACTACTTAATCTAACTTAAACTAGCTTACGCTAAGGACAACACACACACACACACACACTCACACCCATGCTTGAGGGAGGACTCGAACTTCCGGCGGGTAGAGCCGAGCGAGCCGTGGTAAGGCGCCTTGGACCGCGTGGCTACCCCGCGTATATGCATTGACAGTTTCCCATACCTAACTCGTATTTCTGCTTCGGAATGTAAACTAGCTTCCTATTCGGTGAACAGTCCGTATTTATAACACCAAATATCGAAGGTTCTCTGTACAAGAAAACAGTAGAATATTCGCGACTTTTCTCGAACAACTGACAGATAGAATACACATCGATAGTTTCCCATACCTAACTCGTACTTATGCTTCTGAATGTAAACTAGCTCCCTATTCGGTAAATAGTCCGTATTTATAACGCCAAGTATCGAAGGTTCTCTGTACAGGAAAACAGTAGAATATTCGCGACTTTTCTCGAGCAAATGCCAGACAGACTATCGGCATCGTTAGAACGGCCGCGACTTTCTCATAGGTATGTGTTAGCTATCTATGTGCGAGACAGAAACGTATAAAATACGATGACGCGGAAGCGCGCGCTGCCAAGACCACCTGGATACTGTAGTTGGTCTTGATAGGAAAGTACAACTACTCGATAACTCGATGCAGTCGAGTCGACTGACGAAAGAAACCAGCGAACGGTACGGGCTGACTGGCGGGAGTCGCGCACCCCCCAATATTTATCCGCCACTTGTTGTTCGTCAGCTTCTTCGGCGAAGCCGGCCGAAGTGGCCGTGCGGTTAAAGGCGCTGCAGTCTGGAACCGCAAGACCGCTACGGTCGCAGGTTCGAATCCTGCCTCGGGCATGGATGTTTATGATGTTCTTAGGTTAGTTAGGTTTAACTAGTTCTAAGTTCTAGGGGACTAATGACCTCAGCAGTTGAGTCCCATAGTGCTCAGAGCCATTTTTCTTCGGCGAATATGTTTGCATGTGTACTGCAATATAAACTATTTTAGCATCTTGTGAGCGTGCATCATAGCACGAAAGGTTTTCTACCTGTAGCTGGCGCCTCCGGCTGAGAGCGCCGCACACCGGCCGCGACACTGCTTCGATGAATGCACTGTACAAACTTCTGTAACGCACGGATTAAAAAACATTTTCGTCCCAACATTCTTTCAAAAATTCAATAAGAAAAAAATTGAGTTATCGATGGTAGCACAGCTCTGTCAAAACAGGTAATCTAAAAAAGGTTTACAAGCGATCTTGGGGTACCAGATATTTCAGAATAATGCAAAAAACAATTCAGACTGCCCCCAGCTGTTGAGACAATGTCAAACATATAAATAGGAAGTACGTAGATGTAAATCGTTCACGTACTGAGACTCAACTTTTTGCACTGTTTACTGTTACATAGAATTCCACTTTTTAATCGAAGACCTCAGGATACTAAAATGATTGGTGGCTTTTAGATTTTATGGAAAAGTTGTTTGTACAATTGTCTTCAACTACAAAACTTAAGCTTTCAGTTAACAAACAATACAAAATTTGTATAATCCGGCATAACGTTTAAGTTAGAGCTACAGTGCTTGGCCAACGATTCGTCTGAAAAATATTCACAGTTCTATGCGACCTCAATACTACGAAAAAATCCTTGCTACACAGGACACCGAAGATTGTCCTAGAACGTATTAGCGATGTTCTAATTTCCTACTCATCTGTGCTACCGTTACCACGAAATACATCAAAAAATGGCTCTGAGCACTATGGGACTCAACTTCTGAGGACATTAGTCCCCTAGAACTTAGAACTAGCCCCCGAGGCAGGATTCGAACCTGCGACCGTAGTGGTCTCGCGGTTCCAGACTGCAGCGCCCAGAACCGCAAGACCACTTCGGTCGGCACGAAATACATCACAGAGATGTTTTTGTATGGAATAGTCTCCTACTTATTTGTGTTAATATTCAACGTTTAGAGGATTATCTGGATCCCCTTTGACAAAAGTAAAACCAAATTCGGTCGCTCTTAAAGAAAGGGACCGAAATAATCCCTGGAACAGCGAGCATTAATTCTTTACTAACGTGGCTGGAACGCTGAAATTTTATGTATATTTGCCTATTTCTGGCTCTTAACTGGCTAACACTGGGACGCGAAGCCATCGCGTCAGCGTGGCTTTGTTCGGGGAAATGTGTTTTTATTAAGGCTTTACAGCATTCGTGACCGTAAAATACAGGTGAGAAAACCATTCGCGCTGTTTTAAAGCTTCCTCACATTCATGCACTGTGAGCAAAAGCACGCACAGATGTGTGTGTGTGCTATGAATCTTTTATTCAAACGCAGAATGAAAGCGGAGTGGGATGACAGTTTTTCCGACCGGCACTGCTGTTAGCCGGCGCCATCGGAACACGGTATCAATTTCCTTCCACACAGACCATCCAGAGGGGAGGTCGTATTTGTCCCTTGCACGTTTTGCCACACTTCGGCCCTGTGCCAACCTACACACCCTGTTAAAATATTACTCCAATTTCGCGAATGCCCCCTTGAAGCAGTCCGCACATAAAATACTTCGCCTTTCGTATTACGACTGGTTATTGACTTTCCCTCGTAGCGTGCGGAATCTTGTAAAAGATGCCAGTCTTCCCTTCTTCTGAATGCGCATCCGTTTGGAAAGAGGAAGAATATAACCTTCTGACGCAGCAAATATAGTTTCAGTATCGGTACTTTCAGCCGCTCTGGCAGTTAACTTCGTGACTGTTTTATCAGACTTCCTTCTCAAACTTAATTTTGGGTCCACATGAGGTTCATTTACCACTTATAGAAACCGTAAGAAATTACATCTTAATAATATTGCATCCTTGCGAACAGTATTTAATTAAGACGACAGCTTTATACATCTATACAGGGTGTCCAAACCCTTTTGGGTCAAATTGAAACAGATGGGTCGGCCGAACGACCGAGCAGTTCTAGGCGCTACAGTCTGGAATCGCGCGACCGCTACGGTCGCAGGTTCAAATCCTGCCTTGGGCATGGATGTGTGTGATGTCCTTAGGTTAGTTAGGTTTAAGTAGTTCTAAGTTCTAGGAGACTGACGACCTCAGCAGTTAAGTCCGATAGTACTCAGAGACATAGGAACCATTTGAAACAGATGATAGTTGTACCACAACCGATTATATTGAGATAGGGAACCAATGATCGAAAATAAATATTTATTGTGTTTCGGACATAACACAGCGTACACCGCATAACAACAACGTAGCTCATATTAATCAGAATGACGACGGCCAGCCTCAATGCACGCATGCTAACGGCGCATGAAGTTCTGCCTCACTCTCTCATAGATCTCTGGTGTCTGTTATACAAGAAGACAGACAGCTTGGACCCTAGCAAGCAGATCATTATCCTCTCCTACGGAGATTTC
Source organism: Schistocerca americana (assembly GCF_021461395.2). Classification (NCBI taxonomy): domain Eukaryota; kingdom Metazoa; phylum Arthropoda; class Insecta; order Orthoptera; family Acrididae; genus Schistocerca; species Schistocerca americana. Next base: position 63,971,651 of record NC_060120.1, read on the forward strand.
ACAAACCAACGCTTTGACGGAACCCCAGAGGAAGGAGTCCATATCATGGGACGAGACCTCCCCTTCCAACCCAACGATGAGGATTAGTGTTTGTTCAGGTGCTCGCAGACATTAAAGTCGATGTGGGCTTGTGTACCGTCGTATTGAAACCACACCCTTTCACAAACAACAAGGGCTACAGTCTCTGTAAAATACGGCAGCACATGGACTTGTCGAACGGGGAGGCAGCAAATAAAGTCCTGTTGGGTGATTCTGGACAATGGCCGCCCTTATGTTGTATGGTGTATTAATGTATGCAAAACTCTAATATGGGTGCGACAAATTGATATTGTGGTGAACAGCATATACCAATTGCGAGAATCGGGCGTTCCATGGTACGAACGCATCGCTGTGTCCCGCCGAACGAAAGAATTTGTTTTAGTACTCTTTGTGAATAAAATGGAGAGATCAGACGTGTGAGGGGAGGAAAGAGATTGTATTGTTGTGAGACTCCAGTACGGTATACAGTAAATGTTCAAAAGCTTTTATTTGCACAAAATAACATCCGATACCTAAGAACAAGTATTGAAGGTGTGTATATCTCCATACCGAAATTAGTTAATTATCACGGTACAGGTATTACGAGACGTAGATCGCCCAGAGGGGAAATTTGGAACGATAGTGCGAACCTGCATTTTCCACGGTCAGAATTCGTCGGGAGATTAGCTCCGAATCAATAAACCTTAACTTACTAAATTGTTGGACTTATCGTACAGACTCATCAAAGAACATAGCGCACAGTTGTGCCGAACGATCTGCGTAATTCGTAAAGGTTTTAGAAAGTTCAGATGGAGCGGATAACGACGAGGAATATCGGCGAGATCATCGCTGCGGAATACATCTCTGGTTTTCCTGCCACATTTAAAAGTAAATATTTATATTTTCCGTTTTCAGGAGAGTAAAGATAAAAGGACATATGGAACTAAGCTAAGCCAACTAAAACCAATAACTAACCCAATAACTAAAATAAAGGCACACATAAAGAATATTTATTTAGAATAAATAAATAAACAATATTTATTATGAACTAACCAATAATACATAAAATTGGCGTCCGAGTACAGAACGTCCATCACAAAGCGAAAAATGTAGTCCTACTAAAACATTCATATTTCTTTACGTACTAAACGAATATGTAATAAAAAATGGGGGTTCCTATTTTTAAAAAACGCAGTTGATATCCGTTTGACCTATGGCAACGCCACCTAGCGAGCCAATCATAGCGCCATCTGGTTTCCCCCTTCAAGCTAGACGAGTTTCGTTCTTTGTAGTTTTTTTCGTTTGATGCTTATTTCGTGAGATATTTGGCCCGGTCACTATCAATGGACCACCCTGCATATATATTCAAGGCAACGGCATATGACAACACATGATTAAATACTTTAAAGACAAAAGTTAGTTCACTTGGTGGAGTTTTTACGAAATTTGGTTGAGACAGATTACAATCAAGGATAAGAGGAAGGGCAATGCTGGAATAGGTTGAGCGAGGTATGTGTGATCGTTGTGTGGTGTTGGAAATTAAACTGTCATTATTTAAAGTAAGAGTTATGACAACAGATTAAGAGAACTGACTGGACTGAATATGTGTAAATTCGGGGGTAGTAAATAAATTTGTAATTGAATTCTGTAAAAGTCAGGATCAGTTTTGAAGACTGACAGAAGTGCGGATTAGTGACGTGTACTGTGAACAACAACGAACTTCCAATGAAGTGTTGTGTGTTACCAGGTGCGAAATAAGTTATGAACACGTGCTGGTGCAGTGTCATAAAAAGGAACTGGCGAAGAGACGCAAGACTGATTGTCGGTGTGCTAAAGAGCAAAGATATACTCAAGTGCGGCATATACGATAACGATTCATTAAAATATCATGTGAAGACACTAAAGGAAATTATCACAAGAATTTACGTCGGACAACGTGAGTGTGTTGACATTGTACTCTGCTGTTGATAAGTGACTCTATAAAGACACAAATTGCTAAATGTGGTGAAAGATTGCCCGAATTCTGAATAATTAAGTTGGGTACTACTTCTTTCGACTCTCTGAATTCAGACCGGTTGCGTGAGAATGAAAAGTATATCTGCTAACCCGTTCTCTTACAGTGCTATTTTATCAGTACTGATTAGCATTCATGCTTGTTCCGGGGTATGTTACATGCTCACACATCACCGCCCTGTGAATGGCGATATGAGAGTCTGATCCAGCCTCTCTTCTATCTGAGGAGCAACCCTGCTCCTAACCATCCCTACCATCCCACACACTCTAGCAAGACAGTCATCCTCCGTCTCTCCTCACACCAGCCCTACCTTTCACGAGACGTGCAGACGTCGCTACCAAGATATCTTTATCTTTGTTTAAACCTAATTCTACCAGTGCAAGAACACATTATATAAAGACACTTTTAGATTGGTTAGTCAAAATTTTAAATAATTTTGTAATTTACTGGGTTGAACATAGGTTAAATTAGCCTTGTTCGGGGTTTTCAGTGGTTTCCCTTGGGAACCCTCGCCCGTATGGGAAGGGTATTCTGATCGGAAGTCCATGGGCACATTAACCGTTTACAGAGTTACTTAAACGGTTAATGTCACGTTATTTAACCTTGCGATCAGAAGCGAGTGATTACTAAAGCAACTCAGATTACACAAGTGGCAAAAGTAGCCAACCGTCGCAAGTCCATTCCAAACGGTAATATTGTAGTAAACCAGTAATCACTTTTATTGTAATTTTCGGCCCGAATTGTCCAAGTAAAGGGTGCGACGAATTGATATCGTCGTGAACGGCATATACCGATTGCGAGAATCGGACGTTCCGTGCTACGAACGCATCTCTGTGTCTTACCGAACCAAAGATTTTGTTTTAGTACTTCTTTTGAAGAAAATGGAAAGATCTGACGTGTGAGAGGAGGAGAGAGATTGCATTGTTGTTAGACGCCATTATGGTATGTAGTAAATGTTCAGTATTTTTTGCACAAAAAAACCGATAACTAACATCAAGTACTGAAGGTGTGAATGTCTCCATAGCGAAATCAGTTAATTATCGCGGCACAGATACTACGAGACGTAGATAGCTCAGAGGTGAAGTTCGGAACGATAGTGTGAACCTGCATTTTCCACGGTCAGAATTCGTCGAGAGATTAGCTCCGAATTAATAAACTTTAACTTGCTAAATTGTTGGACATATCATCCAGACTCATCAAATAACATAGCACACAGTTGTGTCGAACGATCTGCATAGCGAGTAAAGGTGTTAGAGATAAAAAAAAATGGTTCAAATGGTTCTGAGCACTATGGGACTTAACATCTGAGGTCATCAGTCCCCTAGAACTTAGAACTACTCAAACCTAACGAACCTAAGGACTTCACACACATCCATGCCCGAGGCAGGATTCGAACCTGCGACCGTAGCAGTCGCGCGGTTCCGGACTAGAGTGCCTAGAACCGCTCGGCCACCGAGGCCGGCTTAGAGGTTTCAGGTGGAGCAGATAACGACGAGGAATTTCCTCGAGATCACCGCTGGGGAATACATCTCTTGCTCTCCTGCAACGTTTAAACCGGAATATTTATATTTTCCAGGAGAGTAAAGATAAAAGTAAATGAGGTACTAAGCTAAACCAACTAAAACCAATAATTAAAACAAAGAACACATAAAGAATATTTATTTAGAATACTTAGTAAATAAAGAATATTTTAACTAACTAAATAATAATAATAATAATAGTGTATTAACGCTGACAGAGAATCGTTGCTCGTGGCCACCGATGTGGGTGGCGTGGGGATTTTCCTCACTGCAGACATTGTTGTTGCGACTGTTGAAAACACCATCGCGGGTCAATGAGGCCTCAGCAGCGAACAACACAAACTGTATGAAGTTCAGCACTACTGTGCTCTCACAGTTCTGCATGATAGGGGAATTAGACCTGTTCCACTAGTACTCTCCACAATGTATCCTTCTGAGTGTGCGTTTCACGGACAAGTTAACGGGTGCTAGTTTCTGGGTGGTGAGCCGCACTGTTCAACACCTTCTCCTCAAAGTCCGGTATTCGGACATGTCTTCGGCGGGAACACTGGCCGGCTCTGTGTGACATGAACGATCCCGTCTCTCGTATGTTGGTGTCCACGGAGGTAAACGTCTTCCAATTTGTATGACGCCTGTGGGGAAAGCGTTCTCTGTACATTCGTGCTGTTTTACGGGCACAGCATCCTGCCGCACCGTAAGTTAAATGCATGCTGGCCAACTCTCGTGAGGAGTAATGTTCCATCTTTGCACTGTACACAATAACACACCTCACCATGGACACATGAAAAACTATCTAATGCAATGGACAAGTGACACCAGGTATAGCGTTGTGCGTCCGACACAGGTTAATGCGCCAGTGCGATGCATGCGGTCGTTACATGACAAATGTGCTATGAGCTGAGGTGTGTACAGTACGTCTCTCTGATGCTCGAGGGACTACGTAGTTTATCACTCACTGCCTCACTGGACAACAGACATCCAGCATCTTTGCGAGAGTGCGGCAGAACTGTTTGTGCTGTTGCAGTACATGCAACGAGACTGGAGATCGTCGATTTGAACAGCTACTACGAGCTATGTTGTCGTTAAGCAAATCACAATAAATACGCGTTTCCGGCCGTTAGTTCCCTGTCGTAATTCAATCGGTTATGGTCTTCTGTTTCAATTTGACCCAAAAGTTTTGAGACACCCTGTAAACAGTTGTTCAAACTTCCGAGAGCTTTTCTGTAAATCTCCCACAGACGAAAACATTTATGGCATCGTTAGAAATGCGTATGGATACTTTTGATTCTTAAGGCTCAGAATTCATACAGATCCACAAAAAGAATAAATGTGGACTAACTCAAAAATAAGTGAATATTTTTCTACTCTTCAGGCACACAGGGCAGTTGCCCAAAATTTGACCACGTATTGGTATTAAACCAAGGCTCACTCGACTTGTAACAGCCGAGAGACATAAAACAGGGTCGTTTGTTTAGTACCGATAAAAAATTCAAAGAAACGAGGAACTTTTTAAATTAGACAAAAACTTGAAAACCTGTGTGAAAAATGGATAGTTTCTTAAGGCAAGCAATTGAAACACCTGTCATAATAATTAATTAAAGGAAAAATTAAAATCAGTATACTTGAACAGATATTCTGCCCACTAGTTTCTGATGATACCTCCAGCAGAACATTCTTTTTGAACGGAGGAATTGCCATCGTTATTAAATCATGATTGGCAGAATGTTATCAAATCATGATTATCGGAAATGTGTCACAAGTATTAGAATTGCTTAACAAAATGAAATTTGTTACAAAGCTGCAAAGATAGGAATTCATGCAACTGTAAATATATAGGATGTAAATATAAAGCTATAGGTAAATAACTGCTCATTACGAGAATTTTGCTCATCAGAAGGGTACCTCGTGAGATGTTATGTAGGAGAAAGCAGCAGTTTATGCTTATAGCGTGGACGGCCTGCGTTTTTCGTAGGCAATACTACACTCCTGGAAATTGAAATAAGAACACCGTGAATTCATTGTCCCAGGAAGGGGAAACTTTATTGACACATTCCTGGGGTCAGATACATCACATGATCACACTGACAGAACCACAGGCACATAGACACAGGCAACAGAGCATGCACAATGTCGGCACTAGTACAGTGTATATCCACCTTTCGCAGCAATGCAGGCTGCTATTCTCCCATGGAGACGATCGTAGAGATGCTGGATGTAGTCCTGTGGAACGGCTTGCCACTTGCCATGCCATTTCCACGTGGCGCCTCAGTTGGACCAGCGTTCGTGCTGGACGTGCAGACAGCGTGAGACGACGCTTCATGCAGTCCCAAACATGCTCAATGGGGGACAGATCCGGAGATCTTGCTGGCCAGGGTAGTTGACTTACACCTTCTAGAGCACGTTGGGTGGCACGGGATACATGCGGACGTGCATTGTCCTGTTGGAACAGCAAGTTCCCTTGCCGGTCTAGGAATGGTAGAACGATGGGTTCGATGACGGTTTGGATGTACCGTGCACTATTCAGTGTCCCCTCGACGATCACCAGTGGTGTACGGCCAGTGTTGGAGATCGCTCCCCACACCATGATGCCGGGTGTTGGCCCTGTGTGCCTCGGTCGTATGCAGTCCTGATTGTGGCGCTCACCTGCACGGCGCCAAACACGCATACGACCATCATTGGCACCAAGGCAGAAGCGACTCTCATCGCTGAAGACGACACGTCTCCATTCGTCCCTCCATTCACGCCTGTCGCGACACCACTGGAGGCGGGCTGCACGATGTTGGGGCGTGAGCGGAAGACGGCCTAACGGTGTGCGGGACCGTAGCCCAGCTTCATGGAGACGGTTGCGAATGGTCCTCGCCGATACCCCAGGAGCAACAGTGTCCTTAATTTGCTGGGAAGTGGCGGTGCGGTCCCCTATGGCACTGCGTAGGATCCTACGGTCTTGGCGTGCATCCGTGCGTCGCTGCGGTCCGGTCCCAGGTCGACGGGCACGTGCACCTTCCGCCGACCACTGGCGACAACATCGATGTACTGTGGAGACCTCACGCCCCACGTGTTGAGCAATTCGGCGGTACGTCCACCCGGCCTCCCGTATGCCCACTATACGCCCTCGCTCAAAGTCCGTCAACTGCACATACGGTTCACGTCCACGGTGTCGCGGCATGCTACCAGTGTTAAAGACTGCGATGGAGCTCCGTATGCCACGGCAAACTGGCTGACACTGACGGCGGCGGTGCACAAATGCTGCGCAGCTAGCGCCATTCGACGGCCAACACCGCGGTTCCTGGTGTGTCCGCTGTGCCGTGCGTGTGATCATTGCTTGTACAGCCCTCTCGCAGTGTCCGGAGCAAGTATGGTGGGTCTGACACACCGGTGTCAATGTGTTCTTTTTTCCATTTCCAGGAGTGTATATCGTGAATGTGATACCAACGTTCGATACCACACTTGTTAGGGATTGCAGTTCTCGTCCGCGGTCCATGTTAGTATCGCTGGATCCGCGAGTCGCGACCAGCGCCGCTTCGCGGCTTGTATCAAGTTCCTAGCGAGCTCTCGTCCACTCTTGCTCGGGACGTCAAGTAGTAAAGTAGCATAGCCTTCAGCTGATAGGCCGGCCGAAGTGGCCGCGCGGTTCTGGCGCTGCAGTCTGGAACCGCGAGACCGCTACGGTCGCAGGTTCGAATCCTGCCTCGGGCATGGATGTGTGTGATGTCCTTAGGTTGGTTAGGTTTAACTAGTTCTAAGTTCTAGGGGACTAATGACCTCAGCAGTTGAGTCCCATAGTGCTCAGAGCCATTTGAACCATTTTTTCAGCTGATACGAAGCAACCTCTAACAAGGCGCTTTGTAATGTATGGCCTAAGTGAGTCCTCAACAGCTATCTGTTTATAATTATATGTAATCAGCCAGGAAGAATCCTGTACAACTAGTTAAATACAAAATATATTATTTTTTACCAACGACTTCTAATTATTTTAGTCGCTGCAGATCCAGACTATGCAGCCAGCACCGTATCGAAGTTACTGACAAACCTGCTGTGATTTATATGTTTCTATATAGCATTGGCCACCTGTCAACATTGGCAACGACTAGTTCGTCATCATCATAACATTGGATTACTTAGTTCCTCATTTGATGCAACTTTAATAAATTTTATTTTATTGTTTTGTTATGGAAACGTTTTGGTCTCTAAAGGCCAGAAGACTCTCACGTAACAGTGCCTTCATATAATTTCCATCACCTTATGATTTTATTTGTCAAAAAAAGTACAGCGACGGTCACACTTCGTTTCACCAAATAATCGTAGTACTCAAAAGCAATGACCGCATCTTCATCCCATCAAGTTGCACTCTCCGCCAATTCCCTAAGCAGGTGTGCAGCGTACTGTCGTTGCCAAAACAAAAATACTTCCCAGCGAAAAGGCTGCATGAGCGTAGTTGTCGAACTTGCAGTGTGTGGCCGACATTATCATGAAGAAGGAAACGCATGAAATGCCTCCCTCCTCAATCCAAATTCCTGTTCACACCTCAACCCACTTGATATTCCCCTAAACTCGAACATCATTGCAAAGGATCTCCAGCAATACTGAAACACTAACTCAGCTTCGAACGAAATGGGTGATTCTGCCTGGAACTCAGGCATAGATGCTTTAGTCAAGTGAAGCGGTATGGTTCCAGAGACCTTGACAGCTATCTAACATCTATGATGTACGAGGGCTGTCCAGAAAGTAAGTTCCGATAGGTCGCGAAATGGAGACAACAGTGAAAACCAGAAACGTTTTATTTGCAACACTTAGGTATACCTTCCACCTACTTCTCTACATAGTTGCCGCTCCAACTTCGAGTTTTTTCGTAGTATTGTGTCAACGTTCCTACATCCTTGTCATAGAAAGCAGCCGCCTGTGCTTTCGGCCAGTTATCCGCACTGGTCTGCAGCGCGTTGTCTGTGGAAAAATTTTGTCTTCATAGCCAACGGTTCTTGTGAGCAGACATGAGACTCAGGGGGAGCCAATTACTGACTGCATTGTGGGTGATCAAACATTTATCATAGGAAAAGCTGCAGGAGGGTCTTTATTGCCCCTGCAGTGGGCGGCCGAGAATTGGCATGAAGAAGGAACTGTTCGACAATTGTGTTATGTGTGCTGCAGGACACAGGCGAAATCTCTAACCAGGCCTTCATACGTGGCGGGAGATGCTATTCCCTAGGCACCTTTACGTGCTCACTGTTCACTCAAAACTGAAAAGAGCGACGCGACACGATCGACGGGCATACTATAAACTTTGCCCAACACATCTGTGCAAAGCTGTACCGGATTTTCCCAGTGGTTTCCATTTCGCGACCGATCGGAACATACTTTCTGAAAAACCCTCTTATATATGTAGACTGAAATGACAAATGAAAATTTGTACCAAGACCACGATTCGAATCTGGGTCTTGCTCACTAGGCAGATACGCTAACCATTACGTTATCCTGGCACAGCAGCTTCCCACAACTGCAAGGAGTAACTAGCGTGGGAATTGGGATTGAGGAGAGAAGCTTGCTGGGGTAGTCAGAGCAGCTGTGGAAAGACACTGTGCCATGGTGGCGTAGCGGTTAGTGCACCTGCCCAGTGAGCAGGGCTCCCAGGGACGAAACCCGGCCTTCAGATAAATGTTTATTTGTTGCTTCAGTCAGTTTCATCCTTGATGTTCCCTTCTTTGGTTAATTAACTTCCTAGAACATTATTCACAATTTTACATTGAAGAGCCAAATCAACTGCCACACCTGCTAATATTGTGCAGGACCCTCGCGAGCACGCAGAAGTGCCGCAGTATGACGTGGCATGGACTCGACTAACGTCTGAAGTAGCGCTGGAGGGAATTGACACCATGAATCCCGGAGGGCTTCCCATAAATCCGTAGGAGTACAAGGGGATGGAGATCTCTTCTGGACAGCATGTTGCAAGGCATTCCACGTGTGTTCAATCATGCTCATGTCTGGAGAGTTTGGTGGCCAGCGGAAGTGTTTAAAGCCAGCAAAGTGTTCACAGACCCACTCTTTGGTATTTCTGGACTTGTGGGGTGTCGCATTGTCCTGCTGAAATTACCCACACACGGACATGAATGGATGTAGGTGATCAGACAGGATGCTTACGTACGTGTCACCTGTTAGAGTCATATCTAGGCTTATCAGGGGCGGGAGGGGCCGCGCAGCCTGTGACACGGCGCCTCAAACCACACAGCCACTCCACGCGGCACGTAAAATCTGTTTATTTATTTATTATCCTGTCAGCAATATAAAGTAGATAATCAACAGAAGGAAATCGAATCGTTTACATTAGTTTACACACTGGGTGACCAGAAGCTGGCCACGTTCGGTGTCGCCCACATCAGGTGTCTCATGAAGCATGTGTCTGTAGATGAATAACACTGTAACAGGTGGATGTTAGTTTGTACAGCAACACAGTTTCGCCGCCCGCGGTGGTCTCGCGGTTCTAGGCGCTCAGTCCGGAACCGCGGGACTGCTACGGTCGCAGGTTCGAATCCTGCCTCGGGTATGGGTGTGTGTGATGTCCTTACGTTAGTTAGGTTTAAGTAGTTCTAGGTTCTAGGGGACTGATGACCACAGATGTTAAGTCCCATAGTGCTCAGAGCCATTTGAACCATTTTTTGAACCACACTTTCAAAAAATTGGCTCGAAGGGAAGATCTCACTTCTGTAGGTTGGGCTTGCATATCGTGGTACTAGAGCGTAGTCCGCTCAGAACCTTACAAGTTGTCCACTTCTCTGAATAACCAGGAGGGAGTTCTTCCCTCAGAACCATTCATTGCTCCAAATGTCTACATTTACCTCACTACTGTGGGATCGTTGCTTGCTGTGGTATTCCTGTAAGAGCTTCAGTAGTTGCGAAGAAGCTCTGTCTCGATTGTAGCTTTCATTGGTGTTTTACATAATGTGTTTGCGTACCTAAAATTGTGACGTACTAGGACTCCAGGAGAAACATTCATATTTTACTGGCAACTCTCTTACCGATACAGAAGGATAACCGCTCAGTGACAGTGCCGTCATTATAGGTGGTGTCAATCGTGAGGATTGAAGAGGGTGGAGAAGGAAATGAAGAGTCATCTTCAGAAGGAATACATCGCTGCGTTTACACTAAAAGGCTTAGGGAAACTTCGTAAAACAGAAATCTGGATCGAATTCAATCTAATCGCTTCGACTGCGATTAGAATGACCTGAGCACTACACGAAATCTCCCACTTACCAACTGATCATTCGTGTCCCACCTGATGGCTCAAGAGTTCGGAACAGGCCCACTTTTGTTAGCAACACAGAACATCTGCTGCACAACGTTCTTGATTACCAACCACGAGATAAAATAGGAGAGCACTAGTGACAGACTTAATATGCGAATACGTCGGCGCTCCCTGTACGGTTGGCTTAGATATTAAGAACGTTGCTCACGAATGGAGAAGTCCCGTGTTCGAGTCTCGATCCGGTTATCATTTGTAACCTGTCAGGACGCTTGGGATACATACCTGATCACTATGTTGCAGGAAAAATAGAAGAAAAAACAACTTTGTGATCGTCCTTTCTAAGAGCGTAGCTAACGCAAGGCAGCGAAGGGCTGACCAACTCCATATCGATATCTTAGCAGCTCCATAAGAGCTTGAAATTTTCTTACCGGATACAACAGGGTTGTTAAGCTACAAACCATTTTAGCTATTTTGCCTCCCATCTGTGACACAAAAATATGTAGCACTCAAAAGCCAAGTTTCTACCTCACAAATAAGGACTCCACTGAAACAAAACCCTATGTTCGATAAGAAGGCTAAGGTACTGAAAAAGGATTCCATTGTAAATACGAGAGGGCTTAAATAAAATTTGCACAAATTTTTTTTACAGCCGTTTGTATAAGGAATCGTCTTTGTAGGTGCTTGAACTCCGTTGTTTCTTCTGCACGTGTGGCAAGTTTCGAGCAATTCCGATTGGTGTTAGACCTGCAGTGAACCATGACAATGGAGTATATACAAGACTCTCGTTACAAGCAACGTACCGTAAATGAATTCTTGGTTGCGGAAAAGGGAAACATTGGCGGGCATATATACACATTTGTGTAAATGTACAGTAACGACACAGTTGAGAGCAGTAATTATTTGCGATGGATAAACAGAGTTAAAGCGTCAGGAGGTGCGGAAAACCGAGCAGCGTGATCGACCACGTTTGGGACGTACTGTCACAGCCACTGCTTCCAACACAGTGAATCGCACTGATACATTATTCATGCATACCGGCGTATGACAATTCGACAGTTCGCTCTAGATCTATAGTTGAGCATTGTAAGTGCTTGTCCAATGACTGAGAGACATAGATATCTAAATGTGTGATCGAGATGACTTCCACGAATACTCACAAGATTCAAAGATAACCCATTTCATCTGAATAGCTCGAGGAATTTGAGGCCAGTGGAGTGACATTTTGAACTAATGCTGTAAAATACTTTTATTGAAGGTCACGACCGGTTTCGCGTCGACTGAAAACGCATCCTCAGGTGACACGTAAGAAAATAATGAAGAAAAATTTTTACAAGGAATTCTTAACATTCATCTGAAGAACAAAGGGTTACTGAAAAATAATACCATATACCAACACTTGAAGTGTACTCACAGAGATTCCGTTTAGTGACACATCGGAATGGTAACTGCTTTAGAGCCATTCCCCAACATTCACGTCCAATTATAAAAACAAGCAGTAGTCCGTAGTTAAAGTGAAGAGGGCGGTGCAGAATCTATAGGAAAGGACTAGATGAAGACCATGTGGAACAAACGAAGCTATAGGCTAGTAACACACCTAAACAATTTCACTGTACAAACCCGATAAACGAGAGGAACCCTACTGTGCCACGAGCAGAAAGGTGGTTGAGGAGCGGCAGGCAAGGCAGTACTGAGCGGTTTGCAAAGCGGAGGATGTTTACAGGTGGCACCAGAGGCGATGGTCTAGGTGCATTACCAGCCTACGGCTTTGTTTGTTCCACACGGTCTTAATATGGGTCTTCTTTCTATAGATTCTATGCCGACCTCTTCATTTTAACTACGGACTACCGATTTTAGAGCGCTTGTTTTTATAACTAGGGGTGAATGATGGGAAGTGGCTGTAAGGCAGTTACTATTCGTATGTGAGTTGTTGAACAGAATCTCCGTGAGTACACTTCAAGTATTGCTATATGATACTATTTTTCAGTAACCGAATATTCATCAGATCATTTTTAAGAATATTTTTTAAACGTTTTTCTTTACAATTTTTGTACATTTCACCTGAGGACGCGACTTCAGTTGACGCGAAACCGGTCGTGACTTTCAATAAAAGCATTTTACAACCAGTGCGGATCGTTTCATTCATAATGTGGAAGTGTGGCTGCGGTTGCCTGCAGTTTAAAATATCCTGTAATGGGGAGATCGTTCTGTCACAGGTCGTTACAGGTGACGATACATCACTGCGTCACTTTGACACAGAAACAAAGAGGCATTCACTTGGGATACTGACGGTGTCATTCTCACGTATGTGTTTCCAAAACCCTCAGCTATTAATTCAGAGGATAATGTGAAGACTGAGCAAACTCAAGAACCGTCTACGAGGTGTTCGGTCTGACAAGAATCCAAAAGAAGTCTTGCTCCGGCATGATAATACACTCCCACACTCTCAGTACGCGAGAAGACTTCGTCCAATTGAATTGGGCAACCTTCCCTCATCCCTCCTGTAGCCCAGAACGGCCGCCTTTGAACTACCATCTGCTTGTGCCACATAAGGATTGTCTATGTGGGATACACTTTGAAGATAGTTACGTGTACAGGACAAGTGTTTCTACCAACAGAGAGTACTTGCTCTTAGACAACACTGGTGTGCCGGCCGGGGTGACCGAGTGGTTCTAGGCGCTACAGACTGGAACCGCGCGACCGCTACGGTCGCAAGTTCGAATCCTGTCTCGCGCATGGATGTGTGTGATGTCTTTAGGTTAGTTAGGTTTAAGTAGTTCTAAGTTCTAGGGGACTGATGACCTCAGAAGTTAAGTCCCATAGTGTTCAGAAAAATTTGAACCACTTTTGAACAACGCAGGTGTAAGGTCATAGAACGTGATGGACACTATGTAGAAAAATAGTATACGTAAAAGAAGTGTTGACAGATATTGTCACTAAATTCAAACTCTTAATAATAAATACTTGTGGAGATAAAAAGTATGGCATTTTTAGTAAATAACACTCGTACTTATATTTTTCTGGGTCCTCTTGTAACCTCCCCCTCACTTATCGACCTTAATGACAGTGAAAAATTAAGCCGCGTGTACCTAATGGAAATTCGGGAAAAGCAATCGTCACCAAAGTTAATCTGTCGGTAAAGAGGGAGGAAAGGGTTACATCTAAATGAAAGGAAAAATGCAAATGAAATTGGTGGAAATTAATTTTGAGAAAAAGGGTAAAATTAATAAAGGAAGTAAATGTGCGGCCGTTACGTTAACAATTAACTAGCGGTAATTAGATATTCGAGATTTGGGGGAAATTACGGTCGCCAGTCCTATGGACAATTACTATAGTAACTGAAAAAGAAAGGTTATTACACATATAACTAGCACTAGAAGCGTGGCAACTGAAGGTTGACACGTGCAGTGTGAAAACTGAAAGTTTGTCAGAAGTAATACATTTCGCTACACTCTGACTTAATTTAGCAAAAGAATTAATAAAACTGGAAAACTGAAAGTTAATTTAGTGACTGAAATTAATAGTGACCTTTGTTTCTGAAGCACATCGAAATTCAGTAAAATAGATTAGTCTTGGGCTACCTCAACAATCATTTCAAAAGCTGCTTGAATCTACGCAATTTAGAAATAAGAGATTTAACTTTGAACTTGAACTAAATGATTCTGAACAATCAACAATAGTAAAATTTAGTACGTGCCAAGCTGAGCTGCAGTCACAGGTAAGCTAAAATATGGTAATAAAACTCGCACTCATAATTCGTGCTTGTGTAATCTAAATATTGTAGCCAGCTATGAATACTTTAACTGAACTTTGAAATTAAAGCAGTGAAATGGAATAATATTACTTTAATGCTGGTGTTTGAATTTCAACGACACTCGGGTTCATTCCGGACACTTGGTAATGCAATTGGCACAATGAGCAACAAATGTTCATGCAAAGTTGCTGTAATTATAGTTACGAAAATGGAACAGTTTGAAAAGCTGAGGTTTGCCATACAGTTCTAAAACTTTACGTGCTTCCAGTCTTCCTTGTTGGTTGATTGAAGGTTTGAAGCCGTCGATCGAGGAGGTGCCGACAGTCACTCATTGTCGGCCGTCGCTGTTGCAGAAGCTGGATGTTGGCGCGCCTTCTTCTCGACACGGTCACCAGGCGAAACGGGCTCTTGCTGTGTGCCAGCTAACGCTTCCCGTCCGCGACACCGTGTCAGAAACTATCATAGCAATTCGAGCGCAATTACATGCTGCCAAACCCCGAAAGCGCGGCAACTCGCGGGAGCGTCACACAACACACCTGCTCTACTGCACTACCCCAGCCAGACTCCCCTCTGCCCGCGCTCCACGCGACAGAGTTAACACTACCAAAGATCCTAAACACTTTGGTTCTCCACACGACCTATCGATGTATTCGTTCGATAGCATAGTTTTCCCTAGGCCAGACCCAGGGTATAAATACAAATAATATTCACAAAACAAACCAATTATACATCGACATAAGTGCATATATATACAAATAGAAAAACAATTACAATATACAAAGACACAGAAATGTTATATCTTCAGGTAACAAAATATGGAAAAAAAATTATAGTACAATAGTTGGAAATAGGAGGATATGCATTTCCGACATTACACGCTCCGTAGTATATGTTTTTCAAGGACATCTTACAATTATAGTATCAAGAATGCTGCTAAGATGGATTATTTTTTATTTTTGCTATAGGTCTATTTCGCTGAATTGGCATCTTCACATTACGTATGCGAGGTGCATCCAGAAGGTAAGTTCCGTTGACCAATAAGAAAACAAAAACATTGTTAAGTAATAAATATTTGTTGGAATATTGACGTAGATTCACTGCGCACATCTCGACGTAGTCACAACCATTGTCGAGGCATTTACAGTAACGGTGCACTATCAGTTGTATGTCGGTGTCATAGGAGTCCGCCGCCAACGTCCGGAGCCACGAAGTTAAGCTGCCACAAAATGATTGATGAAATTTTAGAGATGAAAGTACTTTGCGCGAGGTCGGGGCTGCAGACGTACCATCCAGACTGATTCAACACATTTCATGTGGCGTTGGGTGTTTGGGTTCTTGCATTGTCATGCACGAGCGCAATGTCTCTTATCAACATCCAACATCTCTTGTTCTCGATCGCCTTCCTCAGATCTTTTCAATGTCTGGCGATGCTGATAAATATTTTCGGTGATCCTCGCGGTAAAAACTCGCACCCGAGGATACTAGGTCGATCCGCAAAGAAAGTAGACATAATTGTTTTGACAGAGACTGTCTGCTTAAATCCGATCTTTACAAGTGAACGACTATGCTGCCAATGCGTGAACCGTTGTTTTGTTTCTGGTGTGGCTCTGACACCCATGTTTCAGCCATACTGACAAAGTGGTCGAGAAACTTGTCACCTTTCCACGCCTAACGCTGTGGGAATGTCAGTGCTGCGGACAGACGTTTCGTTTTATGTTGATCTGTCAGTGGCATTGCTTGGCTTCCATCTTGCACACACTTTAGGGAAATCAAGCCACCGGGAGACAATTACGTGGAATAAACGCGAGTCATCTTGGGAAACTTAGAGAATTATGAGACTGTGAAGCGCTTATTCCGCAAAACTGCCTGTGACACACACTCCATCGGTTCTAGTGTAACCAGGGACGGACGGCCACTACGGTCTTCGTCGTCAGTATTGGTTCGTCCTTCTACGAACTGCGTGCACCATCGTTTGACCATAATGCCGCATCCATACACGTGCTACCATTGACGATGCTTCTCTGCCGGAGTTTGCATCAGAGCGCGCAAAAATCGGATAATAAGATGAACTATTGCAGCTAGAAGGACATTACAGCAGAGCAGCCATTTTATCCTTGCACTGTTCGGTAACCACTGCCATCAAAAAGTGGAAACTGCACTGCATTATTCCCACATACCACCTCTCTACTCTTGCGCTTGCGCATTCCTATTCGACCACTCATACCACATCTGGACACGATCGCAACTTTTTTTCTCAATCAACCTTGTATATTATTTCTCAAGTCAATATTCCTTTCTCTCAACACATACTGACCGTAAAGGAATGAATGATACTTCATTAAGAAATTTTTTTGACCAGCTTGTGATATTGAATGCCGTATTTCCCGTAAAACTTACTATTTGTGCAAAATTTTAACCTAAAAGAAACTTTCAAGTATCATAGACAAAAGAGGATCACGGATGACCAGCTTCATACATATTTCAGGTAGCTAACATATTTCAAGTTATCTTATTACAAATACAAAGTTATTTGTTTTAATGTACTTATTAACTTGATAATTTGTATACAGCATTGTAATAGGAAATAGCCCTGATCGCTGAGGTAGTCCATTATCTCCACCCGTTGTACAAGCTGACTTTTCTAAACGAATACTATCCCAAAATGACACACGTATTTGTCAGTGTCGCCTTGAATTGTCATTTACCTGTAGGTACTACGAAAAAATTGGCTCTGAGCACTATCGGACTTAACTTCTGAGGTCATCAGTCCCCTAGAACTTAGAACTACTTAAACCTAACTAACCTAAGGTCATCACACACATCCATGCCCGAGGCTGGATTCGAACCTGCGACCGTAGAGGTCGCGCGGTTCCAGTCTGTAGCGCCTAGAAGCGCTCGGCAACTCCGGCCGGCTGTAGGTACTACGGCCTAACGTGCTTACTATAGCTGAATTTTTTTCAAAATTAACAGCATGGAAATGTATACACAAGGATGTATCTTGAACTCATGATTATTATATCATGTCTTTCGGTTCATTTCTAAAGATTTCTCTTCATCCCCAGAACTACCTTTGTACCAACGAATGCACGTATTCCAAATACTGTCCTTATTTAAAACTATACAAGTGCAAAAACCTGCAGGTAAATGGTACATAATTCTGGCATAGCACTTGTAATTTAATAAGTAATTACTAAATAGTTTTGACTATTATACATTTTTATATAGGTCTGAGGGTTTTGACATCCATGCGATATCGGTAGTTCTGTCACTGTCTATTTGATTTTTAGTTACGTTCCTTAGGTGTTGCTGGAGTAATACTGACTGATTATCACGTTATCCCATTTGTTATTTCATGTAGTCGCCCGGTTACATTCTTAATATTAGTGTTTTCGTAGCAGCTTATTTAACAGATAATCCTGCGATGTTATATGGTAGCAGGCAGTTATGTTTATGATTGCTGTTATGCACGAATTGACATTTGTTACTGTTGTAATTTTTCTTTTTCCTATGAGTTATATCACTATCTACATATTTTCTTTTCGTAATTGTACGTATTTTATTAACTTTTGCTATCATTTGCAAGTTTTGGTAGCTCTATTTTCTTAGTTATCACTTATTTCGCATATCTGAATGTCCATATCATAAAAGTTACAACGTATTTGTTTTAAATCGTAACCAGCTACAAGCTTTTTCCCAGGTCCCAAATCGCCAATTGTAAGCAATTACTTAGGGCTGCCATTGCTCCATTAAAAGGTGAACTGCTATTGCCGTAATGAGAAAGAGAGGTCCAAGTGGCTGCAAATGAGTTCGTGCTGCAGTGCACATTTAACAATGAACGTTTACAGAGCCGCTCGCGGAACAGTGAGTCGGCACAAAACGTGGTTTCATGTGAGGTACCGCGTATAATATTTGCGGTGACGATATTTCATGACTAATCCTCGCGTACATTAGCTTTAAAGCAGATTTAAACTCGCTGTTCAAACAAGCACACACTGAACCGTTTATCGATTATTAATGGCTGCCATTTCACTTGTCCGCTGCTGTGAGTTATTATGAGTTCGCCTGTTGGGCAGACGATTCGAGATGATTCATTGTGCAAAGATAAACAAGAACGTCCCGCGCATCAATCACAGGATTGCTGAATACACGAATGCTTAAGCTGAGCTATAATTTAAGATATTTTCGCGACGAAATAAAGTGAATTGCAGCCTTTACTACTTTCGCAATGCCGATAATTTCCGTTTAGTTATTCCTTAGGGCTTATAGCAGGTTACGATAAATCTGTAAAATCGTATTGGATCCTGACAGGTTAAAATTAACATAGCACCGTATATCGTCTACTGTTTTTTTTCACAGCGAATACTGTGGATATTTGCAATGACTCCCATCATTTTATATAAAGATAAGAGTTTATAAACTACGCAACTTTATTTGCCTGAAATCAGGTAAAACAAAATGGCACCCTCGGAGGCGAAGCAATGAAACTTTACGAGCGACTGGCGGCCGCTGTGGACGAGTGGTTCTAGGCGCTTCAGTCCGGAACCCCGCGACTGCTAGGGTCGCAGATTCGAATCCTGCCTCGGGCATGGATGTGTATGATGTCCTTAGGTTGGTTAGGTTTAAGTATTTCTAAGTTCTAGGGGACTGACGACCTCAGATGTTAAGTCCCATAGTGCTCAGAGCCATTTTTTTTGTACGAGTGACTGTTGTATGGACATTGGAATCGCTTGAACGTTTTGCGTTACTTACCTGTGACGGTGAAAATCAGAAGTCATAGTGAAGTACTACCTAGACTAAGTAACACGAAAGACCTCTTTCGTTAAAATCCCAAAGTAGGAAGAGAAATAATTTGTTTCCGTACTACCAGCTACAATCAGTGGAAAATACAATACACATTACAGTTTTCACTTGATCAAAGCACCAGCTTTAAACGAAGGTGATGACGTTAAATTAATCCACTGGTTGCATAGAATCGAAATTTCAGCCAAATATGGACTCAAGGCAGATTTATTTCATAAGTCTCGCATACGTGAATCAGTACAATTTCTATATGTAGCAGGTTATTGTTGGGCATGCAGCGTTATCTTCTCAGATAGTGACGCCACCCCCAAATATTTTAGGTGTGCCATCTCTTGACCTTTTCGATCTTGATAACGTATCTTGCTAACGTTGTTCAAGATCTTTTCAGCGTACAGAAGTATGTAATGTGGCCCATGAAATTTCTCGTAGACACGAAATAGTATCACTGAGACTATAACGTTGCTTAGTCAGAAGCTGGATAGACAACCAGAGGTAGGAGAAGGTAACTTTGATTCCGCGTGTAGAAGAGCGAAACAACATTCGGTGAAATTAAAAGAAGCTGCCAAAATTATGAGTGAAACAGGAATTTCAGAGGTGAGGCCTGGTGAGTGGAAAGAGTACGTAAGAGCCACGTTTTATGACGTGACAGAAGAACAAATGTCAGTCGACGTCTAATATTAGAGTTTAACAGAGCTTTGGAAAACTTGGGAGACAAGGCGGGAGAGAAAGATAACAAAAAAAACGGTTCAAATGGCTCTGAGCACTATGGGACTTAACTTCTGTGGTCATCAGTCCCCTAGAACTTAGAACTACTTAAACCTAACTAACCTAAGGACATCACACACATCCATGCCCGAGGCAGGATTCTAACCTGCGACCGTAGCAGTCCCGTGGTCCCGGACTGCGCGCCTAGAACCACTAGACCACCGCGGCCGGCAGAAAGATAACATTCTTTCAGAATATCTAAAACCATGGTGGAAGTGGCGCCCAAACGACTATTCAAGTTGGTTGGTAGAATATGAGTCCGGAGACATACCATCAGACTTCCGGAAAAATGTCATCCACACAACACCGATGATAGAAAGGGCAAATAAGTGTGACAATTGTCGCAAAATCAGCGTAACATCTCACGCAGCCAAGATGCTGACAAGAGTAACATACAGAAGAATGGAAAAGAAATCTGGCAAACTGTTAGAAGAGGGTCAGTTTGAGTTTAGAAAAGGCACCAGAGAGACAGTTCGGGCGTTGCGAGTGTAACTGAAGTAAGACTTAAGAAAAATAAAGACACATTCATAATTTCAGTCGACATAAAAAACGCATTAGACAATGTGAAATGGTGCAAGATGTTCGAAATTCTCAGGGAAGTACGTTGTAAGTAGGCTGTTTATGTTTTCTCTATGTAAGTAGGCTGTTTGTGTTTTCTCTATGTAAGTAGGCTGTTTATGTTTTCTTATTGGCAACGTTACGTAGTGCTCAATATGAAAATCACTGGCTGTGCTGTGTGCAGTCTGTGGCTGCTTTGCATTGTTGTAATACTCGCCATTGTAGTGTTAGGCAGCTGGCTGTGAACAGCGCGTAGCGTTGCGCAGTTGGAGGTGAGCCGCCAGCAGTGGTGGATGTGGGGAGAGAGATGGCGGAGGTTTGCAGTTTGTCATGAACTGATATATATATATTATGATTTGTGATGATATTAAGGTAAATACATTGTTTGCTCTCTATTAATATCTTTCATTTGCTAACTACCCCTATCAGTAGTTAGTGCCTTCAGTAGTTTGAATCTTTTATTTAGCTGGCAGTAGTGGCGCTCGCTGTATTGCAGTAGCTTGAGCAGCGAAGATTTTTGTGAGGTAAGTGATTTGTGAAAGGTATAGTTTAATGTTTGTCAGGGCCATTCTTTAGTAGGGAGTTTTGAAAGTCAGATTGCGTTGCGCTAAAAATATTGTGTGTCAGGTTAAGCACAGTCATGTAAAATTGTTCAAAGGGGACGTTTCATATGGCGACCCTGCCAGGATACCTCACTGGAATCTTCTGATTTTTTCTTGTAGTTTGTGTATTTAGTGTAGATTTTGTTTATTGCTAGCGCGTAATTGTAGAGAGAATTTCCTTTGTAGTTGCAGTCTTTCATTGTTGTATAGTAAAACAGTTGTGGCATGCATGTAGATTTGCAGCAAGTATTTCGCAGCTGCGCTTGCAATTAACTAGATATTATTTTCAGTGCTATGTTAATGTGTTCTCTTATTTTTGATCTTCAAATTGTGTTTTTCTGTGTTGTCGTGTGAAATACTGTGACAATAATGGCGTGTGAAAAACGTAATACTAGGCTCCAAAGTAAACTGAGAAATGACAGTGAAGACGAAGGCAGTGTGTTAGCGCCGCAGAGTAATGAATTAACTGATGTTCAAAGTAGTAATTTGGTAATTGTGAATAGGGAAATGGAGCGGGCTGCAAACAATGGTGTAGACAGTGAAACAGGTAGTGAACAGGGAAGCATTATCGATCGATCGGTCGGCAACAGCTCGCCTCAGGAATCCGAAATGACAGGACACAATTTCGCAAATACTGTAGATTCAGGTTTTGGGTTATCACCGTTTTCTCAAATAAGTCAAGACGCATTTTCTGCTTGTCAAAATGTGAATGTTGCCGGTGCAAATGCACTGCCGAAAAGCGTAGAGAAACAGATTCCAGACACTAATACATTATTATTGCAATTAATGCAACAAATGGAACAAAATCAGAGACAAACACAGCAAAAGCTTGAAAAGTTAGACACAATGGAACAACACCAGAGACAAACACAGCAACAGTTAGACACAATGGAACAACACCAGAGACAAACACAGCAACAGTTAGACACAGTGGAACAAAATCTCAAAAAGTTAGACTCATTGGAACAAACTCTCGAACAAACACGTGAGGATTTAACTGCTGAGTTACATAACATTGAATCGAAATGTCAAAAAGTCTGTAATGACGTAAAAACTCAAATTTGTGAGCATTTTCAACCTATTTTTTCGCGTCATGAAAATGCATTACAGAATCACGAAGCAGCCATAAAAGAACTGCAAACTATTGTTCATGAAAATCACAACACCTTGCAAGCTAAAATTGACTCAGTTGCATCTACCGATTCGGTTACGCAACTTGCAAAAACTCAGGATAACTTAAAGGACACAGTAGATTCGATTTCAACACAAATGGACACTCTGAAACTTAGTTCAGAAAAACACACTGAGGAAATGTGTTCATTATCAGAGAAAGTAGTTGAACTTTCGGATCAGCTAAATAATTTATCTGCGAAGGTAGATGATAATCTGAATGACGCAAAACCGGTAGTCTTTAATGACACAGAACAGAACGCACAAATTAGGAAACTGAAACAAAATCTGAATCAAATTGATACGCAACACCAAAGAGAAATCCGGGAAGTACAAGATCAGCTGACACAGGTAATACAAGAATTACGTATTTCAGAAGACACTCGCGCTCCAACACGGGAAGAGGGACTTAGAAACACGGAAAAGCCGCAAAATAATAACACAGGGCATTTCGGAAGTTATGAAAGAAATTGGCAATGTGCACCGAATTTTGAGATGGAACGGCCGACACGACCTAACAATGACCGATATGCGACTCGCCGACATGATGATTTTGACTATAAGCTGTTCATTACTACACGTAAATTCAAAACATTTAAGAATTCTGGCAACGACATTCATCCACAAGCATGGCTCCATCAATTCTCTCATTGTTTTCCTCCCAACTGGTCGTTAGAACACAGATTAGAATTTATGTGTGGCTACTTGGAGAATGAACCAGCTGTAAGAATGCGATCGGTAATTCACGATTGCCACAGTGAGGGAGAGTTTTACCATGCCTTCCTCTCTGCATATTGGTCTCAAGCTATACAAGACCGTGTAAAACATAGCATCATAATGATGAAACACTTTGAACAATCTGAATTTTCCAGTCTTGTGAAATATTTTGAAGACATGTTGCACAAGAATCAATACCTATCAATCCCATACAGCCCCTCAGAACTCATCCGCATTTGCTTAATCAAACTGCCCGAACATTTGAGACATATTATTTTGGCAGGACGTTGCAAAGATGACATTGAAGCTTTTCAGGGACTCCTACAAGAATTAGAAATTGACACAGACAGTCGCCGGATGCGAAAACAGGAATACAACAATTACAGGTCCCATCCGTCGCAATTCCGCGATGAAAGAAATAATAACTGGGCGCGACAAGGCTATTCTTACAACGCAAATCGTGACCAAAACAGACACCACCCATATGACAACCACTGGCAGAGTAATAATAGTTACAGAGAAAGATCGCATTTCCATAGTAATGACTATCACAGAGACAATCAGAGAAACAGACAATATGGGAACCAAAACAAGTATTATCAAGGGAGGCAGAATAACTTCAGACGCAACAGTTCGGCGCAGAGTTACGATTCAGGGAGAAATTCTCCACCACATGACCGACAAACAAGAAACTATGTAAACTACCGACAAAACGACAGACGTGAATTTCATCAGAACTGGCGGGATTCTAACAGAGCTGGGCCCTCCCGTCAAAGTGAATTTGTAGAAGTTAGGTCTCCTAATCCCAATAACGACGCGCGCCAACAAAGGAACAGACAATGACTCGCACCACAGGCAGCCGCGTGCGCCGGCTGGCTCAGAGAAAAATAACATAGACGCTAACCTTGAAAAAAAATTTTAGCATTCCTTACTGACGTATAAAACATGACAATTGCTTTTCAGTTGAAAGTCTGCGTACTAGGAAGAGTAAAGGTTTACACCACATTTCACATGTAAAACCGTTTATTGAAAGATAATCTGCTTTTTAACTTTGTCATTGCCATAAAACTTTTCACTTTACATTACTAGTATGCTTGTCAGACTCAGAATCTGTTAACATGCAACAATGTTTGAAGTTAAGTATCCAGTCAAGAACCAAGAGAACTTATTTAAACAGAAATTACGAATGCATTGTTATTGTGAACAGACGACACAGTGTTATTGTGTGTGTACATTCTTGCTTGTTTGTTGCACGATTACGTAACGACTATAAGGCTCACATACTTAGAACATTTACCAGTACTGCTAATGAGATTTTAATGCAACATTTTGGTTTACTTGAAAATACATTCCGGATTTAAAGTACTTTCTGTGAGATACCAGATGAGACAATAGTTAGTTTATGTGACAGCTACACGATTTTTATCACGACGCTACTAATGAGTGACAATTTACAATGTTGCTTTTGCGGTGTATCTGTTTTATATCTGCACAGTTTTCTGAATTCTTCTGGAAATCAAAACATGTTTTATTAGTAACTTTTGTGGTATAGCTACAAGGAGACAGCCTTTTCCATAGCACAACAATACGTTACAGCACAGTACTTTCATCATCACAACAATAAGCGTAATAACTAAGATATCTCTACGCAAAGCATTTCACTTTTGTTTATCATGAGGTAAGTACATTGGCTTCTGCAGAACTTAGCTTTCAGAGGACGATAACTACGACACTTCCACACAGATTATGTTGCAACAAGACGCACGTTTAGCGCTACAGTACACGTATTTGAGTGATTAATTTTGTACTTGAAACATTTATTTTTAAAGATTTTTTAATTACAAAGAAAGTTTTCCGTGATACATTTCATTCCATTGCTGTAATTTGTAACACCTGAGGGCATAATTACATTTATCCTCAGGGGGGTACACGCTTACTTTGTGTACCATGTGTGTGGCAACCACAAGGAACCCTAGCTAATATGGTATTTGCTTATACAACTTTACACATCGGTACCATATTTCTCCAACACATAATTACACAGCTATCTGATCATTTAGCTGAGACAGACAAACGTTTTTACTATATCAGTGACAGATGTTTACGTAATTACACAGCTGGATAACTTCACACTTATGAAACTGTATTTTGTCTGTACTTTGTGAAACTGTTCATATTTTTTTGGAACCATTGTGATACTATGAGAGCTTTGAATGATGTATTTGGTATGGATTCATGATTTTTAAAGTACGTTTGAGGTAGATGACATTATTTAAATGAGCAGAGAATTCTTTTTAGGCTTAGAAATTATTGGAGGAAGTTACGACGATTTTGAGATTTGACTGAAGTTTTATGATATTATTACGACGATGATGTGTATTATGTTGTTGAGGAATGTTTATTATGCTACGTATTTCTCACGATGAAATATTGAAGAAGTGTCGACGAATATGTATATGTATAATGAGGTAAGGAGTAATGAATAGTGGGTAGGGACTCTTGACTTGTGAAAAAGGATGTTGGAAACCAAGAATCGTACTTTAAGAGTTATGACATGTGTGAATCATGTGTGAATGTATCACAATGCCACTAAACATTTTTTGGACACTGTTATATTCATAGGATTTTGTTTCTACAGATTTGCAACGCTAATTCTTGACCTGTGAAGTATTTTTATGTGAGACTGTCACTTTAGCGAAAATTGCTGTCGTAAATATTTCCGTACGAAAGTTAAGTGACCACCTGCACGTAATGCGTCGCGGGCACCCAGCTGTGTCAGACGCCTGGAGAAAAAGTCATTAGCGCGTGCCTTTCAGAGCACAGGAAGAAAGAAAAAAAAAGAAAGGGAAGGCCATTATCCTGGCCATTGTCATCCCTTTAGAGAAAGCATCGCAAAAACGACACGGTCGAACTTGAAAACATATGATTACACTAGCTCTTAATTTACGATATTTACTGAAATGCCTAATAAAATGACAAGAAATATTTTTACATCTGCACACCTGATTACGACAAGCGTCTTTCTACAAGAGTTGAGAGCTACTAACTTATGAAATGTCACATGACTACTGAATGATATTTTTATGCTTTGCTTTTCATAGTTGCTTATTTCATTTGACATCTGTTTTCCAGCTGTGTTGCAGCATTGCTTTTATAAAATAAAATGCATTTGCTAATGTGAACACTTTCTGTCAACAGATCTATTAAATAATTATTTTATGATCCACATTCTTTAAAAAAGGAGCACTTGGAAAGGAAAGAACAATAAGAAGGATCTAGTAACAGTAACACATAATTTTCTTTTCAAGTATATGGTAATATTTCTTTTTACAATCAGTTGTTGTGGTGCACCACTTTAATTACATAGATATTAAGATGTGAATACACATTTCCCTTATCTGCATTGTTGTTTTTACTGTAATATTTTTTCTGCTTGCGCTATGTCATGTTTAGGTATAAGTTGCTGCTGTTTGCCAGGCGTAGTGTTATTGAATTTGACTTTTGCTAATTTATACTGTAGCTTGCTTTGCAATTTTCCATTTTTTTCATTGCTGTTTATATTAATTGTTTTGTGCTGCTGCATTGCCTCGTTCCTTAGTTTAGCATCTGAGCTCAGTAGATTTAAGTTTGCTTAAGAGGGGGTAGACTATATGAGAAACTGACTATGGAGAATAGGTAAAGAATGCATTGCGAAGTTATATAAAAAGGATTTGGGCCCAAATGAGTATTGTACAATCAGAAATAATTATTTTGAAAGAAATATGAACAGAATACAGAAAGCATGCTTGGATAGGATTTTTTTGGTGGAAACAAAGGATGAAATAAGAGGAAAGATATATGAAGTTTTGGGTTGGACTGCAGTACCAAATGTTACACTGAAAACGAACCCTGTCCTTTCCTATTGGTGTTATCCCACTATGTGTGTGTGTACCCTTGTGTATTTGTTTTCTTCCTGTCTCTGTGTAATTTCATAGAATTTTTTCTTTTAATATTAAGCTACATTCACTATGATGAGGAATACTGTTATCCTCAAATACAATTGGCATTAATAATGTGTTATTTACTTTGTAAAGATGTTTAGACATTGTTTATTGTTTTGTTTTAATGCTCATGTGTAAAGTTGATGTTTCAATAATTATTCTGATCTATGTATGTACTTATGTCATAATTCCTGTAACATTGATGTATATGTCTATTTCTATTCTTTTGTAAAGCCTGTTTTACTACAAATGTTATCTGTATTGTTATGTTTTTAATAATGTATTTTGTACCTTTGTTATTGTATTCTTATGTTATAAAATTGTAATTGTCACCAGTTCATGATATTATTAACATGTAAGTTACATTTCACTGCACACGTTTCTGTTGGTCATAGTACATGGACAATATGTGAGAAGTAGGGACTGTTAGTGTTTGCACGTTTGTTAATAATTCTGCAAGGGACTGGATAACAGCATTGCTGGTTCTAAGGACAATTCCAAAAACTTTGTGAGTGCACAAGTGATGGTTTATGGACTTGCTATATTATCCGCAAGACTCTTCAATGGTGATTGTGCACCTGCACAGTCACAACAGATGGCTGCTGGCTATCTCTACAAGGACTACAGTGGGTCTACATCTTTGATGATCCATCAATACCATTATCTCTACAAGGACTACAGTGGGTCTGCACCTCTGGTGGCCCACCAATACCATACTCTCTACCAGGACTACAGTGGGTCTGCTCTGTGATGACCTACCTACCAATATTCTTCCAAACTACGACTGACTCTGCTGTGGGTTTGCTCTGTTGTGGCCCGTTATCTGTCAGCATGTCAAGAGTCAGCACTGTCTTTCCGTTGGAAGGACAACACTACTTCTTCAAGACTGCATGGAAATCCACTACTTCTGTGTGCAATTTCTTTTACTAATGAGACTTTGTGAAAAAAAACCTGTAATTACTGTTATGATGTACGATTAGGACTGTCTTTATGGACTGTGAGACAATTTTAGCTTTTGACCAACATAATATCAATAAGTGTGTGCATTTGATTTCTTTGTTATTGTAATTATGAAAAATTTTTTCAAATCTGTATTGGCCACTGCCCCATCCAATTTGTAAAAATTTTTGTGGGGAGCATGGGGGCTATGTAAGTAGGCTGTTTATGTTTTCTCTATGTAAGTAGGCTGTTTGTGTTTTCTCTATGTAAGTAGGCTGTTTATGTTTTCTTATTGGCAACGTTACGTAGTGCTCAATATGAAAATCACTGGCTGTGCTGTGTGCAGTCTGTGGCTGCTTTGCATTGTTGTAATACTCGCCATTGTAGTGTTAGGCAGGTGGCTGTGAACAGCGCGTAGCGTTGCGCAGTTGGAGGTGAGCCGCCAGCAGTGGTGGATGTGGGGAGAGAGATGGCGGAGGTTTGCAGTTTGTCATGAACTGATATATATATATTATGATTTGTGATGATATTAAGGTAAATACATTGTTTGCTCTCTATTAATATCTTTCATTTGCTAACTACCCCTATCAGTAGTTAGTGCCTTCAGTAGTTTGAATCTTTTATTTAGCTGGCAGTAGTGGCGCTCGCTGTATTGCAGTAGCTTGAGCAGCGAAGATTTTTGTGAGGTAAGTGATTTGTGAAAGGTATAGTTTAATGTTTGTCAGGGCCATTCTTTAGTAGGGAGTTTTGAAAGTCAGATTGCGTTGCGCTAAAAATATTGTGTGTCAGGTTAAGCACAGTCATGTAAAATTGTTCAAAGGGGACGTTTCAACGTGTAAACTATATCGAAACAGGAGCAATACACACTGTGTACAAGAAGCAAAAGGGCAGAATATGAACGGAAGACCAAGAACGAGGAACTCGGTTCAGAAGGGGTTTAAGACATGGATGCAGTCTTTCGTCCCTACTCTTCAATTTGTACATATAATAGGCAATGATAGAAATAGAATATAGGATCTGGGGTGGGGTTAAAATTAAGGTGACTGAATACCTTTTAACAGGAAGAGGCAGTGCAGATCGCAGTAATTATTTATTTATTAATTCAGGTAACCGGTCTCGGTCTAAGAGACTACCCTCAGACCAGAAGGTCCGAAATGTACTACGTGATGAGCCACGTATGGCAGAACTATTCCTTAAAAACTACCATACAAGCAACATGCACTATGTAATCAAAAGTATCCGGACACCTGGTTGAAAATAACTTAAAAGTTCGTGGAGCCCTCCATCGGTAATGCTGGAATTCGGTATGGTGTTGGCTCACCCTTAGCCTTGATGACAGCTTCCACTCTCGCAGGCATACGTTCAATCTGGTGCTGAAAGGATTCTTGGGGAAAGGTAGCCCATTCTTCACGGAATGCTGCCTGAGGAGAGGTATCGATGATGTCCCAAATGTGCTCCATAGGATTCAGGTCGGGACTCTGTGCAGGCCAGTCCATTACGGGGATGTTATTGTCGTGTAACCACTCCGCCATAGGCCGTACATTATGAACAGGTGCTCGATCGTGTTGAAAGATGCAATCGCCATCCTCGAATTGCTCTTAAACAGTGGGAAGCAGGAACGTGCTTAAAACATCAATGTAGGCCTGTGCTGTGATAGTGCCACGCAAAACAACAAGGGGTGCAAGCCCCCTCCATGAAAAACACGATCACACCATAACACCCCTACCTTCGAATTTTACTGTTGGCACTACACACGCTGGCAGATGACGTTCACAGGGCATTCACCATTCTCACACCCTGCCATCGGATCGCCACATTGTGTAGGGTGGTTAGTCACTCCATACAACGTTTTACCACTATTCAATCGTCCAATGTTTACGTTCCTTACATCAAGCGATACGTCGTTTGGCATTTACCGGCGTGATGTGTGGCTAATGAGCAGCCGCTCGACCACGAAATCCAAGTTTTCCCACATCCCACTTAACTGGCATAGTACTTCCAGTGGATCCTGATGAAATTTGGAATTCCTGACTGATGCTCTGGATACATGTCTGCCTATTACTCATTATGACACTCTTCAACTGTCGGCGGTCTCTGTCAGTCAGCAGACGAGGTCGACCTGTACGTTTCTGTGCTTTACGTGTCCCTTCACGTTTTCAATTTGGAAACAGTGGACCTAAGGATATTTAGGTGTGTGGAAATCTCGCGTTCGAAGTCCGTGAGTTCCGCGGAGCGCCCCATTCTGCTCTCTCAAGATGTCTAATGACTACTGAGGTCGCTGATATGGAGTACCTGGCAGTATGTGGCAGCACAATGCAACTAATATGAAAAACGTTTGTTTTTGGGGAGTGTCCGGATACTTTTGATAATATAGTGTAGTTACAATGTAACTTGATGTGTATACCCTTGATGATGTGCGGAGCCGGTTCATGGAATTTCTGTGAATGCAAAAAGGTACCATTTAGCAAATTCGGGCTAGCTATTAATATTTTTTTTTTAATTTCCCGTGGGACCAAACTGCGGAGGTCATCGGTCCTTATGGCTACACACCACTTAATCTAACTTAAACTAACTTACGCTAAGGTCAAAACACACACCCATGCCTGAGGGAGGACTCGAACCTCCGAAGGGGACAGCCACGTGAACCGTGGCATGGCGCCCAAGACCGCGCGGCTACCCCGCACGGCAGCTGTTAATTGCTAGGCGCTATAAAGGGGAACCATTCCTCACGTTATTAGTAGTAGAAACCATTCAAATTCACAAATAGTGTATCTATAAATAGAAAAATATCATGCTGTACATGCAAACGTAATTCAAAATTGCTTAAATTCACAAATACATTACAAAGCACTGACAAAAGCTTCAAAGGCTGATATGGAGGCTAAAATGTGTAACACAGTCCTCTATTGTGTATCGTTAGAATCATTTCATCGTGTACATGTTGTCAAAGTGCCTAACATAAACCTTCCATTCAACCTGGCAAAGAAATCGCTACGCCGGACACAGGCGATTGCCATGGACACGCAGAACCGGCTAGTACCACAATGAAACTTACTCTGCTTGTGGTCTGTAAAGCGATATATGTTCCACCTCATTCTCAGCGTTACGCAGTGTTCAGGCACAACCATTTGGGTACAAAAAAGGCAATCTGTTTACTGGAACTAACATGAAAAATTTTTAAATTTATTGTAAAATCTATAACGGCTCTATCGAAATACTGCTGTCAGTCAAGTAGTTAAGCCAACTATTTGTGTTTAGCTTGCAGTGTTAACTGGCAAAAAAGTCCTATACAGTGGACCAGCTAGTTTGCTGTGTAAGACGCAAATGCTAAACAGTGGGGTTGCAAAAGGATCAAATGGCTCTAAGCACCATGGGACATAACATTTGAGGTCATCAGTCCCCTAGAACATAGAACTACTTAAATCTAACACATCCATGCCCGAGGCAGGATTCGAACCTGCGACCGTAGCGGTCGAGCGGTTCCAGACAGAAGCGCCTAGATCCCCTCGGCCACTCCGGCCGGCGTCGCAAAAGGTTCGTGTAGACATAATGATTCGTGCAGACGTCAAGAAAGTTGCTAGTCTCGCTGATGGTGTGGTATCGATAGTAACGATGCCACATAGATTCAAAGGTTGGCTCTACCACGAGACACCGACGGCAGCGACCTATAGCTGGTGCAGTGCAGCTCTACGAGCTCCGCTACAGGTTCAGCCTTTTCATCAGGTGCAGTCAGCCAGGAAACGTCGCTTCAACTTCGCACCACCTTGCAAGTTATGTATTCTTATTGCTTGAGTAAAGAGGATTTAAATTCATACAGCAGCACCGACGTGTTTCACCTTTTCCTGATCCAACCCACGCGCCGCCTTCCAGGCGGGATACAGAAGGTGGCACTGAAGCACAACTGCAAAGTCTAAAACACAAACTTACAACTGGCATTCATCAGCTCCTCTATTCTTATAATATTTTGTGAGAAAGTATCTCACTATATAGGCACCTTCTTGTGTGTTGCTTTATGACTCATACTACTTAGATTCAAAAAAAGAAATGTACGAAGAGCAGAACACTAGGACTAAAAAAGTAAAAGAAAAAAAAGTGCAGTCAGTTCAGACTTCAACAGTTCACCGAATAAGTCATATAAAAGTTTTTATCAGGTAATCTGCTCATTTTACAAATTTTGAGGCGAACTCTCATCGTTTCTAGAAATTTATATACCGCCTAATATAATACAGAGTCTAATGTGTCCAGTAATACACTTTTCGGAGCATTGTGTGGTATTTTTATACTCTCTTTTATGGTGGTTACTGACTGCTCACTGTTTAAAAGACGCTGACCACACATAGATTTGCTAAATGCTGCTCCTGTGGTACGTACTTTGAAACGGATTCTGTATTTTTAGCCCGTTCGTCTTGCTTATCGTTTATCTCAATCGTTGCATTTAATATTGTAAACATCTGACTTATAAATCTCATTCCCGAGGTTACAGTGCGTTTGTTTTTCATCTGCAGATGGTCTCTAGCTATGTAACTTAAGTTAATGTTTTCGTTTCTAAAAACCGACCTACACCGTCCGAAATACTGCCCATACACACCAAATTGACGTACCTGGACATTTCTATAGTAGACATATTTATAGGTCCCAGTTTTAGTTTATTATGAACAGAATCCATTTCTCCAATTTGTTTCAAAATTGAGATTCCTTTTCTAGTTTCATTAACGTCCAAAGGCAACTTTAACATTCCATGAAGCACAGCAGTATCGTCTAAAGTCCACGATAAGCGCTTTGACAACGTGTAAACCATGAAACGCTTCTATCAAGCACACAACAGATGGCAGTGTTTTATAGTATGGCAGCCATTATAAGTTTTTCAAACTTTTTAAACGCTTTTAAATTTGTTGGTAGTTTTTAACTAATTTTGTGTTACATTGGCACGTCAAATGTGATGTTTTCTTTTTGTATACACATGATTCGTTGATTTTAATTTTTTGTATTACTGATCGTTTAGGGAGCGGTGGACAGAGCTTCCCCTTTAGAATGCCTAATATTTGATAGCTGGTCGCAGTTGGTTCAAGTGGCTCTGAGTGTTATGGGACTTAACATCTGAGGACATCGGTCCCCTAGAACTTAGAACTAGTTAAACCTAACCAACCTAAGGACATCACACACATCCATGCCCGAGGCAGGATTCGAATCTGCGACCGTAGCGGTCGCACGGCTCCAGACTGAAGCGCCTAGAACCGCTCGCCCACACCGGCCGGCTTCGCAGTTGGTGTCTGGTTGTTCGTACTCACAGCAGTGTCCGGCTCCGCGAGTCATCAAGGGTATACATCTCATTTTATTTTGTAACAATGTTATTTTCTAAGGCGAAGGGTTTTATCATGCATGACACTTGCCCATTTCAGAGGCTCTGGTCTGAGTACTAGTCACTTAGATCGAAACTGTTGTTGTTGTTGTTGTGGTCTTCAGTCCTGAGACTGGTTTGATGCAGCTCTCCATGCTACTCTATCCTGTGCAAGCTTCTTCATCTCCCACTACCTACTGCAACCTACATCCTTCTTAATCTGCTTAGTCTATTCATCTCTTGGTCTCCCTCTACGATTTTTACCCTCCACGCTGCCCTCCAATGCTAAATTTGTTATCCCTTGATCCCTCAAAACATGTCCTACCAACCGATCCCTTCTTCTAGTCAAGTTGTGCCACAAACTTCTCTTCTCCCCAATCCTATTTAATACCTCCTCATTAGTTATGTGATCTACCCACCTTATCTTCAGCATTCTTCTGTAGCACCACATTTCGAAAGCTTCTTATTCTCTTCTTGTCCAAACTGGTTATCGTCCATGTTTCACTTCCATACATGGCTACACTCCATACAAATACTTTCAGAAACGACTTCCTGACAATTAAATCTATACTCGATGTTAACAAATTTCTCTTCTTCAGAAACGATTTCCTTGCCATTGCCAGTCTACATTTTATATCCTCTCTACATCGACCATCATCAGTTATTTTACTCCCTAAATAGCAAAACTCCTTTACTACTTTAAGTGTCTCATTTCCTAATCTAATTCCCTCAGCATCACCCTATTTAATGTGACTACATTCCATTATCCTCGTTTTGCTTTTGTTGATGTTCATCTTATATCCTCCTTTCAAGACACTGTCCATTCCGTTCAACTACTCTTCCAAGTCCTTTGCTGTGTCTGGCAGAATTACAATGTCATCGGCGAACCTCAAAGTTTTTACTTCTTCTCCATGAATTTTAATACCTACTCCGAATTTTTCTTTTGTTTCCTTTGCTTCTTGCTCAATATACAGATTGAATAACATCGGGGAGAGGCTACAACCCTGTCTCACTCCTTTCCCAACCACTGCTTCCCTTTCATACCTCTCGACTCTTATAACTGCCATCTGCTTTCTGCACAAATTGTAAATAGCCTTTCACTCCCTGTATTTTACCCCTGCCACCTTTAGAATTTGAAAGACTGTATTCCAATTAACATTGTCAAAAGCTTTCTGTAAGTCTACAAATGCTAGAAACGTAGGTTTGTCTTTCCTTAATCTTTCTTCTAAGACAAGTCGTAGGGTCAGTATTGTCTCACGTGTTCCAACATTTCTACGGAATCCAAACTGATCTTCCCCGAGGTCAGCTTCTACTAGTTTTTCCATTCGTCTGTAAAGAATTCGCGTTAGTATTTTGCAGCTGTGACTTATTAAACTGATAGTTCGGTAATTTTCACATCTGTCAACACCTGCTTTCTTTGGGATTGGAATTATTATATTCTTCTTGAAGTCTAAGGGTATTTCGCCTGTCTCATACATCTTGCTCACCAGATGGTTGAGCTTCGTCATCACTGGCTCTCCCAAGGCCATCAGTAGTTCTAATGGAAAGTTGTCTACTCCCGGGGCCTTGTTTCGACTCAGGTCTTTCAGTGCTCTGTCAAACTCTTCACGCAGTATCTTATCTCCCATTTCATCTTCATCTACATCCTCTTCCATTTCCATAATATTGTCCTCAAGTACATCGCCCTTATATAAACCCTCTATACACTCCTTCCACCTTTCTGCCTTCCCTTCTTTGCTTAGAACTGGGTTGCCATCTGAGTTCTTGATATTCATGCAAGTGGTTCTCTTCTCTCCAAAGGTCTCTTTAATTTTCCTGTAGGCAGTATCTATCTTACCTCTAGTGAGACAAGCCTCTACATCCTTACATTTGTCCTCTAGCCATCCCTGCTTAGCCATCTTGCACTTCCTGTCGATCTCGTTTTTGAGACGTTTGTATTCCTTTTTGCCTGCTTCATTTACTGCATTTTTATATTTTCTCCTTTCATCAATTAAATTCAATATTTCTTCTGTTACCCAAGGATTTCTATTAGCCCTCGTCTTTTTACCTACTTGATCCTCTGCTGCCTTCACTACTTCATCCCTCAGACCTACCCATTCTTCTTCTACTGTGTTTCTTTCCCCCATTCCTGTCAATCGTTCCCTTATGCTCTCCCTGAAACTCTCTACAACCTCTGGTTCTTTCAGTTTATCCAGGTCCCATCACCTTAAATTCCCACCTTTTTGCAGTTTCTTCAGTTTCAATCTGCAGTTCATAACCAATATATTGTGGTCAGAATCCACATCTGCCCCTGGAAATGTCTTACAGTTTAAAACCTGGTTCCTAAATCTCTGTCTTACCATTATATAATCTATCTGATACCTTTTACTATCTCCAGGATTCTTCCAGGTATACAACCTTCTTTTATGATTCTTGAACCAAGTGTTAGCTATGATTAAGTTGTGCTCTGTGCAAAATTCTACAAGGCGGCTTCCTCTTTCATTTCTTCCCCCCAATCCATATTCAACTACTATGTTTCCTTCTCTCCCTTTTCCTACTGACGAATTCCAGTCACCCACGACTATTAAATTTTCGTCTCCCTTCACTACCTGAATAATTTCTTTTATCTCGTCATACATTTCATCAATTTCTTCATCATCTGCAGAGCTAGTTGGCATATAAACTTGTACTACTGTAGTAGGCATGGGCTTTGTGTCTATCTTGGCCACAATAATGCGTTCACTATGCTGTTTGTAGTAGCTAACCCGCACTCCTATTTTTTTATTCATTATTAAACCTACTCCTGCATTACCCCTATTTGATTTTGTATTTATAACCCTGTAATCACCGACCAAAAGTCTTGTTCCTCCTCCCACCGAACTTCACTAATTCCCACTATATCTAACTTTAACCTATCCATTTCCCTTTTTAAATTTTCTAACCTACCTGCCCGATTAAGGGATCTGACATTCCACGCTCCGATCCGTAGAACGCCAGTTTTCTTTCTCCTGATAACGACGTCCTCTTGAGTAGTCCCCGCCCGGAGATCCGAATGGGGGACTATTTTACCTCCGGAATATTTTACCCAAGAGGACGCCATCATCATTTAATCGTACAGTGAAGCTGCATGTCCTCGGGAAAAATTACGGCTGTAGTTTCCCCTTGCTTTCAGCCGTTCGCACTACCAGCACAGCAAGGCCGTTTTGGTTAATGTTACAAGGCCAGATCAGTCAATCATCCAGACTGTTGCCCCTGCAACTACTGAAAAGGCTGCTGCCCCTCTTCAGGAACCACATGTTTGTCTGGCATCTCAACAGATACCCCTCCGTTGTGGTTGCACCTACGGTACGGCCATCTGTATCGCTGAGGCACGCAAGCCTCCCCACCAACGGCAAAGTCCATGGTTCATGGGGGGGATATCGAAACTAGTTAGCAGAATTAATAAGATGAAGCGCCAAAGAGATGTGTAAACAGGCAGAATACGGCACTGAGGTCGGCAACGTTTATATAAGACAAAAAGTGTATGGCGCAGCTGTTAGCTCGATTACTGTTGCCACAAAGGCAGGTTATCAAGAACTTGGTGCTATAGTCGGCGCACGAGCATCTCCGAGGTAGCGATGAAGAGCGGATTTTCCTGTACGACCATTACAAAAGAGTACCGTGAATATCAGGAATCCGGTAATACATCAACTCTCCGACATCGCTGCGGCCGGAAAAAGATCCTGCAATAAGGGACCAACGACGACTGAAGAGAATCGTTCAACGTGACTGAAGAGAATCGTTCAACGTGACAAAAATGCAACCCTTCTGCAAATTGCGGCAGATTTCATTACTGGGCCAACAACAAGTGTCAGCATGAGAACCATTCAACGAAACATCATCGATATGGGTTTTCGGAGCCGAAGATCTACTTATGTACGATTGATGACTGCACGACGCAAAGATTCACGCTTCGCCTAGGCTAGTCAACACCGACATTGGAGACAACCTCATGAATCCATGGACCCTGCATGTCAGCGGGGGAGCCTGGTGGAGGCTCTATAAAGTTGTTGGACATGTGCAGTTGGAGTGTATGGGACCTGTGATGTGTCTAGATGCGACTCTTTCAGGTGACACGTACGTAAGCATGCTTTCTCATCACCTGCATCCATTCATGTCTATTGTGCATTCCGACGGACTTGGGCAAATCCAGCAGGACAATGCGACACCCCATTCGACCAGAATTGCTACAGAGTCGCTCTTGGAACAGTCTTCTGAGTTTAAATACTTCCGCTGGCCACCAAACTCCCCAGACATGAACATTATTGAGCATATCTGGGATGCTTTGCAACACCCTGTTCTGGAGATATCTCCACCCCCCGTACTCTTACGCATTTCTGGGCAACCCTGCAAGATTCATGGTGTCAGTTTCCTCCAGCACTACTTCAGACGCCGGCCAGTGTGGCCGAGCGGTTCTAGGCGCTCCAGTCTGGAACCGCGCGACCGCTACGGTCGCGGGTTCGAATCCTGCCTCGGGCATGGATGTGTGTGATGTCCTTAGGTTAGTTAGGTTTAAGTAGTTCTAAATTCTAGGGGACTGATGACCTCAGATGTCATGTCCCATAGTGCTCAGAGCCATTTTTGAACTACTTCAGACATTTGTCGAGTTCATGCCGTGTCATGTTACGGCACTTCTGCGCTCTCGCGGGGGCCCTACGCGATATTAGGCAGGTGTACTAGTTTCTTTGGCGCTTCAGTGAAAATAAATAATTATTTTGATCTGTATTGCATTTTTCTTTTTGTTTTCCTCTTAGTTTTAATCCCTTTTCCTGTTAAACTATTAAATATCATCGCTGTCGTTCTGCTGTAACATAAAAAATTACGAAGGTATATCGATGATAAGATTCGCTGATGAAATTTCTACCTTCAGTGAAAGTAAAAAAGAATTACAATACGTGTTAGGTGAAGTGAAGTGCCTGTTGAGAAGGAACCATGGACTGGGAGTAAACTGAAGAAAGACAACACTAATAAGGAGTAGAAATGAGGTTAGTCATAAAGTTAAATGAATATGAAGATGGTATTTGTTCTTTCGGACATGTTGATATACGTCAACAAGGACAGTCGAAAATGTGTGCCCTGACCGGGACTCAAACGCGGATCTCGTGCTTACATGGCAGACGCTCTATCCATATGAGTCACCGAAGACACAGGGGATAGTGCGGCTGCAGTGAATTATCTGCGGCACGCCTCCCGTGAGACCGCATTCCCAACTTATTGTCCCGCACTATATTCATAGTGCCCCTGCCCACTACACTCATTACTTGCGGCTTTTTGCCGATTCCCGTATGAGTTCGGGCACTGTGCATCCGCACAGAAAAAGATGGTCAAATGGCCGGTGAGTCTTAAGTATATGTATATGAAGATGATATCTGTTCTTTCGGACAAACTAGCACAGGCAAAGAGAGGACTCCTGGCCAATAAAATCTACTAATATCAAGCACTGTCCTTAATTTGAGGAAGAAATTACGGAGAATGTACGTTTGGAGCACAGCACTGTATGCTGATGAATGACGGACTGTAAGAAAAGCGGACTACAAGAGAGTTGAAGCATTTGACACTTGGAGCTACAAAAGAATGTTGAAAATTAAGTGGACGGACTGATAAGAAATGGGGAGGTTCTCCGCCGAATCGGCAAGGAGAGGAAAACGTGAAAAACACTGACAAGAAGAGTGGACAGAATGACAAGGCCTAAAAGAGTAACTTCCATGGTGCTGCAGAGGGTGTAAACTGTAGAGGAAGACAGGCATCGGAATACGTCCAACAAATAATTGACTCCGTTGAGAGCAAGTGTTTATGTGTTAATGAAGAGGTTGACACAGGAGAGGAACTTTGGCGGGCAGCGTTAAATCAATCATAAGACTGACTACGATAAAAGATATGGCACAAAGTCCTCGCACAAGTAACTCGTCCTTCCCCAAGTAATTTATACAGGATGAACTCTAACTCCACCAACAAAATTTCTGGCATTGTTGAGGAACATTTGCTAACAATTTCGGTATATGGACGCACGATCTTCGCCGGCTCGTTACACAACAACAACGTAATTTTGATTTACTCTGTTGGTTACCCTAGTTACTTTTGCGTCTTTGAAAATACATTAACTACTGTGAAACATTCTTCCTAATATTCATCCATTAAAACATACAACACAAACGTTTACACATGTTTACAAATGCATAGGTGGTGATATGGTTCAAATGGCTCTGAGCACTATGGGACTTAACATCTGAGGTCATCAGTCCCCTAGACTTAAAACTACTTTAAAAAAATCGTTCAAATGGCTCTGAGCACTATGCGACTTAACTTCTGAGGTCATCAGTCGCCTCGAACTTAGAACTAATTAAACCTAACTAATCTAAGGACATCACACACATCCATGCCCGAGGCAGGATTCGAACCTGCGAGCGTAGCAGTCGCTCGGCTCCAGACTGTAGCGCCTAGAACCGCACGGCCACTCCGGCCGGCAACTACTTAAAGCTAACTAACCTAAGGACATCACACACAATCATGTCCGAGGCAGGATTCGAACCTGCGACTGTAGCAGCAGCGCGGTTCCGGACTGAAGCGCCTAGAATTGCTCGGCCACAGCGGCCGGCTCACTTCCAGTGAACCCATACGTGAAGTGCATGCCACCAAATTAGTCATCAGTAGATCTGACAAAGCATATGTGTCATTTTTAACACAGAACTCACACTGCTGAAAAAACAAACCCGAAAATGGACGTTGTAGTAGTGAAAGGAAGCCTGGAGGCGATGATAAAAAGAGGACATTACCACTTTCAGCAGCAAGCGCCGTGAGTGAATGGATCAGGCTGGTTTCCAGACAAGTTACGGAACATCCAGTCGACATGCAGTACAGACATTTTTATTATAGTTCAGGCAAAAAGGTAAATGGGGGTAATAAATCAAACGAGATGGAGTTATTCCGTAGCGAGCCTCTGGAGGCCATGTGTTCATCATGACAGACTACTACATGCGCTGGACAGCCTCCCGAATTTTCGTCGATCAAGTCTGGACTCATCCTGCAGAACTTCAGCTGCTGAGATTTCAACCAACTCAGACTGAGGGTGATGACGAAAGAGGGGTAGCAGATGCCCGCTGACGAGTTTGAAAAGTAACCTTGTCTGGACAGAGTAAGCAGTAAAATGTGAAAGTGCATTGTCATGAGCATCCTCCGTCTTTTCCACACTCCTTTTCAGAATAGTTATGCCTTTCTTACTAAGTGGTTGACAGTATATTGCTGTGTTTGAAAACATTGCTGCTATGCCTTTCATTGCGGACGGCGCTTATTTGAAGCTTTACAGTTGGACTTTGTTTTCTGTTCAGTCGACTATCACTTTAGAAATATCGTGGCTGTAATACGATTAAAGATGTAAGAGCCACAGCCTTTTGGCAGCAATATTATAATGAACAAAAGAGATCCTGCCTCCAGTGTATTATAAAGGAAACTATTCGTTGTTCACCGGTCGTTTTGAGTTTCATACTCCTATTCCGCATTTTAAACTGGCCCACGTATTTGCAAATAAAAGGTTCGCCAGTGGGGCTACTTTTTAACGAGCAAGCGGCTCAAATAAGTGGAGTTCTTTACGCGTTTATCGAACAGCAGAGCAAACGCGGTCTGCGAAAATACGCGGAGGGTACCCCTAACTTCATAGCTACACTCATCAAAGAACATTTTATTTCAGAGTTTCCATCGGGCCGTCGACACGAGTGCGGGACGAAAGAAGAAACAGCAAAGAAGGAAGGAAAGGGCCGCCCCAAATCCAACGGGAAATTCGTTTGATGTCGACGGTTCGGCAAGCAGGCGTCCGGGAGAGAGTATGGCGGTGGAGGTGGAGGTAGAGGGAGGGGGAAATGGCGGCGGAAGAGAGAGGAGTTGTTTGCGGGCCTTGTTAGGAGGATCTGGTCCGGCGTCCCGCGTCTCCCACGGGGGCTTCGGCCCTCTTACGCCAGCCGCGGACCTGTTCCGCTGGATACCACACAATTGCTATCCCCACCAGGTGGCAGTCGTTACGGGTTTTCAGGCACTTGACCTAGTCACATAGGCAACTGTGCGCTTTCTAGTTAATGAGCGGTTGCCTCTCGTCGTTGAACGGCTTGCTAAACCGCGGATATCCTTACCATGTACACGGGATACTTCACTGCGTGCTGAGAGCGGTACGAAGGGGTCAGTGTTTTCCTTCCATTGTCTGTGAACAGGTTGCCGAACTCTCGCTGTATTACACGACAAAGCGACCCATAACTAGGGACGGGTAAAACCGACACCGGAATTTTATGCCGCGCGGGATTAGCCGAGCGGTCAAGGCGCTGCAGTCATGGACTGTGCGGCTGGTCCCGGCGGAGGTTCGAGTCCTCCCTCGGGCATGGGTGTGTGTGTTTGTCCTTAGGATAATTTAGGTTAAGTAGTGTGTAAGCTTAGGGACTGATGACCTTAGCAGTTAAGTCCCATAAGATTTCACACACATTTGAACATTTGGTATTTTAGTTCCGAGTAACAGGAATTTCTCGGTATTGGTTTGGTCACGCTTACGACTGGTGTTTTTCATTTTTTATTAATAACCGAGCAGAAAACCGAAGTATCTCAATTAGCCACAGGCACATCGCTAAGACTTTTCGTTTTTAAATAAACCTTTCTTAAAAAGAAGTAATTTTTATACGTAAAATTTGCGTTATTTGAGAATATGGAGGAACTGTATAAGGGGGGCTATGCTCCAGACTGAACGCTGAAAGGCATAATCAGTCTTAAGTAATGATGATGATGATGATGATGAGAAATATTGTTTTATAACAGAAAATGGGAAATGCCACCAGTGCTATTCTACTGACAATGACGACAAAAATGAGCAACTAACAAGTAGCATAAGAATTGGCTGTGGCGGCTCGTGATTATGCATTCTGGATGTTCACAAATTTTTAGATCCAGCTAAGCTTTAGAGTATAAAACTAATAGCATCTGCCGTATAACATTTATACTTATCAACAAGTTTATACAACTATAGCCACTGGCAATAACAACAGTAATATGCGTAACTTATCTGAAAAAGAAAGAAATGTTTTGTGGAATTTTGTTGTTTTGCACATAATTATGTGCAGTTTAGGACGAGAACGGAATAATGTTTAAGCTTTCGCTACCCCACGTTTCGCATTCTTGTGTAGGTGGAGTTTTCGTGCTTTTTTTCGGACAAATGTACAAGATCCTTAACATATGTATTAATCCATGAATTTTTTGGGGGGGGGGGGGGGGAGGAGGGGAGGGGGGGGGTAAGAGACCAAACAGCGAGGTCATCGGTCCCTTCGGATTAGGGAAAGATGGGGAAGTAACTCGGTGGTGCCCTTTCAAAGGAACCATCCCGGCATTTGCCTGGAGCGATTTAGGGAAATCACGGAAAACCTAAATCAGGATGGCCGGACGCGGGATTGAACCGTCGTCCTTCCGAATGCGAGTCCATTGTGCTAAACACTGCGCCACCTCGCTCGGTCATGAATTGACTTCCGGGACATTCCTACGTTGCAGCTACACAACAACTTACGCTTATTATACACTTCTTCGTTAAATGGTCCCTTTAGGCACGCTTATTTGCTTTCAGCACTTTTCTAGTGAACGGATCTGGTCTGAGAGGCCTTAGTTCCTTCGCGACTAACTTATCCTGGTAATTTTCTTTCCTGTTAGCACATACAAATTCAAGAGTTCAAATTGAAACTGCATATGAAATCCGATTCCAGCACAGTAAACAACCAACTGCAAACTGCCGTTTGTGGAAATGATTAAATTCAGGTAGTAATGTCTACGAAGATGGTCACCTAACTAGAATACAAATGAGGCGCTCAGAACCTAAAGGACCAAAAGCACAACCTCGTCGATCCCACTATTAAGGGAATATCACATTTAAGTGCTTGGCAGAGGGTTCATCGAACCACCTTCACAATTCTCTATTATTCTGTGAGGCCGATAAACTCGTCACCAGAAATACCGATACATAAACAAACCATCCTTGCATTGTATTTCATCTCTGACATCTTTGCTTCCCGCCATGTTAAAGTTCAGTTCCGTATGTGTTGTTCAGCCATGATGTGCAATAAAATATAGTTGTCAACATGTTGGTGTATTCTCTGGAGGAAACCACCCTGAATCCACCACAATTCCAATCTCGTATAGCGCGCGGAAAGAATGAACACCTATATCTTTCCGTACACGCTCTGATTTCCATTATTTTGTCATGGTGATCGTTCCTCCCTATGTAGGTCGGTGTCAACAAAATATTTTCCCATTCGGAGGAGAAAGTTGGTGATTGGAATTTGGAGAGAAGATTTCGTCGCAACGAAAAACGCCTTTCTTTTAATGATCTCCAGCCCAAATTATCTATCATTTAAGTGACACTCTCTCTCAAATTTCGCGATAATACAAAACGTGCTGTCCTTCCTTGAACTTTTACGACGTACTCCGTCAGTCCTATCTGGTAAGGATCCCACACCACGCACCAGTATTCTAAAAGAGGACGGACAAGCGTATGGTAGGCAGTCTCCTTAGTAGACCTGTTACATTTTCTAAGTGTCCTGCCAATAAAACGTAATCTTTGGTTAGCCTTCCCCACAACATTTTCTGTGTGTTCCTTCCAATTTAAGTTCTTCGTAATTGTAATTGCTAGGTATTTAGTTGAATTTACGGCATATAGATTAGACTGATTTATCGTGTAACCGAAGTTTA
The DNA here is from genome assembly GCF_021461395.2 of Schistocerca americana. NCBI lineage: Eukaryota > Metazoa > Arthropoda > Insecta > Orthoptera > Acrididae > Schistocerca > Schistocerca americana. Next base: position 64,015,779 of record NC_060120.1, read on the forward strand.
ACGAGTTTCTTTTAGCACTCATGTGGATGATCTCACACTTTTCGTTATTTAGGATCAACTGCCACTTTTCGGCCTGCCGCGGAGGCCGAGCGGTTCTAGGCGCTTCAGTCTGGAAACGCGCGACTGCTACGGTCGCAGGTTCGAATCCTGCCTCGGGCATGGATGTGTGTGATGTCCTTAGATTAGTTAGGTTTAAGTTCTAGGGGACTGATGACCTCAGATGTTAAGTCCCATAGTGCTCAGAGCCATTTTTTTGAGCCATTTTTCGCATCATTCAGATATCTTTTCTAAATCGTTTTTCAGTTTGTTTTGATCTTCTGATGACTTTATTAGTCAATAAACGACGGCGTCATCTGCAAACAACCGAAGGCGGCTGCTCAGATTGTCTCCAGGATCGTTAATATAGATACGGAACAGCAAAGGGCTTATAACAAGGGGAACGCCAGAAATCACTTGTGTTTTACCCGACGACTCAATTACTACGAGCTTTGACCTCTCTGGCAGGCAATCACAAATCCAGTCACATAACTGAGACGATATTCCATAAGCACCCAATTTCACTACGAGCCGCTTGTGTGGTAGAGTGTCAATAGCTCTCCGGAAATCCAGAAATACGGAATCGATCTCAAATCCCTTGTCAATAGCACTCACCACTTCATGTGAATAAAGAGCTAGTTGAGTTTCACAGGAACGATGTTTTCTAAACCCATTGTGACTGTGTGTCAATAGACCATTTTCTTCGAGGTAATTCATAATGTTCGAACACAATATGTGTTCTAAAATCCTACTGCATATCGACGTTAATGATATGGGCCTGTAATTTAGTGGACTACTCCTACTACCTTTCTTGAATACTGGTGTGATCTGTGCAACTTTCCAGTCTTTGGGTACGGATCTTTCGTCGAGCGAACGGTTGTATATGATGGTTAAGTATGGAGCTAATGCATCAGCATACTCCGAAAGGAACATAATTGGTATACAGTCTGGACCAGAAGTGATTTAAGTTCCTTCACTACTCCGAGGATATTTACTTCTACGTCGCTGATGTTGGCAGCTGTTGTCGATTCGAATTCTGGAATATTTACTTCGTCTTCTTTTGTGGAGGCATTTCGGAAGGCTGTGTTTAGTAACTCTTATTTGGCAGCACTGTCTTCGATAGTATCTCCATTGCTATCGTGCAGAGAAGGCATTGATTGTTTCTTGCCGCTAACATACTTCACATACGATCAGAATCTCTTTGGATTTTCTACCAGGTTTCGAGACAAAGCTTCGTTGTGGAAACTACCATCGTATTATAGGCATCTCGCATTGAAGTCCGCGCTAAATTTCGAGCTTCTGTAAAAGATCGCCAATCTTAGGGATTTTGCGTCTGTTTAAATTTGGCATGTTTGTTTCGTTGTTTCTGCAACGTTACATATGCCATGTGGGCCTACAGCACAGATAAACCTGACCCACCAAAGATCAACAGTTCCAAGAAGCATGAATAAATGCTGCAATCTCAGAATCGATTATGATGTGCTTTCTGATTCTCAGTGCCTCAAATGGATTACTGTATCATAAATCCAAAACTTATATAGTATATCTACTTTAGAAACCAAAAAATAAGTTTTTTGTGACTATAAGTATAACATAAACAAATATCCAATCTAATTTAAGTATATAGTGAGTGAATCGGCATATCTTAGGAATGTGCTACCGTCTGGCGGGATTTATGCCAAGCGAACGGGGACATAGGCCTGTTGCAGCGTGCTATCACCTGGTGGCAGTGACGTAAACTTGTAGCGGAGTGGTAAGTGCTAACTGTACACGCTCTGAACTGTGAACGTAGTTTATCAAATCAGTGTGTATTTGGCCCATGAAGCAATTACGTCATAACAATGACGCATGCTCAAGAGTATTAATGTAGCATAGCGCGGTAGAATTAGTGCCATGTATTTCAGATTATGGCACCTAGATTACGTTTAACAGCATTCCAAAAAAAAACAAAAAATCCGCAAGTTATCAAAAGTTAGGGTGTTCAGACGCTCTTTTCTTCTAACATAGCAGCGGCCACTGATAATTGGTACAGGGTTGCTGAAACAAAAATGTCCCTTTTACATTGTAATGTGGCGTGCACTGAGCAAGATCTGCTCCCACCTTGTCGGTATATTAGTTTCTCTCTGTCGTTGTCGGACATCTGCTGCATTTCAGAATGGCAACAACCCTAGTCTGGAAATATTTTTACGGCGTAACATAAGATTGAAGCGCAGTGCCTCATTTGCTTTAAAAGATTAGAGAGCGTCTGTCATTTCTATTAAAAAATAAAAGAGGAAAGGGATTGTGGTAACAGTATTAATTAGCAACTTAACAACTGTTCATAGTAGCTGATCTGCTGCTGGTGTCTACGTAATATGTCTTTATCTGCTTGTAGCACTTGGAAACAGACAAACTAATGTGAAAGATAGGCTTCCACAACCTCAGCTTTCACCCTTTAGTACTAACTATCCGTAATGCCAAAATACTGATATAATCCCTGGTTACAACACGATATTTGAGCACAATTTCAAAAAATTAGAATCAATACGAGAATACGAGAGTACTGGTGATTTTTTCTAGTATTCAACCACTTATCAATGTGCGAGAATGACAGCGAAAGGTTGACGGACAAAGCATTACTTTATTTGCCTATTTAATTTAATGGTTCTAATGGCTCTTAGCACTATGGGACTTAACATCTGAGGTCATAAGTCCCCTAGACTTAGAACTACCTAAACCTAATTAACCTAAGGACATAACACACATCCATGCCCGAGGCAGGATTCGAACCTGCGACCGTAGCGGTAGTGCGGTTCCAGACTGAAGGGCCTAGAACCGCTCGGCCACACCGGCCGGCCTATTTACATTAATATTTTGATTCTATTTATCTTGAAACTGAGAGAGTCAAAATTTTTAAACATTTGGTCAATTTCTACGTTTATTACAGAAAGTAATAAAATCAACAAAACGAAAATCGATTTGTTCAGAACCCGGTTATTTTGAGCTGTTTTAAAAGTAAGGTTAAACTGCTCTGGAAAAAATATATAATCGAAAACGGGTTGTTTCAGCGATAGATGCCATCCATACCCGTAAGCCGGCCTAGCGGGAACTGGCTGGGTCACGCGACTAGGAACATGATAAATGAAGACATAACGTCCACATGGTATCGTGACCATTCCAATTTATAAAAATACAGCTTCTGTCTAGATCAACTTTTGTATTTTATTGGGTAACTGATTCCGATTTTTTATAGGTTTTCCTGTGATCCATAAATAAAGAAAAGGATGAAAATGGGGTACAACAGTAAAAGATAGTACTGAACTGACGTAAAAATACATACAGTCGAACTATGCAAAATTAAAATAAGGCATCATGACCTTGGAATAAAATGTGCAACAGCAATTTAGTAACAATGTAACCAAAAAAAATGGCTCTGAGCACTATGGGACTTAACATCTGTGGTCATCAGTCCCCTAGAACTTAGAACTACTTAAACCTAACTAACCTAAGGACATCACACACAACCATGCCCGAGGCAGGATTCGAACCTCCGACCGTGGCGGTCGCGCGGTTCCAGACTGAAGCACCTAGAACCGCTTGGCCACACCGGCCGGCAACAATGTAGCATTTGACCATTTTAGTGTTCTAGGATTAAGACATCCAAATTAATACGTGTTGATACTTATACAAAACTTACAGGAGAGAAAATGGTACGACTGGCTGCAGCGTGCATAAACACACACTAGCTCCACGTTCGACGCTCAACCTGCTGCAGGTGGTGCTCTCTCGAGACTACCTTCATGTTCTCTCCAGTAATCTAGTACGTTTTAAACGTTCTTAACATTCTGTGCTTCAGTTAGTGTGTACAGGGTGACAATTATTGAACTATAAAGCAGTTACAAATTACGGCGTGCACACACTTTATTTAACATGTGAACGTCACGCCAGATATGCGGATTTATGTTATGATTTTCTCGATACGCTTGCCAGCATGACCCGCTGAAGTGTCGGAACACAGATTCTGTCGTTGACCTCCTAAATGGCTGTTTTCAGCTCAGCAGTGGTTTTGGGGTTACTGCTCTAGATCTTTGCATCGCTAGGTGGCAAGACCAGCATATCTGATGAGTCAGTGTCGGACTGGCATTCAGCTGGGAGGACGTGTTGCGTGTTCACAGTGATTTCCGTAATACTCTGTGTTTGGCGTGTGGCGATTTTACGATGGATCCGCGAACAGAATGGCGCGTGTGTATCAAATTATTCGTCAGACCGCATATGATGATCCATCCTTCTTGTCACGGGTTATCACCGGTGTCGAGAGCTGGATTTACGGTTATGACCCAGAGACAAAGCAACAATCGTCCCAGTGGAAGAACCCGGGCTCTCCAAGACCCAAAAAAGAGAGACAGGTTAAGAGGAAAGTGAAGAGCATGATCTTCGTTTTCTTTTATACCAAGGGAATCGTGCACGTAGAATTCGTCCTACCAAACCAAACAGTGACGTTTTGCGATGGCTCCGTGAAAACATGCGGCGACGACGGCCCGAACTTTGGCGTCAAGGGAACAGGCTGCTGCATCACGACAACGCGCCCTGTCACACCTCCTTGCTCACCAGGACCTTTTTGGCAAGGTGGTCGTACCTCACCCACCGTACTCACCAGATTTGGCACCTAGTGACTTCGAGCTATTCCCAAAACTGAAACTCAAGTTGAAAGGCCGTCCGTTCGGCACTCTAGAGAGGATTCAAGAAGCATCGCTGGCGGTGATAAGCACCCTCAGAGGACAGACTTCCAGAAACCGTTTGACCAGTGGCAGAAGCGCCGAGACCGGTGTGTACGTGAGGATGGGAACTACTTCTTCGGTGATGGAGACCATTAGTCCAAAGGTAAGGTTCTTTCATATAGCCCCACAAAAAGGAGTCGCATGTGTTCAGATCCGGAGAATATGGAGGCCAATCGAGGACCATGCCAGTTAGCCTCTGCGTACCTCACAGCCCGAATGCGGCCCTAGAGTGCTCCTTCAGGACATCAAACACACTCCAGTTTCGATGGGGTCGAGCTCCGTCTTGCATGAACCATGTCTTACCGAAATCAGGGTCACTTTGGATAACGGGGATGAAATCCTCTTCCAAAACCATCACGTACTGTTCAGAAGTCATCGTACCATCACGGAATATCGCACCTATTATTCCGTGACTGGGCATTGCACACCACACAGTCCACCCATTGAGAAAGAAGAAGCTGATCGATTGCGAAATGTGGATTCTCAGTCCCCTACATGCTCCAATTTTGCTTATTTAAGAACCACGCAAATGAAAGAGGGGTTCATCGCTAAATCAAACCATATTCACATCATGTCATAAAATGATAATACGTCATAACCTCTCTTCTATCTTCTTAAATTCCTATCTCCTGTTGATAAATCACCAATTTTAAAAATTTCATTTCTTAAATTGTTTTAAGTTTATAAGCAAATAAAGCCGCGATATTATTGAACTTAATTACAACTATGAAATAACAAATAAGAATCATCTTCTGTACATGTATAGTTTCGTATTGTGGAAATAAGACCTGTCTTAGTAACTAGACAGCAGGTCATTTTTAAATGCACTCCGTCTTCAGGCGACAAGTGGCCCATCGGGACCATCCGACCGCCGTGTCATCCTCAGTGGAGGATGCGGATAGGAGGAGCGTGTGGTCAGCACACCGCTCTCCCGGTCGTTATAATGGTTTTCTTTGACCGGAGCCGCTACTATTCGGTCGAGCAGCTCCTCAGTTGTCATCATGAGGCTGAGTGCACCCCGATAAATGGCAACAGCGCATGGCGGCTGGATGGTCACCCTTCCAAGTGCCGGCCATGCCCGACAGCGCTTAACTTCGGTGATCTCACGGGAACCGGTGTATCCACTGCGCCAAGGCCGTTGCCTCATTTTTAAATGGCAGCAAATAAAATAAAATAAAGAACCCTTGTTGGAAACAATGAGTCGCATTGAAAAGTGAATGTGCAGAGAGGCATTAACGCCAGCTTTCATGGTCGCAGATTGACGTATTCGAATTAATAATTAAACCTTTATGACTGCCGATAGCACATTTTAGCTTTATAGCACTGACTAGGACGAATTTCCTGTTTCACTGTTACATTTTCCGTTTCTCCTAGCCACTGGTTGCCGCAATCCGGACCCTGTGTTCTGTAGCCGTGCTCCACCTGCACACGCACACAGCAGATCACGGGTTCAACTTGAGCACTTTCGCCACCCTAGCACTCTGCCGCCTCCCCAATTTTGTAGCGGCACAAAGCCGCTCTTTCGCGATGAAGTAACAGTCTCCGAACAATTGCGGAGAGTGTAAGGTCGCGAATGCGGAGTAGGAGAGGGTGGGGTGCGTGAGGGGTGAGCGTGGGACGGGGCACCGTAGCACGCTATTATCGTCGCAACTTGCTCCGTCTGCGGGAGAGCGCCGCGCGACAGATTTACCGTCCAAGTTGTCGCTTCGGGATGTGTTCTCCGGTCCGGCCCGGCCCTAAAGTCTTCCGTTCGGCGCCGCCTCGCCCCACACGGTCCCTCCGCCTCCGCCCCCACGCCGCCCCCGCCGCCGCCACCGCCACACGCACGCCCCAGGGGCGGCCGTCGCAGAGCTCGGCGGCCGCCCATAGCCGTCCGGCGCCAGAGATACGCGCCGTTAAACACGACAGCCGAGCGGCCCCCTGCCTCTCTTTATTTCACTGCCAGCTCCATCGGGTGGGATAAGCAGCCCTGGTGCGACGTATTCCCCTCCCTGCGGGATTTCAGGGGTGAAGAGATACGTACTGCGCCGCCTCTTATCTCCCTAACAGCAGTTTAGATACTGGCTCGGATGGCACATAGAATCTGGGAAGTGTGTTCTTCACCAGCTCAAAGGTCTTCAAAAGTCACATAAAACATCTAACTCTCCTCTTCCTGTTCCCTCTTTTTTCTCTTTACTGTTTTGTTCGATCTGATCATATGGAATTTTATTATTACTCAACCCTTACTTTATGCAATATACGTAAAGCCCACAAAATACACGTTTTCATTACGCCTATCTGCTGCCAGAAGATGCGAACACATACGAGGTGCTATCCAAAATTTTCGGGACTGGTGCTGCCATCTGATGAAAACCTTACCTTTGGACTAATGGTCACCGTCACCCAAGAAGTGGTTCGCATCAGCACGTACACACCGATCCCAGCGCTTCTGCCACTGGTCAAACGGCTTCTGGAACTCCTGTTCTCTGAGGGTGTTTATCACCACCAGTCATGCTTCTTGAATCCTCTCTAGATCGTCGAACCGATGGCCTTCCATCTTGAGTTTCAATTTTGGGAATAGCGCGAAGTCGCAAGATGTCAAATACAGTGTAATAAGTATGTAATGTACTGAATCGACTGTGAGAAAGCTAAGTGGCAAAGATGTTATCTGAGAGACACTATGATAATTATATCGTTGACTCGGAATATTACTCTCTCTGTGGTTTACTCGTAACCAAGGGTAACTAGAGTTTTCCGTTCGCTTCTTTTGATGTTATGTGGAGAATTGTACAAGAGACACAATAAACCGTTATTATTTCATGAGAACAAAGGTGAGCGTCACGACCTTTATTAGTATTTTAGGAAGTATTGAAACAGCAGAATTGTTTCAGATTGAATGCGATGTGTACGGGAAGAGACGTGGACAACAGCACTCGAACCTGCAATCTCATGTATGAATAGTTGCTAAAAATATCCAGCCGTCTCTCCCAAGACTCTTCATACGAGCAACAAACGGTAATTCTTTTAACAGCATATCAGAGACAATTTTATCACGTTGTTACGACCTTTTACTGCGAGCATAATATCGACAACAGACATACAAAAAATAGACAAATACATAAAAGAATCTACCACACGAATCTGTCGAGTACGGTGGGTGAGGTACGACCACCATGTTGTTTTTTTCCAAAAAGGTCCTGGTGAGCAAGGACGTGTGACAGGGCTCGTTGCCGTGACGTAGCAGCCTGTTCCCTCGGCGCCAAAGATCGGGCCGTCGTCGCCGCACGTTTTCACGGATCCGCGGCAAAACGTCACGGTAGTACGCGGAATCCACTGTTTGGTTTGGTGAGACAAATTCTATGTGTACAATTCCCTTGGTATCAAAGAAAGCGATGATGATGCTCTTCGCTTTCCTCTTAACCTGTCTCTCTTTTTTGGGTCTGGGAGAGCCCGGGTTCTTCCACTGGGACGATTGTTGCTTTGTTTCTGAGTCATAACAGTAGATCCAGCTCTCGTCGCCGTTGATAACCCGTGACAAGAAGGTTGGATCATCATATGCGGTGTCACGAATTCGATACAAACGCGCTATTCTGTTCGCGGATCCATCGTAAAATCGCCACACACCAAACCCAGAGTATTACAGAAATCACTGTGGACACGCAACACGTCCTCCCAGCTGAGTGCCACTCCGCACACTGACTCATCAGATATGCTGGTCTTGCCACCTAGCGGTGCAAAGATCTACTACTCCTACTTTCCAGATGGCAGCACCAGTCCTGAAAATTTTGGATTCCACCTCGTTTGTAACTTGCTCGTACACCGCCGTTGCAAGAGCATTCCGTTGAAAGGAGTATACTGGGACACACTTATATGTGGCACCAGGATAAGATAAGAATATTAATAAACTAAAATGAATCTAGTAGACTGTAAACGATGAATGTCTCTGATAGGCTCGCTAACGCGGATCGCTGACTGTGTACGACCGCAGAGCCAAAGATACTGCTTTGTTGGAGTAAGACAGCGCTGGGCGCATAGTTGTAGATAGCTGTCTGTCAGGGAAAGACGATGGAGTAGGCAGTTTTGTAGTGTGCTATGCAAAGCCACCAAGAATTATATTAATTTAGGTACGTCAATATTGTTGAGCATGCAAGCAGAAGTCTTCGTGCAAGAAAGGTAAAGACGATAAATAATTACGATACCTGTTTTCGCCAGCATGTTAGTATAGATGAGTTGGCTGACAATTCGTAATTGTTGAGTAACCCCAGAATGTACGAAAACCGTTTTGGTAAAAAGGCTAGTTATGTATTTCACTTTTGTAATTCTTCTAAGATTTGTTAACAGAGCTATATGTAATTTGATAATTTGCGTTTATGTTGGATTAATGAAGTTAGATAATACTTGCTGTTTAAACCTCACTGTCTGTGAATCAATTGTCAGTAATGTAACTTCAGTTGTCAGATGTTTCTGAAAAGACAAACTTAACTTGCAATATAAGTTTGCAAAAAAACTGAGTGTTAGTAATTCACCATAATCAGCACCGCCTCCCTGCCCATGTCATATATTTTAAAGAAGTTTGATTTTCTTAAATGTTCTCTTTTATCAGCCAAATGAATTACATGTGCATTTCAAGTATTATGGCCAGCATTGCACACTACTGAGCCCGTAGTTAGCATTCATATTTTATTTTATGTGAGACCGGAATATATCGCGTTTCTCCGTTGTTGCTCTGGAGGTAAGACAATTAATTTGTTATGTGCACATGAACCAAAGTTATCAGTTTTTAATAGGGCCAGATGATTGAGTGCCTAAGAGGCTGCATGTATTTTGCAGTGACTGTATTTCTTTATTGGCATTGGGAGTTGCATTGCCCAATCGAGTCGTGTAAAGTTTTGCTAACAATAACACAGAGTTAGCACACCTCTTGCCGTTACAATACGCCACACGACAATTCGAGTTCTGTATCCATTCCACATATCAGACATTCATTCAAAATAATCGTAAATTTTTCTCATTATTAATTTAAAGAACGTTACGCGTGGCGACAGCTCTGCCAGTCGTTCGCTTTGTGAAATCTTTCATATTGAATTAGTCAGGTACATGTATTTTGCCCTCTCAACCACTCTGCGGCGATAACAGTATCTACATTTTTTGGCGCAACGCAGCTTAAAAATTTTTCCGCAATCCATCGGAATTCTTATTCTCGGCTTTGTTTTGTATTGATTTGATTGTTCAATATTTTGTCTTTGCATTTGCACCCTGTATGTGATTCACGATGCTGCGCAAAAGTGTTAAGTTTCCGGCGCGTAATCTCACAATTAAAGATACCGGACTGAACGATTCTCCCATTATGACAACAATGTTGACAAGGATAGTGAACACTCTGCGGTGCAACAGTTGCAAAGCACCACAGAAAACGTGAGTTCCTTTTTCACGATTAATGTACAGTTTCCTGACGCTGTAATTTGACCCACAAATTTGACTTGTAATCAGAAGGTAGATTCTGGTACTGTGGACGGCGCTGATCTGCATGTGGCTGATGTGCACAAGTCAAAGCTTGATTGTTTACGGAATGAGATCAGCGTTTTACCTACTTTTCACACAATTAATCAGATTGCCAATAGTATGCCAGAAGAAACAATAGTGCAAATTCCTCAGTTTGTTCTTAAACATCCGTCAGATTCCATTAGCAGACAGCACCAAACCTTTGTGAAATGACATTAATGCTTTAAAACATCAATGTAGTGAAACATATAAAAAGCTTACAGATGGAATACAATCAGTTGATGAAAGCACAGAACAACAAGACACTCGATTAGATGCACGTATTAAAGTTCACACTGAGTCCTCTATTAAGCTGCATGAAATCGTTAGTTTTCCCTAAGACGCTAGCGTCAGCAACAGCAGTCTGATAATCTCTGAAAACTTACTGAACTCATTGTGCCTACCAAATCTGATAACAAAGCTAAGTTTCCCATCACATTTAATTGATACTAACGACAGTACCGTATGGAGTGACGCACATGACAGCTCTGTTGAGCCACCAACGTAGTCTGAAACAGTTAATAGTTAGTGAACTTATCAAGCCTCATATTAAGCATGATGACACTAACAGTAAAGAAGTTTTCTGTCAACCCAAAAATGGTGAACACAAAAACCGACTTTTGTCATGCAAACCTCCCGTTCACACCACAGCTTTCCGCTTCTTCGTGTGCGAACAGTTCTGCTTCTGTCAACCTCTGTACTAATAAATGCTTATTCCCGACCGATTAATTTGGAGGCCAGATTCATACAGCAAAATCAAAGCTCAACAAATTAGTTCTATTTCACTCAGATTAATGATGCGAACAATCAAACATTAGAGACCACGTTCAGTCTCGACAAAGAACAGAGTTTCTTTCCTTCCGGTGACGCATACCAGAAATATTACATTGTCACTGCGTCACAACGCAAAATTTTTGGAACAAGACCATTTCCCTTGCACTGAATCTTTAAATTGTATAACTAATACTGCGCAAGAGCAAATTACCCTCACAGCCCACTGACATACTTAGCAGCCCATTGTGAGAAGCAAAATTTTTCTGACGACTCTTCTGTTCACTCTGCTATTTCTACCGACTCCTGTGAAACCACGCAATATATCACCATTCCGTTTATCTCTTTCAAAGCATCTACGTTTACTCATGACAACCTATAGTCAGAACGCAAACTTAACAGCTATAAGAAGACGATGTCCATTACTACTGAAAATGAAACGCAACTTTGTGGAAATCACATTCAGAAATTCAGCACGGATGCAGATGTTATTTTGAGCCAACAGAGTTGTACTATCGACGATAAGCCAGCCCAGTCTGATGTCACAGATCGTAAGAATGATAGCCGCAAGAGTTCGAATTTATTTCAACAGCCTATTTCCAATTCTAACGAACAGCATATTCACTCTGATTACGTTAGAGAACAAAAATTGGCTGCAGATTTCATTAAAAAAAATCTTCTGGCACAGCTGACTTTACACTGTCAAACAACATTTGTGATATTTCAGATAAAATTTGTGAAACCGCTCAGAGTAATACTTTCAGCTCCAGTGCAGTAAAGCATAAGCCACGAAAGCAACGTCGTAGGAAGCATATTCAGAAGACCAGTACATATGCAGATGTCATATTATGTGAACAGAATTTTATTATCTACGATCAATCAGATCTATCTAGCCAGACAGCCCGTCAGGATAGGGCCAAAAACAGTTTCTAATTGTTTTCGCAACAGGCTACACAAGGGGGAGAAAATATTTCATATTCAATCCACCATTTATTTAACATAAGCAAACACACAGATTCCGATAGACCGACCTCGCACAGTTTTCCTATACAAACTCAAAACAGCTCTAATAACACCAATTTTGCTCCAATGTTACAAATTATTCAAGGTCAAGTTCATTCGGTAGTAACAGCCTATTGGAAACATAGAGGCCACGGACAGATGAAGTGCGATATCCGCGCAGCTAAGTACTATGTCGTCCTTGAAAACAACAGTGGCGCAGTCAACAATACCGTCGGGTCGTACGTTGACACGCCACAGCCTAGTTCAAAGCAATGTAGCGCTACGCCAAACAAAACAAAACTCTACTCCGCATATTTCAAGCACACTAACGTCAAATCTACTTCCTTTTACTCTCAGTGCCCATCTGATTTAACAGTAGTGTACTGATCATATGAAACTAATCGCCAAGTCATCAGCAGCAAATCAGTCCGCAATAAAATAACCATATCTGAATACCACAAGCACCAAACAGTCAAGCATATTTATTTGAAAACATCGATTTCCAAAAAGAAGCTTATCTACATTCATCTCAAATGTATTATGGCAAGCCAAATACAGAGGTGGATCACTTATATTGCGCTACGTACACACAACATAGCAGATTCTGCCATCACATAAGTTAACTTTTATACGATTTTGCTTTCCCGGACTGAGTCGTCATACACGACTTTGACACTGATACACTGAATTTCCATTTCCATCATATAGCATCAACGAGAAATTACTGAAATACCAATAAGGTAAGTCTTAGCGCCAAGAATATGGTTGCGTTTATGAATGAAATTATACGCTCGCTTATTTCAGCACAAGAATTTGAAAATAAAATATTACGGTGTTTACGAAATTTCTGTGTAACCGGCTACTTCATTTACGCTACAGATATGCACCAATATTGACGACATAAATTATTTCTTCAGTTCGACGTCTTGCATTCTGAAGACATTGCACTACTGTCGTTTATTTATTTTTTAACGCTTTTCAGCTCTGTATAATTTTTTTTTGCTACTTTACAGGAAATATGATACTTCACACTTTTCTTGCAGAAGTCGTTATTTGCATTGCGAGTAAATATCAACTTATACTTATTTTGATTTTTGATACCAGTTCACATAACTGTAAAACACATCAGACCTTTCCCTTGACACATTTCCCATGCTCATGCAAAATCTATTGGTACATTGTTTTCAGGATTCCTTGATAATTCAGCATTTATTAAGCAGCGACGTGCCCAGTAGGGATAATCTTGCAGGTCGATTCTCTTACCGTAAGTATAGGCCTCGCACTTTCTTCTGTTTTCGTATGTGTGTGTGTGAAAAACACAAATGAAAGAGACCAGCGGATCACATCCTTTGGGTGGTCTGACCGCTGCAAACAGTAACTCAAACATTTTTTGGATGTAATAAGAATTTGTGTCTTTTTAGTATATAGCCTTTATATATCTTACGTTAATTTATTTCTGATACTATTTTGTCTTTATTGATAGTATGAAATGTGCCATTTTTTATGATGCTATTCTACTCCTTTTTGCCATTATTGCACACTCTAGGCAACATAGTGTTACTACTGACATTTATGCTATTGTGTGATGAATTATTATTAGTTGTTTGTTAGGTTAGTCACTCTCTGTATTTTATAATGTTACCATGTTTTATTTATGGCCAGTCTTGTGCTCTAATTTGTTGTATATCTCTTGCACTTGATGATGTCACTAGTTTCCTTGCTTTCAACTATATAGATTTAAGAAATCAATGACCATGTAACTCATGTCCATTGCATATACCCAACCATTTCCTACATTTTGCATAACCAATGTACCAAAGCCTCATTGTTTCCAAATGAGACATTCTGCTCATAAATAGAAGCACGTGGATGTGCAGGAAATGCAGTGCATAGAAAGCACGACCACGACATAAGCAACTTATATGGAATATTAAACACCATTGACACTTCTCACATTGTTTCCCAGCAGGCTTTTATAACCATTTTCCTATTGGTGTACTAGATAAATTAGTCAGATTGCCTTCAAAGATTTAGCATTAAGGATATTTTTTTCTCTGTATTTTGTGTTAGGTATATGAATATTGTTAGATGAGTGTTCAATCCATGAGCTGCACCAAATTTTTGGAATAATGATAGAATATTGATGTTTAATGAGTGTTCATGCCCTGAGCTGCACTCCAGTAATGAAGATTATATTGATATATTGATGATTTTACTATAATGATATTCTATGGTGTTAACGTGTACTTTGTGTGTGTTGTGTTCTTTCTGGGAAAATCTGTCTTACCTTGTGCCAAATAATTGAAGATGTTTGTGGAAGACTGTCACAGAATCCTTGCACATAAAAAATTTTTTTCACCATTCCTTATGAGATTGCATATGATACTGCCTTCTTATGTTAGCATGCATGACTTCTGTTATTTTTCATGTTACTAATCACATTTATAGGTTCTACTGTTTGTGCAGTTCATTTGCACCTTTGCATATTTATCTCATGATTCACTGTGATATGTTAAATTTGTCTAGTCACTAAGCTACATTGCACTTAGTACTCCTGTCTTTAGGCTTGCATACATAATCACATTTTTCTTTGTTTTGGCTGTAGCAGTTCTTGACTCAAGACAATGACGATTTTATTTACAGATGAAGTGCACTGCCCTTATCAATCATTCCCATATGCTTCCCTGTAGATATGTGAATTGTTAGAGATATAGGTCATTTAATAGATAGTTTTATGAAGCCTCCAGAGTGCTAAACAACCTATAAATATTGTGTAGTTACTCACATGGTACCATTCTTTGATTCTATGATTTTATTTCTCTAATATGTATTCATATAGGGCATACAGAGCCGTACTTTTATATAATATTGGTATTTATGCACTTTGTTCTTGTAAAAGCCGTGACAAGTTATATATTCTCATTACGAATTATGCCTAGGCCTTTGAGTGCCATATAAAGTTGTATGTAAATGATATTTTAGGATACCTTCTCAACTTTGGTGATTATACTATGTAAAACTAGGCCACCTTGAGCCAGAAAGATGTTATCTGTCCCGTTTACCGCATTTATTTAATGTAAAATCAGGCCAATGTGAGACTCAAAGATGATTTTTGTCACTTTTTTAGTTATTAAGGTCAGTAGTTTCTTCATGTAAAACTATGCCACTTGGAGCCTCAATCATTTTATAGCTAATAAGATCAGAAATTATGTATGTAGAAAGGCCACTTGGAGCCTCTGATTGATATTTTCTCTATTATTGTTTTAGTTGTTAAGATTTGCATGTATTCCAAGTTCAAGGCCACCTGCAGTCATTCAATTCTTGATCTAACTGTTAGGTTTTCTTAAGTAGTTATGTCACAATATTGCGTGTACACAGCCACTGAGAGCCACAGTATAATGTTATGAACCAACTATGTTAGGTTTTCCTACGTCTGTTTGGCAGCCTGATGCCACACTTATTGATGTTGTCTTATTCAGAGTTCACTTTCAGTTCTGGCTGTTCACTCTGATGAAAAGCATTGTTGCTTCATCCAAGCTGTAATTTCATTAGGATACTAAACTCTTTCTGATCAGATAGATTACTCGATGTTAACATAAGCAGAAATGGTCTTGTGCCACTACCTCACCTTTGCTACTTTTTTTGTACCTTCCATTATCCAGTCTCCTATCTCTGTTCGTGGTATTGGAGCTATTTACTATTGGTATTCATACTTCAACATAAGTAACTATATATGTTGTTTGGATCTCAGACGAATCTCTAATACGAAGAAAAGTGATGATGCTGGTCATCAAGTTATTGATATTATGGTAATTGTCTACTACAGTTGTCGGCAATCTGTTGCCGAGTACCTTCTGTGTCTGTGCAAATCCCTGAGGAAAATAATATGGATTTCTGATGTATTGGTACACCGAATGCAGTACACATTGGTCACTACTAAGTTGTTGAACTTGCACAAAACAAAAAGAAATGGACTTTATGATGCAGTCACATCAACATTCTCATAGGCCTCAGCCATGACTCTTTCTTTTCCTTGTCCAGTCCTGTACCATTACCTTCACGATTAGTATTGTATATGGATACTGCTTTGCATGATTTATTTGTCAGCAACCTTCGTTATGAGACAGTTCACTCATAATATAACCAGATTATGATTTATAGTAGTGCAGCTGAGCACTATCAGTTCTTTCGAGTTTAATGATGTTATACAGTTAGATAAATTTACAACACATTTGTTGTACAAGGTACTTCCAAATATGTGTCAAATTTGTTAAATTCCGTTGGAGGGTAGTGAAAGGAGTAGACTGGGGTACACTTGTATGTGATAGCAGAATAAGATAAGAATATTAATAAACTAAAATGAAACTAGTATTACATAAACGATTAATGTCTCTGATAGGCTCGGTAATGCGGATCACTGACTGTGCGCGACCACGGAGCCAAAGATACTGCTTTGCAGGAGTAAGAGAGCGCTGGGTGCACAGTTGTAGGTAGCTGTCTGTGAGGGAAAGACGATGGAGTAGGCATTTTTGGTGTGAGCTGGAAGCCACCAACAGTTAGATTAATTTAGGTACGTCAATATTGTTGAACATGGAAGCAGAATTCTTCACGCAAGAAAGGTAAATATGATAAATAATTACGATTTCTGTTCTTGCCAGCACGTTAGTATAGGTGATTTAGCTGATAATTTGTAATTGTTGAGTAACTCAAGAATAGACGTAAACCGTTTTCATAAAAAGGCTAGTTATGTATTACACATTTGTAATTCTTCTAAGATTTGCTAACAGAGCTATATGTAATTTGATGATTTGGATTTATGTTGGATTAATGAAGTTAGATAATACTTGCTGTTTAAACCTCATTGTTTGTGAATCAATTGTGAGTAATGTAACTTATATAGTCAGATGTTTTTGAAAAGACGAACTTAACTTGCAATATAAGTTTGCTAAAAAATTGAGTGTTAGTAATTCACCATAATAAGTACCGCCTCCCTGTCGAGGTCATATACATACTGGCCATTAAAATTGCTACACCAAGAAGAAATGCAGATGGTAAACGGGTATTCATTGGACAAATATATTCTACTAGAACTGACATGTGATTACATTTTCACGCAGTTTGGATGCATAGAT
The DNA here is from genome assembly GCF_021461395.2 of Schistocerca americana. NCBI lineage: Eukaryota > Metazoa > Arthropoda > Insecta > Orthoptera > Acrididae > Schistocerca > Schistocerca americana. Next base: position 64,032,997 of record NC_060120.1, read on the forward strand.
CCTGAGAAAACAGTACCCAGAACAACCACCTCTGGCACTAATAACGGCCTTGATACGCCTGGGCATTGAGTCAAACATAGCTTGGATGGCGTGTACAGGTACGGCTGCCCATGCAGCTTCAACACGATACCACAGTTCATCATGAGTAGTTACTGGCTATTGTGACGAGCCAGTTGCTTGGCCACCATTGACGAGACGTTATCAATTGGTGAGAGATCTGGAGAACGTGCTGGCCAAGGCAGCAGTCGAACATTTTCTGTATCCTGAAAGGCCCGTACACGACCTGCAACATGCGGTCTTTTAATTTTCCTGTAGGCAGTATCTATCTTACCCCTAGTGAGATAAGCCTCTACATCCTTACATTTGTCCTCTAGCCATCCCTGCTTAGCCAATTTGCACTTCCTGTCGATCTCATTTTTGAGACGTTTGTATTCCTTTTTGCCTGCAGTAGTTTCATTACTGTTTGATAAAATCTTCCAACGGCCTAGCCGCCGTGGAAACATTGGTTCCCGTCGGATAACCGAAGCTCAGTGCTGTCGGTCTTGGCTTGCACTTGGATGGGTGACCGTCCGGTCCCTACAGCGCTGTTGTCAAGCGGGATGCACTCAGCCCTTGTGAGGCCAATTGAAGGGCTGCCTGATGGGGAACTGCTCCACGAGAGGCGCGTGCTGACCACATTCCCCTCCATATCCGCATCCAGTGACGCCTATGAGTTGTGGATGAAGCGGCGATCGGTCGGTGCCGTTGGGTCTTCAGTGTCTGTCGGACGGAGTTTAGTTTACTTTTGACGATAAAAGCTAGTCAGAATTATGTTTAGTTCCACTAGTTCTCCTCACTCCATTTCTGTTTATTTATTCTGGAAAAAGGTTAAAAACGAAAATCCTCTTCTTGGCAACTACTACTAATATGTGACTACTATCATTTCTGCTGCCTTGCCCCGGGTGTCAATTTCAAGAATATTTCTTTAGTTTTTTTTACCAATTTTTGCATTAAAACACCCATTAGCCCCTTGTAGTGACGTTTTCTGTCACTTAATGGTTTCTGTACCATTCGCAGAAGTCTTGTACCAGTTCATTAGAATCTTCACTCATAGACTTGAATGATTTCTTTGGAGTAAGTCGTATTTAAGGTGGAAACATATCTTTCTATTCTACAAATAATGCGTGAATTACTCCGAACTTTATAATTGAATAAAGTATTATTTAGAACGTAAAAGTTTTACAATGAAATGAACACCCTTAGCTGCTTTCAGGCGCTGACATACGTCAACGGGGACAGATGAAAATGTGTGCCCCAACCGCGACTCGAGCCCGGGATTTCCTGCTTACATGGCAGACGCTCTATCCATCTGAGCCACCGCGGACGCAGACGACACCGCGACTGCATGTATTTATCTCTGGCACGCCCCCCCCCCCCCCCCAGCGAAACTCACATTCTCAACGTATTGTCCCGCACTACATTCGTAGTGCCCCCGCTCATTATACTCATTACTCGCGGTGCGTTGCCGATTCCCGTAAAAGTTCGGGCACTGTTTGTGCATTCGCACAGAAGAATAAGATGGTCAAGTGGCCGGTGAGCCTTAACTATATATATACTAAGATGGTATCTGTTCCTTGAGACATGTCCGAAAGAACAGGTACCATCTTAGTATATATATAAGCATGTTTTACTTTATTTAAAATATTCATCGGTAGTAATTTTTTTCTGTTTATGTTCTTCCCATGTGATCCGTACACAGGCACCCGTTTTATAACACATTGCACTACATTGCGCTAGCCAGCGTAGTAATGGCACCCGAAGACTTTCAGTATAAAGCTCCCCTTTCTCTGGCCGTTCCAAAGAGGGTGGAGCAGCGAATATAAGTTCGTGGGTGTCTATTGCACTTTGTGCGGCAAACTACCCCAAAGGTGGAAGAATCAGCAATGATCAGCCACATAAGAATGCAGAAGGGAATGGAGCCCATTACATTAAAGACACCTAGCGTGTATCCACAGGAAAATTTGTCATGACGATCTCCCCATGGAAGAAACATTTCGGATATACGGTAGGCGACTTCAGACGAGGAGGTAACAATGAGAAAGTGATTGAATAATTACCGAATCGGAGCGTGGATGTCAGATGTCTTAAGGCAATAGGGAAACTACAAAATCTAGAAAGAGAAGTGCAAAAGATGAGTCTACATTTAGAGGGGAACAGTGAAGCGAAATGCAAAGGTGTCTAGGGTAATATCAACAGCAGCAGTAGGATTTTTTATAAATAGGGTGTAAGGGCAGAAAACGAGTTATTGTGAGCGACACCAAACCGATGGCAACAGCGTAAGTTCAGGCATACACCCTGGTGCCGCAGACAGGCAATGAAGGGATGGCGAAAGTGCACGAGGAACTGAACTTGTAATTGAGATTATGAGATAAAAATCTGATAATTATGTGTGGTTGGAACGATGTAGTAAGGGAAGGAACAGAAGAAAAATTTATGGGATAATGTGGGCTCGATAGTAGGGATGAAAGAGAAGAAAGACAAAATGAGTTCTGCGATAAAGTTCGACTAGTAATAGAGAATGCGCTGTCCAGTAATCACAAGAGGACGTGCTGCAGGCCTCGAGACACGGGAAGATTGCAGCTGCATTACGTCATGGTTAGGCAAGAGATTCGAAAATCGGATATTGGATTGTAAAGTGTATTCAGGAGGAGATATAGACTATGACCACAATTTAATAATGATTGGGCGCTGTCTTACGTTTAAGACGATCGTCATATTACATCAATGTGTAAAGAAGTATGATAGTGAAGTACTGAGGAATGGTGAGGTGCGTCTGAAAATCTCTAACGCTATAGATACTACTAGTGAATACCAATAGGCAATTTAGTTGAAAAGGCATGGACACTTCTAAGATCGGCAATAATAGACACTTGGCATACACAACTGTAAAAAGAACCTTAGGTAATAGAAGAAATACTTCACTAAATCGATGAAAGAAGATAGTACAAAAATGATTAGGAAATCAGAAAATGAACCCCTTTTCCACATCGTATTACAAATCAAAAATTTTCCCGATGTATGTGACTCATTCATATGTTTCAGTTATATGCTGCTAGTGTCTCATAATGCAGAGGGGTCAAAAAAAATGTATCCACTGTTTAAAAGTCCATAACTGGCAAACTAATCGACGGAGTTGTCTCACCTTTGGTATTGTAATAGTTTGTAGTTCCTGCAATCGCCACACAAGCGTTGTATTGCGTTGTTTTGTTTTGTCAGATGAGAGTCGCCGCATAGTCAGTGTTTTGTTCTTAGTTGCACCTAGTTACTCCAGTAAACATGGCTGGCGCAAGGCTTAAATTCAATGAAGGGTAGTCAGTTTTGAAGTGGTATTTTAAGTACGAAAACATTAATAAGGTTCAACGGCAATGGCGAAATGAGTATCAAACAGAGCTACCGACACGTTTAATGATTCGTCGCATTCGAGACAAATTTGAAGCCGAAGGCTGTGTTAAAAATGTACACAAACAACGATCTGGACGACCTGTAACAGTAACAAGTCCAGCTAACTCCCGTCGTGTGTTACAATTCACTTGCTCACCACAGAAGTCTGTGAGACAGTGTGCCCGTGAAACTGGAGTGAGTCGCTCGAGTGTTCGGCGAATTTTGAAGACAGCAAAGTGGAAGTGTTATCTCCCACGATTGCTACACGCAGTGAACGATGACGACCCAGATCGTAGAATGGAGTACTGCAAGTGGTTTACTAACATGGTGCGCAACGATGAAGAGTTTGCAGAGATGATTGTGTGGTCTGAAGAGGCACAGTTAAAACTCAATGGTACAGTAAACCGCTACAATTGCATCTACTGGGCCGCCAAAAATCCGAACGTCCATGTAGACAAAGCCGTGAAGTTGCCAGGAGTAAATGGAGTAAATGTGTGGTGTGGGTTGTCTTACCGGAGCTTGATTGGGCCATTCTTCTTTGACGGCACACTTACTGGTAAGGTGTACCTTCAGAAGCTTCAGTCATCCATTTTACCTACCATCCGAGACTTGTATGGAGACGGAAGAGTTTACTTTCAACAAGATGGTGTCCCAGCCCACTACCAAAATCGCGTTTGGGCGTATCTCGACGAAAATCTACCAGGAAGATGGATAGGCCATAGAGGTGCTGTGGAGTATCCATCACATTCCCCAGACCTAACTCTTCTGGACTTTTACCTATGGGGAACACTAAAGGACGTCGTTTATCGACAAAAGCCACGCACATTGGATGAAATTTGAGAATCCATCGTACATTCATGTGCAAATATCCAGCTGAACACGTTACAGTCAATAGTTCCTGCTGCAGTTCGGCGGCATCGTCTGTGTGTGGATGTTAATGGTGACCATTTCGAACACCTACAGTGATATCTTTAAGTTGGACTTTAAGCTACACTTTCACCAAAAATGAGACAACTCCGTCAATTAGTTTGCAAGTTATGGACTTTTAAACAGTGGATACATTTTTTTTTACCCCTCTGTACATTTAATTATTCACAACTACAAATAATCCCAAGTCACATACACAACACACTCACATTCCTTCATTCACTCAAGCAAAAAGGTAATCGCTAATGTTGCTATTTTTCGACAAACATAATGCCAATAAAAATAAAAATATTACAAAAAATTGAGTGTTTTACATTAAATTGTATTTCCCTGTTACTGAAAAAACTTCTTTACCAATGGGTAGCTAACATTTATGTGCTTAACAAGAAATTTCTGATTAATGTAAGTTCTAATTTCAGCGTTTTTAGCTGTTTTACGTATTTCTAAAACTACGGCAAATATTAGGCTGAAATTTATTCTGCTGTTAGTTATCGAATATAAAAATATAGTATGAAGTTTTGTTCCATTTACTACATAGCAAATATTGCATTTAACTTCACAATAGCGTATTCGGTATTTCTTCACATGTACGATTCTGACAACGTGCGAGTGGACCTGCAGGCTGGCGCACTCTACTTCTGCTGCAGTAAGGCCGTGATTTACTGCCTGCGCTGTATGAAGCTAGCAGTTGTTATAAGACCTCTATAGGGGCGATATATGGCGCTACGTCACAAATATAATGTACTGTAATGATGTCGTAGTAATGAACAACAGAGTTACTCTAGTTAAAGCAACAACACATTCTCAAAGGTTACGTTAAACAACCTTGAATGCACTATGTTTCAAAAATCGCCTACAAGCTTTAGGGACAGATTCCTTGCACCAAAACAACAACAACAAAGTCTCGTAAACATTGGCTCTAAAATGCTTACCGTAAGAGCTCTGAGCATTTGTTCATCTTCGATACCCTGTATCATATCTCTCCTACTGCAAAGACTTCGCTTTTCATATTTCGTTCAGTAGAAGAGATGTGCTTCACACAAGCGAAGATGAACAAGTGCTTGTAGCTCTGAATGTACTTATTTTAGACACCATGTTTACTGGAAATTCCTTCTTGGTTTGGTCCGTGCTACCTCATCCCAAAATAGGAAAAACAATGTCTTTACAGTAGAAGAGATCTCTTTCATAGTATAGAAGATGAAAAAGTGGTCACAGCTCCTAAGCCGGTATGCGTTTTAGAGTCCATGTTCAGTAGAAATTATTTTCTTCTTTTGGTGTAAGGAACCTGCCCCTAAAGTTTGTCGATCCTTTTTTTTTGTACAACCTGTGTACGTTGCTGCGCTTTAATGGCCATTTAAGCGACCAAAGAGATGGAATTATACACAGTTCGTGATGAGGGGTTCACTATGCGACAGTGCATGTAGTGTACTTTAGCCTAGCAATGATACATACGTTGCAAATGATAATTCACTGTTGAAGCAATGGAAAGGGGAGGGATATAGAACTTTTGTTCTGCAATAATGAGCTTGGCGTGAATGATATCCGCTAGAATAAGGTGCCGTTCAGTTTCGTGATAAAAAAGAAGTCCGAATTATCGCGTATTACGGATTAGTGAAGTTTTACTATATTTGGCAGGCCTCATCAAACCATTTAGAATACTGATGACTGCAAAAAGAATAAATAAAATAAATAAATAAAACATTTGTAACATAGTTTAAAATTCTGAGTATGTGCTATATGCTATGTTGGTTTAAAAGTTTGAAATCTGACTGACGACGACTTACCATCGAAACCAGTTGTAGAACAAAATAGATTTTAGCCGTTGTGATGGCTACATATAAAAATGTCATTTATAAAAGCTGACCAGCGCACCTCGAAGAAGAGTGTCTTGTGGAATTAAAAGCAGTTCTTGTAGCTGACATAGGTTACTATTTTATTTGATACTGATTAGATACGCCCTGATTTGTACAAATCTTTGAAGTTTCTATATGTAATTAATATCAAATAACTTCTCGAGCTGCATCACGAAACAAATCACTGTGTAAACTTTCAGAGCGTACTTCTTCATCTGCTGCTGCGAGGCCTTTCCCATTTCCCCACGAGGTCAGCGTTGTTATAAGAGCTGAAACAATGTTAGTGACAGTGGATGGCGGAATGTCATTCTTGACGCCAAGACTCCTTCCTGGATGGAATCTGTGTATCCTGTCTGTCTGGGTGTAGAGTAAATCTCATTTTCAGGTCTAAGATCGTTTTCTAAATGTTTGCTTAGCGGGTATCTGGTTGCATGAGTGTAAGAGCCCGGTGTTCACCTAGGTGGATGTGGGAAACCGCCTAATTGCCACATTCAGGCTGGCCGGATCGCCAGGCCTCGTTGTTAACCTGGGGGGCGGATTGGATTGGGTGCAGACTCGCCTCTCCGAATGTCACATTCAAACTTCCAAATGTCGGACTGTCAGATCGGTTGTTAACCTGGGGGGCGGATTGGATTGGGTGCAGACTCGCCTCTCCGAATGTCACATTCAAACTTCCAAATGTCGGACTGTCAGATCGGTTGTTAACCTGGGGGGCGGATTGGATTGGGTGCAGACTCGCATCTCCGAATGTCACATTCAAACTTCCAAATGTCGGACTGTCAGATCGGTTGTTAACCTGGGGGGCGGATTGGATTGGGTGCAGACTCGCCTCTCCGAATGTCACATTCAAACTTCCAAATGTCGGACTGTCAGATCGGTTGTTAACCTGGGGGGCGGATTGGATTGGGTGCAGACTCGCCTCTCCGAATGTCACATTCAAACTTCCAAATGTCGGACTGTCAGATCGGTTGTTAACCTGGGGGGCGGATTGGATTGGGTGCAGACTCGCCTCTCCGAATGTCACATTCAAACTTCCAAATGTCGGACTGTCAGATCGGTTGTTAACCTGGGGGGCGGATTGGATTGGGTGCAGACTCGCCTCTCCGAATGTCACATTCAAACTTCCAAATGTCGGACTTTCAGATCGGTTGTTAACCTGGGGGGCGGATTGGATTGGGTGCAGACTCGCCTCTCCGAATGTCACATTCAAACTTCCAAATGTCGGACTGTCAGATCGGTTGTTAACCTGGGGGGCGGATTGGATTGGGTGCAGACTCGCCTCTCCGAATGTCACATTCAAACTTCCAAATGTCGGACTGTCAGATCGGTTGTTAACCTGGGGGGCGGATTGGATTGGGTGCAGACTCGCCTCTCCGAATGTCACATTCAAACTTCCAAATGTCGGACTGTCAGATCGGTTGTTAACCTGGGGAGCAGATTGGATTGGGTGCAGACTCGCATCTCCGAATGTCACATTCAAACTTCCAAATGTCGGACTGTCAGATCGGTTGTTAACCTGGGGGGCGGATTGGATTGGGTGCAGACTCGCCTCTCCGAATGTCACATTCAAACTTCCAAATGTCGGACTGTCAGATCGGTTGTTAACCTGGGGGGCGGATTGGATTGGGTGCAGACTCGCCTCTCCGAATGTCACATTCAAACTTCCAAATGTCGGACTGTCAGATCGGTTGTTAACCTGGGGGGCGGATTGGATTGGGTGCAGACTCGCATCTCCGAATGTCACATTCAAACTTCCAAATGTCGGACTGTCAGATCGGTTGTTAACCTGGGGGGTGGATTGGATTGGGTGCAGGCTCGCCTCTCCGAATGTCACATTCAAACTTCCAAATGTCGGACTGTCAGATCGGTTGTTAACCTGGGGGGCGGATTGGATTGGGTGCAGACTCGCCTCTCCGAATGTCACATTCAAACTTCCAAATGTCGGACTGTCAGATCGGTTGTTAACCTGGGGGGCGGATTGGATTGGGTGCAGACTCGCATCTCCGAATGTCACATTCAAACTTCCAAATGTCGGACTGTCAGATCGGTTGTTAACCTGGGGGGCGGATTGGATTGGGTGCAGACTCGCCTCTCCGAATGTCACATTCAAACTTCCAAATGTCGGACTGTCAGATCGGTTGTTAACCTGGGGGGCGGATTGGATTGGGTGCAGACTCGCATCTCCGAATGTCACATTCAAACTTCCAAATGTCGGACTGTCAGATCGGTTGTTAACCTGGGGGGCGGATTGGATTGGGTGCAGACTCGCATCTCCGAATGTCACATTCAAACTTCCAAATGTCGGACTGTCAGATCGGTTGTTAACCTGGGGGGCGGATTGGATTGGGTGCAGACTCGCCTCTCCGAATGTCACATTCAAACTTCCAAATGTCGGACTGTCAGATCGGTTGTTAACCTGGGGGGCGGATTGGATTGGGTGCAGACTCGCCTCTCCGAATGTCACATTCAAACTTCCAAATGTCGGACTGTCAGATCGGTTGTTAACCTGGGGGGCGGATTGGATTGGGTGCAGACTCGCATCTCCGAATGTCACATTCAAACTTCCAAATGTCGGACTGTCAGATCGGTTGTTAACCTGGGGGGCGGATTGGATTGGGTGCAGACTCGCATCTCCGAATGTCACATTCAAACTTCCAAATGTCGGACTGTCAGATCGGTTGTTAACCTGGGGGGCGGATTGGATTGGGTGCAGACTCGCCTCTCCGAATGTCACATTCAAACTTCCAAATGTCGGACTGTCAGATCGGTTGTTAACCTGGGGGGCAGATTGGATTGGGTGCAGACTCGCATCTCCGAATGTCACATTCAAACTTCCAAATGTCGGACTGTCAGATCGGTTGTTAACCTGGGGGGCGGATTGGATTGGGTGCAGACTCGCATCTCCGAATGTCACATTCAAACTTCCAAATGTCGGACTGTCAGATCGGTTGTTAACCTGGGGGGCGGATTGGATTGGGTGCAGACTCGCCTCTCCGAATGTCACATTCAAACTTCCAAATGTCGGACTGTCAGATCGGTTGTTAACCTGGGGGGCGGATTGGATTGGGTGCAGACTCGCCTCTCCGAATGTCACATTCAAACTTCCAAATGTCGGACTGTCAGATCGGTTGTTAACCTGGGGGGCGGATTGGATTGGGTGCAGACTCGCATCTCCGAATGTCACATTCAAACTTCCAAATGTCGGACTGTCAGATCGGTTGTTAACCTGGGGGGCGGATTGGATTGGGTGCAGACTCGCCTCTCCGAATGTCACATTCAAACTTCCAAACGTCGGACTGTCAGATCGGTTGTTAACCTGGGGGGCGGATTGGATTGGGTGCAGACTCGCATCTCCGAATGTCACATTCAAACTTCCAAATGTCGGACTGTCAGATCGGTTGTTAACCTAGGGGGCGGATTGGATTGGGTGCAGACTCGCATCTCCGAATGTCACATTCAAACTTCCAAATGTCGGACTGTCAGATCGGTTGTTAACCTGGGGGGCGGATTGGATTGGGTGCAGACTCGCATCTCCGAATGTCACATTCAAACTTCCAAATGTCGGACTGTCAGATCGGTTGTTAACCTGGGGGGCGGATTGGATTGGGTGCAGACTCGCATCTCCGAATGTCACATTCAAACTTCCAAATGTCGGACTGTCAGATCGGTTGTTAACCTGGGGGGCGGATTGGATTGGGTGCAGACTCGCCTCTCCGAATGTCACATTCAAACTTCCAAATGTCGGACTGTCAGATCGGTTGTTAACCTGGGGGGCGGATTGGATTGGGTGCAGACTCGCCTCTCCGAATGTCACATTCAAACTTCCAAATGTCGGACTGTCAGATCGGTTGTTAACCTGGGGGGCGGATTGGATTGGGTGCAGACTCGCATCTCCGAATGTCACATTCAAACTTCCAAATGTCGGACTGTCAGATCGGTTGTTAACCTGGGGGGCGGATTGGATTGGGTGCAGACTCGCATCTCCGAATGTCACATTCAAACTTCCAAATGTCGGACTGTCAGATCGGTTGTTAACCTGGGGGGCGGATTGGATTGGGTGCAGACTCGTCTCTCCGAATGTCACATTCAAACTTCCAAATGTCGGACTGTCAGATCGGTTGTTAACCTGGGGGGCGGATTGGATTGGGTACAGACTCGCCTCTCCGAATGTCACATTCAAACTTCCAAATGTCGGACTGTCAGATCGGTTGTTAACCTGGGGGGCGGATTGGATTGGGTGCAGACTCGCATCTCCGAATGTCACATTCAAACTTCCAAATGTCGGACTGTCAGATCGGTTGTTAACCTGGGGGGCGGATTGGATTGGGTGCAGACTCGCCTCTCCGAATGTCACATTCAAACTTCCAAATGTCGGACTGTCAGATCGGTTGTTAACCTGGGGGGCGGATTGGATTGGGTGCAGACTCGCATCTCCGAATGTCACATTCAAACTTCCAAATGTCGGACTGTCAGATCGGTTGTTAACCTGGGGAGCGGATTGGATTGGGTGCAGACTCGCATCTCCGAATGTCACATTCAAACTTCCAAATGTCGGACTGTCAGATCGGTTGTTAACCTGGGGGGCGGATTGGATTGGGTGCAGACTCGCATCTCCGAATGTCACATTCAAACTTCCAAATGTCGGACTGTCAGATCGGTTGTTAACCTGGGGGGCGGATTGGATTGGGTGCAGACTCGCCTCTCCGAATGTCACATTCAAACTTCCAAATGTCGGACTGTCAGATCGGTTGTTAACCTGGGGGGCGGATTGGATTGGGTGCAGACTCGCCTCTCCGAATGTCACATTCAAACTTCCAAATGTCGGACTGTCAGATCGGTTGTTAACCTGGGGGGCGGATTGGATTGGGTGCAGACTCGCATCTCCGAATGTCACATTCAAACTTCCAAATGTCGGACTGTCAGATCGGTTGTTAACCTGGGGGGTGGATTGGATTGGGTGCAGACTCGCCTCTCCGAATGTCACATTCAAACTTCCAAATGTCGGACTGTCAGATCGGTTGTTAACCTGGGGGGCGGATTGGATTGGGTGCAGACTCGCCTCTCCGAATGTCACATTCAAACTTCCAAATGTCGGACTGTCAGATCGGTTGTTAACCTGGGGGGCGGATTGGATTGGGTGCAGACTCGCATCTCCGAATGTCACATTCAAACTTCCAAATGTCGGACTGTCAGATCGGTTGTTAACCTGGGGGGCGGATTGGATTGGGTGCAGACTCGCCTCTCCGAATGTCACATTCAAACTTCCAAATGTCGGACTGTCAGATCGGTTGTTAACCTGGGGGGCGGATTGGATTGGGTGCAGACTCGCATCTCCGAATGTCACATTCAAACTTCCAAATGTCGGACTGTCAGATCGGTTGTTAACCTGGGGGGCGGATTGGATTGGGTGCAGACTCGCATCTCCGAATGTCACATTCAAACTTCCAAATGTCGGACTGTCAGATCGGTTGTTAACCTGGGGGGCGGATTGGATTGGGTGCAGACTCGCCTCTCCGAATGTCACATTCAAACTTCCAAATGTCGGACTGTCAGATCGGTTGTTAACCTGGGGGGCGGATTGGATTGGGTGCAGACTCGCCTCTCCGAATGTCACATTCAAACTTCCAAATGTCGGACTGTCAGATCGGTTGTTAACCTGGGGGGCGGATTGGATTGGGTGCAGACTCGCCTCTCCGAATGTCACATTCAAACTTCCAAATGTCGGACTGTCAGATCGGTTGTTAACCTGGGGGGCGGATTGGATTGGGTGCAGACTCGCATCTCCGAATGTCACATTCAAACTTCCAAATGTCGGACTGTCAGATCGGTTGTTAACCTGGGGGGCGGATTGGATTGGGTGCAGACTCGCCTCTCCGAATGTCACATTCAAACTTCCAAATGTCGGACTGTCAGATCGGTTGTTAACCTGGGGGGCGGATTGGATTGGGTGCAGACTCGCATCTCCGAATGTCACATTCAAACTTCCAAATGTCGGACTGTCAGATCGGTTGTTAACCTGGGGGGCGGATTGGATTGGGTGCAGACTCGCATCTCCGAATGTCACATTCAAACTTCCAAATGTCGGACTGTCAGATCGGTTGTTAACCTGGGGGGCGGATTGGATTGGGTGCAGACTCGCCTCTCCGAATGTCACATTCAAACTTCCAAATGTCGGACTGTCAGATCGGTTGTTAACCTGGGGGGCGGATTGGATTGGGTGCAGACTCGCCTCTCCGAATGTCACATTCAAACTTCCAAATGTCGGACTGTCAGATCGGTTGTTAACCTGGGGGGCGGATTGGATTGGGTGCAGACTCGCATCTCCGAATGTCACATTCAAACTTCCAAATGTCGGACTGTCAGATCGGTTGTTAACCTGGGGGGCGGATTGGATTGGGTGCAGACTCGCCTCTCCGAATGTCACATTCAAACTCCCAAATGTCGGACTGTCAGATCGGTTGTTAACCTGGGGGGCGGATTGGATTGGGTGCAGACTCGCATCTCCGAATGTCACATTCAAACTTCCAAATGTCGGACTGTCAGATCGGTTGTTAACCTAGGGGGCGGATTGGATTGGGTGCAGACTCGCATCTCCGAATGTCACATTCAAACTTCCAAATGTCGGACTGTCAGATCGGTTGTTAACCTGGGGGGCGGATTGGATTGGGTGCAGACTCGCATCTCTGAATGTCACATTCAAACTTCCAAATGTCGGACTGTCAGATCGGTTGTTAACCTGGGGGGCGGATTGGATTGGGTGCAGACTCGCATCTCCGAATGTCACATTCAAACTTCCAAATGTCGGACTGTCAGATCGGTTGTTAACCTGGGGGGCGGATTGGATTGGGTGCAGACTCGCCTCTCCGAATGTCACATTCAAACTTCCAAATGTCGGACTGTCAGATCGGTTGTTAACCTGGGGGGCGGATTGGATTGGGTGCAGACTCGCCTCTCCGAATGTCACATTCAAACTTCCAAATGTCGGACTGTCAGATCGGTTGTTAACCTGGGGGGCGGATTGGATTGGGTGCAGACTCGCATCTCCGAATGTCACATTCAAACTTCCAAATGTCGGACTGTCAGATCGGTTGTTAACCTGGGGGGCGGATTGGATTGGGTGCAGACTCGCATCTCCGAATGTCACATTCAAACTTCCAAATGTCGGACTGTCAGATCGGTTGTTAACCTGGGGTGCGGATTGGATTGGGTGCAGACTCGTCTCTCCGAATGTCACATTCAAACTTCCAAATGTCGGACTGTCAGATCGGTTGTTAACCTGGGGGGCGGATTGGATTGGGTGCAGACTCGCCTCTCCGAATGTCACATTCAAACTTCCAAATGTCGGACTGTCAGATCGGTTGTTAACCTGGGGGGCGGATTGGATTGGGTGCAGACTCGCATCTCCGAATGTCACATTCAAACTTCCAAATGTCGGACTGTCAGATCGGTTGTTAACCTGGGGGGCGGATTGGATTGGGTGCAGACTCGCCTCTCCGAATGTCACATTCAAACTTCCAAATGTCGGACTGTCAGATCGGTTGTTAACCTGGGGGGCGGATTGGATTGGGTGCAGACTCGCATCTCCGAATGTCACATTCAAACTTCCAAATGTCGGACTGTCAGATCGGTTGTTAACCTGGGGAGCGGATTGGATTGGGTGCAGACTCGCATCTCCGAATGTCACATTCAAACTTCCAAATGTCGGACTGTCAGATCGGTTGTTAACCTGGGGGGCGGATTGGATTGGGTGCAGACTCGCCTCTCCGAATGTCACATTCAAACTTCCAAATGTCGGACTGTCAGATCGGTTGTTAACCTGGGGGGCGGATTGGATTGGGTGCAGACTCGCATCTCCGAATGTCACATTCAAACTTCCAAATGTCGGACTGTCAGATCGGTTGTTAACCTGGGGGGCGGATTGGATTGGGTGCAGACTCGCCTCTCCGAATGTCACATTCAAACTCCCAAATGTCGGACTGTCAGATCGGTTGTTAACCTGGGGGGCGGATTGGATTGGGTGCAGACTCGCATCTCCGAATGTCACATTCAAACTTCCAAATGTCGGACTGTCAGATCGGTTGTTAACCTAGGGGGCGGATTGGATTGGGTGCAGACTCGCATCTCCGAATGTCACATTCAAACTTCCAAATGTCGGACTGTCAGATCGGTTGTTAACCTGGGGGGCGGATTGGATTGGGTGCAGACTCGCATCTCCGAATGTCACATTCAAACTTCCAAATGTCGGACTGTCAGATCGGTTGTTAACCTGGGGGGCGGATTGGATTGGGTGCAGACTCGCATCTCCGAATGTCACATTCAAACTTCCAAATGTCGGACTGTCAGATCGGTTGTTAACCTGGGGGGCGGATTGGATTGGGTGCAGACTCGCCTCTCCGAATGTCACATTCAAACTTCCAAATGTCGGACTGTCAGATCGGTTGTTAACCTGGGGGGCGGATTGGATTGGGTGCAGACTCGCCTCTCCGAATGTCACATTCAAACTTCCAAATGTCGGACTGTCAGATCGGTTGTTAACCTGGGGGGCGGATTGGATTGGGTGCAGACTCGCATCTCCGAATGTCACATTCAAACTTCCAAATGTCGGACTGTCAGATCGGTTGTTAACCTGGGGGGCGGATTGGATTGGGTGCAGACTCGCATCTCCGAATGTCACATTCAAACTTCCAAATGTCGGACTGTCAGATCGGTTGTTAACCTGGGGGGCGGATTGGATTGGGTGCAGACTCGTCTCTCCGAATGTCACATTCAAACTTCCAAATGTCGGACTGTCAGATCGGTTGTTAACCTGGGGGGCGGATTGGATTGGGTGCAGACTCGCCTCTCCGAATGTCACATTCAAACTTCCAAATGTCGGACTGTCAGATCGGTTGTTAACCTGGGGGGCGGATTGGATTGGGTGCAGACTCGCATCTCCGAATGTCACATTCAAACTTCCAAATGTCGGACTGTCAGATCGGTTGTTAACCTGGGGGGCGGATTGGATTGGGTGCAGACTCGCCTCTCCGAATGTCACATTCAAACTTCCAAATGTCGGACTGTCAGATCGGTTGTTAACCTGGGGGGCGGATTGGATTGGGTGCAGACTCGCATCTCCGAATGTCACATTCAAACTTCCAAATGTCGGACTGTCAGATCGGTTGTTAACCTGGGGAGCGGATTGGATTGGGTGCAGACTCGCATCTCCGAATGTCACATTCAAACTTCCAAATGTCGGACTGTCAGATCGGTTGTTAACCTGGGGGGCGGATTGAATTGGGTGCAGACTCGCATCTCCGAATGTCACATTCAAACTTCCAAATGTCGGACTGTCAGATCGGTTGTTAACCTGGGGGACGGATTGGATTGGGTGCAGACTCGCCTCTCCGAATGTCACATTCAGACTTCCAAATGTCGGACTGTCAGATCGGTTGTTAACCTGCGGGGCGGATTGGATTGGGTGCAGACTCGCATCTCCGAATGTCACATTCAAACTTCCAAATGTCGGACTGTCAGATCGGTTGTTAACCTGGGGGGCAGATTGGATTGGGTGCAGACTCGCATCTCCGAATGTCACATTCAAACTTCCAAATGTCGGACTGTCAGATCGGTTGTTAACCTGGGGGGCGGATTGGATTGGGTGCAGACTCGCCTCTCCGAATGTCACATTCAAACTTCCAAATGTCGGACAGTCAGATCGGTTGTTAACCGGGGGGGCGGATTGGAATGGGTGCAGACTCGCCTCTCCGAATGTCACATTCAAACTTCCAAATGTCGGACTGTCAGATCGGTTGTTAACCTGGGGGGCGGATTGGATTGGGTGCAGACTCGCATCTCCGAATGTCACATTCAAACTTCCAAATGTCGGACTGTCAGATCGGTTGTTAACCTGGGGGGCGGATTGGATTGGGTGCAGACTCGCCTCTCCGAATGTCACATTCAAACTTCCAAATGTCGGACTGTCAGATCGGTTGTTAACCTGGGGGGCGGATTGGATTGGGTGCAGACTCGCATCTCCGAATGTCACATTGAAACTTCCAAATGTCGGACTGTCAGATCGGTTGTTAACCTGGGGGGCGGATTGGATTGGGTGCAGACTCGCATCTCCGAATGTCACATTCAATCTTCCAAATGTCGGACTGTCAGATCGGTTGTTAACCTGGGGGGCGGATTGGATTGGGTGCAGACTCGCATCTCCGAATGTCACATTCAAACTTCGAAATGTCGGACTGTCAGATCGGTTGTTAACCTGGGGGGCGGATTGGATTGGGTGCAGACTCGCATCTCCGAATGTCACATTCAAACTTCCAAATGTCGGACTGTCAGATCGGTTGTTAACCTAGGGGGCGGATTGGATTGGGTGCAGACTCGCATCTCCGAATGTCACATTCAAACTTCCAAATGTCGGACTGTCAGATCGGTTGTTAACCTGGGGGGCGGATTGGATTGGGTGCAGACTCGCATCTCCGAATGTCACATTCAAACTTCCAAATGTCGGACTGTCAGATCGGTTGTTAACCTGGGGGGCGGATTGGATTGGGTGCAGACTCGCATCTCCGAATGTCACATTCAAACTTCCAAATGTCGGACTGTCAGATCGGTTGTTAACCTGGGGGGCGGATTGGATTGGGTGCAGACTCGCCTCTCCGAATGTCACATTCAAACTTCCAAATGTCGGACTGTCAGATCGGTTGTTAACCTGGGGGGCGGATTGGATTGGGTGCAGACTCGCCTCTCCGAATGTCACATTCAAACTTCCAAATGTCGGACTGTCAGATCGGTTGTTAACCTGGGGGGCGGATTGGATTGGGTGCAGACTCGCATCTCCGAATGTCACATTCAAACTTCCAAATGTCGGACTGTCAGATCGGTTGTTAACCTGGGGGGCGGATTGGATTGGGTGCAGACTCGCATCTCCGAATGTCACATTCAAACTTCCAAATGTCGGACTGTCAGATCGGTTGTTAACCTGGGGGGCGGATTGGATTGGGTGCAGACTCGTCTCTCCGAATGTCACATTCAAACTTCCAAATGTCGGACTGTCAGATCGGTTGTTAACCTGGGGGGCGGATTGGATTGGGTGCAGACTCGCCTCTCCGAATGTCACATTCAAACTTCCAAATGTCGGACTGTCAGATCGGTTGTTAACCTGGGGGGCGGATTGGATTGGGTGCAGACTCGCCTCTCCGAATGTCACATTCAAACTTCCAAATGTCGGACAGTCAGATCGGTTGTTAACCGGGGGGGCGGATTGGAATGGGTGCAGACTCGCCTCTCCGAATGTCACATTCAAACTTCCAAATGTCGGACTGTCAGATCGGTTGTTAACCTGGGGGGCGGATTGGATTGGGTGCAGACTCGCATCTCCGAATGTCACATTCAAACTTCCAAATGTCGGACTGTCAGATCGGTTGTTAACCTGGGGGGCGGATTGGATTGGGTGCAGACTCGCCTCTCCGAATGTCACATTCAAACTTCCAAATGTCGGACTGTCAGATCGGTTGTTAACCTGGGGGGCGGATTGGATTGGGTGCAGACTCGCATCTCCGAATGTCACATTCAAACTTCCAAATGTCGGACTGTCAGATCGGTTGTTAACCAGGGGGGCGGATTGGATTGGGTGCAGACTCGCCTCTCCGAATGTCACATTCAAACTTCCAAATGTCGGACTGTCAGATCGGTTGTTAACCTGGGGGGCGGATTGGATTGGGTGCAGACTCGTATCTCCGAATGTCACATTCAAACTTCCAAATGTCGGACTGTCAGATCGGTTGTTAACCTGGGGGGCGGATTGGATTGGGTGCAGACTCGCATCTCCGAATGTCACATTCAAACTTCCAAATGTCGGACTGTCAGATCGGTTGTTAACCTGGGGGGCGGATTGGATTGGGTGCAGACTCGCATCTCCGAATGTCACATTCAATCTTCCAAATGTCGGACTGTCAGATCGGTTGTTAACCTGGGGGGCGGATTGGATTGGGTGCAGACTCGCATCTCCGAATGTCACATTCAAACTTCCAAATGTCGGACTGTCAGATCGGTTGTTAACCTGGGGGGCGGATTGGATTGGGTGCAGACTCGCATCTCCGAATGTCACATTCAAACTTCCAAATGTCGGACTGTCAGATCGGTTGTTAAGCTGGGGGGCGGATTGGATTGGGTGCAGACTCGCCTCTCCGAATGTCACATTCAAACTTCCAAATGTCGGACTGTCAGATCGGTTGTTAACCTGGGGGGCCGATTGGATTGGGTGCAGACTCGCATCTCCGAATGTCACATTCAAACTTCCAAATGTCAGACTGTCAGATCGGTTGTTAACCTGGGGGGCGGATTGGATTGGGTGCAGACTCGCCTCTCCGAATGTCACATTCAAACTTCCAAATGTCGGACTGTCAGATCGGTTGTTAACCTGGGGGGCGGATTGGATTGGGTGCAGACTCGCCTCTCCGAATGTCACATTCAAACTTCCAAATGTCGGACTGTCAGATCGGTTGTTAACCTGGGGGGCGGATTGGATTGGGTGCAGACTCGCCTCTCCGAATGTCACATTCAAACTTCCAAATGTCGGACTGTCAGATCGGTTGTTAACCTATGGGGCGGATTGGATTGGGTGCAGACTCGCCTCTCCGAATGTCACATTCAAACTTCCAAATGTCGGACTGTCAGATCGGTTGTTAACCTGGGGGGCGGATTGGATTGTGTGCAGACTCGCATCTCCGAATGTCACATTCAAACTTCCAAATGTCGGACTGTCAGATCGGTTGTTAACCTGGGGGGCGGATTGGATTGGGTGCAGACTCGCCTCTCCGAATGTCACATTCAAACTTCCAAATGTCGGACTGTCAGATTGGTTGTTAACCTGGGGGGCGGATTGGATTGGGTGCAGACTCGCATCTCCGAATGTCACATTCAAACTTCCAAATGTCGGACTGTCAGATCGGTTGTTAACCTGGGGGGCGGATTGGATTGGGTGCAGACTCGCATCTCCGAATGTCACATTCAAACTTCCAAATGTCGGACTGTCAGATCGGTTGTTAACCTGGGGGGCGGATTGGATTGGGTGCAGACTCGCCTCTCCGAATGTCACATTCAAACTTCCAAATGTCGGACTGTCAGATCGGTTGTTAACCTGGGGGGCGGATTGGATTGGGTGCAGACTCGCATCTCCGAATGTCACATTCAAACTTCCAAATGTCGGACTGTCAGATCGGTTGTTAACCTGGGGGGCGGATTGGATTGGGTGCAGACTCGCATCTCCGAATGTCACATTCAAACTTCCAAATGTCGGACTGTCAGATCGGTTGTTAACCTGGGGGGCGGATTGGATTGGGTGCAGACTCGCCTCTCCGAATGTCACATTCAAACTTCCAAATGTCGGACTGTCAGATCGGTTGTTAACCTGGGGGGCGGATTGGATTGGACGCAGACTCGCCTCTCCGAATGTCACATTCAAACTTCCAAATGTCGGACTGTCAGATCGGTTGTTAACCTGGGGGGCGGATTGGATTGGGTGCAGACTCGCATCTCCGAATGTCACATTCAAACTTCCAAATGTCGGACTGTCAGATCGGTTGTTAACCTGGGGGGCGGATTGGATTGGGTGCAGACTCGCCTCTCCGAATGTCACATTCAAACTTCCAAATGTCGGACTGTCAGATCGGTTGTTAACCTGGGGGGCGGATTGGATTGGGTGCAGACTCGCATCTCCGAATGTCACATTCAAACTTCCAAATGTCGGACTGTCAGATCGGTTGTTAACCTGGGGGGCGGATTGGATTGGGTGCAGACTCGCATCTCCGAATGTCACATTCAAACTTCCAAATGTCGGACTGTCAGATCGGTTGTTAACCTGGGGGGCGGATTGGATTGGGTGCAGACTCGCATCTCCGAATGTCACATTCAAACTTCCAAATGTCGGACTGTCAGATCGGTTGTTAACCTGGGGGGCGGATTGGATTGGGTGCAGACTCGCCTCTCTGAATGTCACATTCAAACTTCCAAATGTCGGACTGTCAGATCGGTTGTTAACCTGGGGGGCGGATTGGATTGGGTGCAGACTCGCCTCTCCGAATGTCACATTCAAACTTCCAAATGTCGGACTGTCAGATCGGTTGTTAACCTGGGGGGCGGATTGGATTGGGTGCAGACTCGCATCTCCGAATGTCACATTCAAACTTCCAAATGTCGGACTGTCAGATCGGTTGTTAACCTGGGGGGCGGATTGGATTGGGTGCAGACTCGCATCTCCGAATGTCACATTCAAACTTCCAAATGTTGGTCTGTCAGATCGGTTGTTAACCTGGGGGGCGGATTGGATTGGGTGCAGACTCGCATCTCCGAATGTCACATTCAAACTTCCAAATGTCGGACTGTCAGATCGGTTGTTAACCTGGGGGGCGGATTGGATTGGGTGCAGACTCGCATCTCCGAATGTCACATTCAAACTTCCAAATGTCGGACTGTCAGATCGGTTGTTAACCTGGGGGGCGGATTGGATTGGGTGCAGACTCGCCTCTCCGAATGTCACATTCAAACTTCCAAATGTCGGACTGTCAGATCGGTTGTTAACCTGGGGGGCGGATTGGATTGGGTGCAGACTCGCCTCTCCGAATGTCACATTCAAACTTCCAAATGTCGGACTGTCAGATCGGTTGTTAACCTGGGGGGCGGATTGGATTGGGTGCAGACTCGCCTCTCCGAATGTCACATTCAAACTTCCAAATGTCGGACTGTCAGATCGGTTGTTAACCTGGGGGGCGGATTGGATTGGGTGCAGACTCGCCTCTCCGAATGTCACATTCAAACTTCCAAATGTCGGACTGTCAGATCGGTTGTTAACCTGGGGGGCGGATTGGATTGGGTGCAGACTCGCATCTCCGAATGTCACATTAAAACTTCCAAATGTCGGACTGTCAGATCGGTTGTTAACCTGGGGGGCGGATTGGATTGGGTGCAGACTCGCCTCTCCGAATGTCACATTCAAACTTCCAAATGTCGGACTGTCAGATCGGTTGTTAACCTGGGGGGCGGATTGGATTGGGTGCAGACTCGCATCTCCGAATGTCACATTCAAACTTTCAAATGTCGGACTGTCAGATGGGTTGTTAACCTGGGGGGCGGATTGGATTGGGTGCAGACTCGCCTCTCCGAATGTCACATTCAAACTTCCAACTGTCGGACTGTCAGATCGGTTGTTAACCTGGGGGGCGGATTGGATTGGGTGCAGACTCGCCTCTCCGAATGTCACATTCAAACTTCCAAATGTCGGACTGTCAGATCGGTTGTTAACCTGGGGGGCGGATTGGATTGGGTGCAGACTCGCCTCTCCGAATGTCACATTCAAACTTCCAAATGTCGGACTGTCAGATCGGTTGTTAACCTGGGGGGCGGATTGGATTGGGTGCATACTCGCCTCTCCGAATGTCACATTCAAACTTCCAAATGTCGGACTGTCAGATCGGTTGTTAACCTGGGGGGCGGATTGGATTGGGTGCAGACTCGCCTCTCCGAATGTCACATTCAAACTTCCAAATGTCGGACTGTCAGATCGGTTGTTAACCTGGGGGGCGGATTGGATTGGGTGCAGACTCGCCTCTCCGAATGTCACATTCAAACTTCCAAATGTCGGACTGTCAGATCGGTTGTTAACCTGGGGGGCGGATTGGATTGGGTACAGACTCGCATCTCCGAATGTCACATTCAAACTTCCAAATGTCGGACTGTCAGATCGGTTGTTAACCTGGGGGGCGGATTGGATTGGGTGCAGACTCGCCTCTCCGAATGTCACATTCAAACTTCCAAATGTCGGACTGTCAGATCGGTTGTTAACCTGGGGGGCGGATTGGATTGGGTGCAGACTGGCATCTCCGAATGTCACATTCAAACTTCCAAATGTCGGACTGTCAGATCGGTTGTTAACCTGGGGGGCGGATTGGATTGGGTGCAGACTCGCCTCTCCGAATGTCACATTCAAACTTCCAAATGTCGGACTGTCAGATCGGTTGTTAACCTGGGGGGCGGATTGGATTGGGTGCAGACTCGCATCTCCGAATGTCACATTCAAACTTCCAAATGTCGGACTGTCAGATCGGTTGTTAACCTGGGGGGCGGATTGGATTGGGTGCAGACTCGCCTCTCCGAATGTCACATTCAAACTTCCAAATGTCGGACTGTCAGATCGGTTGTTAACCTGGGGGGCGGATTGGATTGGGTGCAGACTCGCCTCTCCGAATGTCACATTCAAACTTCCAAATGTCGGACTGTCAGATCGGTTGTTAACCTGGGGGCGGATTGGATTGGGTGCAGACTCGCCTCTCCGAATGTCACATTCAAACTTCCAAATGTCGGACTGTCAGATCGGTTGTTAACCTGGGGGGCGGATTGGATTGGGTGCAGACTCGCCTCTCCGAATGTCACATTCAAACTTCCAAATGTCGGACTGTCAGATCGGTTGTTAACCTGGGGGGCGGATTGTATTGGGTGCAGACTCGCCTCTCCGAATGTCACATTCAAACTTCCAAATGTCGGACTGTCAGATCGGTTGTTAACCTGGGGGGCGGATTAAATTGGGTGCAGACTCGCCTCTCCGAATGTCACATTCAAACTTCCAAATGTCGGACTGTCAGATCGGTTGTTAACCTGGGGGGCGGATTGGATTGTGTGCAGACTCGCCTCTCCGAATGTCACATTCAAACTTCCAAATGTCGGACTGTCAGATCGGTTGTTAACCTGGGGGGCGGATTGGATTGGGTGCAGACTCGCATCTCCGAATGTCACATTCAAACTTCCAAATGTCGGACTGTCAGATCGGTTGTTAACCTGGGGGGCGGATTGGATTGAGTGCAGACTCGCATCTCCGAATGTCACATTCAAACTTCCAAATGTCGGACTGTCAGATCGGTTGTTAACCTGGGGGGCGGATTGGATTGGGTGCAGACTCGCATCTCCGAATGTCACATTCAAACTTCCAAATGTCGGACTGTCAGATCGGTTGTTAACCTGGGGGGCGGATTGGATTGGGTGCAGACTCGCCTCTCCGAATGTCACATTCAAACTTCCAAATGTCGGACTGTCAGATCGGTTGTTAACCTGGGGGGCGGATTGGATTGGGTGCAGACTCGCATCTCCGAATGTCACATTCAAACTTCCAAATGTCGGACTGTCAGATCGGTTGTTAACCTGGGGGGCGGATTGGATTGGGTGCAGACTCGCATCTCCGAATGTCACATTCAAACTTCCAAATGTCGGACTGTTAGATCGGTTGTTAACCTTGGGGGGCGGATTGGATTGGGTGCAGACTCGCCTCTCCGAATGTCACATTCAAACTTCCAAATGTCGGACTGTCAGATCGGTTGTTAACCTGGGGGGCGGATTGGATTGGGTGCAGACTCGCCTCTCCAAATGTCACATTCAAACTTCCAAATGTCGGACTGTCAGATCGGTTGTTAACCTGGGGGGCGGATTGGATTGGGTGCAGACTCGCATCTCCGAATGTCACATTCAAACTTCCAAATGTCGGACTGTCAGATCGGTTGTTAACCTGGGGGGCGGATTGGATTGGGTGCAGACTCGCCTCTCCGAATGTCACATTCAAACTTCCAAATGTCGGACTGTCAGATCGGTTGTTAACCTGGGGGGCGGATTGGATTGGGTGCAGACTCGCCTCTCCGAATGTCACATTCAAACTTCCAAATGTCGGACTGTCAGATCGGTTGTTAACCTGGGGGGCGGATTGGATTGGGTGCAGACTCGCATCTCCGAATGTCACATTCAAACTTCCAAATGTCGGACTGTCAGATCGGTTGTTAACCTGGGGGGCGGATTGGATTGGGTGCAGACTCGCCTCTCCAAATGTCACATTCAAACTTCCAAATGTCGGACTGTCAGATCGGTTGTTAACCTGGGGGGCGGATTGGATTGGGTGCAGACTCGCATCTCCGAATGTCACATTCAAACTTCCAAATGTCGGACTGTCAGATCGGTTGTTAACCTGGGGGGCGGATTGGATTGGGTGCAGACTCGCCTCTCCGAATGTCACATTCAAACTTCCAAATGTCGGACTGTCAGATCGGTTGTTAACCTGGGGGGCGGATTGGATTGGGTGCAGACTCGCATCTCCGAATGTCACATTCAAACTTCCAAATGTCGGACTGTCAGATCGGTTGTTAACCTGGGGGGCGGATTGGATTGGGTGCAGACTGGCATCTCCGAATGTCACATTCAAACTTCCAAATGTCGGACTGTCAGATCGGTTGTTAACCTGGGGGGCGGATTGGATTGGGTGCAGACTCGCATCTCCGAATGTCACATTCAAACTTCCAAATGTCGGACTGTCAGATCGGTTGTTAACCTGGGGGGCGGATTGGATTGGGTGCAGACTCGCATCTCCGAATGTCACATTCAAACTTCCAAATGTCGGACTGTCAGATCGGTTGTTAACCTGGGGGGCGGATTGGATTGGGTGCAGACTCGCCTCTCCGAATGTCACATTCAAACTTCCAAATGTCGGACTGTCAGATCGGTTGTTAACCTGGGGGGCGGATTGGATTGGGTGCAGACTCGCCTCTCCGAATGTCACATTCAAACTTCCAAATGTCGGACTGTCAGATCGGTTGTTAACCTGGGGGGCGGATTGGATTGGGTGCAGACTCGCCTCTCCGAATGTCACATTCAAACTTCCAAATGTCGGACTGTCAGATCGGTTGTTAACCTGGGGGGCGGATGGGATTGGGTGCAGACTCGCCTCTCCGAATGTCACATTCAAACTTCCAAATGTCGGACTGTCAGATCGGTTGTTAACCTGGGGGGCGGATTGGATTGGGTGCAGACTCGCCTCTCCGAATGTCACATTCAAACTTCCAAATGTCGGACTGTCAGATCGGTTGTTAACCTGGGGGGCGGATTAAATTGGGTGCAGACTCGCCTCTCCGAATGTCACATTCAAACTTCCAAATGTCGGACTGTCAGATCGGTTGTTAACCTGGGGGGCGGATTGGATTGTGTGCAGACTCGCCTCTCCGAATGTCACATTCAAACTTCCAAATGTCGGACTGTCAGATCGGTTGTTAACCTGGGGGGCGGATTGGATTGGGTGCAGACTCGCATCTCTGAATGTCACATTCAAACTTCCAAATGTCGGACTGTCAGATCGGTTGTTAACCTGGGGGGCGGATTGGATTGAGTGCAGACTCGCATCTCCGAATGTCACATTCAAACTTCCAAATGTCGGACTGTCAGATCGGTTGTTAACCTGGGGGGCGGATTGGATTGGGTGCAGACTCGCAGCTCCGAATGTCACATTCAAACTTCCAAATGTCGGACTGTCAGATCGGTTGTTAACCTGGGGGGCGGATTGGATTGGGTGCAGACTCGCCTCTCCGAATGTCACATTCAAACTTCCAAATGTCGGACTGTCAGATCGGTTGTTAACCTGGGGGGCGGATTGGATTGGGTGCAGACTCGCATCTCCGAATGTCACATTCAAACTTCCAAATGTCGGACTGTCAGATCGGTTGTTAACCTGGGGGGCGGATTGGATTGGGTGCAGACTCGCATCTCCGAATGTCACATTCAAACTTCCAAATGTCGGACTGTTAGATCGGTTGTTAACCTTGGGGGGCGGATTGGATTGGGTGCAGACTCGCCTCTCCGAATGTCACATTCAAACTTCCAAATGTCGGACTGTCAGATCGGTTGTTAACCTGGGGGGCGGATTGGATTGGGTGCAGACTCGCCTCTCCAAATGTCACATTCAAACATCCAAATGTCGGACTGTCAGATCGGTTGTTAACCTGGGGGGCGGATTGGATTGGGTGCAGACTCGCATCTCCGAATGTCACATTCAAACTTCCAAATGTCGGACTGTCAGATCGGTTGTTAACCTGGGGGGCGGATTGGATTGGGTGCAGACTCGCCCCTCCGAATGTCACATTCAAACTTCCAAATGTCGGACTGTCAGATCGGTTGTTAACCTGGGGGGCGGATTGGATTAAGTGCAGACTCGCCTCTCCGAATGTCACATTCAAACTTCCAAATGTCGGACTGTCAGATCGGTTGTTAACCTGGGGGGCGGATTGGATTGGGTGCAGACTCGCCTCTCCGAATGTCACATTCAAACTTCCAAATGTCGGACTGTCAGATCGGTTGTTAACCTGGGGGGCGGATTGGATTGGGTGCAGACTCGCATCTCCGAATGTCACATTCAAACTTCCAAATGTCGGACTGTCAGATCGGTTGTTAACCTGGGGGGCGGATTGGATTGGGTGCAGACTCGCCTCTCCAAATGTCACATTCAAACTTCCAAATGTCGGACTGTCAGATCGGTTGTTAACCTGGGGGGCGGATTGGATTGGGTGCAGACTCGCATCTCCGAATGTCACATTCAAACTTCCAAATGTCGGACTGTCAGATCGGTTGTTAACCTGGGGGGCGGATTGGATTGGGTGCAGACTCGCCTCTCCGAATGTCACATTCAAACTTCCAAATGTCGGACTGTCAGATCGGTTGTTAACCTGGGGGGCGGATTGGATTGGGTGCAGACTCGCATCTCCGAATGTCACATTCAAACTTCCAAATGTCGGACTGTCAGATCGGTTGTTAACCTGGGGGGCGGATTGGATTGGGTGCAGACTCGCATCTCCGAATGTCACATTCAAACTTCCAAATGTCGGACTGTCAGATCGGTTGTTAACCTGGGGGGCGGATTGGATTGGGTGCAGACTCGCATCTCCGAATGTCACATTCAAACTTCCAAATGTCGGACTGTCAGATCGGTTGTTAACCTGGGGGGCGGATTGGATTGGGTGCAGACTCGCCTCTCCGAATGTCACATTCAAACTTCCAAATGTCGGACTGTCAGATCGGTTGTTAACCTGGGGGGCGGATTGGATTGGGTGCAGACTCGCCTCTCCGAATGTCACATTCAAACTTCCAAATGTCGGACTGTCAGATCGGTTGTTAACCTGGGGGGCGGATTGGATTGGGTGCAGACTCGCCTCTCCGAATGTCACATTCAAACTTCCAAATGTCGGACTGTCAGATCGGTTGTTAACCTGGGGGGCGGATTGGATTGGGTGCAGACTCGCCTCTCCGAATGTCACATTCAAACTTCCAAATGTCGGACTGTCAGATCGGCTGTTAACCTGGGGGGCGGATTGGATTGGGTGCAGACTCGCATCTCCGAATGTCACATTCAAACTTCCAAATGTCGGACTGTCAGATCGGTTGTTAACCTGGGGGGCGGATTGGATTGGGTGCAGACTCGCATCTCCGAATGTCACATTCAAACTTCCAAATGTCGGACTGTCAGATCGGTTGTTAACCTGGGGGGCGGATTGGATTGGGTGCAGACTCGCATCTCCGAATGTCACATTCAAACTTCCAAATGTCGGACTGTCAGATCGGTTGTTAACCTGGGGGGCGGATTGGATTGGGTGCAGACTCGCCTCTCCGAATGTCACATTCAAACTTCCAAATGTCGGACTGTCAGATCGGTTGTTAACCTGGGGGGCGGATTGGATTGGGTGCAGACTCGCCTCTCCGAATGTCACATTCAAACTTCCAAATGTCGGACTGTCAGATCGGTTGTTAACCTGGGGGGCGGATTGGATTGGGTGCAGACTCGCATCTCCGAATGTCACATTCAAACTTCCAAATGTCGGACTGTCAGATCGGTTGTTAACCTGGGGGGCGGATTGGATTGAGTGCAGACTCGCATCTCCGAATGTCACATTCAAACTTCCAAATGTCGGACTGTCAGATCGGTTGTTAACCTGGGGGGCGGATTGGATTGGGTGCAGACTCGCCTCTCCGAATGTCACATTCAAACTTCCAAATGTCGGACTGTCAGATCGGTTGTTAACCTGGGGGGCGGATTGGATTGGGTGCAGACTCGCATCTCCGAATGTCACATTCAAACTTCCAAATGTCGGACTGTCAGATCGGTTGTTAACCTGGGGGGCGGATTGGATTGGGTGCAGACTCGCATCTCCGAATGTCACATTCAAACTTCCAAATGTCGGACTGTCAGATCGGTTGTTAACCTGGGGGGCAGATTGGATTGGGTGCAGACTCGCATCTCCGAATGTCACATTCAAACTTCCAAATGTCGGACTGTCAGATCGGTTGTTAACCTGGGGGGCGGATTGGATTGGGTGCAGACTCGCCTCTCCGAATGTCACATTCAAACTTCCAAATGTCGGACTGTCAGATCGGTTGTTAACCTGGGGGGCGGATTGGATTGGGTGCAGACTCGCCTCTCCGAATGTCACATTCAAACTTCCAAATGTCGGACTGTCAGATCGGTTGTTAACCTGGGGGGCGGATTGGATTGGGTGCAGACTCGCATCTCCGAATGTCACATTCAAACTTCCAAATGTCGGACTGTCAGATCGGTTGTTAACCTGGGGGGCGGATTGGATTGGGTGCAGACTCGCCTCTCCGAATGTCACATTCAAACTTCCAAATGTCGGACTGTTAGATCGGTTGTTAACCTGGGGGGCGGATTGGATTGGGTGCAGACTCGCATCTCCGAATGTCACATTCAAACTTCCAAATGTCGGACTGTCAGATCGGTTGTTAACCTGGGGGGCGGATTGGATTGGGTGCAGACTCGCCTCTCTGAATGTCACATTCAAACTTCCAAATGTCGGACTGTCAGATCGGTTGTTAACCTGGGGGGCGGATTGGATTGGGTGCAGACTCGCATCTCCGAATGTCACATTCAAACTTCCAAATGTCGGACTGTCAGATCGGTTGTTAACCTGGGGGGCGGATTGGATTGGGTGCAGACTCGCCTCTCCGAATGTCACATTCAAACTTCCAAATGTCGGACTGTCAGATCGGTTGTTAACCTGGGGGGCGGATTGGATTGGGTGCAGACTCGCCTCTCCGAATGTCACATTCAAACTTCCAAATGTCGGACTGTCAGATCGGTTGTTAACCTGGGGGGCGGATTGGATTGGGTGCAGACTCGCCTCTCCGAATGTCACATTCAAACTTCCAAATGTCGGACTGTCAGATCGGTTGTTAACCTGGGGGGCGGATTGGATTGGGTGCAGACTCGCATCTCCGAATGTCACATTCAAACTTCCAAATGTCGGACTGTCAGATCGGTTGTTAACCTGGGGGGCGGATTGGATTGGGTGCAGACTCGCCTCTCCGAATGTCACATTCAAACTTCCAAATGTCGGACTGTCAGATCGGTTGTTAACCTGGGGGGCGGATTGGATTGGGTGCAGACTCGCATCTCCGAATGTCACATTCAAACTTCCAAATGTCGGACTGTCAGATCGGTTGTTAACCTGGGGGGCGGATTGGATTGGGTGCAGACTCGCCTCTCCGAATGTCACATTCAAACTTCCAAATGTCGGACTGTCAGATCGGTTGTTAACCTGGGGGGCGGATTGGATTGGGTGCAGACTCGCATCTCCGAATGTCACATTCAAACTTCCAAATGTCGGACTGTCAGATCGGTTGTTAACCTGGGGGGCGGATTGGATTGGGTGCAGACTCGCATCTCCGAATGTCACATTCAAACTTCCAAATGTCGGACCGTCAGATCGGTTGTTAACCTGGGGGGCGGATTGGATTGGGTGCAGACTCGCATCTCCGAATGTCACATTCAAACTTCCAAATGTCGGACTGTCAGATCGGTTGTTAACCTGGGGGGCGGATTGGATTGGGTGCAGACTCGCCTCTCCGAATGTCACATTCAAACTTCCAAATGTCGGACTGTCAGATCAGTTGTTAACCTGGGGGGCGGATTGGATTGGGTGCAGACTCGCATCTCCGAATGTCACATTCAAACTTCCAAATGTCGGACTGTCAGATCGGTTGTTAACCTGGGGGGCGGATTGGATTGGGTGCAGACTCGCCTCTCCGAGTGTCACATTCAAACTTCCAAATGTCGGACTGTCAGATCGGTTGTTAACCTGGGGGGCGGATTGGATTGGGTGCAGACTCGCATCTCCGAATGTCACATTCAAACTTCCAAATGTCGGACTGTCAGATCGGTTGTTAACCTGGGGGGCGGATTGGATTGGGTGCAGACTCGCCTCTCCGAATGTCACATTCAAACTTCCAAATGTCGGACTGTCAGATCGGTTGTTAACCTGGGGGGCGGATTGGATTGGGTGCAGACTCGCGTCTCCGAATGTCACATTCAAACTTCCAAATGTCGGACTGTCAGATCGGTTGTTAACCTGGGGGGCGGATTGGATTGGGTGCAGACTCGCCTCTCCGAATGTCACATTCAAACTTCCAAATGTCGGACTGTCAGATCGGTTGTTAACCTGGGGGGCGGATTGGATTGGGTGCAGACTCGCATCTCCGAATGTCACATTCAAACTTCCAAATGTCGGACTGTCAGATCGGTTGTTAACGTGGGGGGCGGATTGGATTGGGTGCAGACTCGCATCTCCGAATGTCACATTCAAACTTCCAAATGTCGGACTGTCAGATCGGTTGTTAACCTGGGGGGCGGATTGGATTGGGTGCAGACTCGCATCTACGAATGTCACATTCAAACTTCCAAATGTCGGACTGTCAGATCGGTTGTTAACCTGGGGGGCGGATTGGATTGGGTGCAGACTCGCCTCTCCGAATGTCACATTCAAACTTCCAAATGTCGGACTGTCAGATCGGTTGTTAACCTGGGGGGCGGATTGGATTGGGTGCAGACTCGCATCTCCGAATGTCACATTCAAACTTCCAAATGTCGGACTGTCAGATCGGTTGTTAACCTGGGGGGCGGATTGGATTGGGTGCAGACTCGCATCTCCGAATGTCACATTCAAACTTCCAAATGTCGGACTGTCAGATCGGTTGTTAACCTGGGGGGCGGATTGGATTGGGTGCAGACTCGTATCTCCGAATGTCACATTCAAACTTCCAAATGTCGGACTGTCAGATCGGTTGTTAACCTGGGGGGCGGATTGCATTGGGTGCAGACTCGCATCTCCGAATGTCACATTCAAACTTCCAAATGTCGGACTGTCAGATCGGTTGTTAACCTGGGGGGCGGATTGGATTGGGTGCAGACTCGCCTCTCCGAATGTCACATTCAAACTTCCAAATGTCGGACTGTCAGATCGGTTGTCAACCTGGGGGGCGGATTGGATTGGGTGCAGACTCGCCTCTCCGAATGTCACATTCAAACTTCCAAATGTCGGAGTGTCAGATCAGTTGTTAACCTGGGGGGCGGATTGGATTGGGTGCAGACTCGCATCTCCGAATGTCACATTCAAACTTCCAAATGTCGGACTGTCAGATCGGTTGTTAACCTGGGGGGCGGATTGGATTGGGTGCAGACTCGCATCTCCGAATGTCACATTCAAACTTCCAAATGTCGGACTGTCAGATCGGTTGTTAACCTGGGGGGCGGATTGGATTGGGTGCAGACTCGCCTCTCCGAATGTCACATTCAAACTTCCAAATGTCGGACTGTCAGATCGGTTGTTAACCTGGGGGGCGGATTGGATTGGGTGCAGACTCGCCTCTCCGAATTTCACATTCAAACTTCCAAATGTCGGACTGTCAGATCGGTTGTTAACCTGGGGGGCGGATTGGATTGGGTGCAGACTCGCATCTCCGAATGTCACATTCAAACTTCCAAATGTCGGACTGTCAGATCGGTTGTTAACCTGGGGGGCGGATTGGATTGGGTGCAGACTCGCATCTCCGAATGTCACATTCAAACTTCCAAATGTCGGACTGTCAGATCGGTTGTTAACCTGGGGGGCGGATTGGATTGGGTGCAGACTCGCCTCTCCGAATGTCACATTCAAACTTCCAAATGTCGGACTGTCAGATCGGTTGTTAACCTGGGGGGCGGATTGGATTGGGTGCAGACTCGCATCTCCGAATGTCACATTCAAACTTCCAAATGTCGGACTGTCAGATCGGTTGTTAACCTGGGGGGCGGATTGGATTGGGTGCAGACTCGCATCTCCGAATGTCACATTCAAACTTCCAAATGTCGGACTGTCAGATCGGTTGTTAACCTGGGGGGCGGATTGGATTGGGTGCAGACTCGCATCTCCGAATGTCACATTCAAACTTCCAAATGTCGGACTGTCAGATCGGTTGTTAACCTGGGGGGCGGATTGGATTGGGTGCAGACTCGCATCTCCGAATGTCACATTCAAACTTCCAAATGTCGGACTGTCAGATCGGTTGTTAACCTGGGGGGCGGATTGGATTGGGTGCAGACTCGCCTCTCCGAATGTCACATTCAAACTTCCAAATGTCGGACTGTCAGATCGGTTGTTAACCTGGGGGGCGGATTGGATTGGGTGCAGACTCGCCTCTCCGAATGTCACATTCAAACTTCCAAATGTCGGACTGTCAGATCGGTTGTTAACCTGGGGGGCGGATTGGATTGGGTGCAGACTCGCCTCTCCGAATGTCACATTCAAACTTCCAAATGTCGGACTGTCAGATCGGTTGTTAACCTGGGGGGCGGATTGGATTGGGTGCAGACTCGCATCTCCGAATGTCACATTCAAACTTCCAAATGTCGGACTGTCAGATCGGTTGTTAACCTGGGGGGCGGATTGGATTGGGTGCAGACTCGCCTCTCCGAATGTCACATTCAAACTTCCAAATGTCGGACTGTCAGATCGGTTGTTAACCTGGGGGGCGGATTGGATTGGGTGCAGACTCGCATCTCCGAATGTCACATTCAAACTTCCAAATGTCGGACTGTCAGATCGGTTGTTAACCTGGGGGGCGGATTGGATTGGGTGCAGACTCGCATCTCCGAATGTCACATTCAAACTTCCAAATGTCGAACTGTCAGATCGGTTGTTAACCTGGGGGGCGGATTGGATTGGGTGCAGACTCGCCTCTCCGAATGTCACATTCAAACTTCCAAATGTCGGACTGTCAGATCGGTTGTTAACCTGGGGGGCGGATTGGATTGGGTGCAGACTCGCATCTCCGAATGTCACATTCAAACTTCCAAATGTCGGACTGTCAGATCGGTTGTTAACCTGGGGGGCGGATTGGATTGGGTGCAGACTCGCCTCTCCGAATGTCACATTCAAACTTCCAAATGTCGGACTGTCAGATCGGTTGTTAACCTGGGGGGCGGATTGGATTGGGTGCAGACTCGCCTCTCCGAATGTCACATTCAAACTTCCAAATGTCGGACTGTCAGATCGGTTGTTAACCTGGGGGGCGGATTGGATTGGGTGCAGACTCGCCTCTCCGAATGTCACATTCAAACTTCCAAATGTCGGACTGTCAGATCGGTTGTTAACCTGGGGGGCGGATTGGATTGGGTGCAGACTCGCATCTCCGAATGTCACATTCAAACTTCCAAATGTCGGACTGTCAGATCGGTTGTTAACCTGGGGGGCGGATTGGATTGGGTGCAGACTCGCATCTCCGAATGTCACATTCAAACTTCCAAATGTTGGACTGTCAGATCGGTTGTTAACCTGGGGGGCGGATTGGATTGGGTGCAGACTCGCATCTCCGAATGTCACATTCAAACTTCCAAATGTCGGACTGTCAGATCGGTTGTTAACCTGGGGGGCGGATTGGATTGGGTGCAGACTCGCATCTCCGAATGTCACATTCAAACTTCCAAATGTCGGACTGTCAGATCGGTTGTTAACCTGGGGGGCGGATTGGATTGGGTGCAGACTCGCCTCTCCGAATGTCACATTCAAACTTCCAAATGTCGGACTGTCAGATCGGTTGTTAACCTGGGGGGCGGATTGGATTGGGTGCAGACTCGCCTCTCCGAATGTCACATTCAAACTTCCAAATGTCGGACTGTCAGATCGGTTGTTAACCTGGGGGGCGGATTGGATTGGGTGCAGACTCGCATCTCCGAATGTCACATTCAAACTTCCAAATGTCGGACTGTCAGATCGGTTGTTAACCTGGGGGGCGGATTGGATTGGGTGCAGACTCGCATCTCCGAATGTCACATTCAAACTTCCAAATGTCGGACTGTCAGATCGGTTGTTAACCTGGGGGGCGGATTGGATTGGGTGCAGACTCGCATCTCCGAATGTCACATTCAAACTTCCAAATGTAGGACTGTCAGATTGGTTGTTAACCTGGGGGGCGGATTGGATTGGGTGCAGACTCGCATCTCCGAATGTCACATTCAAACTTCCAAATGTCGGACTGTCAGATCGGTTGTTAACCTGGGGGGCGGATTGGATTGGGTGCAGACTCGCCTCTCCGAATGTCACATTCAAACTTCCAAATGTCGGACTGTCAGATCGGTTGTTAACCTGGGGGGCGGATTGGATTGGGTGCAGACTCGCATCTCCGAATGTCACATTCAAACTTCCAAATGTCGGACTGTCAGATCGGTTGTTAACCTGGGGGGCGGATTGGATTGGGTGCAGACTCGCCTCTCCGAATGTCACATTCAAACTTCCAAATGTCGGACTGTCAGATCGGTTGTTAACCTGGGGGGCGGATTGGATTGGGTGCAGACTCGCATCTCCGAATGTCACATTCAAACTTCCAAATGTCGGACTGTCAGATCGGTTGTTAACCTGGGGGGCGGATTGGATTGGGTGCAGACTCGCATCTCCGAATGTCACATTCAAACTTCCAAATGTCGGACTGTCAGATCGGTTGTTAACCTGGTGGGCGGATTGGATTGGGTGCAGACTCGCCTCTCCGAATGTCACATTCAAACTTCCAAATGTCGGACTGTCAGATCGGTTGTTAACCTGGGGGGCGGATTGGATTGGGTGCAGACTCGCCTCTCCGAATGTCACATTCAAACTTCCAAATGTCGGACTGTCAGATCGGTTGTTAACCTGGGGGGCGGATTGGATTGGGTGCAGACTCGCATCTCCGAATGTCACATTCAAACTTCCAAATGTCGGACTGTCAGATCGGTTGTTAACCTGGGGGGCGGATTGGATTGGGTGCAGACTCGCATCTCCGAATGTCACATTCAAACTTCCAAATGTCGGACTGTCAGATCGGTTGTTAACCTGGGGGGCGGATTGGATTGGGTGTAGAGATGGGGGATGCACTCTTGAACTAATTCATAGAGTTGAATCTTTCAAAGGAGTGAACAACCAGTGATTCAGAAAAAAAGAACGGTAGCTCCAAACGTTTCCCACGGCAGAGAGAGAGAGAGAGAGAGAGAGAGAGAGAGAGAGAGACGGAGCATATCAGCGGCGCCTCTGCTGGTCACAGCACAGTGCACGCCACACAACACAGCCAGCGCCGGCCTCTGCCCTGCTTCTACCTTGGCTGCCTGCATTGTGCAGTGCCCCATTGGATTTTGTGTTTCACATATGCCGTGCCGTCTCTGTGCGTCGTCTGCCGCGCGCAGTGTCTGGCGCAGCTTGACTTCGCATCGCACTCTGTCGGCGATCGTTTCAGTCGCACGTCCTGCCCTCTGGGCAGTTGATGCAAGCAACAGGACAGAGCCACCTAGCGGATAACATAGGAACTACTTGCAACAACCTGCTCGCAAGAGAACAGACGATTTGTCTCGGAGCGGGTGAGTTCACCGCTCCCCCCACCCTCGGAACTCGCCCGCTCAACGCTCACCGCACCGTCTCGACTCTAGCCAGAGCGTTGAGCAAAGCGACTCAGGTGTCACTCTGGTCGCTGCGGTCTCAGCTCACGCAGTAATACAGCTCGCAGCTCGACCTGCTCGACTCAGCGCATCTGCATCGGAGTTCGTCCCTACTGGATATTGTTCTTCGTAGTAATACCGCTATGTATATTACATTATTATGTTATGTATACATCAATTGTTTTTATTTTATTTTTATTTGTTTAAACTGATTAGATTAGGTTCCTGACGACTCCTCTTACTATAGGATTTTTATTATGGACACTCGAATTTACGCTTTATTTACGAGCGAACTGATAAACGTATCGCAAAATGTGATACACCAATAGTTTCCTTGTTTTATTCTGTGTAAGGCTATATGCAGCACTTTCGTTTTACAGTCAAATTTATAGTTTTTTTCTTATTCTGGTACGGATTTTGCGATTTTAGGCGTCTTCGGAAGGAAACGTTCACTTTAAAAATATATAGCTTGCGATGTATTTGTATGAGGTTAATGAAATTTTAATACATTGTAGCCAAATATATTGTTAATGTAAATCTCAAGTTACAACATTTTCCGATCACCCAAAAAACCACGATAGTGCAAAATAAATCAATAATCAAAAACTTTGTCATATCGTGGAAATTTCAATAAACAATACAAAATTCTTACTCATTATCTGTGTTACTTCAAAATAGGATCAAATAAGATCAAAATACAGGTATAGTACTGGAATAAACCAAGTTTAAAGGGCAATGTGCCTTCCATTTATTTTCTATTGTAAATGAGTGGTGAGTCATGAAAAAGAGCTAATTCATTTCAGGGAGTGAACAGTTCTGATCCGATCTCTGAAAAGAACAGTTTTGCCCATCTCTAATTGGGTGCAGACTCGCATCTGCGAATGTCACATTCAAACTTCCAAATGTCGGACTGTCAGATCGGTTGTTAACCTGGGGGGCGGATTGGATTGGGTGCAGACTCGCATCTCCGAATGTCACATTCAAACTTCCAAATGTCGGACTGTCAGATCGGTTGTTAACCTGGGGGGCGGATTGGATTGGGTGCAGACTCGCCTCTCCGAATATCACATTCAAACTTCCAAATGTCGGACTGTCAGATCGGTTGTTAACCTGGGGGGCGGATTGGATTGGGTGCAGACTCGCCTCTCCGAATGTCACATTCAAACTTCCAAATGTCGGACTGTCAGATCGGTTGTTAACCTGGGGGGCGGATTGGATTGGGTGCAGACTCGCATCTCCGAATGTCACATTCAAACTTCCAAATGTCGGACTGTCAGATCGGTTGTTAACCTGGGGGGCGGATTGGATTGGGTGCAGACTCGCCTCTCCGAATGTCACATTCAAACTTCCAAATGTCGGACTGTCAGATCGGTTGTTAACCTGGGGGGCGGATTGGATTGGGTGCAGACTCGCATCTCCGAATGTCACATTCAAACTTCCAAATGTCGGACTGTCAGATCGGTTGTTAACCTGGGGGGCGGATTGGATTGGGTGCAGACTCGCATCTCCGAATGTCACATTCAAACTTCCAAATGTCGGACTGTCAGATCGGTTGTTAACCTGGGGGGCGGATTGGATTGGGTGCAGACTCGCATCTCCGAATGTCACATTCAAACTTCCAAATGTCGGACTGTCAGATCGGTTGTTAACCTGGGGGGCGGATTGGATTGGGTGCAGACTCGCCTCTCCGAATGTCACATTCAAACTTCCAAATGTCGGACTGTCAGATCGGTTGTTAACCTGGGGGGCGGATTGGATTGGGTGCAGACTCGCCTCTCCGAATGTCACATTCAAACTTCCAAATGTCGGACTGTCAGATCGGTACCAAACTATTGCAACGGCGACTGGAACAGTCGCGGAGTTGAAGTGACGGAAACGCGGTGGGAACCGCGGAGCGGCCCGTGAACAACAACACAACGGGAGAGGACGGACACGACCAGCGGAGGATCTTACGACAACAACAAGAGCGGGACAACAGAGTCAAGAAAACCGAATAAGACAACCACGTCCACTCGTAAAGAAAACACGAAAGTAAATACGCTGTCTAATGCGAGGTGATATGTCCTGAGACGTGTTCCACTGTGGCGCCCTCACTCTAAATGCGGGCCAGGAGGCGCGAGCCGTTACAGTTTACGGCGCGATGGTACAGAGACCTGTAGGGGTCTTCGACGTCCATGACGTTTGGTGGGGATTCAAATTCCGCGGCACGTGGTACCAGACAAACGTCTGTGGCTATGTGCTGTCGTCCAGAAGAACGTGCATACTGGATAAAAATAAGTAACACCTAGCCTACAGAGCATAAGAAAGGCATAACGTGTCTGTCACGTACAGCTCCCGTGGGATACCGTGTCTTATAGTTTGTCTCCAACGTATTGGTTGAGTTAGCTGGACCTTGTAGCATTATTTCCATGGCCCCATTTTGGATATATTGTTAACCAGTGTATTTAATTTCTGTGGCCCTGTCGGTCTTGCTTTTATTAAATTAATGAACAAAAAGTTACTGAAGGCAACAAATGGAAAGTTTTTTTTAGTGTAAAATTGGTGGTGCCATGTAGGACTGATTCTGTTTTTTCAATTCTTTTTTGAGTAACAAGTGGAAAGGTCTCAAAACAAAAGTGAGAAAGTCATCATCATCATCTCCGTTTCCCCTCTATCCAACATCTGGTTGGGTTGGGGTATCAATGGTACTTTGCCACTTTACTCTGTCTTTCCGCCATTCTTCTTCCACTATTTGGTTCCATAGCAGGTTTCTCCTCCTTAAACTCATCTTTATCATATCAACCCATCTTGTTCTCGGTCTTCCTCTTGGCCTCTCGCCCTCAATCTTGAACTCCATCATTCTTCTTGGTGTTCTTCCCTCTCCCATCCTCTTCACATGCCTAAACCATTTTAATCGATTCTTTGTGATTTTCTCAGTCAACTTCTCCACTCCAATTTCCTTCCCAACATCTTCATTTTTCTCTTTGTCTCTCCTCGTCTTCCCTAGCATACTTCTCAGAAACTTCGTTTCACTGGGTTGTATCCTACTATCCTCTCTTCTAGTCATAGTCCAAGTCTCTGAGCCGTAAATTAGTGTGGGTGTGAAGTAAGACTTGTATACCACCAGCTTGCACCTCATTGGCACTTTCCTTCCCCACACTAAGCCCCTCACACACTGGTAAAATGTACTACTCTGTTGTATTCTTTTTCTAATTTCTGTCCTCAAAAGCAAATTCCTCATTAATGCAATTCCCAAGTATTTAAAGTTGTCCACTATTTCAATATCCCATCCCTTAATATGAATTTGTCCCTTACCCTCTCTATCACCTCTGGTTACCACCATGGTCTTGCTTTTCTCCACACTAAATTTCATTCCATATTCCTCGACCTTATCACTTAGGATGTCTGTTTGTTTTTGTACCTGCTTACTGCTTGTTCCCCACACCACAATATCATCAGCAAATAGTAACAGAAAGTACGAGTCAATGAAGTAAAAGAAGTGGGAAGTCGTACCAAGTGTCCCGGGCTCGAGTCCTGGTGTATCAGTTTTTTTACTGTACTACTTGTGAAACTGTTTTATGGAACAACATATCGCTGATACGTAAAAGAACTTCCGGAATGTACAGCAATATTCTATTGGCAGTCCGCTATCACTTCATTTATTCAGAAATAACAAATCTGTAGAGTATGTCTGTAATCTCACAGAATAAACACAAACAGTCAGAACGGAAGTATTAATAGTGATAATAATCACAATACTAGTAATAATAATTAATGTTGTTACTATCAATACAACCGCACCTGTGATGCATTTTTTTTTTCATTCTTCTCTTCTGACCATCTACGTTCATTCTGTGAAACTACTGGTGTACTCTACAGATTTGCTACTTTCAAATAGACGAAGCGAACGCGGACTGCCAATCCAACATTGCTATAAATTTCAAAAGTCCATTTACATGTCCCATAAAACAGTTTCACAAGTAGTATAGTACAAAAACTGGTATGACCAGGGCTCTAACCAGGAATACTTGGTATGACAAACTAGCGCACTTTCGACTTCTCCCTGATAGTTCTACACGCCAGACGTCCAGACTTATACTTTTCCAGTTTTCCGGTGGTCAGCTGTTACTTACTATTAGCCATTTGTGCACGTTCTCCTTGCTGGCAGCACATAGCGCGAACTGTATCGGAGTTGTGGTTGATACTCTGTCGATACGCAACGTTTGGTACCGGTCTGTCATTCTGACATCTGGAAGTATGGGTGTCAGAAGAGGCGCGGTAACATGTTAGGCTGTCCTGGCAGGCTGGTAAACTTCGGGAGCAGCGTCAACAAACTGATCATTACACAAAATTGCTTGCTAACATTGGGCAATAACAGGTAGCGCACATCGAACAGGTGCGCCCCTACATCTCAGCAGAGATTGAGAGTTGAACGCCGAGCTGCGGTCACGGCTGGAACTGCGTGGGGCAGGCGATGTCCCGTAAAAAGTGACAGCACAGCGGACGCGTCGCATTACTGAGGTGCCGGCGGGCGGAGTGGTGACGTCAGCAAGCAGGTGTCGGCGGGATTGCAGCGACCCGACGGCTGAATATTGGCCGCCTGCTGAAACATTGAGCGGACCGGGCCCGGTTTTATCGGGAAACGCCGGACGCCGCAGTGGGCGGTCGCCTGCCCGGCTAAATTATGCACGTGGCCGACTTCGCACCTCGGCTGTCTGCTAAGGCGCGGATCCCGGGGCTAAAACATCACGCGCACTGCGGCGCGAGCTTTACGCGACACACCATCGACAGTCGGTATGTGTGTGGGCCAATTATAGCTGTTACAGAAATGTTGTTTGCTGCTCTGCATGTACTGTCTACACGACTGCG
Source organism: Schistocerca americana (assembly GCF_021461395.2). NCBI lineage: Eukaryota > Metazoa > Arthropoda > Insecta > Orthoptera > Acrididae > Schistocerca > Schistocerca americana. Next base: position 64,073,608 of record NC_060120.1, read on the forward strand.
CGTTTGTGTGTGTGTGTGTGTGTGTGTGTGTGTGTGTGTGTGCGCCCTTGCGCCCGTGCATGTCTGCTTGTCCCTTGGGAAAAAGAAGATTAGAGTTAGATATGCCATTGTCAACAAGAGCATCAGCAATGGCGCTGTGTACTAGCTCATAAAAGAGCATGAAATCATCTGTACCCTGTTCAAGATAATCATCCTCGTAGTTACACTGACGGAAAAAAATCTCAACACCAAGAAGTGTAAGGTAGCAGAATAAATGAAGGTCATATTAGCACCTTACATGAGAACTTTATACATAGCAACAGGAAGGTGAATATGGCACCTAACTTAATTCGGCAGTGCTGGCCGTGATGGTTCAAATGGCTCTGAGCCCTATGGGACTTAACTTATGAGGTCATCAGTCCCCTAGAACTTAGAACTACTTAAACCTAACTAACTTAAGGACATTACACACATCCATGCCCGAGGCAGGATTCGAACCTGCGAGCGTAACGCTCACGCGGTTCCAGACTGTAGCACCTAGAACTGCTCGGCCACCCCGGCCGGCGGCTGTGATGACCGAGTGGTTCTAGGCACTTCAGTCTCGAAGAGCTCGACTGCTACGGCCGCAGGTTCGAATCCTGCTTTGGGTATGGATGTGTGTGATGTCCTTCGGTTAGTTAGGTTTATGTAGTTCTAAGCTCTAAGGGACTGATGACCTCAGATGTTAAGTGACGCAGTGCTCAGAGCCATTGGATCCATTTTTTTTAATTCGGCAGTAATGAGCAAATTTGCCTAGCAGTTCGTAATACAAAAAGGGATGACATTCAATCGCTGGTAATTAACACACCATTCCTATAATGCATGTTTGAGCGGAAGATGAAACAAGCAGCGAGAGGCGTTTCAGTTTGGAATTCAGAGGGACGACTCAGAGGCAAGGCCGCACTACAGGTGGTACCACAGAAACCACTTAAAGGGGTGTCCCAGGCGGAAAGTCAACGACTGACCAGGTGAGCCAGACAGGGAGAGCAAGTATAATGGCCCATCTGAGGGAAGACAGGAATGAAAGCTTTTAGATAACTGCATTTCGGAATTCCAAATGGATACAAAACAAGACCAGTGACGCAGTTTCGATTACATGTCCAGCGAGTGGTACACACGTGAGAGAGTCAACGTATGCATTTAGGTATCAGGAACAGGCACAAAACGTCCGATTGGCAGAAACGCGCTAGGAAGGAGAAAAGAGCCAAAGTTTCGACGCAATTGAATGGTAGGGACCTCGCAATTGGTGGAGTTTCCATAAAATAAGAGGAGCGCTCCTGTTGGTAGAAAAAAAGCCGTGATATGGAGAATGAAAGAGCTCAGGTGGGAAGACAGTTCAGCTATGAGTAAGAAAGACGGAAATTTTCGAGGACTCTTCTCTGAACTGGCGTCAAGTGCAGAAGGGAGTGCATAATACTCTGTACGAAGCAGAGGAGTAATTTGTGTGAACATTGCGTTCACAGTGGCTGATACCCATCAAGAAAATAGCTGTAACATCGTTCAGCTCCAACTGTGGAGAAACGAACAAGCCAATTAGTTAATTGTTCTTTCGAGAACTGAGAGGGCATTATAATATGTACATTGCTGCAACCACGCTCGTGTATATCGCCACATTCTAAGACTAGGGATGAGTATATGTTCTCTCGCATAACGAGAAACAGAGGGAAAGTTTCTGCTGGAAAATTCAGCAAAGGTGTAATTAGTTTTATAGGAATTTCAGCGGAAGAGAGCGGCCTAGCAGACGGCAACTCATCGCAGCTGAACCCTTTGTCGCCTGGCGGTACTTAAAAGTACCAGTAAGTTTTGACTCTCATTATTTTCTCGTGGTGCAGTTTCGTGATCTGAGAGCCTGTCGGTACGTAACAGAAACTCTGCTCTGCTGTTTCATAGATGTTAATGTGCAATACATAGACCTCTCTGGCGGTCAGAGCTTGAAATTGTTTTTCGCGCGCTGCTGTGAAAACAGAAGATTGTAAGTGCTTGTTTCCATGGTGTTGCCTGAATATGTGCGCAATTTATTGAAACTTCCGTTGAGTTTTCCATTGTACGTACTTACCTTCTTTGTTTTTTATAATAGTTTGAAGCATTACGTTACAAGTGAATGAGATAAAGTGGAAAATATAAGGCGAACTTATTAGTACCGTCAGGTTGTGCGAACACTTTATTGTAGCAACAATGCGTTACCTCTCACTAGTTGTTCTGTCCACTTTTTCTCTCACAGAAATCCGTTAATAAATTTGCCTGTGGAACAATTAGAACAAACAGGAAAGGTTTGCCAGGGAATTTACCTGAAGAAAAATGTCTAAATCAAATCACAGAGAGTCATCTTTAGACCTAACAGTATTTCAAGGGAAGGAAAATAAAGTACTGTATTTTGCGTCAAACTTCCATGGCACTGAACAGAGCGTAGTGACAAGAAAACAGAAAGATGGAACTAGTATGACTATACCATGTCCAGTTATTGTATGTGATTACAATAAAAACATGTGTGGTGTGGATCATACAGACAGATTACGTTCAACTTAAGGTCTTGACAAGCGATCAAAGATATGGTGGCGCCGACTCTTCTGGGGAGCAATGGAAATTGCTTTTGTCAATGCTTACGTCATTTTCAGTGATCTACATGGGGCACTGCCACTGCTGGAATTCAGACGTTCTGTGGCACTAGGGCTAATGAATAAACAGCAAGTGCCAAATCTCAAAAAGAGAAACTCTGGTAAAGATGAAATAACTCTCCCAAAGAGAAGGAAGGATAACTTTTCTATTCCGACGGATGTACGTCTTGGCAACCGAGGAAACCATTTTGTAGTGTTCAGTTGTAAAAGAGGACGATGCGAAATGTGTGTGAAAAATAAAAATCAGTCGAGACTACATTCACAATGTAGTACATGTAAAGATGTGAAAAATAAAATAAAATTTTACAAAAAATCCTACCGTCATTTGAGGCCACAATAGCATAAATTCTGCAAAGAAAATGTTAAAAAGTAAATTTTTTCTTATGTCAGGAAACAAAGGGTTAAGGTAAAAACCGCGTGCAGAGGCGTAAACTTGTTGCGTCCACTGTGAACCCGAGCGACCTTGGGTAAGGTTTTGCTCAATTTGTCACATAACTAACCACCCCCAGTAGCCTTGATTGTCGTCCAAAATACAGTACCAAACTTTGAAACAGAATCGGACGATTTTCGTAGTACAGACCAACATCATAACGTAAGTGTAGGAACAATGTTGGAAAGAAACTTGTAGTTAAACTATAATATTGTCGTGTTTAGGATGAATTAACCTTCTGAGAGTTAATATTTAGTTTTGTTGTGTTTCGGAATATTTCACTTTCTGATACTGACGAGATGCTTTATACTGACAACTGTTTTTGTTGCCACACTGGTAACTGTGAATTTTTGTACTAATATTGCGACATGAAAGATGTCATTTCAACTTACACAGTTGTTTTCAATGCTAGAATAAGTAATGCACAAATATTGCACGATACAGAAGGAGTTGTGTCACAAACGAAAATTGGCAGGCCTGTTTCTACATCTGAAAGAGGATTATTCAAATTTCGCGACTGTCACATTAGAGTGGCACAAGTAGCGTTCCTATGATGACGCAAGCCAGGTTTGCTTTAAATACACTCTCTAACGGTCATGGGCGTTAGTTAGCTTTGGGACTGGACGTGTTGAGTTTATGTTAGTCAAGAATGCCCTTTAAGGCGAGAAAAATGCCAACACCTCACTGTGTTTGATCGATGTCGTGTAATAGGGCAACCAGAGACTAGATGTTCCTTCCGCGATACTGCAGAAAGACTTGGCTAGAATGTAGCCACTGTACATCATTGCTGGCAGCGGTGGTGACGTGAGCAAGAGGGCCGGGCTCCGGTCGCACACGTGGCACTACCGAGAGCGAAGACGGTGGTATTCGGCAGATGGCTCTGATCGCATCGTACTGCATTTGTAGCAGCAGTTTGAGAAACGAACTGTTACAAGTCCGTTACTTCAAGGACGGTTCCAAGCCAGACGCCTTGTAGCGTACATTCTAATGAACGCAAACCTCCATCGTTTGTGACGTCACTGGTGTCAAGCAAGCGCTTACTGGAGGGCGGGGTGTATGTCTGTTGCGTTTTATGATGAAAGCATCTGTGCCAGTGATAGCTATGCGTTGATTAGAAGGAGACCAGGTGATGGTCTGCAACCAGTCCGTCTGCATGCACGAAACACTGGATCTACACTGGAGTTATGGTGTAGGGTGCGATTTCGCATGATAGCAGGAGCCCTCTCGCGGCAATCCCACGCACCTTAAATGAAAATATAATCTGGTGAATCAACATGTTGTGCTGCCATTCATGACCAGCATTCGAGGGTTTTTTTCGAACAGCAAGACGCTCGCCCACACACAAAGCTGTTGTAACCCAACATGCCCTACAGAGTGTCGACGCGTTGCCTTGGCCTGCTTGATCGCCGGATCTCTCTCCAATCGAGCACCTTTTGGGACAACATCAGACGACACTTCCAGCGTCGTCCACAAACAGCATTAACCGTCCCTTTATTGACCGACCAAATGCAACAGCACTGAGATCCATCCCACAAACTGATATCAAGCACCTGTACAAGACAATTCAGGCTCGTCTGCATGCCTGCATTCAACATTTTGGCGATTACATAGTTTATTAATGTACCAACATTTCACATTTGCGGTGGCGTATCTCGCGCTTACACTAACCTCTGATCTTGCTATGTCATTCGCTTATATATGTAACCTAGAAAAAATGTATTCTAGAAATTTCATTGCTCTACATTATTTTTTGGTGCTGCATTTTTTTTTCTCCCTGCCTGTACTTGGGGTGACTTAGGGAATCCAGTGATTGGACTCCACTCCTCCCGAAAGTGAAAGCAGTGGTCTGTCGACTGGAGCGTTGGAGGTGTGGTGTCACCGCCAGACACCACACTTGCTAGGTGGTAGCTTTTAAATCGGCCGCGGTCCATTAGTATACGTCGTACCCGCGTTTCGCCACTGTCAGTAATTGCAGACCGAGCGCCACCACACGGCAGGTCTAGAGAGACGTCCTGGCACTCGCCCCAGTTGTACAGCCGACTTTGCTAGCGACGCCACACTGACAAATACGCTCTCATTTGCCGAGACGATAGTTAGCATAGCCTTCAGCTAAGTCAATTGCTACGACCTAGCAAGGCGCCATCACCAAGTTATATTGAGATGATAATACTGTATCAACAAGACCAATGTTCACCAATTGTGGATTAAAGTTAAGTATTACAGCAACTGCGTCCATTTTCTAAGTTCTCATTTCCTTTTAACTGTTTCAGACCTCACGCCAGCCTGCGTCAGTTTAAGCGCGTGCCTTTCGGCTTCCTCTCATTGTGTCTAGGCTGTCTTGCCTAGACACAACAGGAGGGACTCAAGGAAGATTCGAGGAATGAACAAGGGAGGTACGTTAATGTGCTAGCACGTTATCACCATCGCCCACCGCGGGACACAATGCGAAGTGGTGGCGTTGCTTGCTCGGGGCGCATAAGAAGACTGTGTAAGCGGAACAGTAGACGAATGAAGAACCATTCTGGCAACGATAAGAGCCGCGAATAGGGAGAGCCGTTGATGACATAAGCGACTTTGATAAAAGGCAGATTGTTATGGCCCGGCGCAAGTGAACAAATATCTAGGAAACAGCAAAGCACTGTTAGCTCAACAGGCAGAGGGCGTGCTTTGTTGGCGCTGCGCATTTTAGCGATTTTCACAGAGATAATGGCACTCTGCAGTGTTCTTCTTCGGCACGCCAGTGTAGAGGTGTGCGCAGAATCAGCCAAGTGAAAAATCCGTCCAATACGCAAATTGATTTATATGTCAAAGCCGACTTCGGAATTTTCTTTTGTGTGAGACGGCATCGAAAGTGTTGTGACTTGGCAAGACAGCCGAGTCACTGTGAGGTAGCCGAAAGGCACGCGTTTAAGCTCACGCAGGCTGGCGTGAGGTCTGGAACAGGTAAAGTAATTATACTAGCAAAAAAGTACGTAGCTGCTGGAATACTTAACTTTAATCCATAATTGGTGAACATCGGTCTGACGGTACATGCATCACAAGATAAATAGCAATTGATAATGGCGCCTTGCTAGGTCGTAGCAAATGACGTAGCTGAAGGCTATGCTAACTATCGTCTCGGCAAATGAGAGCGTAATTTGTCAGTGAACCATCGCTAGCAAAGTCGGCTGTACAACTGGGACGAGTGCTAGGACGTCTCTCTAGACCTGCCGTGTGGCGGCGCTCGGTCTGCAATCACTGACAGTGGCGACACGCGGGTCCGACGTATACTAACGGACCGCGGCCGATTTAAAGGCCACCACCTAGCAAGTGTGGTGTCTGGCGGTGACACCACAGAAAGCTCTCCTCAGTGCAGCACTACGTGAAGAATGGGCTGCCATTCCCCAAGAAACCTTCCAGCACCTGACTGAACGTATGCCTGCGAGAGTGGAGGCTGTCATCAAGGCTAAGGGTGGGCAAACAGCATACTGAATTCCAGCATTACCGATGGACGGCGCCACGAACTTGTAAGTCATTTTCAGCCAGGTGTACGGATACTTTTGATCCCATAGCGTAAGTAATGTCAATTCACTGTCTGATATGCTAACAACTGCTTCTCTGCTCTTTCTAGCAGAAATATTCTCCTAGGCTTCTTGACCGATTTATTAACTTCCGTAACCATAATCGCTGTCACAGCGGAATCGGATGGCCGATAAAAAATTCAACAATTAACTTGGTTCCACCTAGAAACCGTTATAGACTACCGAATTACTTCACTGTCACACTCAATTTAGACCTCAATAGGAAAGATGTTTTCATAAACAGCAATAAACACTCCACTTCCTATGGCGTCTAACCTGTCTTTCCGATAAACGTTCGCCGACCGGTGTGGCCGTGCGGTTCCAGGCGCTACAGTCTGCAACCGCGCGACCGCTACAGTCGCAGGTTCGAATCCTGCCTGGGGCATGGATGTGTGTGATGTCTTTAGGTTAGTTAGGTTTAAGTAGTTCTAAGTTCTATGGGACTGATGGCCTCAGAGTTAAGTCCCATAGTGCTCAGAGCCATTTGAACCATTTTTGATAAACGTTCCATGACCCACTAAACACATCAGAGCTTCCTGAATACCTTAGAGCATCCTAAATATATCAGAGCCTTACATATCTCTAATCCAGAAATCTCCGTTTCATGTTGAAGAGAGTGTGTCTGATATCACCGAATTTTCCCCCTTTCCTTTTCCATTCATGAAAGATGATTATCGATAAATTTCCGTATAAGCTCTAATTTCCCTGATTTTCTGGTGATAATTTCGAGAGACTTACATGGGTGTTAGCAATGTGGTGTCCGGCTGTTGTTGGAGCGTACGATCTCATAATATCAAAAGTTAATCTGTTCGAGATACACGATACCTCTGTTGCACCTGACGCTGGAGTTTGTTGAGCATCTCTGCAACGCTCTCGCGTCGATTGCGCGACAAATTCTCTGTGCTTTGTTGGATCTTCTCAAGATCTTCTATCACTCCATCTTGGTTAGAGTCCCAGACTGTTGAGCATTACTTAATCGGTCATTCGAGTGTTTTGCAAGCCATGTGTCTCGTGGATGAATTACACTTTCTTATGATTCTCTCAGTTATGTAACCGAACAGTTATGGATCTCTTTGCTTGTTTATGTAAAGTCGTGGACAAAACGAGCAAGACCCCTCGCCTTTTCGTTATGCTGATCTGCACAGCTTTAAAGTCTGCTACACAGCATAACAGGCAAGGCGACGAAGTGCTACCAACATACTATGCAAAGGCGTGAAATTCAAAATTACCCAAACTTTGTCAGAGTGTTTTCAATCATGTGTAAGACTATATTAATGCTGATTAGTATGTCAAACACAACACTTAAATATAAGATATAAATGAAATATGAAACGTTAATTAGTATGAACAGTACTAATAAAAATGAATTTCAGCTTATCGAAATAACATAACTGTTTTGGTAAGACGAAGTACCCCAGATCGTTACGAATTAGCAAAATATTACGCGCATTCGGCCTCGAAGCGGTCTGTGTCAACGTTCAGACCAGTCATACTGGATTACTATTGCTGACATACCATGAAAGTGTGCAAATTTAGTAATGCGTGAAGATTCATAACAAAATTCAGTGAAAAATAATTCAGTGCCACATTTAAGTCAATTCAGTAATTGACAGAAGCGGAAAAAGTAGGCAGCAACAAGTATGAAATTCTACAAGTTTCATACTGACATCCACAGGGCGCTGGTACAGAATAAAGATAGCAATAAAACGTATTGGGGGCACGAGAACCGAAAACAAACCAGACCTCCCTTGCAGTGGCAAACACCTTTCACTACACTAGAAGACATCCCAGGCAAACAGCCCTTTATTATTACCCTACACATGAATAAGCCGCAAATTTCGCAATGAAAATGGCAAACTCATCTGCAGTTTCTGTTGCATAGAGATTTCTGTACTCAAAGACATGAATTTTCTACCATTATGTCACCGATTCTGTGACAATCATTAGGGATGTTTATCGAAATAACAAAATACTGTTATTAGCGAGTAAATTTAGTAGGATAATTGTGCACCACCCCAGCCACAGCCAAAAAACGTTCATTAGCCGACGTGTTTCTTAAGCTAGCTAGCAATGGGAATGCTCGCACTTCCAAAACGCGGTGGGATGAATACTGGGATCTGAATTACAACGTGTATAGGCAAACGGATTTTATTTGCATTCCTGTAAACCATGATTTGGATCGAAAGTGTAGCTACGATTAATATGCTGATGTATCGACTGCAACTAGAACCTTTCGAATAAAGAGTATGGGGAATTATTTATGCGGCCCTCATCTTCAGTAACTCTCGTAGCTATTTTCGTTGTCAGGATTTCGTCAACTAAATCGGTAAAAATGGTACCTTACTAGTCTCACTTTCTTGACCGTCTGTCTGCCCAACCCTTAAAACCAGTTTACGTCTAGTACGGGTCGACATAATGAGCGGAAATGAATCGCACTTCCTGTGGTATACGGTCCCTTGGTGGTGTAAAAAAGTGACATTCTATGTCAACGCAATCTAAAGATAGGCCGTTTATGTAAATAAAATTTACACGAAAGGTCAAAAAATAGCTCTAAGTACTATGCGACCAAATTGCTTAGGTCATCAGTCCCATAGACCTAGAACTACTTAAACCTACCTAACCCAAGGACATCACACACATCAATGCTCGAGGTAGGATTCTAACCTGCGACTGAAGCAGCCGCGAGGTTCGTGACTGAAGCGCCTAGAACCGCTCGACCATCGCACCCGACGAAACCCTTTTCACCTCATGTATAGTGAAAATATAAATTGTCTAGTGAGGATAAACTGTGTTCGCCAGCAACTCATATCGTTTGATCACGGAACTTTTACGAAGCTACATTCAAATTTTGTTCGAAGTAGTCTTCAATATCCACTTATAAACACCCTAGGAACGTGGAATGCGATATCCACTTCTGAAGACGCTGGCAGATACATCAGTACCAAAACAAGTAGTTAAGAATTTATTGTTATTGGTTCATGCATGACACTTTATTCCAGTATCAATTTAACGCACCTAGGTGGTTGTCTATGCCTGAAAATAATGAACAAAAAATAAATAAACAGCAAACAACTTCGATGTTCCAATCAAATGTAACTCACATGTCCAATTACAACATAATTTTGTTGTTACATCTACATGACTACATCTACAGGATTTCTTTCCAATCCAGATTTACGTGCCTGGCAGAGGTTTCATCGAACCACCTTCGGACTATTTGTCTACTGTCCCACTCCTTAACAGCGTGCGGGAAAAAGGAACACTTAAATCTTTTCTTACGAGCCCTGAATTGCATTATTACTATGGTCATTTCTACCTGTGTAAGTTAATGAGGAAATAATGTTATGGCATTCAGAACAGATTTTGGTGATTGAATTTTCGTGAAATGATCTCGAGGCAACGAAAAACGCTTTTGTTTTCATGAATGTCATCCAAGCCCCCAAATTCATGTTTTTGAGTGCAGAAAGCTCTATGCAACAGAAACTGCAGATCAATGTGCCATTTTCATTGAGAAATTTCCGGCTTATTCACGTCTGGGGTAATAATAGAGAGCTGTTTGTCTGGTTTGTCTGCTAGTGTAGTGAAAGGTGTTTGCTACTGCAAGGGGGTCTGGTTTGTTTTCAGTTCTAATCTCGATGGAGGCAGAGAGACTCGTTTCGCGGCCGAATGCGCATAATATTTTGCTAATTCGTAACGATCTGGGGTACTTTGTCTTACTAAAACAATTATGTTATCTCGATAAGCTGAAATTCATTTTTATTAGTACTGTTCATACTAATAAGCGTTTCTTCTTTCATTTATATCTTATATTTACGTGTTGTGTTTAACACAGTAATCAGCATTAATATAGTCTCACATATGATTGAAAACAGTCTGACAAAGTTTGGATAGTTTTTCAATTTCACGCCTTTGCATAGTATGTTGGTAGAACTTCGTCGCCTTGCCTGTTATGCCGTGTAGCAGGCTTTAAAGCTGTGCGAATCAGCGTAACGAAAAGGCTAGGGGTCTCGCTCGTTTTGTCCACGACTGTACAATACAGAACGAGATCTTCCTACCAATGTATGCGAGAGCTTGGAAGGAGAACCCGTAGTGACTGATTTGGTATCTAAATATCAACGCTTGTCAAACATAAATTGATAAAATCTAAGAAATAAAAGAGCCATGCATACGCTAGAATTTTGTGAGACATGCTGAACAGCTCTACACAGCGTTGAACACGGTTAGTTGTCATAGACAAGCAAAGCAAAGCATGTGTGTGTATGTATGTGTGTGTGTGTGTGTGTGTGTGTGTGTGTGTGTGTGTGTGTGTGAAAGAGAGAGAGAGAGAGAGAGAGAGAGAGAGAGAGGAATATAAAAGCTGCGGATATTGATTTAGCATTCGCATATTAAAGAATGTGGGTGGACAGTTGAGAAGAGTGCGCTTTCAACATTTACATCACTGGCTTTAGGGTGATTTAAATATTTAAAATGAAAAGTCGTAATCGACGTCTATAAACTAGGACAATTTTCTGTTCCTTGGAACTTCAACTTTTAATACAATTTTTTGATAAGAGGTACCTAGCAGTGGCGGAAAATTAACGTTATGTAGTCCCAGCAACGTATTTCGTACTGGTGCATGCAGTTCCTCCAGTGAATTTTGCTGTTATTAATACCAGCGGTATTATGCAGCTATATTTATTCCGCACCTTACCGCTTGAGATTTAATTAAAAGTAAGGGCATCAAAGTTTAGAGTGCAATGCTAATTCAACTGTTGAGCGCAGAGAAGAAAGCGAATAGGTGGTACGAGCACATTAAAGATCTCTGCGAGGAGGACGGCTTTCTTGATGACATGAGTGAAAATGAATAGGTTCAAAAATGGCTCTGAGCACTATGGGACTTAACTTCTAAGGTCATCAGTCCCCTAGAACTTAGAACTATTTAAACCTAACTAACCTAAGGACATCACACACATCCATGCCCGAGGCAGGATTCGAACCTGCGACCGTAGCGGTCGCGCGGTTCCAGCCTCTAGCGCCTAGAACCGCTCGGCCACCCCGGCCGGCAAAAAGAAAAGGGAGTCGATATGGAAGACATAAGGGACGCACTCTTAGAGTGGAAGTTTTATAGAGCTTTGGAAGACTTGCCAGCAGATAAGGGAAAGGGATAAACGATATTCCTTCGGAATTTCTGAAATCATTTGAGAAGGTGTCAACCAAGCGACGATTCAAATTTGTGTGAAGAACGGATGTATCTGGAGACATGCCGTAAGACTTGCGGGAAAATATTTGCAACTTCTTAGTTCAACAGATTATAAGATCATCATTGAGCTTGATTTGAAGTTCTTTTCCATTGCCTTGTAATTCATTGCACGAACCAAAACGCAGTCCCACTGTTAATGCTGTTCTCGAACACGGGATGAATTGGTTGACGTTCGTAAGTAGCTGTAAATCGCCATGAATACTGTCAAACGAATGGCAGCTGTTGCGAGTCAGTATGTTGGACGAGCTCCTGAGAGTCGTGTACCTGTGATACCGGAACCGGAGGTACCTCAAGTACTTTCCCCTCCTGTGGATCCTGTCTACTCTGCAGAAAGTACAGAATCTGTCATTACTTGTCCACTTGGCTGCGAATGGCGTGTCAGTAACAGATCTAGACGTCCTATGCAGGACGGACAGGGATCATGGAGGACCCAGGGTGTTGTAGCGACCCATCAAACGAACAAGTTCCTTGAAACTGAGCCAGTGGGACTCACTTCAACTTTTTGGGGAAACCTATTTTGTGTGGTGTCAACAGGAGGCAAATGGAAAAGGGTGGGGTCTATTAATCATCGGCAGTTCAGATGGAAGATGTATGATGGTACCCCTTAATGAAATGGCCACAAGGGGCAGGAAAGGACACCAAGTGCACTCTGTGTGTATGCCTGGGGGCCTCATTCAACGTTTTGAAGAGGATATTCCAGCAGCCCGTGAGAGAACAGGGTGCAACCAACTGCAGATTGTGGCACACATTGTAACAAGTGATGCTTGTCATCCGTGCTCCGAAGTCAAACTTGGGTCATTTCCACCAACTGGCAGAGAAGGTTGAGAACACCAGTCTTGCACATGGAGTTTCAACAAAGTACACAATTTGCAGCATTGTACCCAAACTGATCTTGGCCATTTTATTCTGAGTCAAGTTGAAGGACTGAACTAGAGACTTCGAAGATTCCGTGACAAGGTAGGCTGTGACTTCCTGGACTTGCGCCATGTGGCTGAGAACTGTAGGATCCCTCTAAATGAGTCAGGGGTGCACTACACATCAGAGGCGGTTGCTCAGGTAGCTGACCGTGTGTGAGGTGCATACAAGGGTTTTATAGATTAGACGACTCTCCATCCAATCCGGATAACGACCCAGAGGTATCAGCGTAAGATCGAAAGAAAAACCTCCCACAGGTGAGAGTATCAAAATCCTAACGGTAAACCGCTGAAGCATTCGCAACAAAGTGCCCGAGTTAGAAGCGCTCATGAAAAGCAGTGAAGCTCACATAATACTAGATACAAAAAACTGGTTGAAACCTGAAACTGACAGCAGTTTTTGGGGAAAATTTAAATGTATGTTGATTTACAAAGGAAAACCCAGGAGAATTGCCACAATACAATCTTCGTATCACTGAAAAGCCGAATAAAATAAGTATGCTTGTCAGTGCTGTTGAGAAACAGCAGAAATCGTTAAAATGAAACAATGCTCCAGGGCTCGATGGAATTCCTGTCAGATTCTATACTGAACTTGCAGCTTACCACCCTTCTAATTATAGTCTATCGTAGACACCTTGAATGGGTGTACTCCAGGGAAATGTGTTGGAACCCTTGCAGACAATAGTAATAGTAATATAAGGCTTTTGCAGATTATCCATTTATCTGTAATGAAGTACCATCCGAAAGAACCTGCATAAATATTCAGTCAGGTCTTGATAAGACTGCAAAGTGGGGTAAAGATTGGCAACTTGCTTTAAATGTTCAGAAACGTAAAATTGTGCATTTCACTAAACGAAGAAAATAGTATCCTAAACTGAGGGCCATGAAGTAAACGAGGAAACAAAATAGCACATGACGGACGAGGCGAGGATGACATAAGCAGACCGGCACGGGCAAACAGGGAATTCCTGGCCAAGGGAAGACTGTTAGTATCAATCATCGGCCGTTATCCGAGGAAGAAATTTCTGAGAATGTATATTTGGAGTATGTCACTGTATGGCAGGGAATCGTAGACTATGACAAAATCGGGAAAAAGAGACTCGTAGCGTCTGAGATGTGGTGCTACAGAATGATGTCGAACATTACGTGCACTGAAAACATAAGGAAAGAAGAGGTTCGTAGCAGAATCAGTGAGTTAACGAACACATGGGAAACACTGACGACAAGAGGAAGAGGCAGGATAGCATGTCTAAGACATCAGAGAATAACTTCCACTGTGCCATAGAGTGACGCAGAGTGTAAAAACTGTAGGGGGATTAGAATACACTCAAGAGGAGTTTTAGGGCGGGATTCATGTATTTATGAGTACTGCAGTACATATAAAATTTACAAAATCCACTTAACCCTATTCCTGTATAGTTAGTCGGTTATGCTTCGTGGGGTAATATTACTCATATCTGTATCTTGTTCTTTTCTTAACTACTAAGCTCTTGAATATTTCTGTTCTCTAGTAGTTGTTGATGCAACTGACCCGGCAGGATGAACAGGTCATTACTAACCGCTGAATTAGTGCAGTGAAATGGTGTAAGTTCACTCATAATTTGTTGTACGTTCCTCCTCTGAAATGTAAGAGATAAGAAGAAATGCATAATTTATTATTAAATTAATGTATAAGAAAAATCATCTGCATATGGTCCTACACCGACTGATTGTATCTGATACTCGTACTTTGGAGAAGGTATTTAGTTAATCAATGAAAGTTGCGGTAATTTTGTGCACAATGGCTGCGTCGTCATGTAACCACACAGCATTTTATTTTTATTTTTCAGTTTTATGTGTTGTTATTTTTTTAAATTTATATGGTTGCAAATACACTACTGGCCATTAAAATTGCTACACCAAGAAGAAATGCAGGTGATAAACAGGTATTCATTGGACAAATATATTATACTAGAACAGACATGCAATTACATTTTTGCGCAATTTGGGTGCTTAGATCCTGAGAAATCAGTACCCAGAACAACCACATCTGGCCGTAATAACAGCCATGATACCCCCGGGCATTGAGTCAAACAGAGCTTAAATGGCGTGTATAGGTACAGCTGCACATGCAGCTTCAACACGATACCACAGTTCATCAAGAGTAGTGACTGACGTATTGTGACGAACCAGTTGTTCGGCCACCATTGTCCAGAGGTTTTCAATTGGTGAGAGATCTGGAGAATGTGCTGGCCAGGGCAGCAGCCGAACATTTTCTGTATCCAGAAAGGCCCGTACAGGACCTGCAACATGCGGTCGTGCATTATCCTGCTGAAACGTGGGGTTTCGCAGGGATCGAATGAAGGGAAAAGCCACGGGTTGTAATACATCTGAAATGTAACGTCCACTGCCGTCAATGCGAACAAGAGGTGACCGAGACGTGTAACCAATTACACCCATACCATCACGCCGGGTGATACGCCAGTATGGCGATGACGAAAACACGCTTCCAATGTGCGTTCACCACGATGTCGCCAAACACGGATCCGACCATCAAGATACTGTAAACACAACCTGGATTCAACCGAAAAAATGACGTTTTGCCATTCGTGCACCCAGGTTCGTCGTTGAGTACACCGTCGCAGGCGCTCCTGTCAGTGATGCAGAGTCAAGGGTAACCGCAGCCATGGTCTCCGAGCTGATAGTCCATGCTGCTGCAAACGTCATCGAACTGTTGGTGCAGATGGTTGTTGTCTTGCAAACGTCCCCATCTGTTGACTCAGGGATCGAGACGTGGCTGCACAATCCGTTACAGCCATGCGGATAAGATGCCTGTCATCTCGATTGCTAGTGATACGAGGCCGTTGGGATCCAGCACGGCGTTCCGTATTACCCTCCTGAACCCACCGATTCCATATTCTGCTAACAGTCATTGGATCTGGACCAACGCGAGCAGCAATGTCGCGATACGGTAAACCGCAATGGCGATAGACTACAGTCCGACCTTTATCAAAGTCGGAAACGTGATGGTATGCATTTCTCCTCTTTACACGAGGCATCACAACAACGTTTCACCAGGCAACGCCGGTCAACTGCTGTTTGTGTATGAGAAATCGGTTGGAAACTTTCCTCATGTCAGCACGTTGTAGGTGTCACCACCGGCGCCAACCTTGAGTGAATGCTCCGAAAAGCTAATCATTTGCGAATCACAGCATCTTCTTTCTGTCGGTTAAATTTCGTGTCTGTTTCACGTCATCTTCGTGGTGTAGCAATTTTAATGGCCAGTAGTGTATGTGATGAAGACCATTTCAGACGTACTACGTATCTCCACAACCACACTATAAATCGCCCCACATGTGTTATAGCGCACAACAAAGAAACCAAGACTAGCATCAGACACGATAACAAAAGGTTAAAACAGAATATAGCAAAACTCAAAATAATGAAAAATGTAAAGGATTAGACACACTTATAAAAATCGATTCGGTTGTACAGAGTATTCGTGATCCGGTCCTCATGAGTATTTTATTTAGTTTCGAGATATGAGTAGTTCGGTTATCTAGGTGTACCTAAATGACGTTAGGGAGAGTATGTTGTTGATATAAGTTTGTTTTTCTGTACAGAATGATACTAGGAAACATTGTCATCCATTATATCTATGACATACTGATATATATGATTTTACGGGTATTTCTTTATTTCGAAACTTTATATCCGTTTCTTTGTTGGAACTACTACAGCGTCTTCACGGTCCTCTTGGATTTCAAATCGGTCCCTCGAAGAGCAACGTATAGATAATGCCTTCAGATATGCTTTCAGTGTGTTTTTCACTCATCAGTCTTTCAACCAGTTTCATCCTTGTTTAATGTCTTCCTACATAGTGCTCATTTGTTGACGTTGGCTTGCCTACGATAGTTACCGTACTGGATGACTTGTTTTACATATTCACTTATTTTCCATTTTTTCCGGCTGCAAAAATTCAGTTAGTTACTTTGAAAAAACAGAGATAATGTCTGCAGGGATACCGCAATCACTTTTTATACAATGTTACTTATAATCCGTCTTGATTGCAAAAATGTTTATTCACGTGACCGTTTTCGGTTCCTCTAGAACCACCTTCAGATCTGCAGTTACGGTTACAGGAGTAACCCGTCCACACTCAGCAATCTTCACATGCTGTGGGTTACTCCTGTAACCGAAATTGCAAAACTGAAGATGGTTCTAGAGGAACCGAAACGTGTCATGTGAATAAACATTTTTGCAATCAAGACGGATTATAAGCAACATCAGTTAGTTACCACAGATGTCATTGTTTTTTCTTCTTCTTCTCCTTCTTCTTCATCCAGTAAACGTTTCTTATATGGTTCGTTTTCATTATTTTTCCTCATATTACTTCTGTTTTTCGTAAATAACGAGTATGTTTCCAATTTATTGTCAGTTTTAATTACTGCCAGTTGCATATATTGCAGTTCCCCAATGTTAACATTTCAAATGGCTCTGAGCACTGTGGGACTTAACATCTATGGTCATCAGTCCGCTAGAACTTAGAACTACTTAAACCTAACTAACCTAAGGACATCACACAACACCGAGTCATCACGAGGCAGAGAAAATCCCTGACCCCGCCGGGAATCGAACCCGGGAACCCGGGCGTGGGAAGCGAGAACGCTACCGCACGACCACGAGCTGCGGACTGTTAACATTTCGTTTCCACACAAGGATACTCAACAAAAGTACTCTTTCAAAAACACCTTACTCTTCTTCAGATCAATATGATGCCTCCATACGACACCCGTAGCAACATTGTGCTCAAACTGGCTCCTTAGATGTGCGACACCTGCTTTTAATATTTGTTCTGTTTCCAAAGTAGCAGTAATGCGTCAATTTCAGTTCTGATAATTAGTTAGTCTCCATTGTCTTTCCTACTACTCGTCATAAACCGGTGTTGAATACTGAAAATCCAAAAACTATGGGAAGTAATCCGTCCATTCCCATACAGAAGCTACTTTTGCTTCTGTTTCGACCCGAAGCAGCCTCTTCACATACGAACCTTCTCATTGGCATATTTTCCTTGCACTTTTTTTCCACTTCATAAAGCTTTCTTTACTTCCTTACTTGCTGGTTTCACAAAGAACTTCAACAACAGTTGAGAACACAAATCAATAATACAATTCACTTTTTACATAAGACAACTCTTTCTAGGACTTACTTGCAACCATCTTATAGTGTGTTTGAATACACAAGCGACAACGTAATCAGGCTAATCGGCACTAACTTGAGGGTTGACACTTCCCTTCACCGGCCCTATCAATTGGTGATAGTAGATACTGAAGATTATATATGGTTCTTTTTAATTTATCCCTTGCTGATTTCAAGACTTGGCTGATTTTATTAATCATATAATCAATATCAATTTTAAACAATTTTAGCACCACACAAGCACTATCATATTTAACAATTTCTTTAGATAGTTCTACCCAACCTTTTATGCTAGAATTGAACGTTTGGTGTGGCATGGAGCATGTAAGTAACTTGTTAACTGAAAGCACTATGATCTCTATCTGAAACATCCAGTGATGGATGAGGTAGGACACGACGTGAGAATTTGAGAGGTTTTTTTAACATATTGAGAACCGGAACGTGTAATTGGGTGTCATGCCTTCTGGATTTAATGTCGGGAAAAGTAATCCATATGGCGGGAGAAGTAATCCATAAGCTTTAGCGCAATTTAAAGGTGGCGAAAAAATAGGGAAGAGGTCTAGTAAGGCCACGTTAAAAGTTGTATCACGGTGAGAGGTTCTCCTCTCCACTAGTAGGTCGACTTTTCGTGACCAAAGCGAACTCGGTGAATTAATTACGTCATGGAAGCCGTAAAAGGAGAAAGCGAGTTCGCTTGAGGAATTAAAATGAACGGTAAGCTGCAAAAGCGCTGTTGGGTTTCATCAGCTAAATGCGAGAGGGGCGCCTGCCGCTGCTGGGACTGCAGCCCGCGGAACTCTATCGCAAGGCTGGAGGCCGACCTGGCAGGGGCACGGCTGGCGCGGAGGTGGCTTGTTAAAACGATACGCACCTGGCGAATGAAATGAGTCATTAAGTCCGGGGCGGGGGCCAAACCAGAATTGGTTCAATTATGATTTCACGGTATCCCATTTCGGGGCCTGTTTGCTGATTTAATTACGTTTCACAAAAGCTGATGGAACAGGAAATTACGTTGCCGCCACCGGACGCCCCCTAACGAGCGACAGGGACGTCGACGCCGCTCCGCGCACGCAGCCGCTAGCTAATTCGACACAGTTGCCAGGCTGGCGGCCAAATGCTTACGTCCAGCTGTGTAGCTTCTCTTGGCACGCCAAAGCTGCTACTTCTCGTCTGAGAAATGGTGAAGCCATTGATATGATGCAATGGTTTATTTATTTATTCGTGTCGGACACATCAAAACTGTGCTAACTGTGTATAAAATCCCAAAAATTCCGAGATAATCCCCAGTGATAGCACTCTTCAAGCATGGTAAAGAAGGAGGCGACCTTAAAAGCTATAGGGCTATATCTGTACTAAGTTCTTGAAAGAAAGCTACTGCACCCTCTTATAGATGAGATGTAGCCGTCTCTGATGCCCAGATCGGTTAAATGCTGTACAACGCAAGTGCTGAATCTAATCCAGTACATACAGAACGGTTTTGAAAACGCAAAAATCACAGGAGGTGTCTTTCTGGACCTTTTATTGGCTTACGATACAGTGAACCATTGACTAAATATACACCCTTAGCGAAAAATACAACCTCACCTAAACAATTGGAATGCTCCTCCAAAATCGAAGATTTTAAGATGATTTTCAAGAGGAGAGGAACCGATAGCGAACACAGAAGAATGGCCTCCCACAAGGCAGTGTACTTACTCTCACGCTTTATAACTGGCCTGACCAATTGCGCTCCCAGATAGGTCTAGAGCTTCACGAGCGCAATCGTCTCTACTCAGCGCTCCGGCTTCTCCACCACTGCGCTGTTTCGAGTAGGCGTGTGAGTGAGATGGTTATATACCGAAAGCTGCGCTCGCGGGAAACGTTGAAGGGCCTTTTTGAAAGACAGTGCAATTACTTCTAATAGGCGGTTACTGCAGCTTACTTTTATAAACAGGATTTTACCATGAGTATTTACTTTTCACTTTTCAGCTTTTGGCCTAAGCAATAACTTCTACTGGTTCAGTGAAGAAGTATATTATGTAGTGCTGATACGATGAGCAGAACTGCATTAAACGTCAGCTTGCATTTATCGCTAATGCTTTGCCCAACGTAAAGTCCCGAACGACTGGAAAAATGCCCTGGTGACGCCTGTATATAAGAAGGGTAGAAGGACGGATCTTCAAAATTACAGACCAATATCCTTAACATCGGATTGTTGCAGGATTCTCGAACATATTCTCAGTTCCAATGTAATGAATTTCCTTGAGACAGAGAAGTTGCTGTCCATGCATCAGCATGGCTTTAGAAAGCATCGCTCCTGCGAAACGCAACTCGCCCTTTTTTCACATGATATGTTGCGAACCATGGATGAAGGGTATCAGACGGATGCCATATTCCTTGACTTCCGGAAAGAGTTTGACTCGGTGCCCCACTGCAGACTCCTAACTAAGGTACGAGCATATGGGATTGGTTCCCAAACATGCGAGTGGCTCGAAGACTTCTTAAGTAATAGAACCCAGTACGTTGTCCTCGATGGTGAGTGTTCATCGGAGGTGAGGGTATCATCTGGAGCAGAATTTTGGGAAGATGTGGTTCATCTGTAAAGGAGAGCGCTTATAAAACACTAATACGACGTATTCTTGAGTACTGCTCGAGTGTTTGGGATACCTATCAGGTCGGATTGAGGGAGGACATAGAAGCAATTCAGAGGCGGACTGCTAGATTTGTTATTGGTAGGTTTGATCATGACGCGGGTGTTACGGAAATGCTTCAGGAACTCGGGTGGGAGTCTCTAGAGGAGAGGAGGCGCTCTTTTCGTGAATCACTACTGAGGAGATTTAGAGAATCAGCATTTGAGGCTGACTGCAGTACAGTTTTACTGCCGCCAACTTATATTTCGCGGAAAGACCAAAGAAGATAAGATAAGAGAGATTAGGGCTCGTACAGAGGCATATAGGTAGCCAGTTTTCCCTCGTTCTGTTTGGGAGTGGAACAGAGAGAGAAGATGCTAGTTGTGGTACGAGGTACCCCTCGCCACGTACCGTATGGTGGAATGCGGAGTATGTATGTAGATGTAGATACAGGCATCCAACATAAAGTTGTGATGTTTATACAGTTATACACATTTAGATTTTGGAGTTGTAATATGTATGATCCTATGGTTCGTGATAGCGTCAAGCAAGTGAAGCTACATAGATGAAAATTTTCAAACTCGGACGTTGGAGGGACTTCTTCAATTTCATAACAGTACGAAAAAGAGCATTTTCACACACGTGTTGAAACAAATACTGAAATAAGTTTAGTGGCTTGTGTATGCAATCGGGTATAATGCTCTTGGGGTAACATTCAGTAAAAGCTCGGTAAGTCACTGGACTGAACAAACAGATCGCTGACGTGGCTACATCTATTCGCTCAATTTGTAAGTATTGTCGTAAATGAACAGCCAAAAGCGAGAACGGTCTGAAGATAAATCGAAATCCATCTTCATTCGTGCAATGTCTTTGAGAACTCGTAATGAAATGTTTCAATTATTAAAATGCAGTCAGTCATGTCAGGTACAGAAATGGCTTTCTCGAGTCCGCCGTATTTCTTAACAATTGAGTCTCCCCTTGCATTAAGAAACTTACTGAATTCAAACAATTGGTGATGTCGACCAAAAAAGATTTTATCACCACTCTACTTACCAACGCAATTTTTTTCCCTAATGGCCACCTTCAGTTCAGCCAACATTCATTGTCCTTCATCAGAAGACAAAGGCATCGCACCGTCTTGCTGTCTGGGTTATGAAGTTCCAATGAGTGTTTTTTTCCAAATCAAAATAGTGCAGTGGCTTATTACGCAGTTTCGACGGCCTTTAAACGATACGAAAAATAAGGTAATTCCCCTTCAGCACTAAGCGATGTGGCTTCTCTACTTTTTCTTTTTTTAAGAAGGTCATAGATGCCGTAGTGCTTGTAATGAAGAACGAAAATCTAATTTAATGCAGGCAGTATTATCAGCGAACTGCTTGACGCCTGACAAAGCGAGTACTTTGATCTACTGGCGTCCAGCTGCAGCCTTCATTGTCTTCTTACCCCCCAACCCCCACTCACCACTGCATTCGGAGCACTAGGCGGTAGCGCAACCAGGCTTGCCTTGTAGCGTCTGTACGAATGACCAGCCACTCCCTCAAAACAACCTAAGTTTTATATATGCCGACGACAGCGCTATTATCGCCAAATCGGATAGGATTAGTGTTGTGGAGAAATATCAGCAGCCCTGGAACAACTTGCTGCCAATTACAAGGACAGTGAGCCGTGGCGGCTCTAATCTGGGCGGTATGGCACTCCACTGGTACCACTAACCGGTTGGGTTGCCGATAAGGATTCGACCGTGCGTCGTGAGCTAAGGTCTTTGGTCGAGGTGTGTGTTATTGTGAAAAATTTCAAATAATAAGGTAAAGCAATTACATGAGGAATAGGAAAGAATAACCAAGATGAAATACTACCACCAAAAACAGCAACAAATTATAAACCAATTATATCTCTTTTGGTAGATTTGCCGGGGCCTGGAGAGCCAGTTGACTAAGGGGCACGTGGCTGTCAAGATACGGCTTTTGGAGAACTCAGGCTGTCCGACGCCGGTCTCGAGAAATGACGTAAGGTTAAATTGGACGGGGGCAGGCCTGGCCAGATTGCTTAAGAATTAATAGCTGCGGGGGGTGTGAACACTGAAGGACTCGGGGCCAACCTGATCGGCAAGTTCCCAGCTTACCCTACAAACTTAAGGTTAACAGCACCTCGACGATCGCCTGTGTGGGTTGGAGGCAATTCCGCACTGGCTGGAATCCTGCAAGTCGCGGCTAGCGAGTTATGTGTTGTTTTCTTATTTTGAGTACTTGATATTGTAAGGCTGTACCTGTGTTATATGGAACTGGACCTGTTAAACGAGGGTTGCCCAGAAAGTAAGTTCCGATCGGTTGCGAAATGGAAACCACAGAGTAAATCAGAAATGTGTTATCTGCAGCTGTTAGCTACAGCTTCCACCCACTGCTCTACATAGTCACCAGTCCGACTTATACATTTGTCGTAGCGTTGTACCAACTTTCCAATACCCTCGTCATAGAAGGCAGCCGCCTGTGCCTCCAGCCAATTCTCTACGCTCATTATATAGCTCGTTGTCTGTGCGAACATGTTGTCTTCATAGCAAGTAGTTTATGTGAGCGGGAGCATTATCATTTCCCCCGCAGATTGCGACTGAGAATTGTCACGAAGCAGGAACCGTATGACAGTTCTGTAATGTGGGCTGCATAACATCAGGCGAATTCTCTCACCAGGACCTCATACGTGGCAGGAGACACTGTTTTCTACGCATCTTTATGTGCCCACCATGCGCTCAGAACTGAAAGGAGCGAAGTGCTGCAACCGACAGGCATACTAGAGACACTGTCGAACACATATGTACAGAGCTTTATTAGAGTATCACAGTGGTTTCCATTTCTTGACCAATCGGAACTTTCTTTCTGGACAACCATCGTATTAACGTGCCTACCAGTGTTTGAGAACATCACAGTCAGTCAGTGTTCCTAACTGCAATTTGTAATCTAGGCCATACCTTGTGTAAGTGTAAGAGTATTTCCTGTGATAGGCTTCGTGAAGGGAATAAATTGTGGCTGGATCTGTGTAGTAGGCGAGCTGGTATATGTTTGTTTGTGTTATTCTACCAGCAGAAGCTGATATGATCGCTCGTGAATTATAATATATTTTAAGGAGCGTTAAGTTTAAATACCTGCTTTGCCATTACGCCCTTTTTTTACGCCCTGGCCATTCTTGTGTGAAGTGACTTCTGTTCCTTTTTCATGTGTGTTGACGGCAGATGACGCTTTTCTCTTCCCTGGACCCTGTTCCTCTTATCCTCCAAAGAAAATAAAATACGATCAAGCGTTTACTCAGCACCAAAATTCTACGCCTAGTTTGTTTAGCATGTGAATTGTGGTCTACAGTGTGAACCCGAAGTTCACCGACAAAATTTCGGAGATTTTTCGTTGTTATTTTCTCAGTATTTTAGCATAAACGGAGCGTGGCTCGTTACAAAGGAACAGTCTTTCGTTCCATTTCTTAGTGTCATTTATCTTTATGTCTATATTGCAGTAAAAATAGCTACACACCATTGCAAGTGTCGACGCTATGCACAGTATATATTGTTTGAACACAAGTTCTTTAGACTCACTCAGCGTACTTACTTTAGAAAAAAGTTGTACCCACTTCACTCTTCAACCTAAACCTTATGTTCAATACCATTCGTGTTGTGTAGAGTAGCACAGCCAGTGTCGCTGTAGAAAGGATGGACAGGAGCAGAAATGATTAGCGAACAAGATAACACAACAAACAGGAGATTCACATAACTTGGATTTCTTCAAGCGAACGGAGATTCATTACAAATGATCTGCAAGAATAGAGTCCAACAATTACAAGAGCAGCAACGATGGGGTTGGAGCAGCGTTAGGTGGCTTATGCATAGCGTCCCCAGTACGGGAGCCGAATTAGCAAAAATTAACGGACACCACCACATTGTACAAACCAATCGAACTACCCTCTACTCACTGAACCTCCCCTCTTGACTGTTCTGTTGGTCTGGTAGCCAATCCAGACAGCACCAGGGTCCCCACGCAGGGGAGCAAATCTCTGCTTTTCGTATCCTGAGAGGAGCTAATCAGCTGCTCAAAATCCTATTGTCTGAAAAACCTAACATTGGTCCGCCCACTGTTAGAATATGCGGCCGTGGTCTGGGCGAAAGCCGGAGATGTTCACATTGTGACTCTGCAGCGGATACAGAACCGCGCCCTGAAGACTGCTATGCATCTTCCGAGGCGCTTCTCGACGCGCCAACTCCACGAGGACACCGGGATCCTGCCTCTCCGAGACAGGTTTCGCGCCATCGCCAAGAAGTTCTACGAGAAAGCGAGACATTCCCGCAACCGGCTGATCCGTCGACTGAGCCAACCACGCGTTGGCCCTTACCTGCTGAGGGATTAAGTTTTACTAATCCCCCAACAGAGTGTGTCTTTCTCTTTTTCAGGCTCCGCCAGCAAGGACAAATCAACAAGAACTAGGAACCGAAGGAATGACAAATTTTTGTCCGAACCGCACCATCTCGAGCCAAATGATAGGCTCGTCTTTTCAGCGTCAGCGTCCCTCCTGCACTGACCCTAAGTGAAAGCAGGGAGTACCGTGGCCCGAAGTACTTCTGGAGGTGCAATCCACAGAGCGCTGCTTTCCAGAAATACTCGGACAGCCTGCAACCCGTCTCTGTCCCTGCTCTCCATCGCCTCCACTACAGCCCCTTGGGTACAAGTTCTCTACAGGCTACACCTGCAGTTATATGAACATTCTGCCCACAATTTCCACATGTAAAAAGTCACAAACCACACATACAAAATGCTGTACAGAGGAACACCGATATCACGACCTAAACTATGAATATTAATCTGACTGACAGTGATATTAAGGCGAGAGATGGCGTGCCATCTCTCACGTTTCTGGCAGCTGCCACAACTCACTGGCTTGGTGGCCAGCCGTTGGCCTTTTGCTGTGGAGCTGACACACTAACCTCTCAGTGAGGGCGCCATTGCTGCCAGATTCTGTTGCGTTGCATCAGCATTCCGTCACACACTGCCTGTGGAACATTCGCCACATCACAGCAGCATCCACTGCACACTCCAGTGCAGAATGAAGACTCACTCCAGAAGTACAAATTGCTTTTGCATTCCTAAGTCTACACTTTATTTGTAAACAGCCGTCTTGTTCACGCAAATTGTACATCTCACAATTACCGGTTTCGGCCATAGTCATGTTCAGATTTGTTACAAATAGAGGGACAGTGGCGTAATCAACTAAGTTCAATTAGTTAAAGTCAATTCTACACAAAACTAATGATACATACGAACAGTAAAGATACAACATGAATAAAAACCATGCATACCAGTCGTATGTACCGTAAAAATATTGTGATGTTGGCATCAACGTCAAAATCTATATATCTGGGTACATAGTAATTAAATAAAATTATAACCAGCCGACCAGTTGCAATGGATAAAGAAATTCTTTACCTAGGTTTCGACAAATATAAATTTGTCTTCTTCAGAAGGTAACCCAAGGACAATGAACATCATAGCTTACGTTAGAAAAGTGTGAAACGTAAGCCAAGAATAAATATTAACTAAAATTAGAGAACTCTTGCATTGCAGAAATATGATAGCGACGACTGGTACTTACAATTTTACATTAGTAAGCACTAATGTACCATCGCCGTTTTTACAATTGTCGGCATAGATCCTTTTGTCAAAAATGAAAGATAGCCCTAGAATTAGGGTTTGTCACGTAAATACAAAATAGTTCATGGATCTTGCAGAGCTCACAACCGACTGAGTGTAATCGGCGAGCGTAGTTACTCTGAAAACAGGGCAGGGGGCGCTCGTGCCGAGAAACATGTGCCAATTGGCGTACAAAGACAACGTGTAAATTATCAGCATTAATAACGTCCTTAGGTAAAGTGACAATAATTCTGACATATATACCGTTTGTGGACTTCACCAATATAGTAATGTAATTTTGTTTATTTTGGCTGTATATGCCACTGGGCGTAAGTTCCTCAGCGTAAGCGCCACCTGCTTTTTTGATGTATAACTACATTATTTGTACCAATGCTCCCATACTGTTATAACGGGAGTGTTAATTTTCTTTTTTATTGTCACTTTACCTAAGGACGTTATTAATACTGATAATTTACACGTTGTCTTTGTACGCCAATTGGCACATGTTTCTCGGCACGAGCGCCACCTGCCCTGGCTTCAGAGTAACTACGCTCGCCGATCACACTCAGTCGGTTGTGAGCTCTGCAAGATCCATGAACTATTTTGTATATACGTGACAAACCCTAATTCTAGGGCTATCTTTCATTTTTGACACATGGATCTATGCCGAAAAATTGTAAAAACGGCGATGGTACATTAGTGCTTACTAATGTAAAATTGTAAAGTACCAGCCGTCGTTATCATATTTCTGTAATGCAAGAGTTCTCTAATTTTAGTTAATATTTATTCTTGGCTTACGTTTCATACTTTTCTAATGTAAGCTATGATGTTCATTGTCCTTGGGCTACCTTCTGAAGAAGACAAATTTATATTTGTCGAAACCTAGGTAAAGAATTTCTTTATCCATTGCAACTGGCCGGCTGGTTATAATTTTATTACGTGGAACCGTTGGTGTTGTGCAGCTATGTTCAAAATACATGGTAATTGCTGGTGATGACCTGGATTCGTCCTTATTTATACCTGTAACAGAGGCCAGTAAAGGGCACTAATGCCCAGGTACATGGGTAACCGGTATTGTATCTTGAATAGCAAAAATTCACAATGCGTAGTCATTAGTTAATATTAGTTCATACGGCGATGAAAGCATCTGCCAATAAAACATGAACTGACATAAAATATGTGGGAATAAAATTCATACCGTACTTAAAATCCGCATAAAACAGTAGTAATGAGAAGATACTAGCCTGGAAAAGTGAATAACGTATTACTGTGTAAAAGACAGAATAAAAAGCTTAAAAGTAATACCACATACATAATACCGCATCTACTGTGGCACTGGACAACCGCCCCCCATGCAGCACTGGAATCAGACGTGGAAGTAGGAACAGAAACTAAGGTAATTGGGTTAAACAACTGAAAAAAATACATAGTCGCATTACAACTCTATAGTGAGTCACGGGAAACTATGAGTTGCTACCATGGGCGTCTGCAGAAATCTATCCATGAGGAGGAAATATCTTAAAACTGACCTATATTGAGATTGTGCACTCAGGACGTGTCTTTCCACAACAAATAAATTTGACAAGAAGTACACAAAACGCACTGTTTGGTTACCGGCTCAACATTCCTTCGATGGATCATTATTTTCATAACTAAAACTCAACATGTTTCAGCACTACAAGGGAAGTACACCGATTCGTTTTTAATTTTGTTGCTCTGTCGATCCGCAGTTCCAAGTAATAATATTATTAATAACTTTTCCTATTGACGGCGCATTGTTCAAGTGTGTTCAGCTAAAATTTGTCTGTGGGTCTAAATGCAGCATTCTACAAGAGCAAATGATATTTCCCGTGCTAGGAGAGAAAAGAATGCTTGTAGCGCTGAGTTGCACCTAACAAACATAAAAAAGGCACCAGTTTCTGCAGAGGACCTGCACACTTCGTCGTCCTATTTTCTACAGAAGAGCGTCATGAGACCTGACACACTCCGCACCCGGTACCTTTCTACCTTTCGTTAAAGGCTGTAGCAGAGAAAACGAAATGAGGATGCATTACGCCAGTGTTCTATCAAGATTGGCATCAGCTTGTCTACAGGACAGTACCAAAGTAGTCACAGCGACCACGAAACGACAGACAGCATATCCCGTCAACAGCGTGATAGATCTAACTTACGTAGGAACCGATAAAGCCTCACTATTTCTCGTCACATCGGCATTGCTACTTATGCAGTTTAGTAGAGCCACATACAATAAGTTTAATATATGTGTGAGAATCCTGCAATGAATAAAATGACTGTACCCCCAATTCGAGTAGTGGACAAGCGTACCCTCTTTCCTCCCCCTCTTTGCGGTCGCCTGTAGTTGCTAGTACCAAAATGCACAGAAGACATACCTCAACAATATTTGAAATTTTGTTGGAATTTGGGTACACTCAGTAATGCTAGATTTCAAGCATCCTAGAGTGCCGATTATTACGAATTTATTCTCTGAACGTTGCGAAGTTTGCGTCGCAACACCGAAAACAAATCAAGACTTTTGTGGGATAAAGGGCGATCTCTCGTTAAGTAAGATTTGGCTGGCGTTCACTAGCGTTGCCGAACCCCTGGAAACAAATAAGGCGCGTTCAATAAGTAATGCAACACATTATGCAAATTTTGGTTAAAAAATGCGGATTTGTTGTGAGACATGACGAAATATCTCCGCTTCAGCACCTATAGTTTCATGAAGTTCCAATAGCTGGCGGCGCTTCACGTTGCCTTCAAAGTGGCATCTGCGACGGAGGTGCATTCCACGCAGAGAGTTGTCATTAAGTTTCTTTTTACAGAAAACCGGAGCATCGCAGATATTCATAAGCCCTTCCGCAATGTCTACGGAGACCTGGCAGTGAACAGAAGCACGGTAAGTCGCTGGGCGAGGCGTATGTCATCATCGGCAAGGTTGCGCAAACCTCTCAGACCTCCAGAGTGCCGGACACACGACGTCTCCTCCGGAGAAAAACTTCAAAGCCCTACCCCGAGCCGGTAAAGTCATGACGACGATCTTCCCTGATTCTGAAATGGTTATTCTGTTTGATGTCCTCCGCCATGGTGCAACAATCAACATTGAAGTGTATTGTGCTACTTTCAGGAAACTGAAGAAACGATTTCAGCGTGTTCGTTGCCAGAAAAATGTAAACGATCTTCTTCTCGATGACAACGCAGCGCCTCGCTCAAGTCTGCGACCCGAGAGCAGCTCACACAACCTCACAGCGCCGTGCTCCCTCAGCCACACTACAGCCAGGATCTCACCCCTTCCGACTGCCGTCTCTTTGGTCCAATGAAAGATGCACTCGGCGAGAAGCAGTATGTGGTTGATGGGAAGGCTATGGATGGAGTAAGACGTTGGCTCAGGCGTCGACCAGTGGGGTGGTACCACGCAGGCATACGGGCCCTCCCTGTGGGTGGCAAAAGGCGTCCCACTGAACGTATATCATGTTGGGTAATAGTGTTTTGTAGCCAAAAGATTGGTGAATAATATGGCCTGTTGGAATACTGAATAAAACTTACTTGTCTCAGAATAAAAGTGTTGCGTTACTAATTGAACGCCCCTCGCAAATCCAGCATTTTACAGGAGAAATAACATTTCCTGCACTACAAAAGTAAAGCTCTGAGTTGCACCTCATAGACACCGAAAAGGTACCATTTCTGAAGAGGACATCATTGCGGCCTTCACATCTTATATACCTCTCTTGTAGAAAAGGAT
This sequence comes from Schistocerca americana, assembly GCF_021461395.2. Classification (NCBI taxonomy): domain Eukaryota; kingdom Metazoa; phylum Arthropoda; class Insecta; order Orthoptera; family Acrididae; genus Schistocerca; species Schistocerca americana. The sequence goes on from NC_060120.1 coordinate 64,103,570, forward strand.
GTCCTCAGAACTGGCAATACACTCCACGCCCGTTCCCTTTCTTCCGCTCTTTAAGGCCTCTATGAGGAAGGGAAAGAGAAAAGGGTTTGTGGATGCCATTTCGGCACTTTTCTGTTAAGATTCGCATCAGCTTTTACTACGTGATGGATTCAAAATAGCCACCGTGTCAAAGAATTGACTTCAATATAACAAATGTAAGTTAAATAGGAGTCTCTAAAACCACATTATTTTTCGTGGACTCGGCAATGTTACGTGTGCAGTTTAGTACTCGTACAACCATGTATAGCAATTTTAATAAATGTATGACAATTCTGCAACGAAGAAAAAGTCTGTACCCCAAATTCGAGGAGGGGGCAAGTATCCTCTTTCCGGTCGCCTATGGTTGCTAATACCAAAACGCATAGAAAATTTGGGTAATGCTAGGTTTCATGCAGCCTTGATTCATGATTTGTGCAAATGTGTTCTCTGAAAATTGCGAAGTTTTTGATAAGAACATAAGCAGAAGCAATGAATTAAAATTTGTCCCACGTCCAGGACTTGACCCCGAATCTCCTGCTTTTTTTTCCCCCAGACCATAAGTACATGAACTATCATTTTTTTAACGGTACAGTTCCGATGAGTTTAGAACTTACGACTTTCCATTCAACAGTTTAGGATCATAAGCAATTTTTTTGTTTTTTCTTTTTTTGTTTTAAAACTCATAACCATAGGCGTGGGCCGAAAAGTGTTAAAAAAAGAAAAAGGAAAAAAAGACACGCGGTTGGAGGCGAACACGCGACCACAAGTCCAGATTGCATCACCATTACCACCTTTTTTTAATATATACAACGACACAGACAAAAATTGTAATAAAGTGAAAAAAGAGAAAGAATATTGGCACCAGGGAGTTTTTTATATTTTTTACTCTTATTTTTGTTTTTTTTTTGTTTTTTATGAACCAACCAACCATGAAATGCCATAATTTATCAATCTATCACGCTGCTGATTCCGCTTTATATATATATATATATATATATATATATATATATATATATATATATATATATATATATATATATATATATATATAGGAAACACACCGAAATATACACTGAAATGGCAGTGTATTCCTTCAAAAAACCAAAATATTCTCGTTTTTTTCCAAAACACTTATTGATGGCAATCAGTTAAAATAAAACAAAAGAAGTCATTTCGACAAAAACAAACGGATGAAATCAGAAAAACGTATAGGAAGGAATGGAACGTCAATTTTAACGTGCCCACACATACTTTCTTCCGTCACTTCTACATCGTGGAACATCTAAACCCATAGAAGTGTCCACAAAATAAAAAAAAATAAAATAGGGGGGTTGGCGATGAAAAACAAGATACAACATATTAGAAAAAAATTCACGATAACGGGGCATCCGGAGCCACGCTTATTGGATAGAGGTGCTAACCACTACACCCCTGTCGTATCGTGGCTCCCCTAACCAAATAGACTACTGTACTCTACTCCCCTCCCTTCAGTTCACATTTTCAGCGTAACCCTTGCAGCTACGGTAGCCACAACGCTATAGTGATGTAGTGGTTAGCACATCTGCATATTCAGCAGGAGACTTGGGTTCAAGTCCTGGCTGTGGCGCAAATTTTAATTTATTGCTCCGGTTTCTGTCCTTATGGATGATATACTTGAGACGCATTGGTCTCCAGAAAAACGTAATTCCATCATTGAGAAGTTTATATGGCAACGCCAAAAACAAATCAAGAAACTTGAGGTCTACAGGACGACCAGTCGTTACATAAGAGTTTAGCGTTCACTAGAAATTCCAAACCGCTGTCGTTTTGCAGGGTTGCGTCCCACTTTCTCCGAGACCCTCTACTACGAGTCCAGGGGTCGATGCCTCGCCGTAGTGCGGTGTGCCCGAAGACTTAGCAGCCGTCGGCGGCGTCGCCGCAGGCGTCGGCGTGGCGTCGGCGTCGGCGGAGCCGCATGCAATATTCAGCAGCAGCCGCAGCGACCGCGCGCCTGTTTAATTAATGGGACTTCCCGCCGGAGGATTCCCGGCCGATTGCGTCGGCGAATTCATACATGTTTGATGAATGCTGTGAACGCTTCACGCAAATTCGAGTTTTTCGTATTTGTGTTCTCCCTTTACATGGCGCGGCGTCTGGCCGTCGAACCACTGTTGCGCTCCGAACTGTTCTTTCCGTGCTCGGTAGTGCACCCTCCCCCGTACACCACTCCCCATTTCCCCCACCCCTCCTCCACTCTCCAGCACACCCTTCTCCAGGCTACGAGCGCAACGGTGCCCTGGAGACAGAATACGTTCGACCGCTCCGTGCCAAATTTCCCTGTTTATTTCGCTCGGTTACGGACGCCGCGGTGCGTCTCAGGGGGTGCATACGATACGGCACGCGTAATTTGTTCTTTTCCAGGTGGTTCTGGACGAGGCAACAGGGAGCGCAGTGTAAGAGATCGCGCCCCGGTACAATAACTCTGCCAGTGCGCGAAATTATATTTCCCGCAGAGAGCTGCTAGGAGCATTAGTCTGTAATGAAAAACAAGCTCTATTGTCCTACTTCGTGACACTGATACAGCCTTTGATAGGAATCGAAGAGGCATTTTATACCTCTCGGGAATATAACTTCCACAGTTCCACATTACGTTAGACGAAGGAAATAATTGGTTGAAACTAAAAGCAAAAGCGCTCATTTTCTATTACACATGCAGTTTTAGAACAGTAAGAGAAATTCTTCATACCCTTGATAGATAATTTCCTTATTGTACCTCCGCATATAATTTTCAGTTCTGTCTTCGACTCTGCTTCTGCATCAATTACCATACGTAATACTTCTTCAAAGTTTCCTCATTACTCTTGTATTTTTTTTTTCATTTTATTGTGATTGTAAATTCAGATTGGTATGTAGGCTATTCGTGTGTTTTACCACATTGAAACGTATCTGATATCAGTGAATAAGCAATTCCGTCAGGGTGGGCTAAACTGAATGCTTGTCAGTTCTGGAGAACTACGATTATACGAGCTACCTTGGTAGAGTAAACCATTTAAAACAAAAAATGGTTCAAATGGCTCTGAGCTCTATGGGACTTAACTTCTGAGGTCATCAGTCCCCTAGAATGTAGAACTACTTACACCCATCTAACCTAAGGACATCGCATACAACCATTCCCGAGGCAGGATTCGAACCTGCGACCGTAGCGGTCGCGCGGTTCCGGACTGTAGCGCTTAGAACCGCTCGGCCACCCCTGCCGGCCCATTTAAAACACTATCCGCCGTTCGGATAAAGGTTTGTAAAACGCGATTTCCAAAAACGCATGTCGTTCAAATACAGTGGTCAAAAAAAGTATTGCATATTGCAGAAATTTTGACGCTGAATGTTGTGATATAGAAATACGTAATGATACCAATACGTCCATTTCTTTTGAAACTTCTTTATAAAGATTTTTACTTAAACTGCTGAGTGAAATGAAATGCTGTCTCTTTGCTATTTTATCATTTGGACACTGACCCACAATATCCTGGCGCAACACAATCTGACTGCTCAAAAATGATAACCTGACTTCAAATAATTAACACAAAACAATGGCCCTGAATTAGTAGAAATCCTATCAATAACCCGTACATTTCATAAGTCACTTACCTCACAGAAAATCTTCATTACACGAACTACAGCAATGCCGCAAGCACCAACACTGTCAGCTAAATAAACGATTTTGACGTGGAACCATATATGGTCGCAGGATAATCCTTGGCCAATAGATGAGAGAATAAATGGTATGGAGTATCGGGACGACATCCTTGGACGTATTTTGGCGCTATTTGGTGAACATATTGGAGCAGGACTCACGCTGATGGATGACAGCGAACGCCCCCAACGTCACAAGCTTGTGAACACCTTCCTAGTGGAGCAGAGAATCAATCTGATGGAATGGCCTCCACATTCTCCAGATCTCAACTTCATTGTGAATTCATGAATCATGATAAAGCGAGCGGTTTGCAATCGTCCTGTCCGACCAAAGACTTTACAGGGCATCACTGAGCCCTGTTGTGGAGAAATCCAACAATCTTGCTCAAGCTTATCTGGACAATTTGGTAAGGAATATTCTTAGCCACATTCAGATAGTTCAAACGGCTCTAAGCACTATGGGACATAACGTCTGAGGTCATCAGTCCCCTAGACTTAGAACTACTTAAACCTAAGTAGCCTAAGGACATCACACACATCCATGCCCGAGGCAGGATTCGAACCTGCGACCGTAGCAGCAGCGCGGTTCCGGACTGAAGCTCCTAGAACCGCACGGCCACAGCGGTCGGCCACATTCAGAACTGTCTGCAATTACGAGGGCGAATTGGTTCATAAACGACGTCTTATGTTGTATGTTAACCGTGGACCTAGAAACGACGGAGAGGCTCCGTCCCAGCTGCAGCCGCAGTGGTCCACAACCCGACGACGACTACCGGAGTCCTCTTCACCCTTCCGCCGCCCCACACCGAACCCAAGGTTATTGTGCAGTTCGGCCCCCCGGTGGACCCCCTCCCCCCCCTCCCTCCAGGGAACGTCTCACACCAGACGAGTGTAACCCCTATCTTTGCGTCGTAGAGTAATGGTGGTGTACGCGTACGTGGAGAACTTGTTTGCACCACAATCGCCGACATAGTGTAGCTGAGGCGGAATATGGGGAACCAGCCCGCATACGCCGAGGCAGATGGAAAACCGCCTAAAAACCATCCACAGACTGGCCGGCTCACCGGACCTCGACAGAAGTCCGCCGGGTGGATTCGTGCCGGGGACTAGGCACTGCTTCCCGCTCCGGAAAGCCGTGCGTTAGAGCGCTCGGCTAACCGGACGTGCCAACGACGTGTTATACAAGACAACAGTGAAAAGAAATTGTAGTGTTTGCAGTGGAGTCTTTTCTAGGGATTTTTTTGTGTTTATCAAGTGGAATTGTGTTTATCGTCTTTATTATTGTTTTATTATGATTGTGCCTGACAGGAAAAAATCAGTTTTGACACCTATTACGTCCAACGTTGACAATAAAGCAACACGCAACATTTATTTTGACTGCTGCGTGAGTACGGCTGACGGCCCTGATTAATCCATAATCAAAGAGTGACACAAGTTACTAGTTACCGAAATCATAGGAAACATCCGTTACTGCACATTTATCCCACGAGAAACTACAAACATGAAGAAAGTATAAACATAAGGAAGATTTTCGTTCAAAATTAACGAAATGCACATCAAATATTAACAGGCTTAGTTACACACATGGTTGGTCCGCAAGGTACTGGGAAACACAGAGTAAAAGACGTTTCACTTCCATAAGTCGCGACTGATTCGGTTTTAATTTCTGTGGCAGAAATATCTGCTTTACCCATGCGGGCTTTCTAATATTAAAATGAGGTGTGGTGGCCGTCAACTACGTACCCTCTGACTCAAAGTTGAAATATTAAAAGATTTGGCTGGTTTCGTTGTCTAGGGGCTAGGATACGTAGTTGCCGCATTACAAGCCAAATACTGCTGAGTCTACAGTATACAATATGAACAGACACATGAATCGAATGGTCAAAAGTTTCCATCACTCGGCAATTGCGAATTTTTAATGCAACATAGTAATTTATAAATGAAAGATTGCAATTAAATAAAATCTGTAGGTACTATCTTACCGACTTTAAATGATGAGTACGACAGCAGAAGCAAATGGTTCTGAGCACTATGGGACTTAACTGCTGAGGTCATCAGTCCCCTAGATCTTAGAACTACTTAAACCCAACTACCCTAAGGACACCACATACATCCATGCACGAGGCAAGATTCGAACCTGCGACCGTAGCGGCAATTAAACAAAATGTAATTTGAATAAGGGAAACAGTAGGTTCCTACTTCATGTAATTAGTTATGAGGAACAACATAGCTCGCGAGATATTCACTTCTAAACGCATACTATGTCTTTACTGCAGAAGCCATGGAAATCTCACAAGTGCGCAAGTCGGCACTACGAAATATTTCTATTTCTCGCGACCACGCGCAAACCGCTCCATTCGTTCCTGCGATCGACTGTCGTGCCTTCGCGTCCAGCACTTTCTGTGTACAGTGCGACTATCCCTACGCGCCGCACTCTTCAGAAATCCCCTCCATTCACTTTGGTAGTCGCCTCCCTTAGTAACAAGCGCTGTGATTGACGATAGCGCTCCCATCATGTCTCCAAGCCAACGCACATTCACGATCATTTTGAAACACATTCGAAATACTGAATTTACATTTAAATAACTTGAAATTAAATAAATATTCCTACAGCTGGACCATAAACACGATCCAACACATATTATTAAATACATAAACAAATTAAATAAACATATATCAGAGGAATAGAACAGAAGATAGGCCAGTAGCCGAAGGTCTCTGTGCTTCCTAAAATACAGTAAATATTTAACCAATTTCTTCGTGAATAGTATATATCGGATATAAACAAAGAGACAGACAAATAAATATATTTATAAGCATGCTGCTACCGTTTTCTCGTGTAACTGTGGAGTACTTACAGCCTGACGTGATTAATAATAATCGGCCACTTTGATCTCCAATAACTCATGTAGTACTCAGGTTACATGCCTGTAATTCATGCCAATTTAGGTTTACACTAATACCTTTCTAAAGACATGTCCAGCGACAAAATCGGATCAACCGGTTAGATTTTGGAAATTCGTTGCTGGGTGTTACTTGTATAATCTATCGCCAGATAATAAACATTAAATTAATAAAGATATTGAAATTCTGATTACACCATCAGAATCGTCGTGCAAATAATGGTAACGTACATATTTCTTTTTAAGGTATCGTGATTCCTCTGGCTATTATTAATTCCTATATAAACTGTGAAATGTCTGCCATTACAGTTTCACGAAGTCCACCATCTTTGGCACTCCCTGCATGTCTCCTTCATCGACACAGCATCACCATGGAATTCCCAGCCACGCGGCCAATGGACCACGTGGTCCGGCCGTTGTGCGGCATCACTAGGTTGCTAACGAGCCGCGGCCCGCCAAGAGCCCCCAGCGCGGCCACGCCAACTCCCAACTTAGAATATTTTCAGGGCGCCCCAACCCGCCCGTTACCTCACACCCATGATACAAGGAGAAGTGGCACTCAGACGTACACAGGAACTAATACGTGGACTTCGCTAGTTAACGTGTAAGACATGTAACCCAAGATTCACTGTAATAAGCATCCAATCTCGAGGCGTTAGAGAATTGAAATAACTAAAATGTTGTTGTTGTTGTTGTTGTTGTGGTCTTCAGTCCTGAGACTGGTTTGATGCAGCTCTCCATGCTACTCTATCCTCTGCAAGCTTCTTCATCGCCCAGTAACTACTGCAACCTACATCCTTCTGAATCTGCTTAGTGTATTCATCTCTTGGTCTCCCTCTACGATTTTTACCCTCCACGCTGCTCTCCAATGCTAAATTTGTGATCCCTTGATGCCTCAGAACATGTCCTACCAACCGGTCCCTTCTTCTTGTCAAATTGTGCCAGAAATTCCTCTTCTCCGCAATTCATTTCAATACCTCCTCATTAGTTATGTGGTCTACCCATCTAATCTTCAGCATTCTTCTGTAGCACTAGATTTCGAAAGCTTCTATTCTCTTCTTGTCCAAACTATTTATCGTCCATGTTTCACTTCCATACATGGCTACACTCCATACAAATACTTTCAGAAACGACTTCCTGACAATTAAATCTATACTCGATGTTAACAAATCTCTCTTCTTCAGAAACGATTTCCTTGCCATTGCCACTCTACATTTTATATCCTCTCTACTTCAACCATCATCAATTATTTTGCTCCCCAAATAGCAAAACTCCTTTACTACTTTAAGTGTCTCATTTCCTAATCTAATTCCCTCAGCATCACCCGACTTAATTCGACTACATTCCATTAACCTCATTTTGCTTTTGTTGATGTTCATCTTATATCCTCCTTTCAAGACACTATCCATTCAGTTCAATTGCTCTTCCAAGTCCTTTGCTGTCTCTGACAGAATTACAATGTTATCGACGAACCTCAAAGTTAATATTTCTTATCCATGGATTTTAATACCTACTCCGAACTTTTCTTTTGTGTCCTTCACTGCTTGCTCAATATACAGATTGAATAACATCGGCGACAGGCTACAACCCTGTCTCACTCCCTTCCCAACCACTGCTTCCCTTTCATGTCCCTCGACTCTTATAACTGCCATCTGGTTTCTGTACAAATTGTAAATAGCCTTTCGCTCCCTACATTTTGCCCCTGCCACCTTCAGAATTTGAAAGAGAGTATTCCAGACAACATTGTCAAAATCTTTCTCTAAGTCTACAAATGCTAGAAACGTATGTTTGTCTTTCCATAATCTAGCTTCTAAGATAAGTCGTAAGGTCAGTATTGCCTCACGTGTTCCAATATTTCTACAGGATCCAAACTGATCTTCCCCGAGGTCGGCTTCTACTAATTTTTCCATTCGTCTGTAAAGAATTCGCGTTAGTATGTTGCAGCCGTGACTTACTAAACTGATAGTTCGGTAATTTTCACATCTGTCAACGCCTGCTTTCTTTGGGATTGGAATTATTATATTCTTCTTGAAGTCTGAGGGTATTTCGCCTGTCTCATATATCTTGCTCACCAGATGGTAGAGTTTTGTCAGGACTGGCTCTCCCAAGGCCATCAGTAGTTCTGATGGAATGTTGTCTACTCCCGGGGCCTTGTTTCGATTCAGGTCTTTCAGTGCTCTGTCAAACTCTTCACGCAGTATCATATCTCCCATTTCATCTTCATCTACATCTTCTTCCATTTCCATAATATTGTACTCAAATACATCGCTCTTGTATAGACCCTCTATATACTCCTTCCACCATTCTGCTTTCCCTTCTTTGCTTAGAACTTGGTTTCCATCTGAGCTCCTGATATTCATACAAGTGGTTCTCTTTTCTCCAAAGGTCTCTTTAATTTTCCTGTAGGCAGTATCTATCTTACCCCTGGTGAGACAAGCCTCTACATCCTTACATTTGTCCTCTAGCCATCCCTGCTTAGCCATTTTGCTCTTCCCGTCAATCTCATTTTTGAGACGTTTGTATTCCTTTTTGCATGATTCATTTACTGCATTTTTATATTTTCTCCTCCCATCAATTAAAATCAATGTTTCTTCTGTTACCCAAGGATTTCTGGCAGCCCTCGTCTTTTTACCTACTTGATCCTCTGCTGCCTTCACTACTTCATCCCTCAAAGCTACCCATTCTTCTTCTACTGTATTTCTTTCCCCCATTCCTGTCAATTGTTCCCTTATGCTGTCCTTGAAATTCTGTACAACCTCTGGGTCTTTCAGTTTATCCAGGTCCCATCTCCTTAAATTCCCACCTTTTTGTACTTTCTTCAGTTTTAATCTATAGTTCATAACCAATAGATTGTGGTCAGAGTCCACATCTGCCCCTGGAAATGTCTTACAATTTAAAACCTGGTTCCTAAATCTCTGTCTTACCATTATATAATCTATTTGAAATCTGTCAGTATCTCCAGGCTTCTTCCATGTATACAACCTTCTTTTATGATTCTTGAACCAAGTGTTAGCAATGATTAAGTTATGCTCTGTGCAAAATTCTACCAGGCGGCTTCCTCTTTCATTTCTTCCCCCGAATCCATATTCACCTACTACGTTTCCTTCTCTCCCTTTTCCTACTACCGAATTCCAGTCACCCATGACTATTAAATTTTCGTCTCCCTTCACTATCTGAATAATTTCTTTTATTTCATCATACTTTTCTTCAATTTCTTCGTCATCGGCAGAGATAGTTGGCATATAAACTTGTACTACTGTGGTAGGCGTGGGCTTCGTGTCTATCTTGGCCACAATAATGCGTTCACTATGCTGTAGCTTACCCGCACTCCTGTTTTTTTATTCATTGTTAAACCTACTCCTGCCTTGGCCCTATTTGATTTTGTAGTTATACCCCTGTATTCGCCTGACCAAAAGTCTTGTTCTTCCTGCCACCGAACTTCACTAATTCCCACTATATCTAACTTTAACCTATCCATTTCCCTTTTTAAATTTTCTAACCTACCAGCCCGATTCAGGGATCTGACATTCCACGCTCCGATCCGTAGAACGCCAGTTTTCTTTCTCCTGATAACGACGTCCTCCTGAGTAGTCCCCGCCCGGAGATCCGAATGGGGACTATTTTACCTCTGCAATATTTTACCCAAGAGGACACCATTATCATTTAGCCATACAGTAAAGCTGCATGCCCTCGGGAAAAATTACGGCCGTAGTTTCCCCTTGCTTTCAGCCGTTCGCAGTACCAGCACAGCAAGGCCGTTTTGGTTAGTTTTACAAGGCCAGATCAGTCAATCATCCTGACTGTTGCCCCTGCAACTACTGAAAATGCTGCTGCCCCTCTTCAGGAACCACACGTTTGTCTGGCCTCTCAACAGATACCCCTCCGTTGTGGTTGCACCTACGGTACGGCTATCTGTATCGCTGAGGCACGCAAGCCTCCCCACCAAGGGCAAGGTCCATGGTTCATAACTAAAATAAGACTCACGAATACTGTGCAGTCCTAAAGCATCGACAGCACACCAACCAGAGCAGCACCACAGAACGACATCAAGGATGCGCTGACCCGCGCTCCAATGGAAAGAGCGGACAGCGCCACACGTCCAGGAAGACAGAGTTCAGCTCCCTCTGTCAACGTTAACTTAACCAGCTGCCCTTTACTTGTCGGGCCCAGTTCGGCCACAGACATCGAGAGCGTCAGTACTGAGTGACAGTACGGCTGCGTTCTGCAAGTAGTAATAGGGTGTAAAAATAATTGCATGTAAGAGGCACAGAAGCAAATCAACCCACCTCATAACGAAAAGTTAATTTATCTTTCTTTCCTCTTTAGAAATAAGGTGTGCTATTAATCGGTAAGTGTTACATATAGATGATTTTGGATTCCTGCCACGGGCAGTCGCAACTTTTATCCTTCCTTGTGTAAGGTTATGGTTAGGTGGTTTCTTATTCTATGACTGAACACAACTGTGTAAGCTGTAATGACATTATTTAATATTGCAATTTTGCCACGGCAGTACACGCTTTTTCGCAGTTTAGGATGTGACAATGTTAAGACAGTTGTCAAAATGATGCATCTCGGCCTCTGGAAGTGAACTAATCCTAAACACAACAGCATTAAATTTTCTCTCACAGAAAGTTAAATAATCCTAAACACAACAATATTAAATGTTAACTAGAAGTTTCTTTACAACGTTATTCTTATGATTACGTTATGATGCTGGCAAGTACTGCGATAGATCATCCGATTCTGGTTCAAAGTTCAGCACTATTTTTAGGATGACAATCAAGTCTACTGAGGATGTTTAGTTTTGGGACAAGTCGAGCAAAAGATTACCCAAGGTCGCTCGAATTTGCAGTGGACGCAAGCTGGTGAACCAACAAGTTTACACCTCTGCACGCGGTGTTTACCTTAAGCTGCGATGAGCTGTCACGTGCCAGGCCGCTCTCTTTCGCTGAAATTCCTATAAAATTAATTACACCTTTGCTGAAGTTTCCAGCAGAAATTTTCCCTATGTTTCTCGTTACGCGAGAGAACATGTACTCATCCCTAGTCTCATATAATGGCGATATACACGTGCATGGCTGGAGCAGTGTGCATATTATAATGCCCTCTCAGTTCTCGCAAGAACAATTAACTAACTGGCTTGTTCGTTTCTCCACAGTTGGAGCTCAACGATGCTACAGCTAATTTCTAGCTGGAGGTCAGCCGCTGCGAACGCTATGTTGACACAAATTTCTCCTCTGCAACGTACAGAGCGTTATGCGCTCCATTCTGCACTTCACGCCAGTTCAGAGAAGAGTCCCCAAATATTTCGCTCTCGTCTTTCTCATAGCCGAACTTACTCCCCACCTGGGCTCTTTCATTCTCCACGTCATGGCTTTCTCGACCAATAGGAGCGTTCCTCTTATTTTGTGGAAACTCTCTCTACCAATCACAAGGGTCCTAACATTGAACTGCGTCGAAATCTCGGCACTTCACTCCTTCCCAGTGAGTTTCCGCCAATCGGACGTTTTGTGCCTGCTTTAGACGCCTAAAAAGTTACATGTATCTATCACGTATGTACCACTTGCAGTTCCCGTGATCGAATGCATCACTGGTTTTGTTCATACCCCTTTAGAATTCCGAAAGGCAGTTTTCTAAAACTTCTTTCTGTCCTACTTCTAGCGGCCCATTATTCACCCTGCAGTATGCATCACCTGTCCAGTCGCTGATACGCCGAAAGTCACCCTTCCCCTTAAGAGCTTTCTGTACTGCCTACTGGGGTGTGGCCCCTGCATCTGCCCACGCTGGCTTCCACACAAAACTTTTCCTCTCGCTGCTTGTTTCACCTTCTGCTCATTGACATGCATTATAAAGGAGTGGTGTGTTAATACTGTCGATTGAGTTCATCCTTTTTGCATTACATACTTATAGGCAAATCTGCTCATTACCGCCAAAGTAAGTTACGTGTCATATTCACCTTTCTGTTACGATGTATAAAACTCTTATGTAAGGTGCGAAATTGGCCTTCATTTATTCTGCCACCTTACACTTGTTTGTGTCAGTGCTGTCTCCCACAGGAGCCGACCCAAAAAATATGATGTAAGTAACATTTAATCTTATTATGATGGTCCTAAAATTCACACGATGCCAGCCTCGGAAAAACCCATACACTGAATCGAGAATACTCACCACTCTTCACATCACGAGACTCGCAGCTGCTCCAGCATTGGATCACAAATGTTCTCTGCTCCAGCGTCGGATCCCGAATGTGTAATTCACCAATATCAGTCTCATAATGCTTCCTGAACTTTTCTTCGCTCTGATTCTAGGACCCCGCCGAAATGACAACGGCCAAAACCGGCGTCAACCAACCAGGCAATGTTGTTACTCATTGACCTATCAGATGAGTGAGAAATTTTGTCAGAAATCCCTTCCTCTTTCTGATGAGTGCCAGAGAAGTCCGCAGCAACATACTAGCCGCCAATCAGAGCTCTAGTCTCGTTATTAGCCTATGAAACAAGACAGTATGGTGGCGACTTCCCTTCCATTCGGAATATTTTAGAAACATCTGAACTAGGTCACGAAAAAGCGCTCGCATTCTCACGCTTCAGTGGCAACTGTCGCGAGGTGGGCGGTACCCCATCGTCAATCAGTCTGGTCTAGCGCACTCGAGCGAAATTTTAGCTTGAGGACTCCTGCCTTGTCTGAAAGCGAGCGAGCGACTGTCCAACAGTGTCGCCTGAGTGCATTACGTGAGGGGAGTCTCCATTGTCTGACGAACACACAGGAAGCTCTGCCCATGAGACAGGTGACCCCAGTGAATATCCTATCAGGCGAAACATTACTCCACACGGAAATGCTATTGTTTTAATAAAACCTGGCTTCCGTGTTCCTTGCCATGTTAAGAGCACCATCAAATTAAGTATATAAGTGATAATAAAATGATCTGTCTCTTGTAGGGTGTATAATAATTATGTATAATAATTATATGCTCTTTATGGTTGTGTATAATATTTATGTATTATTTACGATTGTTCAAAGAAGAGATCCGGCAGAAAAATACGTAAAGACTTATTATAGGATAATTTCCCGCAATTTCATATATGCGGATGATATCAACCTCACTGTTCAACGCACTAATTTTGCAGAAGCAGAGAATGTCCTCAAGCAAGACCTTGCATTCCTGGATGAATACTTTAAGATATGGCGTTTGAAACCGAACTCTCACAAAAGTGAGGTATCTACTTTTCACCTGGACTATGGGCTCTCAAATTACCAACCAAGAGTCAGTTTTTGAGGGGAAGCATTGCCGTTCAATGGCACGCCTACATATCTCGGTATGAGTTTGGGAAGGACCCTAACACATATAAAGCCCAATTACGTAAATCTGCTGCAAAACTGAAGAGCCGTAATGATCTTGTTCAGCGTCCAGCTGGTACATCATGGGGAGCTGACGCCAACACACTGAGAACAGCTGCTCTAGCACTCGTCTATTCCTCAGCAGAATACTGCTCTGCAGTACGGCTTAATAGCTGCCATACTCACCTTGTGGACACTCAACTTCGTAACACTATCCGTATCATATCTGGAACATTACTTGCTTCTCCAGTCCAATGGCTGCCGGTATTGTGTAACATACCACCTTCTCACATCAGAGGACAAAAACATCTTGGTCATATGTGATCAAGAGTACTGAATAACTCGTCACTCCCAATTCACGAAGATGTGAGACACCTAGAATCATCCAGGTTGAAGTCCCGTAAACCGGCATGTAAAACGGCCATGGAATTCTTAAGCAACCATTTTGACCCAAAAGACAGCTGGCGGAAGGAATGGACATCTTCTACTCCACAGGGCATCTTGAAAGTTGAAGATCCAACAGTAAGGCTCAATGGTTTCAGCTTGCCAAGATACACTTGGAGCAGACTTAACCGTTTCAGATGTGGTGTGGGAAGATGTACTTCAATTATTCATAAATGGGGTTCGGTGGACACCCCATACTGTGATTTTGCTGGCGTTCCACAAACAATAGAGCACATAGCAGTGGACTGTCCCCTCCGTGCCTTCTATGGAAATCTAGTGGATTCGAACCTGGTTACTTCCGAAGTGGTGGATTGGATCAATGGCTTAGATACAAAGATGTAAACTGTATTTTGACGTGTCTTTGGTACTGTATTTTATGTGTTATTGTGATTGTTACGTATCATACGCTAAAAAAAATTGGATAAATGAACGTCTTAGAGACTTTGACACCTTAACCCACAATACTCGGAAGCGGCAGCAGTCGAACAAATAAAGCCGGCACGTGTGTCGATATTGGTCACGTTTTTGCCCAACGTGAGAAGGCCGATGACCAACGTAGTTTGCGCAGCAGCAGTCAGCACTTCGACAGATCAATAACCGAGCAGACGGGCAATGTTTCCAAGGAGAACAACGACCAGCCCAGTTCGCACATCAGCGCCAATGCTCCAGTAACTGTCGGCGTACTGAACTCACGTGCGTAACGTATCTGGCGATGCGGAGGAAGACGAAAGGGCAGTGCCCGACCACGCCAGCATAGAGGTAAAACAGTGGAAAGCCGACACGTGTGTGTAGACAATGGTCACGTTTCAGCGCAACGTGAGAAGCATAGATCAACGGCCGAAGAGGCAGTCGCCGCCCTAGAAAATTCGCGACACTGGCAAAAACACCGAAGAAATACCTCCGACAGACGGGCGGGAGGAGGTCCTTCGAGGGGAGAAAGAAGACACGAAGGTGGTTGGTGAGGACGAAGGGACTGCCGCCTCACCAAATGGGTCACCTGAGAACCTGAAGGTTGATGAACTCCGCCAGAAGACGACCCACCTTAGGGTCTCTGGTTCGATTCCGGAACTGAACACTTCGCGCCATGCCGTAGCCGCTTGTTAATAAATCAACGAGAGAACTCACAAGGAGAAGACCGCGCCGCCGTCGCGCTGAGTCGCGGGTACGGTACTGAGCGGAAGAACACGCCGCGGGCGCTCCGCTGCAACACTAGCCGTCGCCTGCAATCCGCACGCTACGACTCCGCCGCTCCGCAGCCGCGAGGAATTCAGCGAGTTAAAATGAAAATTGTATTACTCTGTTTGTTCAGAGCGTCTTATATCTTAATAAATGATAGTTAGTGGAACCACCAATGTTTCACTCACACCTCACCCACTGAGCCAAGGAAAGAGCCCACTCCACCGCCCATCGTCCCTTTCCCTCCCGCTATCCCTGACAAATAATGACTTTTGCTCCCATCTGTCACTGACGCTCAATGTCTATTGTCACTCAACCTCTACCCGCTACACTATATAAACGGTAGTAAAAGGAGCTATCTATTATATTGACTGCAATTACTTCTTCCCTATTTACGCTTACATTGAAATAACTGGCGGAAATAAGTCTTAAACGACTTTTCGTAACAGCAGAGCGATTTCTCATACAGTGTTCAAATAATAAGACGTAAACCACAGTCTTTCTATGTTCCCTTTATTAATTCATCTCTGTGTTATCCAATCTCGGACTGAATTTCCATATGGGCTGGCTTGTGAAAGGATTAAGGAGTGCGGACTCACAACAATATTTATTGACCACAAAGACCTAAAGAATACAATGACATACATCCTTCCAAGAGGCTGATAACACTCAAAGACGGGTAGCCACTGGGAAAAGCAAATGAACAGTCAAGAAACGCAGAAAGATATGACAGGTGTCTGGCAGACTTCTCTCAATACATAAATGTACTCTCCTGTTGATTGTAATTACAAGTACCCTAAATTGGAACGATCACGTAGACAATGTTGAGGCTAGAGCCAACCAAAGACTGCCATTGATTGGCAGACCACTTATAAGGTGCAAAAGGTCTACTGAAGAGACTGCTTACACCACGCATGACCGCCCTATTCTGGAGTATTACTGTGCGGTGTGCGATCCGCATCAGGTGGGACTGACAGATGACATCGAAAAATTACGAAGAAGGGCAGCTCTTTTTTTATTATTGCGAAGTAGGGGAGATAGTGCCACATACATGATACGTGAATTGGAGTGGCAATCATTAAAACAAAGACGTTTTTCGTTGCGACGGGACCTTCTCATGAAATTTCAATCACCAGTTTTCTCCTCCGATTGCGAAAACATTCTGTTGGTACCCACCTACACAGGGGGAAATGACCATCACGATAAAATAAGAGAAATCAGGGATCCCACAGAAAAATTTAAGTGCTCGTTTTTCCCGCGCGGCGTTCGAGAGTGGAACGGTAGAGAGACAGCTTGAAGGTGGTTCATTGAACCCTGTGCTGGGCACTTTACTGTGAATAGCAGAGTAATGACGTAGATCTAGATGTAGACGATGCTGTCTTCCACCTCCTCCATCTACATAGACACACACACACACACACACACACACACACACACACACACACATATGCCTTTGGTAAGACGTCACAAGTGCTGGGCTGCTGTTCAAATCGCTCACCAATATTTTATAAAGCTCTAGGTTTCAGATACTTATTTCAACGAATTTTGGTTATAATATTGGCTGCAAAAGTGATTTATTAGTCATTTTCATTGTCTCAGTCTTACTTGTAGTACTATTGAATCGAGTGGTCTGTTATTCGTGAGTGTGCTTACGTCGATTGCCAAAGTCTCAGCAGCGTGTTTATATTTCGCGGCGTGCCAGTCGCAGCTGTAGCGGTTCTAAGGCTAAGAACTGACAAAGCTGTTTGTGTATTGTATTCGGTTATTTAACTTAGTAGTTTTCAATAGTTCACATTTAACGACGTACAGCTAAAGCTGTAGCGGTTCTAAAGCTAAATACTGACAAATTTTTTTTCCGCACTGTATTCGCTTTTCAACGGTAGTTTTAAAAGGTGTCTAGTGCTGTTTCTGGTGAAATAACGGTTGCATAAACCTCCGGAAAGTTTTCCTCACTTTGTTTTATGAAGTTGTTTGCGCATTTTAGTAGTTTATTAAATTTTGTACGGTAGTTTTCAGTCGGAGTCTCTTGCTGTTTCCAGTGAAATATTTCAGTAAAACCTTTTGCTCACTGTTTTAGTTCCGTTGCTTGCTCCAGTGACCACTTCAGTTTTTGGTTTCAAACAAGAAATTGCGTGATGTTTTTATGGTATTGGTATTAGTTGTGGTTTGGTAGTATTAATACAAATTGTTGCTTTCACAGTGGTGGGCGAAATTCAAAATCACTGTTGTTAGTTCTACTGTAGTAACTGAACTTAGGTAACATAGTCTAGGTTTTTGAGTAATTGTTAACATTTTACCATGAGTGAGAAGTTTGGCTTGGTCGTTAGTTTGTCAGCAGTGGCTTGCTGTGCGAGATTTATTCAAAGCACTTTCATTGCTGAGGAATACAGAGGGGAAGCCAGTGGGCATTCCAGCAAGATTCTCTCATGGAAATGCAGAATCTGTAGCAGAAATAAGTTAGTAGAGGGGAAGAAGCGTAAGATCTGTGCTGTCCAAGTGCAGTTACAACACGCAGAGGAGGAACCACAAGTACACTCCTGGAAATTGAAATAAGAACACCGTGAATTCATTGTCCCAGGAAGGGGAAACTTTATTGACACATTCCTGGGGTCAGATACATCACATGATCACACTGACAGAACCACAGGCACATAGACACAGGCAACAGAGCATGCACAATGTCGGCACTAGTACAGTGTATATCCACCTTTCGCAGCAATGCAGGCTGCTATTCTCCCATGGAGACGATCGTAGAGATGCTGGATGTAGTCCTGTGGAACGGCTTGCCATGCCATTTCCACCTGGCGCCTCAGTTGGACCAGCGTTCGTGCTGGACGTGCAGACCGCGTGAGACGACGCTTCATCCAGTCCCAAACATGCTCAATGGGGGACAGATCCGGAGATCTTGCTGGCCAGGGTAGTTGACTTACACCTTCTAGAGCACGTTGGGTGGCACGGGATATATGCGGATGTGCATTGTCCTGTTGGAACAGCAAGTTCCCTTGCCGGTCTAGGAATGGTAGAACGATGGGTTCGATGACGGTTTGGATGTACCGTGCACTATTCAGTGTCCCCTCGACGATCACCAGTGGTGTACCGCCAGTGTAGGAGATCGCTCCCCACACCATGATGCCGGGTGTTGGCCCTGTGTGCCTCTGTCGTATGCAGTCCTGATTGTGTCGCTCACCTGCACGGCGCCAAACACGCATACGACCATCATTGGCACCAAGGCAGAAGCGACTCTCATCGCTGAAGACGACACGTCTCCATTCGTCCCTCCATTCACGCCTGACGCGACACCACTGGAGGCGGGCTGCACGATGTTGGGGCGTGAGCGGAAGACGGCCTAACGGTGTGCGGGACCGTAGCCCAGCTTCATGGAGACGGTTGCGAATGGTCCTCGCCGATACCCCAGGAGCAACAGTGTCCCTAATTTGCTGGGAAGTGGCGGTGCGGTCCCCTACGGCACTGCGTAGGATCCTACGGTCTTGGCGTGCATCCGTGCGTCGCTGCGGTCCGGTCCCAGGTCGACGGGCACGTGCACCTTCCACCGACCACTGGCGACAACATCGATGTACTGTGGTGACCTCACGCCCCACGTGTTGAGCAATTCGGCGGTACGTCCACCCGGCCTTCCGCATGCCCACTATACGCCCTCGCTCAAAGTCCGTCAACTGCACATACGGTTCACGTCCACGCTGTCGCGGCATGCTACCAGTGTTAAAGACTGCGATGGAGCTCCGTATGCCACGGCAAACTGGCTGACACTGACGGCGGCGGTGCACAAATGCTGCGCAGCTAGCGCCATTCGACGGCCAACACCACGGTTCCTGGTGTGTCCGCTGTGCCGTGCGTGTGATCATTGCTTGTACAGCCCTCTCGCAGTGTCCGGAGCAAGTATGGTGGGTCTGACACACCGGTGTCAATGTGTTCTTTTTTCCATTTCCAGGAGTGTATATACGATGGGGAGGGAGACTGACAAACTGTCATTGTTTAGTGGAGAGGAGCCGTTTGTAGCTGTAGTTCTAGGAAACAAGCAGTAAACCTCAGTAGGTAAGGACCCTAAGACATCTGCAGTTTCAAATAGAAAGAAGAAGGTTCTGCTATTAGACAGTTCACATGCTAGAGGTGTCGCCCAACAGTTATAGAAAGTGATGGGGAGTGAGTACCAGGTCACCAGCACTCTGAAGCCTAATGCAGGGCCGGCTAAGGTGACTGACAGTGTAGGGGAGTTATGTAGGGATTTGACGAAAGACGATCAGGTAATGACTGTGAGTGGAGCTGGGACCGGTCTTGAAAGGGACGGGGAATATGATGTAGGTGGTGACCTAGAAAAGATAGCGACTCAAACTGGTGGCACAAATGTGCACTGCGTGCAATTGTTTCATCGTCTTAACGCTGGTGTTAGGAGTGTGAACATGGGGCTTAAGAAGGAACTGATGGCGGAGGGCATGGCTCGTATTGCAGTGATGCCAGGTAAGTTTGTCAATACATTGGGTTTCACTGGGCAAGGCCTGCTCCTCAGTAGGTATAGCAAGGGCTGGTTGGCAAAGCTTATAGATCACAGTGTAGGGGGCAGTGGTGGGACCACTCGTGGAAAAATTCCGTTAGTAGTTGGTACTAGAGGGGCGCCTTTCTCAAATTGAAGCAGCTGATAGGTATCCCTGCTTAAAGGAAGTCTCTCTAAAACAAAGGAACCACCTTCAAAGAAGGTCAAGTATAAAACTACTGAAAGAGTTCTCACGTTTCATTAAAATAAGAAAGGTATTAGAGATAAAGTTAGTGAACTGCTTACACATGCTGACTCTGATATTATTGGTATACTGGAGCATCACTTAAATAATGTGACAATTCAGAGGCGTGCTTTACCAGGATACAGATTGGTCGGCTGTTTTTCAAGGAGTTCTTTGCGGAGTGAGGAAGTCGCCATTTTCTTAAAGAACAATATTCCACTTTAGTCTGTAGACGTATCAAAGTACTGGACTAAATACGTATTTAAATGTTGTGCAGGGACAATTGATTTGCTGAAATTATAATTTTGATTATAGTTATTTATATGTCCCCTAACTCTGACTTCAGAGAATTTCTGCTCAGGCTAGAAAGGTTCTTGGTTCACTTTATAGGAATTGCCAACAAACTCAGTTGTATGTGGTGACATCAATGTTAATTTTGTGTGTGACTATGCAAGAAAATGGATTCATATTATCTGATTCAGACGGTGTTCTTTCAACCAAAGGTGCAGGGGAACAGTAGCACAACCATAGACAATATTCTTATTCAATCTTCAATACTAGACGTCCATTTCAGACCATGGTGTACAATTTTTAACACTAAAAGGCTTTTTGCTCAAATAAGTGTGATATATAATTACAAACTGTGTAGAAAAGTTAATCCAACGGAAATAGAGAGTTTCTTAAAGTTCTTTAACGAACAAGAATGGCAGGATACATGTAGTGCTGATAACATAATTGACAAATGTAATGCTTTCTATAACACATTTCTCACGCTTTCTGAAAGTTGCTTTCCATTAGAACGTTCAAAAAAGAATACTAATAGTAAAATGTAGCTTAGGTGGCTGATAAGCGGGATTAGGCTATCATGTAGAACAAATTGGGAATTATATCAAAATGTTAGAAGTAGTCTCAATCGAGCTACAGCAGCCCATTACAAACGGTACTGCAAGGTGCTTAAAAATGTTATTAGGAAGACAAAGAGTATGTGGCACGCTAATAAAATAGCCAATTCGTCGGATAAAGTTATAAGCATGTGGTCAATCATGATGGAAGTGTATAGTCAGCGGCACAAGGTTGAGGATATAAAGTCAGTAAATATTAAAAATGTTTAAGGTACTGATATGTCAGATATATGTACAGTATTTAACAATCGTTTTCTGAGTATTGCTGGTGAATTAAACAAAAATTTAGTTTCTACAGAGAATCATACAACTCTCTTAGAAAATGGCTTTTCGCGACTGATACCCGAAATATGCTTCCGTGATACTGACAAGGCGGAGA
This sequence comes from Schistocerca americana, assembly GCF_021461395.2. Lineage (NCBI taxonomy): Eukaryota > Metazoa > Arthropoda > Insecta > Orthoptera > Acrididae > Schistocerca > Schistocerca americana. The sequence continues at coordinate 64,125,132 of NC_060120.1, forward strand.
TTGAATCAATAATTAAATCACTGAAGACTAAGGACTCTCATTGGATATCACAGAATTTGTAGCGGAATATTAAAGTACAGCGCTGCCCTGTACTTAGCCGTATTTGTAATTTTTCCTTTAGGAATGGTCAGTTTCCTCAACGATTAAAACACTCAGTAGTAAAACCTCTTTATGAAATTGGAGAAATGGATAATGCAGACAAATTTAGATCTGTTTCTACGGTGGTGCTTGCTAAAGTTATTGAAAAGGGTGTGTATGCAAGGATAATTGTTCATTTCATTTTACATAATTTGCTGTCAAATGTACGGTTTGGTTTTGGAAGTGGTTTAACGATTCAAAACGCTTTATTCTCTTTTCTCTGTGACGTACTGCATGTAGACTTAACAGTTCAAATTTCTAGATGCCCAGATGGATAGTAAATTGTCGTGGAAAGGCCATGTTCTCACCTTGTTCGAAAGCTTAATGCTGCTGTTTTTACTATTACAACAGTATCTGATGTAAGTGATAGTTCAACACGAAAGGCCTACTTTGCTTATTTTCTTTCACTTATGATGTATGGTATTATATTTTGAGTTAACTCTCCTCATTCTCAAAGGTTTTTCTTATTCAGAAACGAGCGATTTGGGCAATAAGTGTTGCAAGTTCGCGAAACGCTTGTCGACGCCTGTTCATTAGTCTGGCTATTTTGACGTTATATATATATTCCTTAATCTTTCTTCTTGTTGACAATTTCAGCTTATTCCCAAACATTAGCAGCTTTCACGCAGCTAATGCAAGGCAGATACCGGATCTGCATTTGGATCGTCCCTCATTGAACCCTGCGCAGATAGGCCTGCATTATTCTGCTGCATCCATTTTCAGTAATCTATCACAAGAATTCAAAAATCGTACCAGTGGCCCATGAGCTTTCAAATCTAAACTGAAGAGTTTACTCATGGATCACTCTATCTATTCTACCGTGGGCTCGATCGAAAAATTAAGCTAACTCCTGTGTTACATTGTTGACTGTGTTTATATAGCCTTGGAGCTTGTCATCCCTTTCTTTAGGATTGATAAGCTTTTTGTTTTATGTATTGTTGCTTTTTCAAATATGATATTTACTCTTTGTTTGCACCTCACTCTTCTTGTATAATATGTTTTGCAATGTTGTTGACATGCAGGTATAAAAAGGGGAGTTGTCTTGCTGTCAGAATTTTAAGCCGATGTCCATAGTGTTAGTTACTACAAACATTTTCTTCTGATGAAAGTGTTCTGATCCAAAATTCCAGCGTCCATCATTTACTGGTGTCCTAATCTTTCCGATTGTACACTAAAGTGTAAAGGAATCACCTTCCATTCTTCACTGGACTCGTTCAAGTGATATTTTCTTTTATATACATAACGTTTGGTGGCACTGTTTATTTTTACAGCAGTGCTTTTATTTCTGCTATTTGACTTTAGCTTTCTTCGTCAATCTAACTCCCTGGGTGAGCGTTGTGAGAAGGAAAGATTGTAAATAAAGGTAGCAAAATATGTTCTCAGCATTTTCTGGTAGAGAACGTAGATCTAACATCAGTTTCGTCAGCCCGTATTAAGGAAAATTATGGATTATGAAAGCAACCTTTTCTCATCACGTGCTTCTCTTCTTGGTTACTCGAAGGATATAACAAAAATAACATCAGCGAGTCGAAATGTGTCGTATTATTGGATGAAATATGCATTTAAGAGCAGAAAAACTTCTGAAAATGCTTTCTTTATGCTCTGTTCTTCACAAAAGCACTGCAACATTTTTTATTTAAAATAGCTGTTGCGTGCATGTTACAGATATTAGGAACAAGAAGCAACAGTAAAGTCTGCTAATGTTTTGGGGCATCTAACATGGCGGCGCCGGCTTCAAAGCAACGTATAGCGTAATTCTGTAGCGCCATCTTCATGGTTGTTCCCCAGTATTGTATCCTCTTTGATCACAACATTCAGTTAAATTCTGTTGATTGACTGGTAAGCCGAAAAATAGTTAACGAAATAAATTAATATTGTAGAGCGCCCACAATTTCGTGATTTTCATTTATAATCATAAAGTTCTACCAAGCGATGGCGGAAAAATTCTGTTAACCCAAATAAAATGTTACGTGAGAGTAGGTGAACTACTTAGCTTGCACACAATCTTTTTTGTCGATTACCGGTTTCGGTAATGCAGAAGTTCACAACAGCAGGTGAGTAGCAATGTCAAAACTATGTTACAACATACCTCGTTATAAGGTTATTACCACCTCTATGCTTTCTAAATCATTACCAGATAAGTAAGGGACGAGACGAACGATGTATCGGCAAGATGAGGTTAAAATCACAATATATAGCGTAATTCGCCAACCGTTGGTATGTACTCTATTGCAACCAGGCCACCGCTAGATTGGGAGATGGTGACCAGCACTGGCCGGAATATTGACAATTGTGTGTTCATGTACTTCTCTCTTAACATTGTTTACGTATTTCAATTACAGCATAATTCCTTTCACGTGTCGATAAAAGATTCCTAAACACCTTTTTTTTAATTATTGTAAAATCTTTATTAAAACAGATAGTGAAACTTATTTTTACTATATTCACTCGCACAAGTGTGCCTGTGTAAAAGCTGTTTTATAACTTGGTGCAATTTCCACAAACTAATACACAGTAAATTACTGTATGACAATATTTTGTAATTTATAATAATCTGCAGACATAACTGTAAAATTGTTAAAAATCATAAAAATTACAAAACATGCAGACGTAAAGTTACAAGGTGGTCTCCCGCTGTCATTTGGATAGCAGTCTATGCTGCTGATGACAACCTAACTAACTATCACGTATACTGATAACAAACTAGTTACTGAGACATTGGGTAACATACTCAATTCGCGTAGTATCAACAGCTAGACGATGTGATCGCCCATATCAAAGTCACGACCTATAGCTACATTACGTTCTAGGGGTCTACTACTAAAAAAAAATATAGACTCACCACAATGACATTAATGGATACGCTAAAGTAAAAAAATTAACAAATTGTTAAACCAATAGAAAAAAACATAAAAAGCTCTAAACAGTGAAGAAATTAAATTCTTGCGTAACACGCATTACACCTACATAACATGCACATTAACTAAGTTATGTTAAGGGTATCTTCTGTTGTGCTGTGCTTATCTTCATTGCCCGCAATCATTTGCTGGTACAGAAAGAAACGCAATGTCCGAAAAATGTTGAGTGCGGAAAGATGTGTCGCCCGATGTCTACGTATGTAAGGGTACCACTGCACCTTATTAGGCCACGTTACCTTCATAGGCCAACAAATGCGGTAGTAAATATTTATTGGATTAACAACTGCGTGGGTCTAAGTCTACATGTCGTTACAGTAGAAGGGGCTGCATACGGCAACTAGCTCATGTCTGAAATAAGCCACGTGTAACAGTCAGCTCCTTCTGCATACTGCACGTTTTTGGAATAGGTGAACCATCTATGTTACATGTTACGTCTATTAACGCAGTACGTATTTTGTAGTGTCACATGTGCAGATTAATACTATAGATCATTTTCTTTTTTTGTTAACTGGATGAAGCGCGACATCAAATTTTGTAACGGGAGCTGTAACCTACTACGACAGACTCTTACCAGCTGATCTCTACAGGCTGCTCCCTCTGCAGTTTAGTTACACTGCTACTGGTTTCGGGTCATTTGGTGGCCTGTAAAGATAATCTGCCCTAATAATATACGGTGGTACATTTATTACTAAGGATGAGTAAACATCAAAGAATTTTTTTGCGCGATAATATAGGTGGCGTCGAAGCAGAAATTCAATGCGTCATTTTGAGTTGTAAAAGTGTTGTGTGTATAGCCAAACTGGAATACCGTTATATCGTTACTTTTTTCTCAGCATTTCAGAAACAGAAATTCATTATGAGTTGTTTAATGGCTACACAATTGCGATTCGACAATACAGCGACTCTGGTGTAGCTGAATGACTCGCTGCCAAAATAACTATTACTTTTCTTACAAATACGAAAAACAGCGTTTGGTTGCAGATGACAAGCTACCTGTAATAATTAACACAAAAGTGATCCAGAAAATTTGTGCTCATCACATGTAAAGGTATTTACAAAAAGAAACGATCTGTTGTTTAAACTAAAAACGCACATCATTTTATAATCATTTAACAAAAATATTCACATTGCAGAATAAATAAAAACGAAAACCCACTGATGATAGCACAGTGGTGCCGAAACACGTTTGGGTACTGAGAAAAACGGCTTTTGCATTGCTGGCGGACCTCACATCCAAAAAATTTTAACTGCAAACACGGCCAATACAAGGAGCTGCAAATCAAAAAGATGAAAATACGAAAGCGTATGATCCCGTGGACAAGGAAATTTCGTACTCTGCTGTAAATTTGACGACGTACTTTCGACTAGATTCTCTGGCATTGTCCCATGCACAGTGTTGCATCACTGGTATTTTTCCAGACAGATTAACATATACCATAACAAACTTCTTTATAAGAAAGGTGACAACAATGACGTAGCTAATCATCGTCCAGTTTCCTTAATGACGGTTTTCTTCTTTTCTTTTATTCTCTTTCAAAATGTTCGTAATAGTAATGTACTTAAGAATAAGCTCACATTTAAGTAGAAATAATCTTTGCACGTCACAGTTTGGATTCCGGAAGGGTTTCTCGACTTAAAATGCTATTTATGTATTCACTCATCGTATATTACAAGCATTAGATAGTAAAATATCGCCAGGTGGTATTTTTTGTGATCTTTCCAAGCCATTTGTAGATCACGTTATTCTATAAGACAAATTTAAGTTGTATGGGACTGATAGCTTTAAAAACAGCTTGTCTGATTCACACGCAACAGAATACAAAAATTTGCACTGAGTATTTCAGACAATGTCGGAAGGAGAGAAAATTTTAGTAACAAGGCTGGTTTTGGGTTCACTTTTACTCCTTGTATGTTTGAATGACTTTCCAGTAAACGCTCATCAAAAACAGTTGGTACTTTTCGCAGGCGATACCAATGTTATAATGAATTCCGTTAGAGAGAAAGCAACAGAAGAGGTTTTAATGAGAATTATCAAAGATTTATGTCGGCCCCTATAGCTGAGTGGTCAGCGTGACGGATTACCGTCCTACGGGCCCGGCTTCGATTCCCGGCTGGGTCGGGGATTTTCTGCTTTCAGGGACTGGGTGTTGTGCTGTCTTCATCATCATTTCATCCCCAACCGGCGCGCAGGTCGCCCAATGTGGCGTCGAATGTAATGAGACCTGCACCAAGGCGGCCGGACCTGCCCCGCAAGGGGCCTCCCGGCCAATGACACCAAACGCTCATTTCCATTTTCCAAAGAGTTATTAAGTTTTTCGAAACAGTCTCACCATAACATTTGTGCAAAAAGAATATTTCCAGTTCTGTAAAACAAAGATAGTAATAACAGGTGATTGTAGCATATGTACAGGAGTCGATAGAGTAGAATGTTCAAAATTTTTATGTGTACACACTGATAGAAACTTGAACTGCTCAAACAATTATGTTCGGTTACCTTTCCTCTGCATATATTTGCTAGACGATTTTACTTCCTAACAAGGTTTTCGTATTATCGCTCAATAATGTCTTACAGTCGCAGGTTCGAATCCTGCCTCGGGCATGGATGTGTATGATGTCCTTAGGTTAGTTAGGTTTAAGTAGTTCTAAGTCTAGGGGACTGATGGCCTCAGATGGTAAGTCCCATATTGCTCAGAACCCTTTGATAACTGATTACGTAGGAGGAAAACATTGATTACAATGAATGGAGAAACAAGAATAATTTGTGGTGATCATTCGTTGTAATATTGTAGGTGCTTCTTCAAGGAGTTAGATATTTGTACTGCTCCATCAGAATATACATGGACCAGTCACATTAATATTACCAACACATATGTTCGACATCAACGTGCAATAACCATTCACAGACGACAGCTGGGAGCACTAGCAATGGAGGATTTATAAATCATGTCCGGGGGACTCGGATAAAATGCAGTCTTTATCGTAATGCGGAAACAAAGCGATTTGTCTGACGTCCAAAAGGGCATTATCATTGGCTTCCGGGCCAAGGGTGGAAGCAGCTAAATTGGTAAACTGTTCGCGTGCCGCCGTGGTTAAAGTATACAGCGCTTGGCAAAATGGCGCTATCCAAACCCGGCGTCGAGGCAACTTTGGTGAACCGCTGGTCATAGATGGCAGGAGTGACCGACGGCTCTGGAGGGGTCTATGGGAGAGCAAATAACCGCCCGGATGAACCAGGGGGCTACAACAGTGTCTCCTCAGTGATCGTTCCGCGAACGTTACTATATATGGGTCTCGGCAGCGGGCGCCTGGTATACGCACCCTTACTGACTGCTGCTCATCGGCGACAAAGGCTGAAATTTGCACGCCAATACTGGGACTGGACGTCCGGTGAGGAGTGACAGGTGACCTTTTCAGATGAATCACGTTTTATGCTCCAACGACGTGAAATGTCGAAAGCAAACAAACTAAAACAAACATTGGAAAATCCAGGCCGGAGGAGGGAGCATTATGGCCTGGGGAACGTTTTCGTGGCATTCCGTCTATGATCGCGTCATTCTGGATGGAAGGCACAGTAGATCAACACAAGAACTGGCGGCACGTCCTGTGTGTCCAGTGGTTTAGTGAACCCCAAAAGAAAGAGCTGATTGTGCAAATTATAAATGCATATACACTCCTGGAAATGGAAAAAAGAACACATTGACACCGGTGTGTCAGACCCACCATACTTGCTCCGGACACTGCGAGAGGGCTGTACAAGCAATGATCACACGCACGGCACAGCGGACACACCAGGAACCGTGGTGTTGGCCGTCGAATGGCGCTAGCTGCGCAGCATTTGTGCACCGCCGCCGTCAGTGTCAGCCAGTTTGCCGTGGCATACGGAGCTCCATCGCAGTCTTTAACACTGGTAGCATGCCGCGACAGCGTGGACGTGAACCGTATGTGCAGTTGACGGACTTTGAGCGAGGGCGTATAGTGGGCATGCGGGAGGCCGGGTGGACGTACAGCCGAATTGCTCAACACGTGGGGCGTGAGGTCTCCACAGTACATCGATGTTGTCGCCAGTGGTCGGCGGAAGGTGCACGTGCCCGTCGACCTGGGACCGGACCGCAGCGACGCACGGATGCACGCCAAGACCGTAGGATCCTACGCAGTGCCGTAGGGGACCGCACCGCCACTTCCCAGCAAATTAGGGACACTGTTGCTCCTGGGGTATCGGCGAGGACCATTCGCAACCGTCTCCATGAAGCTGGGCTACGGTCCCGCACACCGTTAGGCCGTCTTCCGCTCACGCCCCAACATCGTGCAGCCCGCCTCCAGTGGTGTCGCGACAGGCGTGAATGGAGGGACGAATGGAGACGTGTCGTCTTCAGCGATGAGAGTCGCTTCTGCCTTGGTGCCAATGATGGTTGTACGCGTGTTTGGCGTCGTGCAGGTGAGCGCCACAATCAGGACTGCATACGACCGAGGCACACAGGGCCAACACCCGGCATCATGGTGTGGGGAGCGATCTCCTACACTGGCCGTACACCACTGGTGATCGTCGAGGGGACACTGAATAGTGCACGGTACATCCAAACCGTCATCGAACCCATCGTTCTACCATTCCTAGACCGTCAAGGGAACTTGCTGTTCCAACAGGACAATGCACGTCCGCATGTATCCCGTGCCACCCAACGTGCTCTAGAAGGTGTAAGTCAACTACCCTGGCCAGCAAGATCTCCGGATCTGTCCCCCATTGAGCATGTTTGGGACTGGATGAAGCGTCGTCTCACGCGGTCTGCACGTCCAGCACGAACGCTGGTCCAACTGAGGCGCCAGGTGGAAATGGCATGGCAAGCCGTTCCACAGGACTACATCCAGCATCTCTACGATCGTCTCCATGGGAGAATAGCAGCCTGCATTGCTGCGAAAGGTGGATATACACTGTACTAGTGCCGACATTGTGCATGCTCTGTTGCCTGTGTCTATGTGCCTGTGGTTCTGTCAGTGTGATCATGTGATGTATCTGACCCCAGGAATGTGTCAATAAAGTTTCCCCTTCCTGGGACAATGAGTTCACGGTGTTCTTATTTCAATTTCCAGGAGTGTATTTAAGCAATCACTTTACGTTTCTTTCTCGTATTACATCATTTTATCTGGATTTTCAAAGTAGTTTTATCGTACCATAAGCTTTTAAGTCGTTCTGGTAACGCGAATACATGCCAGGCATTGCCGCGGTTCAGTTTCTCTTCTGTAGCTCCGTGAGTAAGCTCGTGGGTGTTCCTTCGGCAGGGAGGGGAAAGACGAAACACTGCTAGTAATACGTGCATTTGCGCTGGTAGAAGAACCAGCTCATAAGCGAGTCACGCCCTGAAGGAAATGCATGAATTGATCCGAACTGAAAGGCTGCAGCCCACAACTCAAATACCACGTGCTTCTCCATTGTAATGAAGTGATTTTGTTAAAATCGCTTAACAGTGCATTCAGTTATTTGTTGTGCTTTGGTCTTCATATGCATATTCACTTGTTATTTGGGTATGTTTTCAAAGAAAAATGAGCAGCGTTCAATATATCTTAGAAACAAAATTTCTCAGCTTTAATCTTGGAAGAATATTGTGAGATTAAGGTGCTTTCTAGGGCGATGCCTCATCTCGAATTAAAACAAGCGCAAACAAGCTGAGGTAAGACATCTTCAGGTATTTTAACGTAAATACATATATAAGAGGTAGGTGAATTTGCAGTTCTATTCCTACAAACAAGTTTTTTCTCTTTCTGCCGTTTGGTAAGGGTAAACATACAAGCTGTACATGAACTGTCTTCAGTACATGCATCTACGTCATCTACCACAGAATGTTAAGAGGCTAGAAGAATCCATTGTGCATAAGAATGCTTATTTAGATGTATCAGTCGTTGGACAGTTAGCCAACGACTTTGCCACGGTGGTAACACGATTCTCGTCCGATCACGCAGTCAAGCAACGTTTTGCCAGGCTAGTACAGGGATGAGTGACCGTCCAGTGAAATCCGCCCAAGTGAAAGACTTGCACCAGGCAGTCATCTATTATTATTATTATTAATGTTATTACTATTGTAGTTCTTGAGAAAAGAGAAATTAAGCAACACCTTAGTTCAGCTCTCAGGCAGAATACAGACACAGTGACAACGTAAGTAAAAACCGCAAATAATTATTGTGTTAAGTTCTGCGGTGTGTTTGAACATTCCTTAAGTGGACATGAAGACACTGTAGCTATCCTGAAATATTCAGGAGCTACTAAGTTTCACTTCAGATTTAGAGACAGCTGTAAGAGAACACTGGTGCGTTCAAGTATACACAGGTTGATGTTTTCCATCGCGTAAAAACTCTAGAGTCTGATCGATGACAGGATACGGAACAAAAAAGGACTAGCAAACTTATGTCCGGAAATGCATGGTTTCCAAGCCCGAGACCATTTATTCAGTCATACTTTGTTATAGAGACTGCGGTCTAATACTCGCTGTATCATGCAGCCACAGTTAGGGTATGCATGGTCTCCTCCTATAGGGTGGTACTGTTCCTCACACGTATTGCCCTAACGCTATCTCCTGCCATAGTAATTGGTAATGTTGTGTCCGATTCACTTCTCTTGCTGAGTCACCTTGTAGTTTATGTGATACAGAGATATACACAAATGATTCCGCATTCGAATCGAGAGCTTGGCGACAAAGTGTTTACTTACGGAAAGGAAAATGACAAATGGCAACGGGCGGCGGGTAGCAAGGTTGTATCAGGAGACCTATCCCCGCCAAAGGATTGGAAAAGGGCACAGGTCATCCCCGTTTTCAAGAAGGGACGTCGAGCAGATGTGCAGAACTATAGACCTATATCTCTAACGTCGATCAGTTGTAGAATTTTGGAACGCGTATTGTGTTCGAGTATAATGACTTTTCTGGAGACTAGAAATCTACTCTGTAGGAATCAGCATGGGTTTCGAAAAAGACGGTCATGTGAAACCCAGCTCGCGCTATTCGTCCACGAGACTCAGAGGGCCATAGACACGGGTTCACAGGTAGATGCCGTGTTTCTTGACTTCCGCAAGGCGTTCGATACAGTTCCCCACAGTCGTTTAATGAACAAAGTAAGAGCATATGGACTATCAGACCAATTGTGTGATTGGATTGAGGAGTTCCTAGATAACAGGACGCAGCATGTCATTCTCAATGGAGAGAAGTCTTCCGAAGTAAGAGTGATTTCAGGCGTGCCGCAGGGGAGTGTCATAGGACCGTTGCTATTCACAATATACATAAATGACCTTGTGGATGACATCGGAAGTTCACTGACGCTTTTTGCAGATGATGCTGTGGTGTATCGAGAGGTTGTAACAATGGAAAATTGTACTGAAATGCAGGAGGATCTGCAGCGAATTTACGCATGGTGCAGGGAATGGCAATTGAATCTCAATGTAGACAAGTGTAATGTGCAGCGAATACACAGAAAGATAGATCCTTTATCATTTAGCTACAAAATAGCAGGTCAGAAACTGGAAGCAGTTAATACCATAAATTATCTGGGAGTACGCATTAGGAGTGATTTAAAATGGAATGATCATATAACGTTGATCGTCGGTAAGCAGATGCCAGACTGAGATTCATTGGAAGAATCCTAAGGAAATGCAATCCGAAAACAAAGGAAGTAGGTTACAGTACGCTTGTTCGCCCACTGCTTGAATACTGCTCAGCAGTGTGGGATCCGTACCAGATAGGGTCGATAGAAGATATAGAGAAGATCCAACGGAGAGCAGCGCACTTCGTTACAGGATCATTTAGTAATCGCGAAAGCGTTACGGAGATGATAGATAAACTCCAGTGGAAGACTCTGCAGGAGAGACGCTCAGTAGCTCGGTACGGGCTTTTGTCAAAGTTTCGAGAACATACCTTCACCGAAGAGTCAAGCAGTATATTGCTCCCTCCTACGTATATCTCTCGAAGAGACCATGAGGATAAAATCAGAGAGATTAGAGCCCACCTAGAGGCATACCGACAATCCTTCTTTCCACGAACAATACAAGACTGGAATAGAAGGGGGAACCGATAGAGGCACTCAAGGTACCCTCCGCCACACACCGTCAGGTGGCTTGCGGAGTATGGATGTAGATGTAGATGTAGACAACTACAGCAGTCACGGTTTGTAACAGTGTTTCTTCATTTGTCTAAGACATGGTCGTTTCAGGACGCAGGAAGTGATGAAGGATGTACCCGAAATGTTCGGATACCAGACTTGTAGGAAAATGTGGTTAACACGGTGGAAGGCGACCGCAATGTCTGTACCAGGCAGTTGGCCCGTCAGTATAGGGTAAGCCAGACTACAGTATGGAACATTCTCCACGAGTATTGTTACTATACTTATCAGTTACAGCGAGTTCAGGGCTTACTTGCGACAGACTTTCCACATCAGGAGCAGTTTTGTTGCTGATTTCATCAGAAGGCAACCACGATTCCGGGATATGGTCATCCAACCTATTCACAGATGAGGTCACTTTTACGTGGAGTGGTATCTTCAGTTTTCACAGTTCATCAGTGGGAAAGTATGCAGAACCCCCATGGTAGGGTGGCAACGAATTGTTATCATCGGTGCAACCGGAATGTGTGGGCCGGGATTATTGGCGACAGTATTTTAGGACTAGTCTTCCTCCCACGTGGCCTGGCAGGCCGGAGCTATCGGCATTTCATGCGGGTTGCTTTGCCTCCCCTGCTGGAAGAAGTCCCATTGATGATTGGAAGTGTTATGTGGCTGGTACATGGTGGTGCACCAGCCGACTTCGCCGTTAACGTCCGGACGCATCTCAATCTTGTCTTCCCTGGTCGATGGATCGGACGAGGAGGCCCAGTTGCATCGCCTGCTCGTTCACTGTATCTCGACCCGTGTGATTTCTGGTTTAGAGGGCCATCTTAAAGGTATCGAGTATGCAGAGTCCATTCCAAATGAGGAAACACTATAGCAGCGTATTCATGCTGTCTTTGACACTTTTCGGATGCAGCCGGGCCAATATAAACGTGTGAGGCAGAACATACTACGGCGCATGCACGCATGAGTTGAGGCACATGGAAACCATTTTCAAGACATATTGCTACTGTGACCGCAGTCTCTGTAACAATCTATGACTGAATAAATGGTCTCTAGCGTGGAAACCATGCATTTCCGGACACAAGTACACTAGTTCGTTAGACCTTTTCTGTTTAGTTTCCTCTCATCGATCAATACCTAGAGGTTGTACACGGTGGAAAAATCGCCCTGTGTATAATTGTTTGTAAAGTGTATGTTACGTTTGCCTCATGAGAAAATTAATGGAGAAGTAGTTAAGGTAGATTTTGTGTCTGTAATAGCAGATGAAGCCTCTGATTTATCGTCTAAATTTCAGTTGGTTGTAGTATTTCCTTATCTACTGGAGAGTGTGTAGAAAGAATATGGACATTTAAAGTCATTTTCCGACGATGCTTCTGCCCTAGCACCTTGCATTGAAATTGTCCTAGCCAATGATGTCCAAGAACAAATTTATTCTATGAGCAGAGTAGCATTTCGCATATTATAAGCATTGTTATGCACACCAACTGAACTTAATTCTTGTCCAAGCTACTATGCAAACTAAAGAGGTAAAGCTGTTTTTAATACTATTGACGAGGTACCAATATTCTTCTGTCGTTCGCCTCAAAATGTGGCTGTACTAGATCAACTGTGAAACCAAGAATCCCTCATGGATCAGCAAAAAATTGAACTTTAAATCGGCAACGGTCTCCACAGTTGATTAGAATATATATCCCATTCTAGTATGTGCGGGTTCAGCCAACTCAAGGGGTCTGGATTCGATTCCCGGCCGCTTTGGAGGATTTTCTCCACTCAGGGACTGAGCATTTTGTTTTACTTATGTTCGTATAGTCGCAAATGACATTTCATTGTTGAGATGGCTGTATGGCCAATAAATAGAAGAAAAAAAGATGTCAACAACCAGACGATAACTATGAATCTAGCATATTGTCAAAGGTTGAAACTGCAATAACCAAAATTTTCCTTAGAGGTATTTTACAAAAGACTGTTGACATGGATAACTTGTACAGCCAATTACAAAAGTGAACCACTGATACCGTCTCAATAAAGCAATCATTACCATCATTCGATAATGAAATTTTGAAAATTAAAGACAAAGTTGGTGATATCATGATGGAGTAAGAACCAAATGTATCAAAAAGCACTGAAGATATTGAAATATCTCTAAAACTCCACATGTTATCAAAAAAGTTATCATTCCGATTTTTTGTCTGGGAAAGGAACATTCGATGATACCACACTTGACCCGCCACCGTACCCCGTGCGTGGATAGCGGATGGTAACTTTGAAATCTTCAATGGGAGCCCCCGCGTTTTACCGCAGATTACGATTCTACGGTAAAATCTAAGTATTTTCTTCGTTTCGCCACAGATGTCGCTGTAATCGGAGGAATAGAAATAGATACAAAATCGTAATTTACAACATAGCACTCAGTAGCACTTTAATATCCAGTGGCACGTGGGACACCACCTCCATGCTGCGATGGTAGGACAAGTCAGATTTCAGATCTTCTAATAAGAAACCCCATTCGGTAGGTTGTATTCTTCTTACATATCGAATTGGGGACTATTCGATGCGCCACTGCGGCCGTGGCTCGAGGCGAACGCTACTCTACTTTTTAATTAGAGTAAGTGTTCAAACCTAGTACCGCCAACTTCAATACACTTAGTGGTCCGCTTTTCACATGACTGTCCACAGGACAGAAGCATATCTGTAGGAATGTCAGCACAGGCGTTTCTGACGCGGTCGACCACGTTTTTTACGGCCTGGTACACCTTATCTTTCAAATAACCCCACAGAAAGAAATCCGGCGGCCTATCAGGCCAAGCAATAAGGCCACATTATGCCGATACACCGACGAGTGTAAACACGGTCTAATACCTCGCGGACTTCAATTGCGTAATGCGCTGGACAACCGTCTTGCTGAAACCACATACGTTGTCCAAAGTCGAAGGTAACATGCTGCAGTAGTACCGGCAGTTGTTGTTCCAAAAACTTTCGGTATTTGCGTCCATTCAACGTGGCGTGAATAAAATACGCACCAAAGAGTTTGTTCCCCATGATGCCAACATATACTTTAACCGATCATGGACGTTAACCAACCCTAACCCGTAACCAGTGGGGATTGTCCAGACTCCAGTAACGCATGTTATGCCGATTAACACAACCACGATTTTAGAATGTAGACTCGTGGGAAAATAGCAGTTCGGCAAAGAACGGGGGTTCGTTTGCAGAAGTCCTTCATGCATTGACACCTGGTATGGATGATACTTATGGCGATACAGTATTGTGACTATACGATTTACGGACATACCGGAATCGCTGTATAGTTGCTGGGTGCGTATCCGTGGGTTGGGGTGCAGTACCGGTAGTACAGCTGTTTAATTAGCTTCTACTGTAACACGTTTGCTTTGTTTCCTTTTTCTGGTCTGTATGCTGCCATCAGAGACAAAGGCGTTCACAGACGTGTAAAAGAACGAACGAGAGCTTGCTGTCTTTGGAAAACGCTCAGCATACAAGGCCATAGAAGCCTTAACATTTCTCCTACGTTCTCCGTAAATCGGATCGTTTCAAATTTTTCTTCTGTGGTTGCGACATTCATCGTCCACTTGCGCGTCTGTTCTCCTTATGATAGGTAGGTGTGTAACACGTCTATATTTCTATTGTATATTGTCAGACCACAATTTATGAAAGATGTTTATATTTTATTAATAAGATTAAGTAGGAATAATTAATATTGGTCATGTTGGAAATAATTGTGGTCACAGGGAATGTCTGCACCAAAGTATTTTTGTATTTTTGGCAGGAAATACCTCACACTGATATAATTTTAAAGAGGGCGGGAGAGACCGCGTGTGGATACATTTTAAGAAAAGAGCGGGAAAGACCGCGCATTGATACATTTTGTAATGGTAGCAGGGATTGTCTGCACCAGAAAGCATTGTTGGCGGGAGGGACCGCACTTTAGCGTTCTTAGGAAGTCAGTAGTAAACGACAAGTGAAGCGAGTCGGTAGCAGGTCTGAAGCGAGAGGTTGAGAGGAGCGGTGTGTCTGCCAGCCACCAGCTATGATTTACAAGAGATTATAAACGGATGTACAGAGACATCAGCAAACTGTTATCATAAGAGAAACAAATATATTGAATTATTATTATCATTATTATTTTTTTTTAGAAACTCAAGACTACTGGAGGTATGTTTGCGCAATGCTAGTTGTAAGATTATTGTATAAATAAGTCCCATTTGAACATTTGTAAAATCATTTAATTCAGAATATAATTAATTTTTGCTAGCAATATTGCATTACTGATTATAATCCATCCCAAAAACCATCAACGTAAAACTTCGCAAAATTTTATTATTGTCAAGAAAAAGTTTAACTATGAATTACGTAACAAATTAATTAAAGAATAACGTCAGCTTTGCTATTAAAGAATAACGTCAGCTCTGGTAATAAATACAGCCACTTATTATGCCAGCCCACCAGCAGCTAATAGAGTATAGTAAAACAGAGTAAGTATATTCATGTCGCAGTTCGATGTAGCAGTCAGATGGCGATCCAGTAACAGTAAAAAAGGTGAGGAACAGTTTTGGGTTATTGCAGATAACGACTGAGGGCCACGACGACGACACATTCTATGTTTCGTCGAAATAATCAGAAAATCACTTTTAATAAGCAGCAATTAAATATATATGCGAAGATTGAGAAAGAGACTTAATTTCAAAGGGAAGATTTCATTTGTTATTCTTAAGCAAGAGATAGAAATGCTAAGGGAAGGTTTCATAGGTTATTGTAGAAGGGAAGGTTGCGTAACAAAAGAGATATAGAGGAGACGCGAAGGTTTCAGGTGTGCAGGCAAAAAACACTGCAATACTGTAATGTCTTGAGCCGCTATCCGTTCTACGACTGCACGTTACGCCAGCTCCGGTCGCAGTGTGTTGCCTGTTGTAATAAGTCGTAGTTCGCTATACGACCACAATGCCTCAACGAGTAGTCCCCTTTTCGATATGTAGGAGGAACACAACGTTGTGTACGGGGTTTCCATTTCGGAGCTATGAAATACCGGCCTGACCTATCCTCACAGCGTGGAGGTGGGGTCTCACGTGCCATTGTACATTCAAGGGCCATTGAGCAGTATGTCGTCAGTTAGAATTGTGTACCTATTTCTGTTCCTCCGACTACAGCGCCGTCTGTGTCGAAACGAAGAAAATGCTTCATACAAACCGTATGCAGATTTTTCCATAGAATAGTAATCTGCAATAAAAAAAAGATTTCAATGTTGTCGCCCCCCCACCCACGCACAGGATGGGGTGGCACGTCTGTTGTGGTATCGTTGGATATCCCTCTTCGAGACAAACAAATTCGAATTCAAACTTTTCTGATTCTATGCGTAGCTTTCGAGATACTTCAATGTCTTCAGTTAAAATGAATACCCTGTATAACAAGGAATGTAGCAGCAAAGGAAGTATGTTACATCATAATTCAGCAGAGCAAATAGAGCTTTGAATTCTCCAGCCCCTTGTTGCCCTCTGATTTACTTGTCCAGCACTCTTCCATTCACTGAAAAATAAATTTCCTGAAAAACTTATTTCTGTGCTTGTACAGTTTTACCCATTTGCGTAAACTGAGCTAAGTTAAAACATAACTACAAATATTCGTTTGGAAAATAAAAACCGCCTTTTCTTGCTGCAGTGTATTTTATTTCTTCCAAACGCGTTTTGCCTTTTACTTTAAGGCATCTTCAGTGGAATCTAGAGTGATAAAGTTCTGTTCTGATATGCGATATTTGTAGATTATATACCAGTTCACGTCCAGTGTTTTACGTAAGTAAGTGATTACCTACAGGTCCTTGTGTTTTGGGTTGCCATCTGCATTTCCTCTCATCTGGTTCATACTGGAGGTCTCACTACAACTTCACTTACGACCCGTAAGCCCGTTTTCATGTTGTGAACTTTTTTCTTCACAATATTCATATTGTTTGATCTAATTGCTATGGAGCATTATTAATCTTCTATTACTAGTTGTAGATATGGTGGCTACGTAAACTTGTTAGAACTACAAATCATTTACCCTCGAAATGATTTTCAAGAAATGAAATGTGCAGTAGCGCCGAAGTTTTTAATTGAAAATAACCCACAACAACATTTTTTGACGTTATGAAATTGTTTAACTTGGGGGCTGCTATACAAGTGACAAGTGTGAAGCAGAGCTGTGTTACTCCACTTTGTGCTTCAGAAGTACCGTATATGAAGGCAGGCTGTCTACTCTTGCTCTGCTATCTACTGAAAAGTAAATGATCCACAGGCCTGCAGATTTCAACGAGGTAGTCATATAGAGATTCGCCACACGATGGACTTTCTCTTTAAATATACGTCTACAGCAGATTCAACACAATGAGCGTCGTCGGTCTCATTTCGCTGTAATCTTAGATCTCCAGAAATATTTTTAGTAATTAGAGAATTAAATTATTTGGAAAGGTATACTTGCCTAATGCAGTAAAATTAGTGAACACCCAGTTGTTTTAGACAGCAGCCGCCACTGAACACGTTTGCATCTGCTATTGGTGAACACGTTCCTCCCTACAAGTCGTTTGTTTTTCCTCAGCTCGATGGAATCAACCATGATGACAATGCAATATGTCACACAGCTCACGGTGTAAGTGCGTGGTTCGAATAACACCAAGATGAGTTTACCGCACCTCCACTCCCCCCTCCTCCTCCTCCTTCTCCTCCTACTCCTGGCTTCGAAACATCCCGGATTTAAACCCGATCGACGGCCAGTGGGACCACCACCATCGCGCTGTTCGCGCCATGGATCCTCAACCGAGAAACCTGGCGCAGCTGACCACGGAACTGGAGTCTCCACGGCTCCACATCCCAGTCAGAATCTTCCAGGACCTCACTGATTCTCTTTCTACATGTCTCGCAGCGGTCCATGTACAAAAGGTGGTTGTTCAGGCTTTTGACAGGGGGTCACTTGAATGTGGCTGGACAGCGTATAGCCGTCCGTTATGGGCGAGCGACTCTAGGCGCTTCAGTCGGGAACCACGCTGCAGCTACGGTCGCAGGTTCTAATCCTGTCTCGGGCACGGATGTGTGTGATGTCCTTAGGTTAGTTAGGTTTCAGTAGTTCTACGTCTAGGGGACTGATGACCACTAGTGCTTAGAGCCATTTTGACAGTGTATATATTCGCTAATGAAATACGTCACAATTAATCCATCACAGTTTCGGAAGAATAGTGATGTTCACAAACCTGCAACGCTAGAGGAAATAATGACCTTTACTACCAATCGCCAGCCGATGTGGCCGAGCGGTTCTAGGCGCTACAGTCTGGACCCGCGCGACCACTACGGTCGCAGGTCCGAATCCTGCCTCGGGCATCAATGTGTGATGCCCTTGGGTTAGTTAGGTTTAAGTAGTTCGAAGTTCTAGGGGACTAATGACCTAAGATGTTAAGTCCCATAATGCTCAGAGCCATTTTTACTACCAATCATTAAATCTGTCAGCGGCTCAGAAAGAAGTTCAGTTAAGCAAAACAATTTTTGAGCGTTTGTCCAATAACTTGAAATAACTGACAGGTGGCAAAATTTTTTTTTACATGTAACCTAAACTATCTTACGGAACAACTGCACACATGAATTTTGATTAAAAGCCGGTACCTTGTAGAAAAACCAAATTTCAAATGCAGTTGTATGAGAAGAACTGAAAAATAAAATGTTTATTAACGTTAAAACCAGTCAGGTATATATGTTCTGTAAAAGCACTCGTTCCACATCATTTAGACCAAATAAACGTTCAAATCATCTGGAACGTGAAATTAGCTAACGAACTGTTAACTGCCGAATTGGTTCCCGTGAAGTTTTAACGGTGATTTTTTCAGAAAGACATGTTTAATATCTTTTGATTTCCCGTTTAGGGCGAGGTGTAAGTCGTTTAGGATAAAATTCCGTTTCAAGAACTCGACTTCCTATGTGCCACAGTCGGATTCCTTTTCTCTTTGCAAACAATTTTGAACCGTATGTCAAATTCAAGCAAAACGTCGTTGCGCATTTTTGTCATTCGCATCCCAATTAATTTTCATCTATTTCTACTACTACATGATTACTCTACAGTTTGCCGGCCCGAGTGGCCAAGCGGTTCTAGGCGCCACAGTCTTGAACACCGCGCGACCGCTACGGTCGCAGGTTCGAATCCTGACTCGGCCAGGGATGTGTGTGATGTCCTTAGGTTAGTTAGGTTTAAGTAGTTCTAAGTTCTATGGGACTGATGACCTCAGAAGTTAAGTCCCATAATGCTCAGAGCCATTTGAACCATTAATCTACAGTTTATACTCAAGTTGCTGGCAGAGGGTTACTCGAATCGCTTTCACCCTATTTCTCTGTCGCTCCACCCTCGAAAAGTACGCAAGTAAAACGAACACTAAAACCTTTCCATGCGAGCTCTGATTTCTCCTATTTTATTGTGATGATGTTTTGTCTCCATATTGGTGGGCCCCAAAAAACGCTTTCTCTCTTTTCTAGAGAAAAGCGTCATGAGAACTGACACACTCCGCACCCGGTACCTTTGTACCTATCGCTAAAGGCTCTAGTAGCGAGCGACAGAGGAAACGGAATGAGGATGCCATTATGCCAATGTTCTGTTAAGATTCGCATCAGCTTTGTCCATAGGACAGCACCAAAATAGTCAGAGCGTCCAGGAAACGACAGTATATCCCGTTAACAGCGTGACAAATCTAAGTTACGAAGGAACCGATAAAGCCACATTATTTCTCGTCGCATCGGCAGTGCTACTTATGCAGTTTAGTAGAACCATATACAATAATTTTAATATATGTGTGAGAATTCTGCACTGAATCAAATGTCTGTACCGCAAATTCGAGCAGTGGAGAAGCGTACCCTCTTACCTCCACCTCTTTGCGGTCGCCTGCAGTTGCCAGTACCAAAATGCAGAAGATATACCTCAACAATATTTGAAATTTTGTTGGAATTTGGGCACACTCCGTAATGCTAGATTTCAAGCATCCTAGAGTGCCGATTATTACCAATTTATTCTTTGAGCGTTGGGAAGTTTGTGTCGCAACACCGAAAACAAATCAAGACTTTTGTGAGTTAAAGGGTGACCTCTCGTTGAGTAATATTTGGCTATCGTTCACTAGAATTGCGGAACCCCTGGAAACAAATAAGTCGCTCTCAATCAGTAATGCAACACATTTCTTTTCTCGGCAAATTCTGGTTAAAAAATGCGGATTTGTTGTGGGACATAATGAAATACTCGCATTTCCGATTCAGCACCTATAGTTTCACGAAATTCCAATAGCTGGCGGCGCTGTACGTAGCCTAGGTGCGTTCCAAGCAGAGAGGTGTCACTGAGTTTCTTTTGAAAGAAAACTAGAGCATCGCAGATATTCATAAGCGCTTGCACAATGTGTACGGAGACCTGGCAGTGAACAAAAGCACGGTAAGTCGTTGGGCGAGGCGTATGTCATCATCGGCATTGTTGCGCAAATCTCTCAGACCTCCCAACTGCCGGCCACACCACCTCTCCTCCGAAGAAAAAGTTCAAAGCCCTACCCTGAACAGGTAAAGTCATGAAGACAGTCTTCTGGGATACTACAGCAGTTATTCCGTTTGATGTCCTTCCTCATCTACTCACTCTCCTATACAAGTATTGGAAGTTTGTTGCTGGTATTTTCGAACACCCTGTCTTATTTTTGCGGACTTTCAGTAGCTCGTGAAAAGAAGAGTCCACTGTTTGCTAGCGTAGTTCAAAATGTGAACAGCTTATTAATTATTACAGGTGTAAGAGCAGATTTCAGTTTAGTTTTGGGTTCAAAATTAGGCGCACAGATCACGAGAACAGCATAATTTGGAAATATTTTGACCTGCGTGAGTGTCCGTGTCTTCTGTCGCATGTGATTGCAATACTGTTGGACGTGGAAGGGCTGAATAATTTCCATCTACATCTACACTCCGCCAGGTACCTTATGATCTGTGGCGCAGCGTACTTTTGTCTAGAAATATCATTTCCCTCTTTTCCGTTTCTAGTCGCGAATGTTGCTCGAGACGCACTTTTGATGGTAAGTATCTGTGAGATGTCGAACCTCTTCAATTTTACTTTCATCATCGTTTCACAAAATATACGTCAGAGTAGTGGTAGACAACCTGGTCCTTACCGCAAACTAGTGCCCGTTCCAGATTTCGTGGTGGGCGGAAGTCGATAGCGGTTTTAAAAACCATTTCGTTAAGTTTTCGTAAAACTTAGACATAAAGTGTTTTGTAAATAATTATTATTATACGCCTTAATTTGCTATAACTCTGCCGTAGAAGTTTTATCACGTAAAGTTACTTCCCTACTTTATAAATGACCTTTGCTGTGAGACTGGTGGGCGATAAGAAAATTTTACTGCTAACAGAGATCAAAAAGCGGGCTGTACGTGAGAAAGGTTGACTACCCATGCGTTAGAGGAAATAATATTTTGGTGGGTGCTTCTGGGAATGTACGCTCTCGGAATTTTAGCAATAAACCAGTCCATGTTGCGCTTCTACTCCTGGAGTCGGATTACCATTTATCAGCCTCCATTACTAGCATTCGACTAACAAAAGCAGAGAACGTAGTGGCATAAATTTCGGAATCACCAGCGTGCGCATTAATATCTTGGATTAAAATCTAAACCTGTGTACACTGTCCCACGTAGTGATGGCAGGTAACACTGTTGATGGTGAATCGTTTATCAGACATGAATATTAAGGTCGGCGCTCCTCTTACATTCTGTGACAGGAGTAAATTCCGGCTCCAGGTATCTATTTCTTACTTCTTTTAGCTTCCTCCTCTGCCACAGTGACACAAATACAAAACCACACAGTTCAAGGACTCGGGACAGTCATTGCACGATCCAGATACACAGTGGGCACTACATTACAGGCCGAAGAAACGAAGTGGCAAATTAACTCCAGTAGTCCACAACCGCAATACCGGCTTCCTGCATTGCTCTCACATCAGTAGCATTGAGATTGAGTTGCATTTTCGTTGGAACCACGGTGCTTGTTTCTAATTTTGTCTTTGTCATTTTTTCAGCTCTCTGCGGGCGAGTGAGCGAGCAATGGCCCAGTCAAATGCAGAAAGATATTTCTCAAGCGATTTCTATTAATTTGATAGGTGTTTGACCTTTTAAACTACAGTGCCCAATTGAAGCTCTCAGGAGGGGAGGAGGAAGTGAATTGAAGCGTTACTGGGTGAGACGATATGCGATGTTATTTTAGTGAAACGTTGCTGGGTGAGAGGATATGCGATGTTATTTTAGTGATTACAAAATGAAGTCAAATGAATAAAAAACTTGGATGCATGCACTGATTCGGTTGGAAAGAGTGTCATAAAGTGGTTGTATCCTCTAGTGAGACACGCTGTCTCACAGCTGCTGTAACTGATCCTGTATACGGGCAATGGACTGGAGATGACGACCGATCAGGTCCCGCGTATGTTATATAATAGGACAGATCTGGCGACGTTGCTGGCCACGAGAGTAGCTCATCATCACACAGACAGCTCGTAGGGACAGGTGCCATGTGTGCTATGTATGGACGAGCATTGTCCTGTTGAAACATGCCATCATGATACTGTCGCATGAGAGGTAACACACGAAGTCAAAGGATGTGCGTTACGTACTGTTGTTCTCTGAATAATTACCAACGGTGACTTGAAAATCACACGACTCCATCTTTCGGCTAATACTACGTCTTGAGATATTCAAAAAAGAATGGACAGTCTCAGTTACAAAATGATTTTCTATTTATTTAATTTGTGACGTGTTTCACTCTCACAGGAGCATCATCAGACATTGGGTAAAAACACTCGAGGACCATTTTCAAGTGTACAGAAAGTCTCGCAGTCACAAAAAAATGCAAGTCATCCAATAAAATACACTGGACGTATCCACCTGTGTTTACGCGTACTAGCAGTTAACACAGTGCGGGGCATGTTTACAACATAGGCTAGGTCCATAAAGCGTCCTTATGGTACATTTTTAAGCCTACGGACTGTGTCTTGTAAATCTTATTGGCTGACGTGCCACGTCTGGCAACTTCAGGACTTTCAGTACACTTTCCAGTGGTCCTCGAGTATTTTTACCCGATGTCTGATGATGCTTCTGTGAGAGTGAAACGCATCATAAATTAAATAAATAAAAAACCTTTTTGCAACCGAGACTGCCTATTCTTTCTTGAACCGTGGCTTTAAGTCATACTCGATGACTCCTCATACAATGACTCCATGACCCTACACCGCTATGCCTCTCCAAGACACTGGAAGAAACGGATCTCTTCAAATGTCGCCCCCATAGTCGCCGACGATGGTCATCCGGGATAGTGCAGAACCGCGATTCAGCGCGTCGCCATTCTTCAGAAGACATTATCATTCCAAATGCTGTCGTTTGTAACGTGGTGTTAACGGCAGCCTGGAGCGGTAAGTCTCCCAGTCTGGCTGCTAAGACTCTCGGACCAGTAGTAATGGATGACACACAATGTTTCAGTGACTCCACTGCCAGCTCTCGGATGGCAGACACAGATGTGGTTACGATGGGCTTGGTGCATAATATGGCAGTCCTCCCTTGTAATGGTCGACCGGAACATTGAATATTGTTCTCTAGTTCCCATGCTTTCGAACATCGGGCCATAGTCACTTCAAAATTCTACACAAATACGGATGTTGCATAATTGCACCAACCGTCCCACAATGAAGCCCCTTTCAAACTCCATTAGCTAACGATAACGCTGTCTCACACAAGAATGTGGAATCTCCGTGTCCTTCACTGTGAGCACTCAACATCCGAAGCCGTTCACGCACTTTATGTGTTCTACCAGACTTGGTAACAACACTAAACATGAACAGCCCTAATGAACGCTGATGACCATTCTACATGTCGCAGGAACTGCAACACTAAACATTTATACACTGTCCAGTCGCGCGTACGTGTACGAAGTTAGATTGTCGTCCGACCATGTCTTGTGGGTGTATCACGTTTTTCGTTAGGCACTGTATTAACTAACTCTCGAATGACGTTATTTCCTAAATCTGATAGTAGTATTTTTATACTCTCGAATGAAGTTATTTCCTAAATCTGATAGTATTTTTATATTCTCTTGGTTCTCAACTGCGAATAGGCCATCTGAGGGCCACGTTCTAATTTCAATGAAGGAGCCGGACGAAAGTTTACCGCCACAAATGAAAAACCATTGAGCGTTCACGTGAAATGATTCTCTTAGGCGATTAACTATTGGCGAAGTGGCACATCATCTGAAAATTAGTCACGGTTCTGCCTACGAAATCAACAACAATAGACTTGGGTTTCATATAGTTTGTGCAAGATGGGTCCCAAAACAACTCACACAGTTGCATAAACAAACGTGCTTGGACATCTGCAAGAAAACATTTGAATCGCTATGGTAACGAAGGGGACAACTTCTTAGACAGGATCATTACTGGTGACGAAACGTGGATCCATCATTACCAGCCGGAGAGTAAACGGCAGAGTATGGAATGGTAACATCCAAATTCGCCGTGCAAGAAAAAGTTCAAGACCCAACTGTCCGCAGTAAAACTGATGATTACGGTTTTTTGGGACGCACGATGTCCAGTACTGGAAAATTATGGGGAAAGGGGCGCAACAATAAACAGTGTACGTTGCAGTGAGATGCTTACTGCCAGGCTAAAGCCTGCAATTCGAAGCAAACGCCGAGGATTGCTGTCAAAAGGTGTTGTGTTGTTCCACGACAATGCCCGTCCGCATACTGCTGCCCACACTGCAGGAACGCTCCAGAAACTCAAATTTGAAGTACTGGATCATCACCCATATAGTCCCGACCTAGCCCCTTTTGACTATCACTTGTTCGGTCCACTCAAACATGCATTAGGGGTCCTCGATTTGCCTCGAACGAAGTAGTGAAAGAAGTGGTGCATTCCTGGCTCGCAGCTCAACCGAGAACCTTCTTTTATGAGGGCATCAGGAAGCTTGTACAACGATGGACTAAGTGCGTTGAAACGCAAGGAGACTATGTCGAAAAATGAGTTTCTTGTAAGTTTCCTATTTCATTACAATAACTTTTTATAAATACTTTGCGGATAATAATTGACTCACCCTGGTAGATGAAGAACATCACTTTTTTTCCACTTACCTGCATCTAAACACTTTCCTTCAGAGTTAGAATGAATATAATGTTTTCAATTGATGGAGGAAGAAACAATTTTAAAGGTGAGTATTTTGCATTTGTAATCTGAGAAGTGCATACCTGTCGGTTCTGGAGTGCTACATGCCATCCCTGTTGAGGTACGGGTTCCGTGGTTGATTCAATCAATTTATCCTTTGAAATCAGAATTGCATTGTTCCCC
This sequence comes from Schistocerca americana, assembly GCF_021461395.2. Taxonomy (NCBI): domain Eukaryota; kingdom Metazoa; phylum Arthropoda; class Insecta; order Orthoptera; family Acrididae; genus Schistocerca; species Schistocerca americana. Next base: position 64,150,628 of record NC_060120.1, read on the forward strand.
ATTTTCTGTTCTGATGTATCATCTGTGTCTTCCAGTGACGATAAAGAGATGCATTCTGAAACACGATCTTCATCCTCTGAAACTGTCATCACTACCAAATATGTTCGTCAGCGACTCTGCTATTTCATCATCTTGCAGAGAGGCCATTATCTTCAGAGAAAAAAAAACTTTACAAAATATATCAATTTTAAAGATAGAAAAGAAGTGACCTGAGAATACTTTATAAACTGATTTGGTTATGCTATGTTGTAGTTCACATTATAAGCTCCCTTCTCCTTGGAGATTGTATGGGTTAATTAATGATTATTATGTTACAATCCTCTTGTTGTAGTTGACCGTGTATATCGAGACTTCGTTCATTGTTAAATGCAATGGTGTGGTACTAACTGATGGAGACACATTAAGAACTGGTAAAATTTAATTTATTTCCTTTATCACACTGCACAAACATAAACACACTATTATTCAAACTGTGTGCCACTACTATTAAGCACAGAGTTAAATCCTTCGCTACGCAGCCACCTTTGGCTCACGCACCCTACGCCTTCCACAGCCTCTCAACAATTGCCTCTGCTTGCGACACTCTGCGCCGCTGGGCATTGTCGCCCTCCAAGGAACACCCACATACAGATACTACACACCAGTACCGTCACAACGTCCCAATTGTTCGATAACCTATTTTACAATTTAATACGTAAATTCCTATAGTGAGTAAAGTTAAATGATTAACACAGCATACAGTATTCGTTACTGTCAATGATTGCACAGATAATTTTTTCTATTCCTCCTTTCCTCTTAATTCAGTCGGAGAGTCTTGTTATTGTGACAGCCTGGAGGCCTTTAGCTACCTAGTGAAAGAGATGTTGTTTGATGTTAAAAGCTGTTCTCCGCGCAGTTAAAGAGCAGTGGAAGACAGTCGGCTGTGTCCATCCAGCAGGAGTGTCAAGGAGGTCGTGTGGCGTGCAATAAGTACAACATTTTCCAAGAAGTGAGGAGGAGTCATTCTTAGCCACGATAAGAATCTGAAGGCCTTTTTAGCATTGGGGCAGCTTTTAAATCCACAGAAGGCCTCCTGGGATGCTTCTTAAAATTCCAGTCTCGGATTCTCTGGTTGGCTCATAGTAATTATTTCAGTACAAGGGGCGACTTCCCACTTACGCAAATGTGCAGGGCTTTTGGTTCACCATTACTGAAAATTTGTCATATAGTGGGAGAGATTTTCTGCCTGGGACATGTCTTATTGGTTAACCATCACCAGATCCGCAAGAGCAGGGAAATGTTACACTTGTTTATAAAGCCGGCCGAAGTGGCGCTGCGGTTCTAGGCGCTGCAGTCTGGAACCGCGAGACCGCTACGGTCGCAGGTTCGAATCCTGCCTCGGGCATGTATGTGTGTGATGTCCTTAAGTTAGTTAGGTTTAGCTAGTTCTAAGCTCTAGGGGACTAACGACCTCAGCAGTTGAGTCCCATAGTGCTCAGAGCCATTTTTTGTTTGTGAAGTTGTCTCTGGTTGCAAGTCACAAGGTCTGGTTCAACTGGCCGGCAGGATTTTGACACTGGCAGGACGGGCTAAGTTTGATAGAGTCGAGCTAGGAGGCACTTCAGCTCAAGACACAGCCGGTAACAGACTTGCTTTAAAAATGGTTCAAATGGCTCTGAGCACTATGGGACTTATCATCTAAGCTTATCAGTCCTCTAGAACTTAGAACTACTTAAACCTAACTAGCCTAAGGACATCACAGACATCCACGCCCGAGGTAGGATGCGAACCTGCGACCGGTCGCGCGGTTCCACACTGAAGCGCCTAGAAGCGCTCGGCCACCACGGCCGGCACACTTGCTTTAAGTAGGTCGAAGAGGACACTTCGCCTTAGGACGCCGTGGAGAACACACTTCGCTCTAGGCAGCCGTAGAGAATTTTCGAAGAGAGAAATGTCTTTAAATATGAACAGAGTATAAAGGCTGAAATGAGCTTTGTTTTCAGTCGCTTCTACAGCTTAAGAGTGGTAAACATGCACTGTCATTGCAGCCACTGCGATGAGTCGAGTGAGAAGTTAGTTAATTTGCATCAAAGTTTCATTTCGCAGATCTAATTTTCCCAGGCAGCTACTTGCAACCATCGTACACTTACGCACGAGTATTGGTGTTCGTCTATGTTTTTCCATGATCTTTTCTTTAAATCACAGAGCTGTATTCACAATCATTGGCCGTATAGTTTCAGATTGTGGTTTTATGTATCCACGCACCGAAGCCAAGACCCAGTTTCATTTTTTTCAATCCTTAGGAGACTTATTAAATTTTTATATTCTTGATTCAATGGGTAAAACATGTTTTTAAATTCTATTGGCAACATATATGGTTGCTAGAGTGACCACTTCTTTCCTTTCATAGTCTGATGGTTCCCTTCATTGATACGTCCGTGTGTGTCGTGCGATACCCCTATTTTCATGCTTCACGGGGCCACCCCTAGAAATTTTCACTTTGTAAGACATTATCTGTTGTGTGAGCGTGTTTAAATTTGTGTGATTTTATGGGGGCTTCCCATCCCCTTAGGTCACAGAGGATGTAGCGCCTTACAGCAGAAGACAATGACTTACGCTCCCCCTTCCATCCTTTCCGCAGAAATAGACATCCTGGTGTTCAAAACAGCATTGACTTCACTTCTTTGTGTCCGCCTACTGTGCACATATGCGTTCCATTACTGACAAGCTGAACGTTGTCAGAATTTGCTACAATAATGAAAGTTAAAATACGCAATTTCTAAAAATACGTGAACAGACTGAGAAATATGATTTCTATGAAAGCCAGACTAAAGCTCCAAAATATTTTTTTTTCTGTCAGAATACAGTTCAATAAGGAAAAAATAAATTGAATGACTGGAGTTTATTGAAACCAAATATTTTCAGACTGGTAGACCATCAAGTAATATTGTGAGTGAAAATGGGCCTGAACACCTTACGAAGGTTACAAACAAAAGATACAGAAAGCTATTAAAGGCCTCGGTCTCCAGAAAAATGTGGTTTAGCGATCGAACATTTCTTATTGTGATTCAATAAAAGCCACAGTCTTCAATCGCTTATAGCTCACACATTAGCTTGTCTATGTTCACAAATCGTTTGCAGAATCTCAACAATTTTAATCGCTTGGAATTACACGTTCTTTACGCCACTTTCATACAATGTTTTTCACTGTTGGTCCTTCAGTCGTTCAAATCCTCATTTCCATACATTTGATGTCCAACAAAATTCGGACCAACCTCCCTCCCATCTCAGTCAGACTGTTCTGATTTTACACTGACACTATTCTCTCCGGCAACGACACCCATGAAACAGAAAATACATCACTTGCATACACACTATCATTTCAGATAACATAGGTAATATTAAGTACAGAGAACGAAATAAAAAATATATAAATAAACATGCTAGGGAAATTCTGTAATAGCACCACAATGCGATGATGTTATTTGAGTCAAATATTTCTCGTAACGTATGATTAGTTATATTAGAAGGATAAAAATCAAGAACATACATAACTTCGACCACAGGAATAGTGAGGCTAATCAATTTAAAAGACAGCTCACGAAGGAGCAGAAGTGTAAATGTTTATATGGAGATACAGATTTTATTAAGTGTTTTGGTGGGAAAGAAGAAAGGGTTGGATGATGTAGAAAACTAGCAGATTGCTTACAGTTTTTTCCTTCTTCATTGTTACTTCATTCCTCATTTTCTGCTTATAGAGTCGTAGGTTGTTTCTTATCCTCAGTCGCAGGAATCCAATAAACATGATGAGTATGACGTGCACAAGTTTAATTGTTCATTAGACGTTAGGTGGAAGTTGCGTACCAGACGATGCTGTAGGTACAACTCTAGGTCCTGCTAATGCTGAAGTCGGTTTATGCGCGGGTATTTTTGAGTATATTTGTCCGCTGTAGCAAGAAACCAGGAGAGACACCAGTAGTTTACAGTGTTGTGTAATTATAAACTTAATGCTTTGGACGGTATCAACTGATATACTGGCAATACTTGAATAAAAAGATTGGATTCAAAAGTGCATAACAAGTAAAAAATCGTCGATATGTTCCAACTGAGATAAGATTTAAAGAGCACAATTTGAAAAACGAATCATCCCCACGATTTTCAGCTTGCAGGTTGAGATTTGGACATTAATACTTTCCATTATTGTAATTGTACCAATGAATCGGTCAGAGATCTAAACCATCTGTTGTTTTCTTGTAGCGATTATGAAGTTTCCAGAAAAAAAATTATGCATCAGTTGATCTCACCCACATTTTCAATTATTTCACTTTTCACTAAGAAAAATGTGTAAGTTCTTATAGCAAACATTAAACTGGTATCGAAAAACAGTTTCACTATTTGAATTTTGACTATAATTTATTTTGTAGTTCCTCGGGAGATGATGTACGCTGATTTAACATGTTTCATATAATGCTTCTATTAACATAATGTGAGGATACTGCTCTCAGAGCTCGCCCAGATATCGATATGTACTAACGAGTTGCGAAAGTAAGTAGGATAAAATTCTATCTCTGGCGACAACAAAGATTGGGTTTTGCCTTGGGTGTAGTGGCGTGAGCAGTTGGAGCAGGGGTGGAAGACACGAAAAAATCGATTTAATGACCTTTTTTATTATTTAAATTAATCGAATAATCACATCAATTAATTGTACGATGATAACCGATTTTCAATCAATCGTTATGAGACGTCTTCATTTTTAGGTCTATAAAGTATTTCTCTAAAATTACGTTCTTTTATGATGAAAAGGTTTCTTCAACAAAAAATAAAACAAACTATCACAGTTACACTCACTTTTTTGCAACTTTTTATGAAGTATATATTCAATTTTTTATTTTAGCAGAAATATATATGTTTTAACATTTATTAGTAAAGGTAATGAACATCATTGTTTTTTAGGCCGATGCTAAAGTGAACATCTATACAAGCATCATGAAGTGAACTAAGAAACATGGTTTAAATTACGACACAAGTGACAAGGCTTGGTAAAACCACACCTTAGAGACGCTCATGTTCAAACAAATATGTGACGTTATTTATTTCTGAACTGACACACGAACACACGACTTCATCAAGTCACATGAAAGGCCAGTCCATTCGGAGCGATCTGTCTGTGCAGATATCGGTGTTTGAAATGAATAGCCGCAGATCTCGTGCGTCCATACAACACCACTTCTATCTACTGCTGGCCCACTGTATGTCGGTCTGGAAAGAACTTTCAGTGGCTAGCGGCTACCGCCTCATAAATTATATTTTGAAGGTTCGCTTGGTGTTGAGCACTTTCACAAAGAAAAATAACACTAGTAGTCAAAAGCTGTAGCAAAAACTTCCAGAAGTGACAGCATGTTTACAAACAAAATTCAGTGGTCAAAGTATTGGAAAGAGCAAAACATTCATACTTACGCCTGAGGTTTTGTGGAGCGCGTATCAGGCTCCACGCACACCACCTCTGAATTAACTGAGCGCTCCGTTAATTCGGAATGATTGCCAGAAATGCGATGTGTCGATGTGTCGGACAGAGCCAGGATGAGGATGTTTTACCAAATTAGCCAACCGCTAATGACGGAAAACTTGCTGTCAGCCTGCCTGCTAACTTCGTAATTCCCCTCCCCCCCCCCCCCCCCAATTTGTTATACAGTGTATTTCCAGTCAGCAGCTGATGTTGGAAAATCACGCCATATACGTGCTTTACAACTGATGTTCAAAACTATGTTCGCGAACTTTTTCATAGTTTCACATTTCTAATTATTAAACGAGGAAAATGTTTAAAATACCTCAAAAAGTTGTTTTCGCTGTAAACTGAAAAGGAATAGTGATTAAATTTTTTACATACATTAAGAAAAGTGGGTTGACACAGTTTCGGCTGCCCATTATAGCATAGGATAGCCTAATTCGTTTCAATTCCGATTGATATGTGTTACTGCATTTCGATGAACACAATAGTAGACTCTGTTAATTTCATGTCAGTTCTCAGTGTATATTTCTTACTTGAGATTAAGGCTGTATTTATGAGTGTTGCATTGGTAGCCGCCCCATACGCAATTGTCTGTCTGCGCACATCACATTTGCGCAGACGGACTGTACAGTATGGACAGGATGTTTGCACAATCTGACGAGTGCGCAAACCTGGAAGTAGGAACTGGAGATTTGAGCAAAACTGCTCAAATCTATGGATGCAACTGTCAGCTGCGTAGACAATCGCAGCGTGCGAACACGAGATCACCGCAGACTGGCGCACAAAACGTGTTTGAGTCAGCTATTTTTTCAGTCCATTATTTCTTGTTTTTGAGTACACAATGAATACTGAAATGTTTCATGCGTGTAACTGCTTTAGGGAGTTAACCGCTGAATTTATTGAAATATATAGGAGTAGCATATGTTTGTGGAAAGTTAAAACCATTGTTTATAGCTATCGAGGTAATAAAGCAGCTGGTTATAATTCTGTAATAGAAAAGACAATATTAAAACTAAACCTTTTGATATAGACCATGAATCACATAGACCATGAATCAAGCGTTCAGAATGGAGCTTTATATTCCGGTGCAAAAGTTTATCATACGTTGCTGGTAGACCTCAGGGAGCAAAATAAAAATCGTCATATGTTCAGAAACAATGTGTAAGATACTTCATGATTCCCTCTTACAATTTATTATAATATATGGACTTCAAAACATGTCTCCAAATGCAAACGCATTATCTGTAATTTGTCACAGTTCATTTGTGACATAATTGAGATATTCTACTTGTCTTTGTGAAATCCTTCTTCAACATAGTGTACATAGATTCCCATATGTCAGGTATTATTTCGCTCAATGCTTGTTCGAACATTTCTGTCGAAAATTCTAAATCTTTCTAGTTTCTTTCCTGTTGCCAGGAGTCGCAATGCCTTAATCCGCCCTCTATGTGCTGAAATTACTCTCATACGAGTATTTTGCCTTTTTGTATGAGGAGTTGCGAGCATCAGTGGATATTTATATGTCTCCATGTTCATTTGCCACAATTTCGGCAGTCTTTTGGTTCACCGAGTAACTCGCGAAATAAACTAATTCCTTGCGTAAATACTGCAGTCTCTTAAGGAACCACAGGCTTGACCTTTTAGATCTTTATTTACGATTCTGACGCCTTGTTAAAATTTCTTTAAGGATAGCGGCGAACGTATACCATAGTACAACTTCCTGCACTCTAAGGCAGCTTCCTGAGCTGAAATATCCTTTGCGAGACAGTAGCCGCTTCCCGCTGAAATTATTTCCCAGAAAGACAGTTGGCGGGCTAGCAGTGCATTAAAAGTGCGACCTTTGGACTCATGAATTTACGTCATGCACCGTCATCTGATCAGCTAGATGGTTACACGTGTAGCGGCATTAAGAGCGCTACTGTTTCATCACCGATGTTGGCAGCACTCGTAAACAGAACTCAGTCGACACGAAATATTTCGACTTGCGCCAACGTGACAGATAAGCACTAGGGTACGGACTTCTTTCCATAACCAATAGACAGTAAGTCAACACTCAACAGGCTTTAAAAAGGAAAAATTGAAATAATTAATCGTAAGTACACTACTGGCCATTAAAATTTCTACACCACGAAGATGACGTGCTACAGACGCGAAATTTAACCGACAGGAAGAAGATGCTGTGATATGCTAATGATTAGCTTTTCAGAGCATTCACACAAGGTTGGCGACACCTACAACGTGCTGACATGAGGAAAGCTTACAACCCATTTCTCATACACAAAGAGCAGTTGACCGGCGTTGCCTGGTGAAACATTGTTGTGACGCCTCGTGTAAGGAGGAGAAATGCGTACCATTACGTTTCCTCGGATTGTAGCGTATCGCGATTGCGGTTTATTGTATCGCGACATTGCTGCTCACGTTGGTCGAGATCCAATGACTGTTAGCAGAATATGGAATCGGTGGGTTCAGGAGGGTAATACGGAACGCCGTGCTGGATCCCAACGGCCTCGTATCACTAGCAGTCGAGATCACAGGCATTTTATCCGTATGGCTGTAACGGATCGTGCAGCCACGTCTCGATCCCTGAGTCAACAGATTGCAAGACAACAACCATCTGCACGAACAGTTCGACGACGTTTGCAGCAGCATGGATTATCACAGACAGGAGCGCCTTCGATGGTGTACTCAACGACGAAACTGGGTGCACGAATGGCGTAACGTCATTTTTTCGAACGAATCTAGATTCTGTTTACAGCATCGTGATGGTCGCATCCGTGTTTGGCGACATCGCGGTGAAGATACATGGGAAGCTTATATTCGTCATCGCCATACTGGCGTATCACCCGGCGTGATGGTATGGGGTGCCATTGGTTACACGTCTCGGTCACCTCTTGTTCGCATTGACGACGCTTTGAACAGGGGACGTTACATTTCAGTTGTGTTACGACCCGTGGCTCTACCCTTCATTCTATCCCTGAGAAACCCTACATTTCAGCAGGATAATGCACGACCATATGTTGCAAGTCCTGTACGGGCCTTTCTGGATACAGAAAATGTTCGACTGCTGCCCTGGCCAGCACGTTCCCCAGATCTCTCACCAATTGAAAACGTCTGGTCAATGGTGACCTAGTAACTGGCTCGTCACAATACGCTAGTCACTACTCTTGATGAACTGTGGTGTCGTGTTGAAGCTGCATGGACAGCTGTACCTGTACACGCCATCCAAGCTCTGTTTGACTCAATGCCCAGGCTTATCAAGGCCGTTATTACGGCCAGAGGTGGTTGTTCTGGGTACTGATTTCTCAGGATGTATGCACCCAAATTGTGTGAAAATGTAATCATATGTCAGTTCTAGTATAATATATTTGTCCACGAATACCCGTTTATCATATGCATTTCTTCTTGGTGTAGCAATTGTTAATGGCCAGTAGTGTATAATGAATTATGTAAAATTGACTGACTTGAAAGAAATATCAGTGTATCCATAATACAGCAGCAGAATAGTTGTCATTAATACATTAACTGCAAATAATAGTCCACCCCTTTGAATGAGTCGGTTGGTAGAGTCGTCGGTGAGCAGTAGTAGTGAGTCACTGTGCGGGTCGGTCACGAGGATTTGACTCTGATATCACTGGCCTACATACAGTAACAAAGCTGACGGTGGGAAGTAGTTCAAGGTTTAATTAAATTGCTAACCAAATAGCTCAGTAAAAAGCAGAGCCATCAAGCATTCTGCGATATTTCGCTATAGTGGAGATAGCTAACATCAGTAGATCGTTATCATCAATCGGAAACCTTGTGGAAGGCAATTAAATTTAGCCGTTCGTATCGCATCCCTATTTAGGACAATAAAGAAAAAAATGTGTACAAAACGGCAAACTACGAGAGTATAACAGAAGGAACGTTATACTGTGTTACTCTTAGTTCGCTTAGTTAAAGATGTTTACGAAAAACTGACTGTAAAAATTTTATTTAACTTCTTTTAAAAAAATATGTACAATAACTAAGATGAACTTCAACAAAAGCAAAACGAGGATAATGGTATGCAGTCGAATTAAATCGGGTGATCCTGAGGGAATTAGATTAGGAAATGAGACGCTTCAAGTAGTAAAGGAGTTTTGCTATTTGGGGAGCAAAATAACTGATGATGGTCGAAGTAGAGAGGATATAAAATGTAGACTGGCAAAGGCAAGGAAAGCATTTCTGAAGAAGAGAAATTTGTTAACATCGAGTATAGATTTACGTGTCAGGAAGTCGTTTCTGAAAGTATTTGTATGGAGTGTAGCCTTGTATGGAAGTGAAACGTGGACGATAAGAGAACAGAAGCTTTTTAAATGTGATGCTACAGAAGAATGCTGAAGATTAGATCGGTAGATCACATAACTAATGAGGAGGTATTGAACAGAATTGGAGAGAAGAGAAATTTGTGGCACAACTTTACTAGAAGAAGGGATCGGTTGTTAGGGCATATTCTGAGGCATCAAGGGATCAACAATTTAGTATTGGAGGGCAGCGTGGAGGGTAAAAATTGTAGAGGGAGACCAAGAGATGAATACACTAAGCAGATTCAGAAGGATGTAGGTTGCAGTAGGTACTGGTAGATGAAGAAGCTTGCACAGGATAGAGTAGCATGGATAGCTGCATCAAACCAGTCTCTGGACTGAAGACCACGACAATAACAACTAGAATGCGTTGCTATCAGGAAACAAATGGATGGCCGAAGCCGATGGAAATTGCAGTACAATGAAATAAATTAGAAACATGTTGGCGGTGAATTTAAGGATGTAGTCAGAGTGGCGCAGAAGTCATAGAGGGATGAAACTGTACTGGAAAGGATGTGTGTCTGAAAGAGTATGTAGTGTGGCTATCAAAAATGGAGAACGCGGCAGTGTGGCTTAGCTCGAGAGCACTGAATGCGGTGTAGTGTTATAATGGGGAGCCGATTTAAACTGCCACCGTAGATGGTGTACGTATGACGGAGGAAGGGGGGGGGGGGGAGAGAAGGAATTGAGTAGAATTTGTAGAATTTTGGGCCAAGTCGCTCTTTCTTGGGATTCGTATTTTTATGTCTTTATTTCAGTACTCGACCGTTTTAGCGATAGACCAGCAGTAAAGAATACGATTTACAAATATAACGGCGCAACAGCTGTCACGATGTAACTCAAATGCTGCAGGTAACATTGAAATATGACGCATTTCGGAGAGGGATCAGTGCGCGTGTTCCCGCGGTCGTTCGGCTTAAACAAGCAAAGACCGTAAAGTCCAGGCATGTGGCGCCGCGAGCGGTGATTCCCGCGATGGCGGACCAGAGTTATTGTTTAGCGGCGCAGGTGTTAAAGAGCGGGGTCGCCGTGCGGCGCTGCGTGCTGCTTGCGAAATGCAGGCGAGCATTTGTTACCCGGCCGATGCATTATTCAACGGCGGGCGGAGCCGCGCGCCGCGGACGTACGCAGAGTAATGACGCCAGCTTATTCACGGCTCGTTCTTTCGCTTCCAAAGGGCTCCATGTCTGGGCCGACGCCTGCCACCTCTAAATATACCTCCCCCTAACGAGTTTTCGATCCTGCTGTCACCCTCTCTAGCTGTTATAGATATAAAGCTGAATGTCTCTTTTAGTCAACTGGCCATTATACTGACAACTCAGGTCACTATTTCTTTTTTTTTTTTCTCTCTCTAAGTAAAATTTAATACTAAATCGTCAAAATTTTAGAGACTACTTCTGATCGGAGCGCCAATTATGTTATTTGAAACAATTTATTTAGCTTATTTCTACTATGTAGTTACACTCCTAGAAAAAATCGTAAGCCCAAAAAAAATAATTAATGTAGAGTTATGAAATTTCAGGAATACATTTGTTCTGGTAATGTATTTAAGTGATTAACATTACAAGATCATACGTTAATGTAAGCGCGATATAATCCATTGTAGAAGTGAAATGATGCTACATTAATAATCGGTGTAAACGCCAGTATATTGAATGCAAAAATGTAAACGTACACTCATTGTGTTATACAGGTGTCGGACGTCAGTTTGTGATGTGTAGTTCCATAGCTGTTGCACTTTGTCGGTCAGTACGGGGACGGTTAATGTTGTTTGTGGATGTCGCTGGAGTTATTGTCCGATGACGTCTCATATGTGCTCCATTGGAAACACATCTTGTGATCGAACAGTCCAAGATAACATGTTTACATTTTTCGGGCATGTTGAGTTACAACAGCGGTTTGTGGAAGAGCGTTATCCTGTTGAAAAACACATCCTGGGGTACTGTTCACGAATGGCAGCGAAACGGCTCGAATCACCAGACCGACGTACAGATTTGCATTCGCGGTACATGGGATAGCTACGAGAGCAATCCTGCTGTCACACGAAATCGCACCCCAGACTATAACTCCAGGTGTACGTGCAGTTTGTCTAGCACGCAGACAGCTTGACTTGCAGGCCCTCAACTAGCCTCCTTCTAACCAACACACGGCCATCATTGACACCGAGGTAGAACCAGCACTTACCAGAAATCGCAACAGATCTCCACGCTGCACTCGAATGAGATCTCACTTGACACCACCGAAGTGAGCAAATGGGTGTGGTCAGGGGTCAGTGGAATGCACGCTACACGGAGTCTGACTCGGAGCTGTCTTTGAAGTAATCGATTTGTAACAGGTCGTTGTGTCACTGTCGTGCCAATTGCTGGTCATATTGCTGCTGCTGAAGCAGTACAACGTGCCAGAGTCTTACTCCGAACGTGATGGTCTTTCCTCTCGGTAATGGCACGTGTCAGTCCGGAGTCCGGTCATCTAGCGACCGTACGTTCCCGTGACCACCTCTGCCAGCAAACATGTACAATTCCTACATTCCTGACTAGCCTTTCTACAGAATCGTAGAAGGAACATGCAGCCTCTCGTAGCGCTATTACACGATCCTATTCAAACTCAGTGAGGTGTTGTTAATGGCGTCCTTGTGGTCTTAAAGGCATTCTTGATTGACATCGTCTCACCACGTCCAGTCTCAAAGGTAATTAACGCTCACGATCGTTACATCGTTTATTTAAGGCAAACTTGATTTGCATCGTCATAGTGGCGCCACTAGCACCAGTCTTATGCAACTGTCGCGAAATCTGAATAGATACTATCTTTCAGACATAGAAACACTCCTATCAACTTTCGTTTACGTCGCAGAACTCCTTCTTGGTGTTGCGATTTTTGTTTTTTCGTCAGTGTATTTACTGGACTTCACTTTTCACCTAAGACCTAGCTAGTACTTATGTTGTTAATGCATTCTATTAACGCCTTATGTATCCACAATGACTTAAAGCACTCTTGCGCCAATAGAAATTTCGGTTGATGGTATTTACAGTAAAAAAGATTTGCTAGCTTTATCAGTAGCATCATAAGTCGAAAATAAAGCGCTAATATTGCTCTTTTCAAGCTCTATCATAACTAATGGCGAAACGCATACAATTGAAAGTAGACGGTACTAGAAGCAAAAAAACTTGCAATAAACATAGGTCCACAAACAAACCAATAGCGGAATAATTGTGACTTTGTGATTACCAGGCACTACTGATGTGCCTCCGACTTACCACTGCTTGCCGGTCTATGGTGTGGTCTTTGTTTTCATTTCCGAGAAGTTGAATTAGAAACAGAATGAATAAGACAGTACAGTACACAGTCAGAGTGCAACTCATGTTATTTTTTTGCAGAGAGCCAGTTCTGCTGTACAAGTATTGGTGGTAACATGGAAAATTACAGTAACGAGGAGTATGCAGATATGCATTTCCTGTATGGTATGGCTAACGGCAATGCATAGGACGCTGCGTGCTTTCAGAAAGAAACATATCCTGCCAGAAGGGACACTGAAAAACGAACTCTGGGAAGGGTGCATCAACGCCTCAGAGAAACTGGCAGCTTTCCACATATTGCGAGAGCGGGTAGGCCTCGACCAGTTATACTTAAGCTTAAAGGTGTGGTGCTGGAAGCAGTCGAACAGTCTCCAGCAACTTCGACAAGGGGACTTGCCACACAAATTCCTGGAGTGCGCCACATTAGTGGAGAACAAGGCATCGCAACGCAACCTACCCGTGTCACCTGCAATGAATTCAGTGTCATATTCAAGGGGGCTTTGATCCAAGGCTAGCACTGTGTCATTGGATGCAACATCAAGCTGTAGGCAGCTCTGGGTTTGACAATAATATTTTATTTATGGATGAAGCGGGGTTCACTTGTGATGGTTTGTTTAAGTATCACAATTCTCAAGTTTCGAGTCGTCTAGGCTCCAACCCACGTGCTGTGGTTAAGTCTCCACATCGGCGACGTTTCTCACTGAATTTGTGATTAGGGGTATTTCGTGATCTCTTATTGGTCAGTAGGTGTTATCAAACAAACTCAACGGACGGAATTACTCTCGGTATCTGTGGCATCATCTTGTGGGATTGCTTGAGGATGCTCCCTTAGAGCACCGCCAGAGGATGCGGTACATGCATGATGGAGTACCGACACATTTTTCTTCTATGGTGAGACAACATCTGACACGCTGGTATGGCCAAAAATGGATTGAGCGAGGCGGACCTGTACCTTGGCCTCCAAGTTCACCTGATCTGAACCGCATGGATATCTGTGTTTTGTGACCATTTGAAAAGTGTAGTGTACGCCAGTGCAGTTAACACAGTTGACGAACTGGACCAGACACTTGTCAGTGGATTTCAAGACTTTCGAAATGATCCAAGCTCGTTTTAAAGGATTGGAAGTCACTGCGGTGACGGGTACACAGCTGAGTCTAAGGACGACAGTCTGAAAACCTCCTTTAACACTGAGTACAGTCACGTAATTGTTGTCATGTTCATTTGAAACACATGAACGTATACCAAAGTATCTCTAATAACTGTTCTTAATTTCATACAGTATTTTGCCTTTTTCCGATTAGGATAAGACTTACACAGACTCAAGTTCATACTGGCTTGTAACCTCAAAGTCCCAGCTATCTCGCTAACGGTTGGTTTGCGGACTCACGTTTACTGAGCCTTCATTGCTTCTAGTATCGTGCGCTTCCAATTTTAAGCGTTTACGACATTAATTATGATACACACTACATAAGACGCAAAAGACCCTGCCGCAGTGGTAACACTGGTTGCCATAAGATCTCCGACGTTAAGCGGTGTAGGGCTTGGATAGCTTGGATGGGTGACCATGCGGGCTGCCGAGCGCTGTTGGCAGTGAGGTGCACTCAACCCACTCAACCCTTGTTAATCCAAGAAGTGAGGCTCTACTTGATTGAAAAGAAGCGGCTCTGGTCACGAGAACTGACAGTGGTCAAGAGAACGGTGTGCTGACTACATGCCCCTCCATATCCGCATCCAGTGACGCGTATCGGCTTAGGATGACACAGCAGTCAGTCGATACCGTTGGACCTTCCGAGGCCTGTTCGAAAGGAGAGGTCTACATAAGACAGGATGTAGCCTGATAAATCACAGACGAAACCTAACACCAAAAAAGAACTTAGGTACAATGTGTTGTTTTTCTTTAACGTAGTGGACATGCTCGAGCCTACAGTAGGCAACTTTTTCAACCATCAGAAATATTATCAACACTTTCACATTATACCGAAGTGTCTTGATATGAGGTTATACGACAGCAACAAATGGAAAACAAGGGTAATGTAGCTGAACTGAATCTGGCGATCCCGAGGGAGTGAGACTAGGAAATGAGACTAAACGATGGCTGAAGTAAAAGAAAATATGTAATTCAGATAGACAACAGCAAGAAAATTTTCTGAAAACGAGACACTTGTTAATGATGAATGTATATTTAGATGTCAGGCAGTCGTTTTTGAAGGTACGTGTCTGGAGTGTAGCTCTGTACGAAAGTTAAACGTGGACGACAGTTCCGACAACCAAAAATTGAACCTTATCAAAAGTCGTACTACAGAAGAAAGTTGAGTATCAGGTTTAGGCCCGAGCTGCTCTGATACTTCAGCGACGTACGTACCTGATTGCCTACCTCACCAGCGGGCCAGGATCATCATACATCACATCAGACTTCTCAGCACCCGACAACATGGTCCATCTAAATGGACAACATGTTCAGTGACCAGAGAGGCACAGAGCATTCTGATGTAAATAACCATACACGCATCGCAATCTCGCCTCCTCCGCAGTGCAACTGCCGAATTTGGAAGCGCCTACAGATCGGCGTCAGGGCTTCGCGGCAGACCAGGAGCTACCAGCCTTAATGCTTCGGCTGACGCAGCTGTCTCCGGCAGCACTGAGTCTGCCACTGATGACAGCAGATTCCACTACAGTGTGCGTAGTAACTGGCTGTCGCGAGGTCCCAGCTGTGGGAGTAATAACTAATCTTGTGTTTTGTAGCGTCAAACGACGTCCCACAGTTCCTCAGGCCACATATTCTGACCAAACAGTAGGACTTTCCAGCCTGAGAGTCGACAACTCCTACAGATTTCTCACATTAACTTGTTCGGGAAACTATTTACATGATTTATGTTTAAAAATTAAACGCAGCTTATGCAAAGAATAAAATCCGATTTTTAACTGTCTCAGCTACAGGAATTCCAACAAAGTAGGTCTCAATTGCTTTTGTTTCCATAAAATATTACGTATTTCGATCACAGATTACTTATAGTAGTTACTTCTTTCAGAAGTTCTTACTAACTTCTTTTGAGGTGTTTGTATCATAACAATTAACATTTCCAATCCTCCCGATGCTTCTGAACATCAGGGTGCGCATGATAGTGGGTAGGTTGTCGAAATATTAATCCATGTACCCGCTGCGCGAGAATACTGAATCTTTTGGTATTACAGTTTCAGAACAGAAAGCGTAACTGATTTATACAGACATTTACTCACATATGTACAGTCCTAGTTTGACAAGGATGGGACATTTAGGCGGCCGTGGCCTTGTAGTAGGAACCATTCCAGCATTTTCCTGAAGTAATTGAGGGAAACTAAAGACAACTTCAGTCAGGACGGTAGATGGAATTTAGAGTCTCCATCTTCTTAAATACGAGGGTCGAATGAAAAGTATTGCCTCCATCTTCGTTAACTGGGTTTGCATGCGAATACTTTAATAAATCAAACGCAGAAATAATCCTTAGAATGTGATCTTTAATTACCAATATTCACTTTTCCACATGATCACCAGCCAATTGGATACATTGCTGGCAACGACGAACAAGTTTTCTGAAGGCGTCACGCAAAAAGTCGACACACTGTTTCCGCAACAACAGTCTCACAGTCCTCTCAACGTCTTCATCAGAAGCATAAAGATGTCCCTGCAGATCGTCTTTCATTATCGGAAACAGATGAAGTCAGACGGTGCTAAAGCTGGACTGTATGGAGGATGCCGTACGGTGGTGAGATTCAGTCTCTGAAGTTCTGCTGTGGTGGCACGTGAAGTGTGTGTTTTGACATTGTCATGCTGCAGGCTATCGGACTCTTGTTAGCCGTCGTTTCAGAGTTCGCAGTTTTGTGATGTAACGCTCTGAATTTATTGTTGTTACAGGATCAAGGAAATCAGCATCGATAACACCATCTGCGTCCCAGAATACTGTGGCTATAGCTTTTCCGGCTGAGGGCTGCGTCTTGAATTTCTCTTTCTGTGGCGTGTCTTTGTGTCGATATTCCATAGACTGACGTTTCGTCTCCAGGTCGTAATGGTGCATCCACGGTTCGTCTCCTGTCATAATTGAATGGAGAAAGGCGCCACCTTCATTCTCGTAACGCGAGAGGAGTTCCTCGCAAATTTCACGTTTGTGCTCTTTCATTTCGGGAGTCATCATCCGGGATACCCATCGTGCACAGATCTTCCGACAGCCAAGCAAAGCAATAATGTGACCCACATGTTCTTGTGAAATGCCTACTGTGCGTGCAGTTTCTCTCTGAGTGATACGACGATCGTCCTGAATCAGTCTGTCGACATTTTGATTGTGAAACTTTGTGGTTGCTGTCACAGGACGTCCAACTCTTTGTTTGTTCCCGCCTCAACATCTTTAAACTTACTCTCCCATCGAAGCACAGTACTCACATCAACACAGTCACCATAAGCTGCTCTCATTCTCTGATGAATCTCCTTTGGGGTGACACCTTCTGCTGTCAAGAATCCAATGACTGCACGTTGCTGAAATCGCATTGACCGACCGTCTGCGCAGGGTTCCATACTTAACACTGTAACAACACAACCGTTCTGTGCTAAGGCTTCCCGCAAACTGGAGCAGTAGAGAAGAGGCTACGGAACAAGCCAGTACCTGTCGCCTACCAATGCTGCCAACTGTTGAAGAGTTACGAAGGTGGAGGCATTACTTTTCAGTCAACCCTCATACACGTTCTGACTGTCCAAGCTGTGCGACAACATTTGGCTTAGGCCTAGTGCTCTTTTGTTTATACGTTTTTGCAGAGTAATTATTTCATAATATAGAAAAATTTGTGCCACAACATTCCTGTACGAACATTATTTCATAATGCAAAAATTTGGTGCTACACTGCTCACTCATTTCTCAATGGCAGTCACTGCATGCACTTCACACAGTATCAACTGACATGAGGACGAAGACATGATGTTTCATTTCCCTTTTGCTTACCGCAATTTCCCATTTGTTTGCCTTAAGCACTGAATAAGTATCCCTCCTTAGTGAGTGAAATGTAGAACTCACGAAGAGGGTAAGTTGTCAGTATTGTCCATTGCTGGGGTTTGGTGTAATGTTGAAAAATAAGGAAAGAGAAGACATTGTATGTGAAAGTATGTTGTGAAATCACTGAGGTGCAGAGACAGATGAATTAGAGGATTCAGTGGACGCCCAGACGTATTTTTCTAACCAAAGAAAGGAAGGAAAATGTCAGGAAAATAAAAGAGTCTCATGGCAAGAATTTTGCAACAGGACTTACAATTTTCGTGGAATCACAAAGTATTTGAAGCTTTCCTAACCATTTGTTGACGTATTGCTTGTGTTGGTGTTCGTCAAGGGATCATCATCTGATGTGTGTTTAATGATTCTTCTGACATTCTGCGAGCTGTCGTGGCTGGCATTGTCACAGATTCACCCTCCGTTTCTAGTGACACGCTATTGTACTGCCATTTTTCAACAAAAAGGTGGTAAAATGGAAATGTCGTGTGGCTACGGCCTCCCGTAGGCTAGACCGATCGCCTGGTGCAGGTCTTTCGATTTGACGCCACTTCGGCGACCTGCGTGTCGATGGGGATGAAATGATGATGATTAGGACAACACAACACCCAGTCCCTGAGCGGAGAAAATTTCCGACCCAGCCGGGAATCGAACCCGGGCCCTTAGGATTGACAGTCTGTCACGCTGACCACTCAGCTACCGGGGCGGACAACAAAAAGGTGGTGCTCCACCACGCCCGTACCTGCTTGGTGACCACCACAAAAAGTTCTACTTACACCCCTGCTTACGCTGCCAGCAGTCGTGTGTTGGAAGTTGTAGGTTACCTTTCTTGCTGGACACACAGCGGTCTCCTGTATCAGCTTCAGCGTCTTCGTTTCTGTAACTTACAGTGTATTCATCATGGTGGCCAATTGGAACACAAAATCGTACGCACTGTGTAGAATGTAGCGTTTACGTAAGTTTGGGCTCCCTGTAGTTGCTGCCTTGTGCGTTCGACGACACATCTGGCAGCGTCAGTCAGATACACCGAGATACAGGGGCCCCTGGACCGTGCGTTGTCTTTGTACGTGCAGAAGTACCCCAAAGATTTTGCGTGAGTATCATTCTATTATAGACTTTCCCACATGTCTTGGTATGGGACATAATCCAGACATTTCTCCGTTCATAATTTCTTTCACGATTTCGACATGATACTTTATCCTTAATGTTGTGTGAAGTTTTAATACCACAATGAAAATCTCAGAGGTTAAATTACAACCCAGTGTTTCCACCTATGACACGTTTATTTTTTGGTCAGAGTTACACTTGCTGCGATTTTCCTGCGTGTGTTGCGGTAAAGACCCTATCATTTACGTCTGTATATCCCTTAGTAATGTTTATCACTATTATATAAATTATATTTTTGGAAAATTTTTAAATCCCATCATAGCAGAACTGCAGTGAAGTGAAAAACGTACGAACGAGAATAACTTTCGCATGAGGCGTCACTGTCAAGTAATATAGCTCAATGACATCTGGCCCATACACAGAAAGAATTGCTACATTATACTGCATGAGATAACTGCAAGAAATACGCAATGAGACGAAAAGAAATGACGCTTTTATTCAAAGACAATAACACCGCGATTCATGATGGTCCCCTGGAAAATGCAAAAGTTGCGACATTGTTCTTACTATGACGTGTGACCACCACAGAGGGCAATGCATGCTCTGCAAAGTTTTCCCATGTTGGCCACGAGGTTCGTCAGGAATTCTTGTCGTAGGGGGTTCCAGGAGTACAGAAAGGGCGTCCGTCTAAAAGGGGGCAGGTAAAACACAGTAAATTAGTTGTAAAAACGATCGGTATTGTAGTTGTAAATTGTCGTGGCTGTGTTGGGAAAGAACCAGAGCTCCAAGCCCTAACAGAAAGCACTGAAGCTCAAATATTTATTTGTACAGAAAGCTGGCTAAAGGCGGAAATGAGCTCAACAGAAAATTTTTCTAACGATTTAACAGTGTTCAGAAAGGATAGATTAAATACAATTGGTCGTGGAGTATTTATTGCTGTCAGAAGTAGTTGGCCGTGTAGTGAAACTGAAGTAAATAGTTCCTGCGAAATAGTATGGTTAGAGGTTATTCTTGACAATCGGACTGAACTATTAATTGGATCGTTTTACCGACGCCCCCCCCCCCCTCCCCCGCGACTAAGAAGCTATAGTTGGTGAACAGTTCAAAGAAAACTTGAGTCTCATTTCAAATAGGTACCCTACTCATACAATTACAGTCGGTGGTGACTTTAATCTACCCTAGATATGGAAAACATTATACGTTTAAAGCTGACGGCAGACATAAAACCTCATCCGAAATTGTCCTGAATACTTTCTCAGAAAATTATTTTGAAGAATTAGTTCATGAGTCCAATCGCAGCGTAAATGGTTGCGAAAGCATACTTGACCTCTTAGCAACAAATAATCCTGGACAAATAGTGAGTGTTGTGACGAATACAGGAATTAGCGACCACAAGGCAGCTGCTGCTAGGCTGAATATCAGAACTCCTACAACCATCAAAAAGAAACACAAAGTATATCTATTTTAAAAAAGCTGATAAAAATGCTCTTAACGCCTTGAAGAGACAGTCTGCACTCCTTGCTGTTGCAGAAGCAGCGAGAAAAGCATTCCAAATTTAAAAGAACGCAAAATCCCCAGACTGGCAAAGTTTTGCAGAAGTTCGAAATATAGTGTGTACTTCAATGCGACATGCTTTCAATAATTTCCATAACGAAACTATGTCTCGAAATCTGGCAGAAAGCCCAAAGAGATCCTGGTCATACATAAAGCACACCTGTTACAAGACGCAATCAGTACCTTCACTGTACGATAACAAAGGTGAAGTCACTGATGACAGTGCCACTAAAGCAGAATTATTAAACACTGTTTTCCGAAACTCCTTCACCAAAGAGACGAAGTCAATACTCCTGAATTCCAATCAAGAACAACTGTCAAGATGAGAAACATAGAAATAGGTATCCTCGGTGTCGCAAAGCAGCTTAAATCACTTAATGAAAGCGATGCTTCCGGTCCAGATTGTATACCAGTCAGGTTCCTCTCAGAGTATGCTGATACAATAGCCCCATATTTAGCAATTATATACAACCGCTCGCTCACAGAAAGATCCTCATCTAAAGACTGGAAAATTGCTCAAGTCACACCAATACCCAAAAAGAGAAGTAGGAGTAAATCCGTTCAATTACAGGCCCATATCACTAACGTCGATTTGCAGTAGGGTTTTAGAACATATATGGTATTCGAACATTATGAAGTACCTCGAAGAAAACGATTTACTGACAAATAGTCAGCACGGATTTAGAAAATATCGTTCTTGCAAAACACAACGAGCTCTTTATACTCATGAAGTAATGAGTGTTATCGACAGGGAATGTCAAATTGTTTCCGTATTTTTAGATTTCCAGAAGGCTATCGACACCGTTCCTCACAAGCGTCTTCTAACCAAACTGCGTGCCTATGGAATATCACCTCAGTTGTGCGACTGGATTCGTGATTTCCTGTCAGAAAGGTCACAGTTCGTAGTAATAGACGAAGAGTCATCGAATAAAACAGAAATAATATCCGGCGTTGCATAAGGGAGTGTTATAGGCCCTCTATTGTTCCTGATCTATATTAACGACGTAGGAGACAATCTCAGTAACCGTCTTAGATTGTTTGCATATGATGCTGTCATTTACCGTCTTGAAAAGTCATCAGATGACCGAAACGAATTGCAAAATGATTTAGATAAGATATCTGTATGTGAGAAAAGTGACAATAGACCGTGAATAAAAAAAGGTGTGAAGTTATTCACATGGGTACTAAAAAAATCCGCTAAGTTTGGATTATGCAAATGTGAAGGCTGTAAATTCAACTAAATACTTACAGTTTACAATTACAAATACCCTAAGTTGTAACGATCACATAGATAATGTTGTAGGTAGAGCCAACCAAAGACTGCAGTTCACTGGCAGAACACTTAGAAGGTGCAACAGGTCTACTGAAGAGACTGCTTACACCACGCTTATACGCCCTATTCTTGACTATTGCTACGCGATATAGGATCCGCATGAGATGGGACCGACGGATGACATTGAAAAAGTTCAAAGAAGGACAGCTCGTTTTGTATTATCGCGAAGTAGTGGAAATAGTGTCACAGACATGATGCGTGAGTTGAAGTGGCAGTCATTAAAATAAAGGCGTTTTTCGTTTCGACGGGATCTTCTCATGAAATTTCAATCACCAGTTTTCTCGTCCGATTGCGAAACCATTCTGTTGGCACCCATCTACATAGGGAGAAATGATCATCACGATAAAATAAGAGAAATCAGGGTTCGCACAAAAATTTAAGTGCTCGTTTTTCCCGCGCGCCGTTCGAGAGTGGAACGGTAGAGAGACAGCTTGAAGTTGGTTCATTGAACCCTCTGCCAGGCACTTTATTGTGAATAGGAGAGTAATGACGTAGATGTAGATTCCTCTACCAGCGATGCTGGATGGTCGTCGGTGTATGTGGACGTGCCGCGGCATGTCTCCCCTCTGCATCCCAAATACGCTCGATGGCATTTTAGGCGGAGGAACTGGTAGGCGAGTCCATTTGCGGAACAACCTCTGAGTCCAAAATCTTCTCCGCCTGTGCTATTATACGCGGTCGCGCAGTTTATCCATAAAAATTAATTCAGGACCGAATGCACTCCTGAGAGGACACACATGGGGAGGGAGTATAGTGTCACAATAAAGCTCACCCATGAGAGTATCGAGTTCAAGGATTTGGAGATCAGTACGCCCATGCAACATTATGCCGATGCTCAACACCTGGACCACCAGAACGATCGTGGCACCGGACGATGAGGTCTCTGAATACGGTTG
The DNA here is from genome assembly GCF_021461395.2 of Schistocerca americana. Taxonomy (NCBI): domain Eukaryota; kingdom Metazoa; phylum Arthropoda; class Insecta; order Orthoptera; family Acrididae; genus Schistocerca; species Schistocerca americana. Next base: position 64,173,630 of record NC_060120.1, read on the forward strand.
AAACCTTCCCGTCTCCTCTATATCTCTTTTGTTACGCAACCTTCCCTTCTACAATAACCTATGACACCTTCCCTTAGGATTTCTATCTCTTGCTTAACGATAACAAATAAAATCTCCCCTTTCAATTTAATTTCTCCATTCGGAGTGGCCGAGAGGTTCTAGGCGCTTCAGTCTGGAACAGTACGACCGCTACGGTCGTAGGTTCGACTGCCTCGGGCATGGATGTGTGTGATGTCGTTAGGTTAGTTAGGTTTAAGTAGTTCTAAGTTCTAGGGGACTGATGACCTCATCTGTTAAGTTCCATAGTGCTCAGACCCATTTGAACTATTTTTTAATTCTCTTTCTCAATAATAGTAAGTGCAATCTTCCTGTACAAATTTAAATGCTGTTTATTATCAGTGATTTGCTGATTATTTCGACTAAACATAGAATGTGTCGTTGTCGTGGCCCTCAGTCGTTACCTGCAATAATACAGAACTGTTCCTTACATTTTTTACTGTTACTGGGTCGCCATCTCACCGCTACATTGAAATGCTACATGAATATACACTCCTGGAAATTGAAATAAGAACACCGTGAATTCATTGTCCCAGGAAGGGGAAACTTTATTGACACATTCCTGGGGTCAGATACATCACATGATCACACTGACGGAACCACAGGCACATAGACACAGGCAACAGAGCATGCACAATGTCGGCACTAGTACAGTGTATATCCACCTTTCGCAGCAATGCAGGCTGCTATTCTCCCATGGAGACGATCGTAGAGATGCTGGATGTAGTCCTGTGGAACGGCTTGCCACGTCATTTCCACCTGGCGCCTCAGTTGGACCAGCGTTCGTGCTGGACGTGCAGACCGCGTGAGACGACGCTTCATCCAGTCCCAAACATGCTCAATGGGGGACAGATCCGGAGATCTTGCTGGCCAGGGTAGTTGACTTACACCTTCTAGAGCACGTTGGGTGGCACGGGATACATGCGGACGTGCATTGTCCTGTTGGAACAGCAAGTTCCCTTGCCGGTCTAGGAATGGTAGAACGATGGGTTCGATGACGGTTTGGATGTACCGTGCACTATTCAGTGTCCCCTCGACGATCACCAGTGGTGTACGGCCAGTGTAGGAGATCGCTCCCCACACCATGATGCCGGATGTTGGCCCTGTGTGCCTCCGTCGTATGCAGTCCTGATTGTGGCGCTCACCTGCACGGCGCCAAACACGCATACGACCATCATTGGCACCAAGGCAGAAGCGACTCTCATCTCTGAAGACGACACGTCTCCATTCGTCCCTCCATTCACGCCTGTCGCGGCACCACTGGAGGCGGGCTGCACGATGTTGGGGCGTGAGCGGAAGACAGCCTAACGGTGTGCGGGACCGTAGCACAGCTTCATGGAGACGGTTGCGAATGGTCCTCGCCGATACCCCAGGAGCAACAGTGTCCCTAATTTGCTGGGAAGTGGCGGTGCGGTCCCCTACGGCACTACGTAGGATCCTACGGTCTTGGCGTGCATCCGTGCGTCGCTGCAGTCCGGTCCCAGGTCGACGGGCACGTGCACCTTCCGCCGACCACTGGCGACAACATCGATGTACTGTGGAGACCTCACGCCCCACGTGTTGAGCAATTCGGCGGTACGTCCACCCGGCCTCCCGCATGCCCACTATACACCCTCGCTCAAAGTCCGTCAACTGCACATACGGTTCACGTCCACGCTGTCGCGGCATGCTACCAGTGTTAAAGACTGCGATGGAGCTCCGTATGCCACGGCAAACTGGCTGACACTGACGGCGGCGGTGCGCAAATGCTGCGCAGCTAGCGCCATTCGACGGCCAACACCGCGGTTCCTGGTGTGTCCGCTGTGCCGTGCGTGTGATCATTGCTTGTACAGCCATCTCGCAGTGTCCGGAGCAAGTATGGTGGGTCTGACACACCGGTGTCAATGTGTTCTTTTTTCCATTTCCAGGAGTGTACTTACTCTGTTTTACTATACTGTATTAGCTGCTGGTGGGCTGTCATAAGTGGCTGTATTTATTACCAAAGCTAACGTTATTCTTTAATAGCAAAGCTGACGTTGTTCTTTAATTAATTTGACTGAAGTTACGTAATTCATATTTAAACTTTTTCTTGACAACAATAAAATTTTGCAAGGTTTTACGTTGATGGTTTTTGGGATGGATTATAATCAGTAATGCAATATTGCTGGTAAAAATAAATTATATTCTGAAAACGATTCTTCAAATATTTACTGTTGGTAATGAAATGATTTTACAAACGTTCAAATGGGACTTACTTTTTACAATAATCTTCTAATTAGCATTGCGCAAACATACTTTCAGTAGTCCTGAGTTTCTCAAAAAAAATAAAATAAAATAATTCAATAGTATTAGTTCCTCTTACGATAATAGTTACCTGATGTCTATGTACATTCGTTTATAATCTCTTGTAAATCATAGCTAGTGGCTGTTAGGCACACCGCTCCTCTCAGCCTCTCGCTTCAGACCTGCTACCGACTCGCTTCAGTTCTCGCTTACTACAGACTTCCTACGAACGCTGAAGTGCGGTCTCTCTCTCCAGCTATGCTTTCTGGAGCAGACAATCCCTGCTACCATTACAAAATGTATCAATGCGCGGTCTTTCCCGCTCCTTTCTTAAAATGTATCCATACGCTGTCTCCCCGCCCTTTTAAAAATTCTATCAATGTGCGGTCTCTCCCGCCAACAACACTTCGGTGGAGACATTCCCTGCTACCACAATTATTTCCAAAATGACAAATATTAATTTTCCTACTTAATCCTATTAATAAAATACACTCCTGGAAATTGAAATAAGAACACCGTGAATTTATTGTCCCAGGAAGGGGAAACTTTATTGACACATTCCTGGGGTCAGATACATCACATGATCACACTGACAGAACCACAGGCACATAGACACAGGCAACAGAGCATGCACAATGTCGGCACTAGTACAGTGTATATCCCCCTTTCGCAGCAATGCAGGCTGCTATTCTCCCATGGAGACGATCGTAGAGATGCTGGATGTAGTCCTGTGGAACGGCTTGCCATGCCATTTCCACCTGGCGCCTCAGTTGGACCAGCGTTCGTGCTGGACGTGCAGACCGCGTGAGACGACGCTTCATCCAGTCCCAAACATGCTCAATGGGGGACAGATCCGGAGATCTTGCTGGCCAGGGTAGTTGACTTACACCTTCTAGAGCACGTTGGGTGGCACGGGATACATGCGGACGTGCATTGTCCTGTTGGAACAGCAAGTTCCCTTGCCGGTCTAGGAATGGTAGAACGATGGGTTCGATGACGGTTTGGATGTACCGTGCACTATTCAGTGTCCCCTCGACGATCACCAGTGGTGTACGGCCAGTGTAGGAGATCGCTCCCCACACCATGATGCCGGGTGTTGGCCCTGTGTGCCTCGGTCGTATGCAGTCCTGATTGTGGCGCTCACCTGCACGGCGCCAAACACGCATTCGACCATCATTGGCACCAAGGCAGAAGCGACTCTCATCGCTGAAGACGACACGTCTCCATTCGTCCCTCCATTCACGCCTGTCGCGACACCACTGGAGGCGGGCTGCACGATGTTGGGGCGTGAGTGGAAGACGGCGTAACGGTGTGCGGGACCGTAGCCCAGCTTCATGGAGACGGTTGCGAATGGTCCTCGCCGATACCCCAGGAGCAACAGTGTCCCTAATTTGCTGGGAAGTGGCGGTGCGGTCCCCTACGGCACTGCGTAGGATCCTACGGTCTTGGCGTGCATCCGTGCGTCGCTGCGGTCCGGTCCCAGGTCGACGGGCACGTGCACCTTCCGCCGACCACTGGCGACAACATCGATGTACTGTGGAGACCTCACGCCCCACGTGTTGAGCAATTCGGCGGTACGTCCACCCGGCCTCCCGCATGCCCACTATACGCCCTCGCTCAAAGTCCGTCAACTGCACATACGGTTCACGTCCACGCTGTCGCGGCATGCTACCAGTGTTAAAGACTGCGATGGAGCTCCGTATGCCACGGCAAACTGGCTGACACTGACGGCGGCGGTGCACAAATGCTGCGCAGCTAGCGCCATTCGACGGCCAACACCGCGGTTCCTGGTGTGTCCGCTGTGCCGTGCGTGTGATCATTGCTTGTACAGCCCTCTCGCAGTGTCTGGAGCAAGTATGGTGGGTCTGACACACCGGTGTCATGGTGTTCTTTTTTCCATTTCCAGGAGTGTATAAACATCCTTCATAAATTGTGGTTTGACTATAGACAATAGACAATATACACGTCTTACACAGTAAACTCACGAATCAGATTTATTGTGACACTGTACCCCTTCCCCATGTGCATATTTTCAGGGGTGGTTTTCATCAATAAAAATACACGACCGTTTCGGACAGCGCAGGTGGATGAGTTCTTGGAACGAGAGGATATTCGGCGAATGGACTGGCCTGCTTGATCCCCCGACTTAAATACTCTGACGCACTTGTGGGATGCGGTGATGGGGCGTACTGCCTCACGTCCGCATGCATCAATAACCATACAGCAGGTGTCAACCGAGCTGGTGCTGGAATGGAGCGACCCACCACAGCAACTCCTCACCAGCGTTATAGATCACCCATTTTCTTCCATGGAGATCACACACCCTATTAAGAAACATTTCCTGCCTTTTGTAATGTCCGGTGGATGATCATGAGTCGCAGTTACTTCAGTGTAGTTATTGTCTGAGAATAAAAGTGTCTTTTTCTTCGTCCCGTCGCGTATTTCTTGGTTACCTCCTGCAGTATAATGTAACAGTTCTTTCCACGTATGGTCGATGTTTCATCGAGATGTCTTACTTGGCAGTGACACACAATATGAAAATTACTTTCCACCCTAAATTTTGCGCATCATTCTATTGTAGACGGTGTAACGTCGCGAGTCAAACCGCAACAGCTTTTTATTGCAGTAAGCTACCTTGCAATAAGGGCTCGTAGCTTTATAGTTGGTGACGGTCACAGCCACTTGTATCTCGGCGTGATTCACTCGCACCTGTCGCCAGCACGGCCGTGGGAAGCGCTACTTGTGTCAGTTCCAGCAAAATGGTTCAAATGACTCTGAGCACTAAGGGACTTAACAGCTGAGGTCATCAGTCCCCTAGAACTCAGAACTACTTAAACCTAACTAACCTAAGGACATCGCACACATCCATGCCCGAGGCAGGATTCGAACCTGCGACCGTAGCGGTCGCGGGATTCCAGACTGAAGCGCCTAGAACCGCTCGGCCACTCAGTTCCAGTGACAGAACATTCAAACCCTTAAGAATCTAAATAGACTACACTAAATCTTATTCAATTTCGAAAAAAACTTTATATCTAACCTTTTCTTATTAAAAAGAAGCTGGTTGCAAAATCTCAGCTTTCTGGGTGGGATACTTTCAGAGTTAGAGAAAATTACCAAAAATACCAAAAACCGACACTAGGAAGATTAATTTCAGTGGGAATGCATAACAGTTTGTCCTTTGCTATCGGTTGGAATCGTTACTGAAGTTTACACAATGATAGGTCAGTATGTTTGAATTTTTATACTTAAATAATGTTCACTATTTTTCGGTTTCGTAATAAGGAATTCAGTAAGAATTAATATTCATTTAATAACTATTTGTTTTGTTGCGTAAATAAATGAGAGTAAATGAGAGTGTGTATGCAGGACATACGTAAAGATTCAATATTATCTCGTGTTAAACATTATGTAACTTCGTCATGGGAAAGTGTGCAAGAAGCTGTTGCAACGAAATCTGTACGTAATTCCCCTTACTTGCTGATGACGTATGTCCAAGTGTGCTAGTTTTTGTAAGAAGGCAGTCAGAATAGTTATTTGTAGAGTAATGTTTAATGTCGTTTGGCTTGGTGGAATATTTTATTAATATTTCTGTGAATACTAATTGGAGTAAAACAGTTTAGGCGCGAATATGATCTTGAAAGATTTGTCTGATTGGCTGTTTATTTGATCAACCAATCAGAGTGAAGTCTTTCCCGCGCTCTATCAAGTAGTATATGCCCTGTGAGCAACGGCATGGAGGCAGTCGTAGTCTCGCTGTCGGGAGCGCAGGTCATGTTGAATGTGTCCGAAAAAGTTACACGTAAAATGAAGAAGTTACTGTTATTTCGCGTTCGGTTTATATCGCTGTGAAAGCAGATGCATTTACGGACAGATTGTGAAAATTTGAGCTTTGAGAAGGAATTAGTTGTAGAGATAAACGCGTGTAAACTCTTGGCCTTTGTGAAGAATTCCGCTTGGCATATTTCGTAATCGTGTGCGGAAGAGTTGGCGAGCAACTTCTTTTAAATAAATCCAGGGAAAGGGACCGAATGTAAAACTCATGTTGTAGCTGAGTATAAACTGTGAAAATAGCGTAACAATTCGGGTTGAACTTTGGTAGATTTCTGGCTGTCTTGCATGTGTACTAGATGGTATGAGCTGTGAAATGAGGACAGTGATATTAGCTGTTAGTTTTAAATGCGGACTGATGGCACCTATTTGACTTGGCATCTAAAGCAAATAAAGAACTGTTTGTCGAATTTTGACATTTTTTTAAGAGATGAAACAATCGCCCTCTACCCGATAATTGCTATAAGATATTTACATGACATTTAGCTACAGAATTAAATGGGACTGTGCGAACGTAAGTATTGACGATGTTTTTCTTCGACGCTGCTTTTAACGTCGTCAGAACAATATTTACGTTGCAGAGAAGCGGGTTGGTGGCCAGACGCCGTACTGAGGTAGATGGAACTTTTGTGGTTGACAGTATGACAAAAGAAGCAGTAAGCAGTTATGCGAATTGTAACCTAGCAACGCCGTAACGGTACATCAAATCGTTTTCAGAAGTGGTGACATCACCACTCATCGTAACACTAAAATAGATGCCCGACAGCCGAAAACATTTGACAAGTAAATGTTATTATGTAAGTGGGTCTATATAATACTTTACTATGTCTGACCACTTATGGTTCCTCGATGCCAATGTGGGAAAATGCCGATCCAGTCGTTTTCACATCAGCTTATAATAACCACTCACGCCAGCCGCGGTGGCCGAGAGGTTGTAGGCCCTTCAGCCCGGAACCGCGCGACTGCTACGGTCGCAGGTTCGAATCCTGCCTCGGGCATGGATGTGTGTGATGTCCTTAGGTTAGTTCGGTTTAAGTAGTTCTAAATCTAGGGGACTTATAACCTCAGATGTTAGGTCCCATAGTGCTCAGATACCATTTGAACCAATAACCGCCCACAGATGGCAGGTGGCAGCACCAGCTGTGGAGGGTAAAAACAGCTTGTCGAGGAAAGCGGATAACAGTGCAGTCGTTATCGCAGTGCGGATACGGAGCGGTTTATCTGGTGTCCAACAGGGGAGGTTTTTTGGCTTTCGGGTCAAGGGTAGAAGCTGTTCCGAAACGGTTACGTTTGTAAACTGGTCGTGTGCCGCCGTTGTTGAAGTGTATCGAGCATGGCAAACTGGCGCTGTCCGAAACTGGCGCCGAGTTTGCGGAGTTGTGTACGGCGAATAGAACTGCAACTGTTGAGCAACTGACCGTCCAGATGAACCAAGGGGCTACCAACAGTGTCTCCCCAACGACCGTTCAGTGAATGATGGTGCGTATCGGCCTCTGGAGCAGGCGCCTGGTTCCTGCAACCACACTTTTGTTCATGTGAGACGAAGGCTGGAATTTGCACGTCGATATCGCAACCATAAATCCACTGAGGTGGCAGGTGGACTCTTCAAATGAATCAGGTTTTCGCCACATCGGACAGATGGCTGTTGGTACGTATGGCGTGAAACGTGTGAAGGTATCCGGCCGGTGTGGCCGTGCGGTTCTAGGCGCTACAGTCTAGAACCGCGTGACCGCTACGGTCGCAGGTTCGAATCCTGCCTCGGGCATGGATGTGTGTGATGTCCTTAGGTTAGTTACGTTTAGGTAGTTCTAAGTTCTACGGGACTGATGACCTCAGATGTTAAGTCGCATAGTGCTCAGAGCCGTTTCGTGTGAGGGCAAACAATTCCTTCCGTTATCTCGTCATTCTCGAAGGCACAATGCACCAACACAAATATACATCTGTCTCTCGGGACCATGTCCATCCTTACAAGCAGTTTGTTTTTCCTCTACTCGATGGAATCTACCAGCAGGATAATGGGATGTATCTCACAGTTCGCAAAGGACGTGGGTGCTTCGTACAGCACCAGGATGAATTTACTGTAGTCCCCTGCCCAACAAACTCCCCGGATTTAACTCCCATCGAGAATCTGCCAGGCCACCTCGATCGGGCTGTTCGTGTCGTGGATCCTCAACCTAGATACCAAGCGCAGGTCGCCTCGGCACTAGGGTCGACATGTCTCCACTTCCCTGTCAGCACCTTCCACAAGTTCATTGACTCTCCTCCAGCAGGTCTTGCTCCGATCCCGCTGGAAAAGGTGGTTACTTAAACTTTTCTCAGGTGGCCAATAAGTGCTTTTGCCACATTTAATATACGATTTTTAACAAATTCTAAGAGGAGTCTTAGGAAGACCTTAACCGACAGTGACGAGAGACAAGTGCCGCAGCTTGTCGGAGATAATCGTCTTCAACAACAACAGGAATTGCAACTATCAGTGGTGGTCTCTCATCTCAACCACTTTTCGAGTGATCATTGTGAAGAGAACTGCATGCAATGAACATTTGACATTTGTTACCCAGCGAAAGCTGACTGCTCACAGCGGGACATAGAGTTGCACGTCTTCAGTGGTCCACCTGACTCAGAAATAGCGTGCCGTGTGGTTCAACATGTTGCAGTGTTTTCAAATTATGCTAGGCGAATAATGGAACGACGGACTATGAAGCGTTTAACTCGCTGTTAGTGGTCGGAGATGGATCTGTGACGTTTTGAGCGTGTTTTTCGTACCATGACTTCAGCTGACTCATTCACGTTACAGTGAACACGAACCGGGAAGTTTATTCCAACGTTCTCTGTGACCAACTGCTTCCTCAATATCTTCGTGATGGGTATGCTGTGAACACTCCCGTCTTCCAAGGTGACAACAACCGATTTCAGAGTGCTCCAAACTTATGTTCCCGGTATGACGAACACTCAGGCATAATATCGCACTTCGACCGGCCCGTAAATTAATCGATTTTAATGTCATAGAAAAAGTCTGCGTCTTTTTGGGAGGCTTGTGAAATATAACAGTCAATAGCCCACCAGTCTGGTTTCTGTAACGGATCTAGCCGTCAGTGGTTGGCTTCAGCTGGTGATGGGATATCTGAAAAATGTTGTCGACTCTGTTTCTCACCTAATAGATACCATAAGCACTATAACAAATACACTGTTGTCGAAAACTAAAGCAACAAACGGAAAATTTTGCAAGTTTGCGTTTATTTTGCAACAAAATAGTATAAACAGGTGATAGCAAAGTAAATACAATGTATAGAATACAGAACGTAAACAGCTGCAACATGCAGACCACTAGACGAAAGTGCTCTTCGTTTTCTTTTAATTTAACAGATTTGCACACACTTTCGATAACTGGTTAATGTGCTCACTGTGGGGTGTGACCACCTCCGGCAGCTATAGAGACCTGACAACGACGGAGCATTCAGTGAGTAACGTCATCAGTGTCATGTTGAGGCAACAATTTCCATTCTTCTAGAGGAACTGCTCGCAAGTCTTGGAGAGTGATTGGTGGATGTTGACGTGATGCAACCGGTCTCCTTATTGCATATCAGACATTCTCTATGGGATTCAAATCGGGAGAGCGTTCCGGTCACGCCATGCGTGCAGTATCCTGCATTTCCAATAAAACTTCAACCACACGTGCTCATGAGGTCGAGCGTTATCGTCCATCAGTATGAAGTCTGGGAGCAACAACCGCACATGAAGTCCCAAGACCTCGTCACGATACCAGGCGCCACTTAATTCTTTCCAATTCACCCGTAAGATTTTATGAAGACATGTTCGAGTGATCAACTTAATCCCTGCCCAAACCGTTAGCGATCCTCCTCGATATCGGTCTCTTTCCACTATGTTAGGATCTCGAAATCGTGTACCAAATTGCCTTCAGACGCGAATCCGTCGAGAACCACTCTCCAGACCAAATCGGGACTCATCTGCGAAAAGAACATCGGCCCACTCTTCGACTGTACAGGTGGCATGTTGACGACTCCAGTCTAGACGTTCCCTTCTGTGAAGAGGCGTCAGAGGCACACATGCAGGAGGTCTCTGACAATAAAGGCCACTCTGCCGAAGCCTTCTGCACACCGTGTCCCTCCATACAACATGTCCAGTGGATGCTGTGAGGTCAGATGCCAGTTGCTGTGCAGTACTAATGCCGTACCGTCGCGCCCTTACAGCCAAATAACGGTCCTCTCTTTCTCGTGTCACATTGGATCGTCCCTCCCCTGCTCTTCGGGGTAAAGTTTCGGTCTCTATTAACTGTCGTCACAACAGAACGACTCACGTTAAGCCACCGGGCCACATGAGCTTACGACAAGTCTGCTTCCATTCTTCCTGTGGCGCTCCATCGCAGATAGTCTGGTGGTCATCTTCTCTACGTCATACTGCACCCTCCGCGACAGTGTACACAACTGTGGATGTGGGACTACCCGACAAACACTCTTTCGTTTGATAGGTGCCCTGACGTCATAGTTGGTGTGGTTTACGTTGACCGAAACGCCATCTTCCGTGCAGAACACGATCGTGCGGACGTCTGTTGACAGTTTGTATGATTATATCGTGAATTAAACACAAGACGGAAACAACGGTTTGTTGCTTTAATTTTGGGCATCAGTGTATGTATGAAAAGCCCACGTGCAAAATCAGGGGTTTTTTCGGAGGGGGAGGGGGGGCTATTTTGGTGCCCAGTTCCTACTTGTGCTCCCTGCCGCCGTTGAATAAGCAGCTGCAGCAGCAAGTCGTATACTCCTAGCTCACTCATTCGTTACATAGTTTAATTCTTAATTTCGTTGCGTATTTTTGGTACTTGCATTGTTTAATTCATAAATTTCGGGCGTATTATAGTATTTGAGAGTTGTAGCATCGCGTTTTAGTACCTGAATAGTGTAAAATCGCGTAGTCTCCTTCCGCCGCCGAGCAGTGTGTCAGCAGTGCGCAAGTAGCAGCATTACTGCATTTACTAGGCAATCTAGTATTTTAATAACCGTTTAAATTTTGTGTCGATTTGTTTGCGCTCTCTGTAGATTAGTTCAGACGTTCTTTGCACAACAGTTTTTAGCATGGATAGGGACTGCAACTGCTGTGTTCGGATGCAGGCTGAGTTGGCATCCCTTCGCTCCCAGCTTCAGGCAGTGTTAGCTTCGGTCACACAGCTTGAGGCTGTTGCCAATGGGCATCACTGTGGGGGTCCGGATGGCGGTTTGTTGGGGACGTCCAGCACGTCCCACGCATCCCCCGATCGGACTACGACTGTGGTTGCCCTGGATACTGCCCGCATTGAGGCTGATCCCTCACCTGTGGTAGAGTGGGAGGTTGTCTCAAGGTGTGGCAGGGGGCGAAAGCCATTCCGGAGGGCTGAACGGAAGGCCTCTCCAGTTTGTCTGACGAACCGGTTTCAGGCTCTGTCTCAGGCTGATGCTGATCTTCGGCCTGACATGGCTGCTTGTCCTGTTCCAGAGGTTGCCCCTCAGTCTGCAAGATCCAGGCGGTCGCAGAGGGTGGGCTTACTGGTAGTTGGGAGCTCCAACGTCAGGCGCGTAATGGGGCCCCTTAGGGATATGGCAACAAGAGAGGGGAAGAAAACCAATGTGCACTCCGTGCACGTACCGGGGGGAGTCATTCCAGATGTGGAAAGGGTCCTTCCGGATGCCATGAAGGGTACAGGGTGCACCCATCTGCAGGTGGCCGCTCATGTCGGCACCAATGATGTGTGTCGCTATGGATCAGAGGAAATCCTCTCTGGCTTCCGGCGGCTATCTGATTTGGTGAAGACTGCCAGTCTCGCTAGCAGGATGAAAGCAGAGTTCACCATCTGCAGCATCATCGACAGGACTGACTGCATACCTTTGGTACAGAGCCGAGTGGAGGATCTGAATCAGAGGCTGAGACGGTTCTGCGACCGTGTGGGCTGCAGATTCCTCGAATTGCGCCATAGGGTGGTGGGGTTTCGGGTTCCGCTGGATAGGTCAGGAGTCCACTACACGCAACAAGCGGCTACACGGGTAGCAGGGGTTGTGTGGCGTGGGCTGGGCGGTTTTTGTTAGATGGCCTTGGCCAAGTACAGAAAGGGCAACAGCCTTAACGGGTGCGGGGCAAAGTCAGGACATGCGGGGACCAAGCGGCAATCGGTATTGAAATTGTAAACTGTCCAAGCTGCGTTGGTAAAGTACCGGAACTTCAAACGCTGATAGAAAGCACCGAAGCTGAATTCGTTATAGGTACAGAAAGCTGACTGAAGCCAGAGATAAATTCTGCCGAAATTTTTACAAAGGTACAGACGGTGTTGAGAAAGGATAGATTACATGCAACCGGTGGTAGAGTGTTCGTCGCTGTCAGTAGTAGTTTATCCTGTAGTGAAGTAGAAGTGGATAGTTCCTGTGAATTATTATGGATGGAGGTTACACTCAACAACCGAGCTAGGTTAATAATTGGCTCCTTTTACCGACCTCCCGACTCAGCAGCATTAGTGGCAGAACAACTGAGAGAAAACTTGGAATACATTTCACATAAATTTTCTCAGCATGTTATAGTCTTAGGTGGAGATTTCAATTTACCAGATATAGACTGGGACACTCAGATGTTTAGGACGGATGGTAGGGACAGAGCATCGAGTGACATTATACTGAGTGCACTATGCGAAAATTACCTCGAGCAATTAAACAGAGAACCGACTCGTGGAGATATCATCTTGGACCTACTGATAACAAACAGACCCGAACTTTTCGACTCTGTCTGTACAGAACAGGAAATCAGTGATCATAAGACCGTTGCAGCATCCCTGAATATGGAAGTTAATAGAAATACAAAAAAAGGGAGGAAGGTTTATCTGTTTAACAAGAGTAATAGAGGGCAGATTTCAGACTACCTAACAGATCAAAACGAAAATTTCTGTCCTGACACTGACAATGTTGAGTGTTTATGGAAAAAGTTCAAGGCAATCGTAAAATGCGTTTTAGACAGGTACGTGCCCCGCAGCCAAAACCTCTCAGACAAACAGAAGCTAAACGATGTCAAAGTTAGCGTAAGGAGGGCTATGCGTGAAGCGTTCAGTGAATTCGAAAGTAAAATTCTATTTACCGACTTGACAGAAAATCCTAGGAAGTTCTGGTCATACGTTAAATCAGTAAGTGGCTCGAAACAGCATATCCAGACACTCCGGGATGATGATGGCATTGAAACAGAAATACTAAACACCTTTTTCCAAAACTGTTTCACAGAGGAAGACCGCACTGCAGTTCCTTCTCTAAATCCTCGGACAAACGAAAAAATGGCTGACATCGAAATAAGTGTCAAAGGAATAGAAAAGCAACTGGAATCACTCAACAGAGGAAAGTCCACTGCACCTGACGGGATACCAATTCGATTCTAAACAGGGTACGCGAAAGAACTTGCCCCCCTTCTAACATCCGTGTACCGCAAGTCTCTAGAGGAACGGAAGGTTCCAAATGATTGGAAAAGAGCACAGGCAGTCCCAGTCTTCAAGAAGGGTCTTCGAGCAGATGCGCAAAACTATAGACCTATATCTCTGACGTCGATCTGTTGTAGAATTTTAGAACATGTTTTTTGCTCGAGTATCATGACGTTTTTGGAAACCCAGAATCTACTATGTAGGAATCAACATGGATTCCGGAAACAGCGATCGTGTGAGACCCAACTCGCTTTATTTGTTCATGAGACCCAGAAAATATCAGATACAGGCTCCCAGGTAGATGCTATTTTTCTTGACTTCCGGAAGGCGTTCGATACAGTTCCGCACTGTCGCCTAATAAACAAAGTAAGAGCCTACGGAATATCAGACCAGCTGTATGGCTGGATTGAAGAGTTTTTAGCAAACAGAACACAGCATGTTGTTATCAATGGAGAGCCGTCTACAGACGTTAAAGTAACCTCTGGCGTGCCACAGGGGAGTGTTATGGGACCGTTGCTTTTCACAATATATATAAATGACCTAGTAGATAGTGTCGGAAGTTCCATGCGGCTTTTCGCGGATGATGCTGTAGTATACAGAGAAGTTGCAGCATTAGAAAATTGTAGCGAAATGCAGGAAGATCTGCAGCGGATAGGCACTTGGTGCAGGGAGTGGCAACTGACCCTTAACATAGACAAATGTAATGTATTGCGAATACATAGAAAGAAGGATCCTTTATTGTATGATTATATGATAGCGGAACAAACACTGGTAGCAGTTACTTCTGTAAAATATCTGGGAGTATGCGTGCGGAACTATTTGAAGTGGAATGATCATATAAAATTAATTGTTGGTAAGGCGGGTACCAGGTTGAGATTCATTGGGAGAGTCCTTAGAAAATGTAGTCCATCAACAAAGGAGGTGGCTTACAAAACACTCGTTCGACCTATACTTGAGTATTGCTCATCAGTGTGGGATCCGTACAGATCGGGTTGACGGAGAAGATAGAGAAGATCCAAAGAAGAGCGGCGCGTTTCGTCACAGGGTTATTTGGTAACCGTGATAGCGTTACGGAGATGTTTAACAAACTCAAGTGGCAGACTCTGCAAGAGAGGCGCTCTGCATCGCGGTGTAGCTTGCTCGCCAGGTTTCGAGAGGGTGCGTTTCTGATGAGGTATCGAATATATTGCTTCCCCCTACTTATACCTCCCGAGGAGATCACGAATGTAAAATTAGAGAGATTAGAGCGCGCACGGAGGCTTTCAGACAGTCGTTCTTCCTGCGAACCATACGCGACTGGAACAGGAAAGGGAGGTAATGACAGTGGCACGTAAAGTGCCCTCCGCCACACACCGTTGGGTGGCTTGCGGAGTATAAATGTAGATGTAGATGTAGAACATCTGTTCACTATAGATATGTTACATTACGTTATGCAAGGTCTGAACGACGAACCGGAACTGTCCGCAGGCAGGTTGTGCGAATCAATTATTTCCTTTGGTAAAAGATTTCAATTGGGTTAAAATTAATGCTCAGCTAATGCCACCATTTTCACGTGCACAGTTCTTATTTTACATGCAGATACAATCTTCTTAAATAATTCCGGACTAGAGCGAGACTGATAGTTCAAATTTGGTCAGCGGGTGTATCGGACCTTGGTCCAAAGTAAGTTTCAACCGTTTGAGAAAATCTTACTTCGTTTGGATTTTATGTGAAAAAAAATGTTTTTCTGGGAGGTTTTTGAAGCGCGCCGCTTCTATACTTTAAACCTGAATCGGTTCAAACATTGTACGAAGATTGGGTAGAATTCATTCTTATGCGAATTGAACGCACAGAAAAGGTTTAAAGTGAATCAGATAAATAATAAATCCATTCTTATGACGAAACTGAAAATTCGCTTTCAAAAATTTAACTTCATTCAGATTTTACTTGAAACAACGCGTTTTTGTGAGTTTTTATAAGCGCGCCCGCCAATGTTTCAGGTTTGTGTGTATCGGTTCAAACTTTGTAAGGACGACAAATACAGGTAAATAATTATCATCCTGATATTTTGTGAAAACTTCATCCGTTGCTACAATATGAGCAACACGGTTCGAAATACAATAAAAGAATCTACACCGGATCAGTTGTCGCCTGAGTCCATAAAAATGTACATAGGTGGCCAAGCTATGGCAGTCTAATGTCAGAATTACGGTACAGCGAAGTTGGGAACCAGGATAATAAACGCTCCTGTCATATCACAAAAAAGGCAATTATGTCCTCAACTGAGTTAAGGATGTGAAAGAAGAAAATTAGCTTTCCGACTTATCTGGCAGCTTCAAAGACGTTTAAATCAAAACTTCTTAACACACTCGAGCTTTTTTACGAGTTAACCCCACCTTCCCAGAACAGTGAGCTCTCTTAGCTGCAAGGTTTTGGCACACCTGCGTTCTACAATTTGTAGGCTGAAGTCCCTGATCCTGTGTCCAAAATCCAGAAGATCTGAAAGCCACACTAAACTATATATAATAACATACGGCTGAATAACATAAACATAATAGCTAAAATCAATTTTCTGGAGGGCGGGGGGATAAAATTTCTGGGATGTATACATTATTTTACATGCCATGTGTACCAATACTAACAGGTAAAACAACACGTACATGTCAAGAAGCTGTCAGGTAAGTCGAAACGCTATTTCCCTTCCTTTACTTCCCCAAATGTGCCCGCTACATATTCTCGTCTTTAGTGCTATGATAAGAACATTTTTCATTCTTCAAGACTATAGGCGGTGTTTCGCGGTATTACCGAGATGCCTTGTGGGAATGACTAATTGTTTGTATGGTGAGCTTATCTCCCCAGTGTAGGTTACTGCCATCCTGACATGATAATGATGTTGATGAGTGGTGGACAGAATGGAATGGTTGAGACCCGTTGCTGACACGTAGTCGGCTTCTCTCGTGGATAGCCCAGAGGCCCACTGAATTTAATATAGCCATCCAATACAAGGACCATCGCTAATCGTAGTCCGTGCCCAAACACCATGAGCCACTGCAGAGAACTTGGAATTAAACCTAGACTAACAGTAGGCCACTACCTACACGCTCCTTCCAAAAAGAAAGGAAGGAATAACGCCCCATCGAGGTCATTTTAGAGGGTGTACTGTCATCGAGTGGGCAAGAAATCGAGCAAGTCTCTTTCAAAGGAACCATTCTGGCATTGGTCTCAAAAGATTTAGGGACACTTGGGGAAACTAAAATCTTGGGGGTTGGACGGGGTTTTAACCGTGGTCCCGACGAACACGTGTGCAGTATCTGGCCACTGCGTTACCTTCGTCCTGTGTCAATGCAGGCCAAATACTGGCAAAAAGAAGAAGAACAAAAAAAACTTCTTCCATCACCAAGATTTGAACGGCTAGTTCCGTGACATGTGCAACTGCACAAGCTCTCATTGCCTACAGCAGACACGGAGTAGAGTTTCGAAACCCATCTACAGTGTCCTGAGATAGGACAAAGTTAAGTCAGGCAACATGAACATTGTTTTGTAGAATTTTAATAAATTCTTGGATGCACAATCATAAGAAGTGACATTCGACGTACTACAGGTTTCCTGAAGCATTAGCATATTATTCATGCAATTGTCTGTGCCAAATTCAAATAAAAGTTTGTTACTAAGTACAATGAGACGACAAATGCCATGGGATAGCTCGTAACATCGTGTCGGACCTACTTTGTTCCGGTTTAATGCATCAACTCGACGTGGCATAGACTCAACACGCCGTTGGAAGTCCACCACAGAAGCATTTAACCGTGCTACCTCTATAGTTGTCCATAATTGCGAACGTGTCGACGGTGCAGAACTTTGCTCATGAAGTGACCTCTCGATTAGGGCCCACAAATGTTCGATGGGCTTCATGTCGGGCGATCTGGATGCTCAGATCATTCGCTCGAATTGTCCAGAATGTTCTTCAAACCAATCGCGAGCAATTGTGGTCCAGTGACGTGGTGCATTGTCGTCCATAAAAACTCCATCATTGTTTCGGAATATGAGGTGCATGATTAGCTGAAATTGGCCTGCAGGTAGCCGAACTCAATCATTACCATTCAATGATCAGTTCAGCTGGGCCAGAAGACCTAGTCCATTCCATGTAAAGGCAGTCCACAACGTTAAGAAACCATCACAAGCTTCCACAGTGCCTTGCTGACAACTTAGGTCCATGGCTTAGTGGGGTCTGTGCCACATTCGAACCCTACCATAAGCTCTTACCAACAGAAATCAGAACTCATCTGATCAGGCCACAGTTCTGCAGTCGTCTAGGGTCCAGCCGATATAGTCACGATCCCTGGAGCGCGCTGCAGGCGATGTCGTTCAGTTCGGTCGCCTGCAGGCGCAGCCCATTGACGCTGCATTTCGCCGCACTGTCATAACGGATACGTTCGTCGTTTGCGGTTATTTGACGTAGCGTTGCTTGTCTGGTAGCACTGACAACTATACGCATATGCCGCAGCTCTCGGTCGTTAAGTGAAAGCCGCTGCCACCGCACTGTCCGTGGTAATGCCTGAAATTTGGTATTCTCGGCACACTCTTGACACTGCTGATCACGGAATACTGAACTCACTAACGATTTGCGAAACGGAATGTCCCACGTGTCTAACTCCAACTACCATTCCCAGTTGAACGTCTGTAAATTTCCGTCATCCGGTCATCATCACGTGGAAAATTTTTCACCTGGATTAGCTGAGTACAAATGATAGTACCAATAATCAAGTGCCCTCTTATGCCTTATGTACGCGATACTACAGCCATTTATATATTTTCATATAGCTATCCCATGACTTTTGCCACCCCAGTGCATCTTTGCAAGGTAGGGTTCCATAAATGTAATAGGTTTAAGAAATGGCATATTTATATCCACCGTCAGCTGCTGTATAAACTTTATTGAGGCTTGCTACTAGTTTCTGTCTGTATGGATCACCTTTGTCCTGTGGACAAAAAACGGTTTTAGCATCCACCTATCTCATGGATTAAACACGGCTGTCTTAATATTGACTTACATAGGCAAACTACAGTTTTTATATTAAATTTGAGTAACAGACCTTTGAGAACTGTAGATGTCTGCACTCCGGGTCATGAAATGGTGTATACAGTTGTTTACAATATTCCTTGAAATCGTGGTATTACGCTCACATCGGAACAACTGCCAAAATTTCGGAACTGCGTTGTGCCTATAGTAAATTAGCAACACAGTAGGCCACAAACAACTGGAATATGTTTCTCATCAACGTAGCTTCGAAATTTTTGCAAGATTTTCGAATACACAGGTCATGCAAAAAGTGTATATACCGCCTTTTCAGCGGGAGTATAGATGCTTCCAGTTCTCAAAAGTGTATTGTTACAACAAACTATATGACACAAAGCTTCTGTGCACTTATTAGAAGACACTAATACGAAGTGTGGTCACCTTTCGCCTTTGTGACGGCTTAAGTTGTGCTTTCAGTGAGATGTCTGAATGTCTGTAGAGCAGTGGTGTCCATTCTTCCTCAAGAGTCGAATCGAGAGGAGGCAATGATGTTGGACGTTGGGGTCTGGAGCGAAGCAAACTTTCTGACTCATCCTCAAGATACTGCAGTGTGTTCAGGTCGGGAGTCCGGGCAGATCAATCCATTTCAGGAACGTGATTGTCCACAGACCATTGCCTCTCATATTCTGCTTTGTGACAGGCTGCACTGTCCTGGTCGTACAAACAGTCACCGTCCCCGAAATGTTTCTCGACTCTACAAAGCGCACAATGGTGTGAAATTTGTTTATATCCTTCCGCATTCCGCGTTTTTCTTAAGGGGCTCCGGAAAGGCTCAAAATCATGAAAAGTTGAATTTTTACTTTTTTGCGTTTTCTGAATCTGCAGACTATTACCTTTTAATAGATATATAAGTTATTCAACCGAAGACTACAACCATTTTCAAATTTTTTTTGAAATGTGTTCTACATGGGCGTGACCCACTGTGGCGATGTTAAACTGCTGTCAAATGGTGTTATTATTAACGTCCGTGTTCATCAGGTACATTTTAGTGATGTGAGATAAAGTATCTGTTGTGGCTAACCTGTGATGGTTCAATATATATCGCTGGTGTGATTGTCGATTGTTTCGTGTTTATTTACTCTGTCGTTATCTCGAAAATATTCGTAATTTATTCTGTTTCTTGAGTCTCTGTTTTGTTGAAGTATAATAATGAGTAAAAGTAAAGTTATTAGAAATCCTCTGAAGGCTTTTAAGAAAAGGAGAACTGTTGGAAAGCCAAAGGTATCTGTTATTACTGTAAACAATAAAGACGATAACCAAGTGAGTGAACCTAACCTCTCAAGTACACCTGCCCATAGCAGTCAAAGTGGGAAAGAAAATACTTCACAGAAGAAGCTTGGTTCAATGAGTGAAAACTATGAATGTTTTATGGGCGAATCGGATGTGAATGAAATATTTGATACGTCGGTTCTCAAAGGAATTTTTTCAAACTGTGTAAGATGTATTCATTGTAGTGAAGTTGGTCTGGAACTCTCCATAATAAAGCACGTAGGACTTGCTAGTGAAATACAACAGAAGTGTGATAAGTGTTCATACATGACCACCTTTTGGAACAGTGTTGCAGTAACTGCAACTGAAGAAAATGGTAGCAAAATCTACGAACACAACAACGAGCGATGCTTGCTTTAGACAAGGGACGCCTTCGGGCTGCAGACAGGGCTGTAAAGAGTCTAGAAACAATCGTTGTGCTAGCTCGACTCCTGGATGCACTTTGGAACTCAAGATTCCGCTGGTTTTATGTGATTTTTTGCAACCACACTCCCCACCAGTGGTCAACGTTACCTGTCGGTCAGTGCATGAGCACTGCCGGTGTCCTGGTATTGCTGTGGTTTTCACGTTAACACTTCACAGCCACACCGCCAACAGCCGACTTGGCCAACTTTCGAAATTTTGAAATGTCCCTGAAGGTTTTGTTAGTCATGTGACATCTAATGACTAATTCACCTTCGAAATCACTGAGCTCTCCAGACGGACCCATTCTGCTATTGCTGATTCTCAGCTAACAACACAGTCCTTTCTGTCTTGTTTTACGCTGGCGGGCTGGTCTATTAAGATGACAAAACGACTTTTTCTCCAGTGCCCATAGATGGTGCGTATGGACCGAAACTGTAGTAGCAAATCTCAATCAAAATCTACAGGGTGCCGGAAACAGTCTGAAAATGGTTCAAATGGCTCTGAGCACTATGGGACTTAACTTCTAAGGTCATCAGTCCCCTAGAACGTGGAACTACTTAAACCTAACTAACCTACGGACATCACACACACCCATGCCCGAGGCAGGATTCGAACCTGCGACCGTAGCGGTCGCGCGGTTCCAGACTGAAGCGCCTAGAACCGCTCGGCCAGACTTGCCAGCACAGTCTGAAAAGCTTATAAGGTATTGCTTGGTAGGCTGAGCTGAGAAATAGTTAAAAAAATTAGGTACGTTGCGCCGTTTCTGAATTAATTACCACTGAAGTTAGCCAATCAGGCTGTTGCATGCGCATTTCTAGTGTCCCTCCAGATACAATTAGTACCAGTTGTTCTCATAGCGAAAAAGACAGCACACGACACTGCTCAGCCTTTGGCTCGGCGTCGGTCCTTACTACCGTCATGTTTCCAATTTCTGCATCCATCTCTTGTTCGCTTTTAGGAAACTAAACGAAGAACACGTTTGGCCACACCGCCTCTGGCGCGCTTCTTCAATTTTCGCTCGCAGCGGGGTGACTGGATAACTTCAACGCTAAATAACTCGGTAACGGCGCAACATATCGAGTTTTTTCTTGACAGTTACTTCTCAGAACAGTATACCCTCAAACAACCTTACAAACCTTCCAGACTGCTTCTGACCTCTGTGTATACAGCAGCTTGTGGCTTATATATATACACTACTGGCCACCACGCTACACCACGAAGACGACGTGCTACAGACGCGAAATTTAACCGAGAGGGAGAAGATGCTGTGCTATGCAAACGATTAGCTTTTCAGATCATTCACACAAGGTTGGCTCCGGTGGCGACACCTACAACGTGCTGACATGAGGAAAGTTTCCAACCGATTTCTCATAAACAAATAGCAGTTGACCGGATTTGCCTGGTGAAACGTTATTGTGATGTCTCGTGTAAGGAGGAGAAATGCGTACCATCACGTTTCCGACGTTGATAAAGGTCGGATTGTAGCCTATCGCCATTGCGGTTTATCGTATCGCGACATTGCTGCTCGCGTTGGTCGAGATCCAATGACTGTTAGCAGAATATGGAATCGGTGGGTTCAGGAGGGTAATACGGAACACCGTGCTGGATCCCAACGGCCTCGTATCACTAGCAGTCGAGATGACAGGCATCTTATCTGGATGGCTGTAACGGATCATGCAGCCACGTCTCGACGCCTGAGTCAACAAATGCGGACGTTTGCAAGACAACAACCATCTGCACGAACAGTTCGATGACGTTTGCAGCAGCATGGACTATCAGCTGGGAGACCATGGCTGCGGTTATCCTTGACGCTGCATCACAGACAGGAGCGCCTGCGATGGTGTACTCAACGACGAACCTGGGTGCACGAATGGCAAAATGTCACTTTTTCGTATGAATCCAGGTTCTGTTTACAGCATCATGATGGTCGCATCCGTGTTTGGCGACATCGCGGTGAACGCACATTGGAAGCATGTATTCGTCATCGCCATACTGGCGTATAACCCGGGGTGATGGTATGGAGTGCCATTGGTTACACATCTCGGTCTCCTCTTGTTCGCATTGACGGCACTTTGAACAGTGGACGTTACATTTCAAATGTGTTACGACCCGTGGCTATACCCTTCATTCGATCCCTGCGAAACCCTACATTTCAGCAGGATAATGCACGAACGCATTTTGCAGGTCCTGTACGGGCCTTTCATTATACAGAAAACGTTCGATTGCTGCCCTAGCCAGCACAGTCTCAGATCTCTCACCACTTGAAAACGTCTGATAATGCTGGCCGAGCAACTGGCTCGTCACAATACGTCAGTCACTACTCTTCATGAACTGTGGTATCGTGTTGAAGCTGTATGGGCAGCTGCACCTGTACACGCCATCCAAACTCTGTTTGACTCAATGCCCAGGCGTATCAAGGCCGTTATTACGGCCAGAGGTGGTTGTTCTGGGTACTGATTTCTCAGAATCTATGCACCAAAATTGCGTGAAAATGTAATCACATGTCAGTTCTAGTAAAATATATCTGTCCAATGAATACCCATTTATCATCTGCATTTCTTCTTGGTGTAGCAATTTTAATGGCAAGTAGTGTACATGTTTAATCAAACATATGTTACTAATTACTGTCGAGACATGTTTTCACTGCGAGAAAGATACCCAGTAACTGAATCTTACCACCAAACACCTACCACTACGGTAACTTGAACATCCGCACACATTGCTTGTTCGTCTCCCCGGTTTTTTTTCTCTCAATATGTAGTGTGGAACTCCTCGACAGCGTTTCGTTGCAGCGCCGTCCGCTGCAGCAGAGGGAACGAGTCCCTTGTCGGAGGAGAGCACTTGATTCGCGTTCCCCTTTTAGACTGCGTCGGGCGGCTGCAGGTGGTTCTCCCCTCGCCCGGTATTGTCAGCGGGCCACACATTTTCCGCGGACGGCAATCTGGTACGCGCAGCCTTTTGTTATTGCTCATTCCGAACACATTTGCTTCGGGATTCGTTATGCAGGGAGGGAGAAAAACACAATAGCCGAGTCGCGGGCAAACTGTTTACGTAGATTCGTGCGCCTCTACTCCGGCTGCGAGCCCCGAGAGAGGAGCGGAGGCCTGCGGACTTTCATTTAGTATGCAAATGCGGGGATTTCTTTTGTGAGCAGTGGGCACCAGCGCCGGACCGTGGCAGCCCAGCCTCGCCTCGTCTCGCAGGCAAATTGATGCCGCGACCTGGCGGCGGAGCAGGACCTGAGCTGCTCACATCCAGGACTGCGCTGCTCGCCTCTAGGACGGACGTGACTAATGACACAACTGGCCCTTAAAGTTTATTACACAGGATGTCAAATAACGAAGTTTTGCTCCTTGTCTATATACATTATACAGGGTGATTCAAATAGTATACCACAACTTTAAAAATGTGTATTTAATGAAAGAAACATAATATAACCTTCTGTTATACATCATTACAAAGAGTATTTAAGAAGGTTTCTTTTTCACTCAAAAACAAGTTCAGAGATGTTCAATATGGCCCTCTCCAGACACACGAGCAATATCAACCCGATACTCCAACTCGTTCCACACTCTCTGTAGCATATTAGGCGTAACAGTTTGGATAGCTGCTGTTATTTCTCGTTTCAAATCATCAATGGTGGCTGGGAGAAGTGGCCGAAACACCATATCTTTAACATACCCCCATAAGAAAAAATCGCAGGGGGTAAGATCAGGGCTTCTTGGAGGCCAGTGATGAAGTGCTCTGTCACGGGCTGCCTGGCGGCCGATTCATCGCCTCGGGTAGTTGACGTTCAGGTAGTTACGGACAGATAAGTGCCAATGTGGTGGCGCTCCATCCTGCTGAAATATGAATTGTTGTGCTTCTTGTTCGAGCTGAGGGAACAGCCAATTCTCTAACATCTCCAGATACTGTAGTCCAGTTACAGTAGCACCTTCGAAGAAAAAGGGACCAAAAATTTTATTGGCTGAAATAGCACAGAAAACGTTCACCTTAGGCGAGTCACGTTCATACTGAGTTGTTTCCCGCGGATTCTCAGTGCCCCATATACAGACATTGTGACGGTTGACTTTCCCGTTAGTGTGGAAAGTTGCTTCATCACTAAACACAATCTTTGAAACGAAAGATTCATCTGTTTCCGTTTGAGCAAGGATAAAATCACAGAAATCGATTATTTTAATCTTATCAGCTGCAGACAGTGTTTGAACCAATTTCAGACGATAAGGTTTCATAACTAACCTTTTTCGTAGGACTCTCCATACAGTTGACTGTGGAATTTGCAGCTCTCTGCTAGCTCTGCGAGTCGATTTTCCTGGGCTGCGAACAAATGCTTGCTGGATGCGTGCTACATTTTCATCACTCGTTCTCAGCCGTCCAGAACTTTTCCCTTTGCACAAACACCCATTCTCTGTAAACTGTTTATACCAACGTTTAATACACCACCCATCAGGAGGTTTAACACCATACTTCGTTCGAAATGCACGCTGAACAACTGTCGTCGATTCACTTCTGCCGTACTCAATAACACAAAAAGCTTTCTGTTGAGCGGTCGCCATCTTAGCATCAACTGACGCTGACGCCTAGTCAACAGCGCCTCAAGCGAACAAATGTACAACTAAATGAAACTTTATAGCTCTCTTAATTCGCCGGCAGATAGTGCTTAGCTCTGCCTTTTGTCGTTGCAGAGTTTTAAATTCCTAAAGTTGTGGTATTCTTTTTGAATCATCCTGTATTATCGAAACTGTCCGGACACCCACATACAGGGTGAGGCAGCTAAGTCACAACACCCCTTGTATCTCTCCAACCGTAGTAGATACAATGGTGCCGTTTGGACAGTGAATTGCGGGGACAGGGGGCTACTTGAATACATCACATTTCATGTTAGTGCTATTTTTCTTTACAGAGATATGAGGCCATCTTTGTTTTTGTTTAAATGGTACCCTATGTTAAATTTTAGCGTAACATGCTGGTCTTAAAAAGACTGTTTCAAATATGTGTATATCATAATATTGAGGCGAATAGTTTTGGAGACACAGATATGTTCTCGCATCATGTTCGTCCTTCGAAGCGGCGTTGTCCAGTGGAACCTTTCCTGCTGTGTAGAGTACATGGTAAACGTCGCGAGTTCGTCCTTACACAAAAACGGCCACTTACCCGACAATAGTAATACATACTGCGATATTTTGCCCAAAAATTAACTGATGATGTAGCCCAAATATTATTCAGTTATTTGACAACTGTGATACCAAAATAGTAGACAACACACAGTACTAAAATACTACAATGTGTTAATACATTTTAAGTAACAGAAATACAAATGTAAATGAGGAGGCCCTTATTTGTCACAATTATTTCGTACGTATTTGTTTTTTATTTGAAAATATTTACTATTGATCACAATACGAAGCAAATATATACAAAGATGCAAAATACATACTGTACATGATACAAAACTTTACTGAAGTATGTGCTCAAAATGCTTCCTCTCTGCTGCAATGCACATTTGTAGTCGCCGTTCGAATGATTTTTGAACGGCTGCAAGGGTGTCACGTGAGATATCAGCGCACACTTCGATGATACCTTGCTTCATATCGCCTGGCGTAGTTGTTATTTGAGCATTCACTTTATGTATGATTGCTCCCCATAGCAAAAAATCAAGAGGGGTCAAATCAGGAGACCGGGCTGAGCACTTCACTTCAGCACGTCGTCCTATCCAACAATCCAGGAACTTTTCATTCAACCGCTCTGTAGCCACACGGGAAGAGTGAGCAGGACAGCATGCACTGACGCGTAGTCAGTGGTACCTCTTCCAGCAAAATGGACAGAACGTTTCGCAGGAACTATGCATAATTATTGCCATTTAGTAAACCCGGAATGACGTACGGCCCAACAATGACATTTCCGACGGTGCCGCACCACGGCTGGTGATGCTGTACCTGCCGAAGCCAATGAGGGTTCTCTATTGACCAGTAATGCATATTGTGCAAATTCACATTACCGTGGTTGGTGAGAGTCGCTTCGTCAGTAACAATCACCTGCTAAAAAGACGTTGGCTCATCTTGTAGGCGCTGCAGAGCAAAGCGGCAAAATTCCTGGCGCCGTTCGAAATCCACACCGGTGAATGCTTGATATTATGAGAGGTGAAACGGGTGAAATCTAGGCCGGTGCAATATGCGTAGAACACTTCTCTGACTTATACCACATTCCGAGGCGACGAAACAGTAGGGTCGTTACGCGCCAACGCTAGAACGCCCTCTTCATGTACTCGCCAGTTGCAGTTTTCTGCCTTGTACTCTGTATGGCGTTCCATTATCCCGATTCAAGTAGCTTCTTGCAAATACGCACAAGAAGCTGGCGCGAAAGACGCTCACGATCAGAATACAGCTCTCCACATCGCTTTATTGCTGTACCGGCATTTCTTGTGCTTTCACCATACACTAGAAGCATATCTAACTTTTCTTCGTTGGTGTAGATGTCTGCTCCAAGAAACTGTGACGGAAATGCGATGTCTCATTACCCCAGCAGCACGTATATACCCCTCTCTCCAGCTACCTCGTGCGTCACCTTGCGGCGTTATCGAGAAGCAGGAAAACAACGCCTTCCCTGTTAATTTCCTCAGTGTTCAACCGGAAAGGTCGCATTGGGCAACGCCGCTTCGAAGGACGAACACGATACGAGACATATCTGTCTCTCAAAAACTATTCGTCTAAATATAATGATATACACACATTTGAAACCGTATTTTTAAGCCCATCATGTTACACTAAAATTGAACATAGGGTTCCATTTAAAAAAAAACCAAAGATGGCCTCATATCTCTGTAATACAAAATAACACAAACATGAAATGTGATGTATTCAAGTAGCCTCTGTCCCTGCAATTCACTGTCCAAACGGCATCTTTGTATCTATTGCGGTTGGGGAGATACAAGGGGTGTTATGACTTAGCTGCCTCACCCTGTATACACTGTCGGAGGTTTCCAGTTCATCCAAAGTTTATTGTTGCAACAGTGGATTTGGAGTGGATGAAACAGTTACAGTAGAGCGTCGATTATCCGAAAGTCGGTCAACCGAACGACCGCTTAACCGAACTGTGTACTCGCTCGCACCTCTTACTCTCCCACCCTACCGTCCATCACCCCCCTCACTCCCAAACCAAGTTTCCCACAGTAGTCGCCGCACTGGGCCACTGTTGGCGGAACAATGCTTCTAATGGTGCCTTCACAAGGCGCTGCTGACCGGCCAAGCCGCCAGTCGCTGCGTTTCAACAATCAGCACACTTCTGTCGGCTTGGCACTGGCAGTAGAAGTAGCGGCAGTATCAAAGCTGTTCACAGCAACAGCTGCGCCAGCTTAGAGTTGAGGCGTGCCGCTCCGCGCAGTTTGAAGGATTGCGCGCCCCCAAGAAGAGCTTCTCACGGTGCAAACAGTCACATTCTGTTCTCTGGCACGACCACTTGTGTGCTGCTGCGTGAAGAAGTGAACTTGACGATACAAAATGCTTAAACGTAAACGTGTTGTCCTTTCTATTAGGGACAAGTACGAGATTATTAAAAGGTTAGAAGAAGGCGAATCCGCAACCACTTTATCCAATGAGTACAAGGTGGGGAAGTCGACAATTACGGATATAAAAAAACAAATGCTTATGTAATAAGTATATACTTTTGTTTAATAAACTGTGCCACATACTACATATTCCTACTGAAGTTGCCTTTGTATGTTACTTTGTAATACTAAAAGACGTGCCTGTTTCTATGAATAAATTTACTGTTCAGTGCTTCTTTTTGGCAAGTAAACATGTACAGTTCGATTATCCGAACAAACCAGTTTTCCGAACACCCATGTCCCCCAATTACTTCGGATAATCGACGCTCTACTGTACATTTACAGATCAATAGCACATGCACTTCTGAGTTACCAGGTATCGACCCAAGCTGAAACAGCCATATTAGTGCGTGGTGTAGCCTCCACAGGCGCCAATGTAGACGCTCACTCTGCCATCCAGTCGATCGTACAGGTGGTGAATACTGTCCTGGGATACGTTATGCCACGCCTGCTCGTCCTGCTCACGTAATTCTGAAAGAGTTGTTGGCTGACGAGTCGGACGAGTCACTTCTCGTCCCATCATATCCCACACGTGCTCGATTGGTAACAAGTCCGGACACCGTGCTGACCAGAGAAACTGCCACACGTCTTGCAGTACGCGTTGACTTTCATGGACACAGTGTGGGCGATCATTAACCTCTTGAAACGGCAAATCACCTTCCTCTTGCAAGAGCGGCAAAAGAACGGGTCTAAGAAAATTCTGCACGTACCGAGCGCTAGTTAGCGTCCCCTCTAGAAACACCAAAGTGTAAGACATTTGTAACTTACCGCATCTCAGACCGTAAGGCTTGGGGCCGGGCACTGTGCCTTGGACGAATGCACTCTACGAGACAGTGCTCACCGATTCTACATCGTACGCCAGACGATCATCACCTGTTTGCGGAGAGAATCTGCTTTCATCGCCGAAGACCACGGCGCGGCATTCTATCTTGCTAGTGATCCTCCAACGACACAAGTCAAGCCTGGCACGTCTATGCTGCGGTGGGAGTGGAAAACGCGGGCTAAGGGTGTGCATGCTAGAGATGGGCGAACTGAAACACGTAACTGTTTCGAAACAAATGAAACAGTACAATGTAATGTTTCGATACGCTGTTTCGAAACAGTGAAACAGTTTGTGTTTTGTAATCTAATAAACCTACACATTTTATCGTCTTGAATGTCTACTCTATAAGTATGTCCATATAAACACAAATGAGGTGCGAGAGCGCTAATCACATCGCAGAAAGGATGAAACTATGACTTAGGCGTCTTGGGAGTTCCGTATTTCCTGCAGCAAATGCGCTGCTTTCGTGTCGAGTGACTTCCATACTTTTCAATTGGCTGAGGACAGCCATAGCTGAAGACAAGAACTACCACAAACGGAACTGGAAGTGGGAGCAAACTGCAGAAACAACGGATATGCTACTGGGATTCCCATATTCTGTTAGTATGGGTAATATACCCATCCTGCTAATTTCCATTCACACAAAGGGAATCATTGTGGATAATATGCACAGTGACTATAGACTCACAAATAACGCCAAATAATTCGAATAAATAGCAAAGTATAACAGAAAATTTTTTTGTCTTTCAAGGGTTTTCGAACCGTTACTATAAATTCACCATGCTTCTCAGCCTTTCCTGTTCACCATTACACTATCAGTGATACGTCAAACAGATTGCTTGCAATTATACCTACATCAAATTTATGTATATGTCTAATAACTGTCACTCTACGCCTTTTT
Source organism: Schistocerca americana (assembly GCF_021461395.2). Taxonomy (NCBI): domain Eukaryota; kingdom Metazoa; phylum Arthropoda; class Insecta; order Orthoptera; family Acrididae; genus Schistocerca; species Schistocerca americana. The sequence goes on from NC_060120.1 coordinate 64,203,272, forward strand.
TTATTCAAAATGTTGTAGGCTTATTTGCGTTTCTTAATGTGATTACTGTACATGAACAGAGAAGCGTATGTTATAAAAAAGTGTAATTTAACTGAATGACTTTCACATATTTATTATTACGAATGTGAATAGTATGCGTTGTTTTATTGTTTGGTTAGTGTTTATAAAGCAGATTTTACGCCATTTCGTAATAGGACAGTCAGCTAGAAATGAAGCTTTATTTTCGGATATCTTCAGCTTCACGCTATTGCTTGTCAAAAAGATTTCGACACTCTTGAAAGTGTTTCATGAAGTGTTATGTTGTGTTTCAGTACCTGTGCCAAGCCCGAATCTCGTCCGACACAGAGCGGAATGAAACATCACTGTTTCGATACAAGCACAGGTGGACTGAAACAGCCTTATTTTGAAACAACGATACAGTTTCTGTGTCTGGCTCGAGATCGAATCCGGTCCGGTTATCCGAGACAGGGACGGAATGAAACACCACTGTTTCGAAATAGTGCACCACAGCCGTTCCGAAACACTGAAACAGTTCGACGTATCGATACACTGTATCGAAACATAGAAACAGTGGTCAAGTCTAGTGCCTGCCATTTCTAATAATCGGTTCACAACAGTTCGACTTGGCACGTCTGATATCACACGCCCTCTACACTGTGGTAACTGTACGATCTGCCACGATCTGGCAGCAGCTTGTCCTGTGTGCCGGCCGGAGTGGCCGTGAGGTTCTAGGCGCTACAGTCTGGAGCCGAGCGGCCGCTACGGTCGCAGGTTCGAATCCTGCCTCGGGCATGGATGAGTGTGATGTCCTTAGGTTAGTTAGATTTAATTAGTTCTAAGTTCTAGGCGACTGATGACCTCAGAAGTTAAGTCGCATAGTGGTCAGAGCCATTTGAGCCATTTGTCCTGTGTGGACGTTCAGAACCTCGTCTACGGTCGTGAGGGTGTCGAAGTGACCACTGATCACAGCATCGTTGTACAGCCGACACAGAACGCCCAACTTGTGTGATAATTCTCTGAAAGAACTGTCCCGCCACTCGGAAGGCCGGCCAAAATTTAACTCTCCCCAAATTTGTTTAGCTGGCTTTAGAAAGCACCAGTGTGTCTTCGTGGCATGGTTGCCTGCTTGCTTCACACGTTTGCGCCACAATGAGCCCTCTGACGGTGAGCATTCCCTATTACAGGGTCGACAAAGGAGCACTCTGGTAGCTATGCCACTGTGCTCGGTGTTGGCGGACCACGTTGAAACGATTATCAGCACATCTGCTATCCCCCAGATCAAGATCGTTACTAAATATGTCTGATAGAAAGCCTGTCAAGCATCAAAACCGGCACAGGGATAAGTGAACACAGGGTTGAATACTGTAATCATCAAATCCTCGAAAAATAAGCGGAAAATTATCTATTCAAAAAAGCAGATAAAAATTCACTTGACGCCTTCCTGAGAGACAATACCCTCTCATTCCATATTAATAGTATAAGTGTAAACCAGATGTGGTTTAAATTCAAAGAAATAGTATCGGCAGCAATTGAGAGATTTATAGCAAATAAATTAACAAACGACGGAGCTGATCCTCCTTGGTACGCAAAGCGGGTCAGAACACTGTCGCAGAAACAACGAAACAAACATGCAAAATTTAAACAGATGCAAACTCCCCAAGATTGGAGATCTTTTACAGAAGCTCGAAATTTAGCGCGGACTTCAATGCCAGATGCTTATAACAGTTTCCACAACGAAACTTTGTCTCGAAACCTGGCAGAAACTCCAAAGAGATTCTGGTCGTATGTGAATTATGTTAGCGGCAAGAAACAATCAATGCCTTCTGTGCGCGATAGTAATGGAGATATTATCGAAGATAGTGCTGCTAAAGCAGAGTTACTAAACACAGCCTTCCGAAATGCCCTCACAAAAGAAGACGAAGTAAATATTTCAGAATTCGAATCGAGAACAGCTGCCAACACGAGTAACGTAGAAGTAAATATTCTCGGAGTAGTGAAGTAACTCAGATTAATTAATAAAAGCAAGTCTTCTAGTCCACACTGTATATCAATTAGGTTCCTTTCGGAGTGTGCTGATGCATTATCTCCATACTTAACAATCATGTACGACCGTTCGCTCGACGAAAGATCCGTACCTAAAGACTGGAAAGTTGCACAGGTCACACCAATATTCAAGAAAGGTAGTAGGAGTAATCTACTAAATTACAGGCCCATATCGTTAACGTCGATATGCAGCAGGATTTTACAACATATATTGTGTTCGAACATTATGAATTACCTCGAAGGAAATTGTCTATTCACACACAGTCAACATGGGTTTAGAAAACATCGTTCCTGTGAAACACAACTTGCTCTTTATTCGCATGAAGTGCTGAGTGATATTGACAAGGTATTTCAGATCGATTCCGTATTTCTGGATTTCCGGAAGGCTTTTGACACTGTACCACACAAGCGGCTCGTAGTGAAATTGCGTGCTTATGGAATATCGTCTCAGTTATGTGACTGGATTTCTCATTTCCCGCCAGAGAGGTCACAGTTCGTGGTAACCGATGGAAAGTCATCGCCTAAAACAGAAGCGATTTCTGGCGTTCCCCAAGGCAGTGCTATAGGCCCTTAGCTGTTCCTTATTTATGCAACCTGGTGACAGTCTGAGCAGCCGTTTTCGGTTGTTTGCAGGTGACTCTGTCGTTTATCGACTAATAAAGTCATCAGAAGCTCAAAACAAACTGCAAAACGATTGAGGAAAGATATCTGAATGATGCGAAAATTTGCAGTTGACTCTAAATAACTGAAAGTGTGAGGTCATCCACATGAGTGCTAAAGGGAACTGGTTAAACTTCGGTTACACGATAAATCAGTCTAATCTAAAAGCCGTAAAATCAAATAAAGACCTTGATATTACAATTACGAACAAATTACATTGGAAAGAACACAGAGAAAATGTTGTGGGGAAGGCTGACCAGAGGCTGCGTTTTATTGGCAGGACACTTAGAAAATGTGACAGACCTACTAAGGAGACTGCCTGCACTACGCTTGTCCGTCCTCTTTTAGAATACTCCTGCGCGGTGTGGGATCCTTACCAGATAGGACTGACAGAGTACATCGAAAAAGTTCAAAGAAAGGCAGCACGTTTGGTATTATCGCGAAATATGGGAGAGAGTGTCACAGAAATGATACAGGGTTTGGGCTAGACATCATTAAAAGAAAGGCGTTTTCGTTGCGACGGAATGTAATCACGAAATTCCAATCACCAACTTTCTCCTCCGAATGCGAAAATATTGTGTTGACACCGACCTACATATGAGGGAACGATCACCACGATAAAATAAGGGAAATCAGAGCACGTACGGAAAGATATAGGTGTTCATTCTTTCCGCGCGCTATACGAGATTGGAATAATAGAGAATTGTGAAGGTGGTTCGATGAACCCTCTGCCAGGCACTTCAATGTTATTTGCAGAGTATCCATGTAGATGTAGATGGAGATCCCTACCAGGTTGGACTGAAACAATTCAGAGGCGGGATGCTAGATTTGTTCAAAAATGTTCAAATGTGTGTGAATTTCTATGGGACCAAACAGCTGAGGTTATCGCTCCCTAGACTTACACACTACTTAAATTAACTTATGCTAGGAACAGCACACACACCCATGACCGAGGGAGGACTCGAACCTGCGGCGGGAGGGGCGCTAGATTTGTTACCGGTAAGTTCTAACAACACGTAAGTGTTCGGAGATGCTTCGGGATCTCAACGGGAATCCCTGGAGTGAAGGCAACGTTCTTTTCGAGAAACACTATTGAGAAAATTTAGAGAACCGGCATTTGAAACTGATTGCCACATGATTCTAATTAGACCAAAGCAGGCCTACATTGAGCGTAAGGACCACGAAGATAGGATACGAGAAATTAAGGCTCGTACAGAGGCATGTAGACAGTTGTTTTCCCCTTTCAGTATTTGCGAGTGGAATAGGAAAGGAAAAGACCAATAATGGAACAGGTACTCTCTTCCACTCACCTTACTGATCCCTGCGGAGTATCGATGTAGATGTAGGAGCGTATGAAACAATAAGCTTTAGCAGACTAAAAAAAAATGTTACGATCTGAGTTGAAAACGCAGATTTATTTTTAACTACATTATACAAAGCGATTTATATAAGGATTTCCTATGGTCACAAGAGCATCGAGAAAGATGTTTCTGATTTTCTTAAAAAAGGACACGACGGTGGTGAAAAACTTATTGAACCAATTTATTTACCAGTTATTGACGTTGTGAGCGAAGTATACTGTTGGAATTTAATGATAAAACTCGATCAAGAAGCCTTTGCTGCTTACCTAAATGCTCCATTCCTAGGTTTTCAGTGCCGGCATGTTCGCTGTCCAGGTCAGGTTTCACCTTAGTGTCGTGAGGTCATAGTTGAGAGAGTCGAGTTTCCACGGTGGACTCCCGCCTCACCATAGTGAGTACGTACAAGACGCCGCCGCATGTGACTGTCAGGTGCCTGAGTCTGCGGTTTATCCGTGTGACTACGCTGACTGCTGACAGCTTCCGACGAGGTACGATATCATCCACTTGAACATCTGTGAACCATAAAACATATAGTCTTCAGAATATGTGGTACGTCAGAGGAATGAAAGTATTCATTGCCGAAGTATTTCATCCGAAATGACTTTCAAATGGGTAAATGATTACTCATTTCTTACCTATGCCGTTACCCATTCGTAACTACGCCGCAATCAGTTACGCCTGGCATTGTAAGAGATCATGACAAAATGTGTACAAGAACTTTAGAATATAAATATTCTTTGACACATCAAGAGCCAGCCCAGATGAAGTAGTAAGCTAAAGTGGTAAAAGAGCGGTTAAGTTGTCGGCGATTTTTAAGGGGCGTGTAAATGTTGGATATTACCGCGACGGAGTGAAGACGGCCAATCAGATGCGAGATGAAGATAGCTAATGAGATTCTGCTTCGTCATTTGTCTCCGGAAGTAAACTAATTTGTGTTCTGTCGGTGCTTTCAGCGATGCAGTAAATTATATCAGACAACGTAAGTGCAGTTTGACACAGATGTGATTGCTGCACGTTTTACTCGCATTAATTTAAGCCGCTGTTAGGTCCCTGCCTCGCCACAGCGTCGAAAATAGTCATAAATTCGTAGAAAACATTGAAGCATTTTTCACCAGTAAGACTGCAAATGTGATTGCTGTTCTTTCCACTCGCAGTAATTTAAGCTGTGCTTGGTTCCCGCGTAACTGCATCGTCGAAAATAATAAATTAGCTTCCATGACAAAAAAAGGAATTATATTCAGCTACTATCATAAGCTCCTCTATATTGTAACGACACCCGAATAATCGTGGAATATATTACAACATCAAAGGTTTTTGCTGCTTTGAAACCTAGTAGAACACTAATAATGGCATATAATATAAACTCAGATTCCTAAGAGACAAAGAATATTTCAGCAAACTTTATTTACGAAACGAAAGAAACGAGAAACAACATTCTCATTTAATATCAATATACACTCCTGGAAATTAAAATAAGAACACCGTGAATTCATTGTCCCAGGAAGGGGAAACTTTATTGACACATTCCTGGGGTCAGATACATCACATGATTACACTGACAGAACCACAGGCACATAGACACAGGCAACAGAGCATGCACAATGTCGGCACTAGTACAGTGTATATCCACCTTTCGCAGCAATGCAGGCTGCTATTCTCCCATGAAGACGATCGTAGAGGTGCTGGATGTAGTCCTGTGGAACGGCTTGCCATGCCATTTCCACCTGGCGCCTCAGTTGGACCAGCGTTCGTGCTGGACGTGCAGACCGCGTGAGACGATGCTTCATCCAGTCCCAAACATGCTCAATGGGGGACAGATCCGGAGATCTTGCTGGCCAGGGTAGTTGACTTACACCTTCTAGAGCACGTTGGGTGGCACGGGATACATGCGGACGTGCATTGTCCTGTTGGAACAGCAAGTTCCCTTGCCAGTCTAGGAATGGTAGAACGATGGGTTCGATGACGGTTTGGATGTACCGTGCACTATTCAGTGTCCCCTCGACGATCACCAGTGGTGTACGGCCAGTGTAGGAGATCGCTCCCCACACCATGATGCCGGGTGTTGGCCCTTTGTGCCTCGGTCGTATGCAGTCCTGATTGTGGCGCTCACCTGCACGGCGCCAAACACGCATACGACCATCATTGGCACCAAGGCAGAAGCGACTCTCATCGCTGAAGACGACACGTCTCCATTCGTCCCTCCATTCACGCCTGTCGCGACACCACTGGAGGCGGGCTGCACGATGTTGGGGCGTGAGCGGAAGACGGCCTAACGGTGTGCGGGACCGTAGCCCAGCTTCATGGAGACGGTTGCGAATGGTCCTCGCCGATACCCCAGGAGCAACAGTGTCCCTAATTTGCTGGGAAGTGGCGGTGCGGTCCCCTACGGCACTGCGTAGGATCCTACGGTCTTGGCGTGCATCCGTGCGTCGCTGCGGTCCGGTCCCAGGTCGACGGGCACGTGCACCTTCCGCCGACCACTGGCGACAACATCGATGTACTGTGGAGACCTCACGCCCCACGTGTTAAGCAATTCGGCGGTACGTCCACCCGGCCTCCCGCATGCCCACTATACGCCCTCGCTCAAAGTCCGTCAACTGCACATACGGTTCACGTCCACGCTGTCGCGGCATGCTACCAGTGTTAAAGACTGCGATGGAGCTCCGTATGCCACGGCAAACTGGCTGACACTGACGGCGGCGGTGCACAAATGCTGCGCAGCTAGCGCCATTCGACGGCCAACACCGCGGTTCCTGGTGTGTCCGCTGTGCCGTGCGTCTGATCATTGCTTGTACAGCCCTCTCGCAGTGTCCGGAGCAAGTATGGTGGGTCTGACACACCGGTGTCAATGTGTTCTTTTTTCCATTTCCAGGAGTGTATGTATCATTATGACACAAGCAAAATATAAGTTGTATATGCCAACTTAATTTACGAAACGGAAGGAAACGATAAACTAAGAATTCTCATTGTTTATCATCATCTCTGTTATCAGGGAGAAAACAAAATATAACGTAACTTCATTTACGAAATGAAAGAAATTAAGCATGACATTCTCATTCGCTGTCTGCATATGATTCACGACTGACCGTCTAATGCTGCCATTACCAACTTCCACACGTCACGCAGAAACCGTTGCACTTCAACAGGCCAAAATACTTCCCTTGACGTGAAGGAAGAAAGGAAGCTACTTAAAATCAGCGGCGTCAGCAACCAAACTGGAGACTTAAGGCATTAAATCACCTTCAGGACTAACAAACAATCCAGACAACTAAAAGAGAACTGCATTGCTGTATTTCTCCTGGACAAGAAATCTTTGTGTTCACAAAACGTGTTCTGTGGCTTAACTACAGAAACTGAAAGATTTCAAAGTAAGATGCAGTTTGTGTTTCCCATCGACGAATGATAGATGCAGCATATATTCCGTACCTGGATGTCATTCAACCCTAACATAGCAAACAGCAGTTTATCTAATCCATCAACAAATGATCGATGCAGCTTGTATTTTCCCAGGAATTAAAGAATTTTATCCCTCGCATATTTTTCGTTGTAATGTACAAGCATGGGCCATTATAGATTAATAATTAAGAAAAACCGTTAATTATGTAATAATCCTTATTAAACATGTTTTGAATTTTTTATCGTGATGTACACAGCATCGAGTTTTCTGATGTCACCAAATTCCCTTGCTTGGTGTCGGCGTAGATCTGATTTTCAGTCTGATAAAATGTGAGATGTGAGGTCCATGAAGACTGGATATTTTATATGATTGTTTCTAATAATATGCTCTTTTAGCTTTGCACAGGACCCTCCGCTGTAGCATCCCACCTTTTACTGTATCTTTGAACGGCATTACGCAAGTGTACTTTAAGTACGTAACAACTAGTCTGCCTTTCGAACAATAAATTCAGCAGAGCATAGATTTTAGCTGAATGTTGTCCACAATTCAAACTACCCATTTTCATCTATCTACCTGAAAAATATTAATATGGTAAGCCAACAGTGATAATGATGATGATGATGATGATGATGTTTGGTTTGTGTGGCTCTCAACTGCGCTGCCCAATTTTTTCACAGTCCAATTTTTTTCACACTCCAATCTAACCACTGTCACGAATGATGAGGATGATGATAAAATGATGAGGACAACACAAACACCCATTCCCCGGGCAGAGAAACTCCCCAACCCGGCTGGGAATCGATCCCGGGACCCCATGACCCAGAGGTAGCAACGCTAGCCACTAGACGGGTGTCGTATGAAGTATCGACGACGCCATTATGTATGTACAGTGATCCCGGGTCTAGTCTAGCAGGGGATACAACCCGTCGGCTTTGAACAATGACGTCAGAATTCGCCAGAGAGCATGTATTACAAAGATGAAAGAGCTGAGAAGAATGTTCAGAAACAAAAGAATGCCAGAGAGAAAAACTGTACTTCACATATATAAGGGCCAGTAGTATTTTCACGTTAACGATATCGCGTGTTTGTATCTTAGTATTTCTCCGCAAAATACAATGGAAAGAAATGAATGAAATATGTTACTAGCAAAGAATACATCACGTTACATGTATGTTAGTTGTATTTCGAAAGTCTTTCGAACTGTATTGCTTAAGTCCAGTACGGGATACAAGTTCAGCGTAGTCGATTTCTTAGTTTCAACTAGCATTGCTGTCCTGTTGTTCACTTGAACTATGTATCCCCTGCTTCACTAAACCGCAAATGAAACACCCGATACAAATTAAAAGCTCATTCGAAGTGTGTTGCTTAAGTACAGTCCGGAATACGAGTTTGTCGTAAGTCGATTTCTTCGTTTTCACTAGCATTACTGTCCTGTTCTTCATCTGAACAATGTATCCTCCGCTTCAGTAAACCCTACGTGGAACACGGGATACAAATTGTAGATGAGCTGTTTATTTCGTCTCCGCTATTACTAACAGTCTTTTCTTACGTACATATCACTATTACTGATGACGGACTTACGTATGTAATATATGTATACCAGACTTCCATTGACCTCGATATATGTACACTGGTAACGAATAGGTGGAAATACACGTACGTTACATTTGCAACCTGTTTCATTTTATATGTTTTGATTGTTTAGTTAACCTTTGTGTTTCACTTGTTGAAAGGGAACTACACATTGATCTTGTCAAAAGCCGAGAAGCGATTCTTCATAGTGTTGTAGCCCCCTGGGGCACTCTGGGATGCTCTCTGGGTCACTCTTGGATTCTCTGGGACACTCTGGGATTCTCTGGGTCACTCTGCCTTGTCCTGGTCACTTTGGTATTGTCTTCGTAATCTATTCTATTTTCAGTTTACCATTTTCGCTTTTGCTGTTATGTTTTAGTTTAGTTTTTTTATTGATTGCTTAATAAAGTAGGATCAGTTTATTCTATCTCGTGAGATTTTTTTTTAAGCCAAAAAACACTTATCAGCTACTGAAGCATCTGTATCTTCTAATGGGTGCGGGAGTTCCGACTCCTGGGGAGGTGGGTGGGTGTTATGCATGGCTGTCTTAGGTTCAGCTATGTCGCTACGAATGCCGGAGACAAGAAGACGACACATGTACAATTTGCATCCCGTACTTCACTATGGGGTACAGTTTTCGTGTTGCCTTGGACGCTAATAGTATCCCATTCGTTACTTGAGCTATATAGCTATACGCAACATTTGTATCTTGCTCGCCAATTGACATATATAGTGTCAGTGTAAAGGCGAAGTGAAGAACGGGATACAAATTATAGTTGTGTCGTCAGTGTAAAGGCGAAGTGAAGGACGGGATGCAAATTTTAGTTGTGTCGGGGGTTTCGCCTGTAATACAGCAAGTAAACATTCGAAAATGTCGAACTGATACTAGTGCTGGGAAACGAAAGAAGATCGACAGCTGAGAAATTTCTGTTACGTACTTCACAACACGAAAACACACATATCGGTGGAATAAAAATGTGAAATATGACAAAATTGTGAAATACAGTGAAAGAAGCAAATGGAAAAGTGAGCTTACCACACGGAAATATCGAGGAATAACCAAAGCTCGTCTAGACAGACAGTAACGAAAATTACATACCCACAAACAGGCAAATCCATTTCTATAAACGAAAATAAGACTCTAAAAATTGTTCTACAATAACAAACTAATACTCCAAATTACCTCAATATCATTATGAATAATTATTTTAATGTACAATGATAGCGCTTATCCGGAACACAGAACTCATTTATTATCTATGCCTCGAAGTGAAGACACTACTATCTATGACTAAGGAATGACGTCATTGGTCAAAGCCGACGGGTTGTATCCCCTGCTAAACTAGACCCGTGATCCCAGAGATTATAAAGCGCTTTTTGATAAAATGTGCTTCACAAACAAAATATTAATGTTATGACACACTGCACGACTCTTATTCTTCCACTACCCAAGAAGCTTCCTAAGTACGAATACGCAATTCCTCTGCCAGACTCTGGTTTGCTTTCCGGAAATTAACAGCAACGTAAATGTTGCTGATCACCTACCTTGTAATTGCCTTTCACCGTACGTAGTCTGGATACTTGTCTTCCTCGAAAGTGCTCTTGTGCGTACGTGCTTTCTTCGGAAGACTGTCTTTCAGACTAATGCTACGCAACGGCAGAGATAGCACTGCGTTTCAGCGCATTGTTGAAATTACGTCATCTCGACATTCACCAATTATTAATACGGACAGGCTGCTTCTGTAAGAAGTACATTACTATAAAAATCTGCATGTAGTCTGAGAGGAAACTTCTCGAGCGGATTCTTAGGAATGAACCACATTGAGCGCCGACTGTAACTCAGGAAAGGTGCAGATATCTCCGTTTAATTGCAATACAGAGGGTTTTAATTCGAATAATATGGGCATAAATGCATCGCGCTCTGTCTTTGTGAATTCTAGGAGCGTTAACAAAAAACTTTAATAACTTTTAATGACTCAGTGAAAAAAATATATCGATAGCTATATCTGTCGAACTTTCTGGTCTGACTTTGTGCATTGGATATAAACGCTACACCGTGACGGAAAATATAACTGAAGCAGAGATTGACTTAGAGTGGATGTTGTTAGGAGAAGATTATAAACACGACGAAACAAACGAAAGGTAAGCCAGCAGTGTTCCTCCATGCAGCAGCAGAGAATACAGATATCTCTGAAGTGACTATTCAGGGATTCAGAATGGAATTTTAGTCGAACAATCCGCATTGCAGAATTCAGTGCTATCCTTGAGGCTTTCATTTATTACAGAGGGCTCGAAGGGCATACACTCATAATTGTATCAGATTCACAATTGTCACTGAAGCTAATAAAATATCACATTCCACAAAGAATTTTAACGTGCACCGCGTCCCCCATCGAATATAGAAGTTATAAGACCAAAACAAAATCACTGTTTCAATCTGGGTCAAAGCACACGTCTTACACCGCTAACGAAGAAGCTGACATCTTAGTAAAGGAAGCAGAGTCTACAGGAAGAGAGCAATACGATGAAATAGCATTTAACGACGTCTTCTGTAGTGGTAACACAGGAAAAAGTGAGCAATGAATCTAGATATTAAAACTGTATATGAAATAAAGATGAGAAGCTACGCAGAAATTGTACCATATCTCCCACCGAAGCCGTGGTATGAAAATTTAAATACAACAGAAATTTCATCATCACTTTGGCTCATCGCAGACTTAATTATGCAAGCAGCACTACCGAATCCAAGTTGACCCCTTTTCCATTGTCTGAGTGCAATGTGGGAGAAAAGATTAACCACATTTTCCTTGGTTGCTCAAAAGGCATCAAAAGACAACGGGACTAATACAACGGCTGGTCACAGACCGGATTCCCTCGCTGACTGATATAAAAATCTTGTCAAAGGCAACATACCACTCAATTTACACTTATTTGTACCAGTTTAAAACTCAACGACAAATTGAAATGTAGATCAATAGCCTGATTCAGATGTGTTATCTTAAAGTGCACGTCACAGTGTTTAGTACTAATATTCGTCTACACAGTTGTCAGTTGTTATACGTACATGACACTATGTTACTACTACGTAAGGAGTATATACAATATTTTGATAGTTATATGTGTTATTGGAGGCCAATTCCAGTCTCTTATTTTGATACAGCCTACGTAGCGTCTACACAGTATACGTTTATTCCGTTAAATGCTCTGCATATTTGGAATGATAATAAATTCACATTTAGATTGATCCTATTCAAAAGTGGTGCTGTTTTCGTTCTCCTGGTTTGCAGTCACCGTAGCAAATTGCATGCGGTGTTTGTAATGAACCCGTCGTAAATACACTCCTGGAAATTGAAATAAGAACACCGTGAATTCATTGTCCCAGGAAGGGGAAACTTTATTGACACATTCCTGGGGTCAGATACATCACATGATCACACTGACAGAACCACAGGCACATAGACACAGGCAACAGAGCATGCACAATGTCGGCACTAGTACAGTGTATATCCACCTTTCGCAGCAATGTAGGATGCTATTCTCCCATGGAAACTATCGTAGAGATGCTGGATGTAGTCCTGTGGAACGGCTTGCCATGCCATTTCCACCTGGCGCCTCAGTTGGACCAGCGTTCGTGCTGGACGTGCAGACCGCGTGAGACGACGCTTCATCCAGTCCCAAACATGCTCAATGGGGGACAGATCCGGAGATCTTGCTGGCCAGGGTAGTTGACTTACACCTTCTAGAGCACGTTGGGTGGCACGGGATACATGCGGACGTGCATTGTCCTGTTGGAACAGCAAGTTCCCTTGCTGGTCTAGGAATGGTAGAACGATGGGTTCGATGACGGTTTGGATGTACCGTGCACTATTCAGTGTCCCCTCGACGATCACCAGTGGTGTACGGCCAGTGTAGGAGATCGCTCCCCACACCATGATGCCGGGTGTTGGCCCTGTGTGCCTCGGTCGTATGCAGTCCTGATTGTGGCGCTCACCTGCACGGCGCCAAACACGCATACGACCATCATTGGCACCAAGGCAGAAGCGACTCTCATCGCTGAAGACGACACGTCTCCATTCGTCCCTCCATTCACGCCTGTCGCGACACCACTGGAGGCGGGCTGCACGATGTTGGGGCGTGAGCGGAAGACGGCCTAACGGTGTGCGGGACCGTAGCCCAGCTTCATGGAGACGGTTGCGAATGGTCCTCGCCGATACCCCAGGAGCAACAGTGTCCCTAATTTGCTGGGAAGTGGCGGTGCGGTCCCCTACGGCACTGCGCAGGATCCTACGGTCTTGGCGTGCATCCGTGCGTCGCTGCGGTCCGGTCCCAGGTCGACGGGCACGTGCACCTTCCGCCGACCACTGGCGACAACATCGATGTACTGTGGAGACCTCACGCCCCACGTGTTGAGCAATTCGGCGGTACGTCCACCCGGCCTCCCGCATGCCCACTATACGCCCTCGCTCAAAGTCCGTCAACTGCACATGCGGTTCACGTCCACGCTGTCGCGGCATGCTACCAGTGTTAAAGACTGCGATGGAGCTCCGTATGCCACGGCAAACTGGCTGACACTGACGGCGGCGGTGCACAAATGCTGCGCAGCTAGCGCCATTCGACGGCCAACACCGCGGTTCCTGGTGTGTCCGCTGTGCCGTGCGTGTGATCATTGCTTGTACAGCCCTCTCGCAGTGTCCGGAGCAAGTATGGTGGGTCTGACACACCGGTGTCAATGTGTTCTTTTTTCCATTTCCAGGAGTGTATTTGAAAAGATAAATGCACGGGCATTTCGCTCGTTTGCGCCAAGTGTCACAACTCAAATTTTTATAGACAATGAAAGGATATTTTTTGGTTTTTCACTGTACGTAAGCGCATTGCCGAGCCCCTCTTCTAATAATTTATCCTGTTGTGGCATTGAAGGTCTCTGTTCTAGTACGTTTTTCTGCTCTGGCACTGCGACATAGCTTCGTAGTTCGATCAAGTCACATAATGTGACCAAAAAATATCGATTCAGGCGCTATGATATACAGTAATGTGAATTTTTATAGCATTGGCTTGGCAATTATCTTTTGGCACTGAGCACTATGGGACTTAACAGCTATGGTCATCAGTCCCCTAGAACTTAGAACTACTTAAACCTAACTAACCTAAGGACATCACACAACACCCAGTCATCACGAGGCAGAGAAGCAATTATCTTTTCTCGATTTTCATTCATTCATTATTTCTCTTCGTTACAGGCAAGTACACAGTACTGTTCAGTATTTAAACGCATTGTATAAATAAGTGTCAACGACATCACAAAGAAAATATCTCCTGAAAAAATTCTCAGTTGAAAAAATATCATCAAAGCCAACTAACGTAAAAAAAAAGGTTATGTTCTCCTGTACATATCATTTCATTATAAATAAAGTACGTACAAACTTCTGTTAAAACTTGTGTCTTGCAATATTAGTTTTAGTCCTGCTGTGCCATCTACAGTAAATTTCAAAAATAGAGCTTATAATTTCGATTATGTACGTACTTAAAGTAAGTAGACAAGATGAGAAGTTCAATACAGTATGTGCCCGAAAGTCCAGTTATGGTCTTCAAAACATAACTCAGACAGTAAAGTGATCTGGCTGTTTAGTTTGGACGTAATATGGTTTCT